>NC_136415.1:131167678-131902678 GCF_051521515.1 Lactuca serriola
TTAGGCCATTTCACATGTCCCGTGTGAAATGCATCATTTTGGATTCTCCTTGATTTTTCCAATTTCTTTATTTCCGCTCTATTTGCTTCCAAATTTCGTCATGGGCTTCCTTAACATCTCCAAAGTGCATCATTATCTTCAAATACACCTGAAATCCACCATAAATGTACAAACAAAAAACGTTCTACCGATAGACTAAAAATAACCGCAAATGTGTAAAATGCATGAATTTAACTTCTAAATGCAAGACTTGATATGAGATAAATATGCAAAATAGTATGGACTTATTTTTTTTGTGAATTTTAGGTTTATTAATACCGGATGCTTCCAATTTTTTCAACTTTACATTTCTTGCAGATTTACTCGGTAAAACCGAACATTTCTGTTAAATTTAAGAGTAGTTTTTATAAACTAGCAAAACAAACAAAAACAAAACAAACAAACAAACAAACAAAGATTTATGTCAAACATAAAACCTTTAATGAAAAGGAAATCAACAAAAGATAAAACTAAAAAATAAAAAAGAAAAAATTGCAAGCTGTTATTAATGAACCTAAAATCCACAAAATGTAAATTTATATATTTTTGTCAAACTCAAAGGTTTTTAGGTCATTATTTCTAGAATTAATCCCTAATTATTATAACATCGAAACATAATTAAGAGGGAGCCATGGACGTTTAACATGTGCAAGTGAAATAAATAAACTCTTAAAAAGGGGTCAGTTCAGAGGTCAACACTTATTATCCATTGCATTCATTGGAAATAATAGTACACGGTGATTTAATCTAGATCTATATATGCATATATTATCCAAAGGTTCAAAGTTGTTTAACTCGGAATCTCTTGATTTGACATTTTTATTTACTAATTTAAAATTTTAATACGCGCGTTTGAAAGGTAGTGGGCGTTTCCAAACAAAGCCGCCGATAAGCTGTTTCCAAACCATATTTGGCGCGTTTCCAGAATGGCTTATTTGACCCACTTTTTGTTCGTTTAAGAAAACGGATAAACGGATATTTGTTTTTTTTTTTTTTTTTTTTTTTTTTTTTTTTTTTTTTTTTTTTTTTCTGAAACCAGTTATAAACTGGAAAATTTCCGGGAGTCTGGATAGAGGGTAAAAAATCTTTTTTTTTTTTTTTACCTTCAAGCTGTTGTCATGTTTTTTACCTTCAAGCTGTTGTCATGTTGAGTGGCAAGGGTTAAATAAGAGTGGTCAGTAAGTGTTTATTTTTAGTAAGGATAATGATATTATAGCACAATGAAGTTTTGAGTTTAGTGTGAGTTGACAATTTATGTTATTTTTATGTCATCTAACTTTTAATGTACAAGTCAATTAAGTTATTATGGTTAATTTTTAATCATTTATCCGTCAACCGGTTGTTCTAAATTACACGAATGGCCCCTACGGTTAAAAATTTATTCGTAGTTGATCCCAAAAGTAGTAAAATTCATTATTTTTTTTTAATCTTACATCTACAGTAAACGACAAAATTCTCCTTCTTCTCAATGCAGGTTTTTTGAGACGATGATAAACGATGTCGATACAGCGAGGCCATACTCAAAGGTGTCGGCGACATGAGTAATGGAGTAAATTCAATCCATCAAAAAAAAATCATTAAAATCAACAAACTTTTCACATCATAGTCGTTCACTTCTAAAAATTTCCCAAATTAATCAAATTCAACCAAGATTTCAATAACCTATTTGATATCTTCGAATCGCTATTCGACTTGGGCGGCATGGGCGACGGAATACGCGGTCAGAGCTCCCGCAACATGGCCACAGAAGGTGAAGATCAAGGTTACAACCTCGTTCTAAACTTTAAAGAAGTTGTATTCGGCATCGAAAAAGAAATCAAAATATAAAAACTCGACACATGTCAGACTTGCAAAGGATCTGATGCCAAACTCAGAACCACCGCTTCCCGCTGCTCCCCATGCAGCGGTCAAGGCCAAGTCATATCCTCCGCCAAAACTCCCATCGCTATCTTCCAACAAGTCACCACCTGCTCCTCCTGTAAAGGAACCGGAGAACACATGCTCTGGCGACGGGCGAGTCCGGAAGTAAAAAAGAATCAGCCTCAAAGTTCCTTTTGTGTCGATTCCGGTAACCGATGAGAGTTAGTTCAGAAGGTAACGCAAGAAAAAGAGGCAGACCTAAAAACTGTAACTTGTTTTTTATACTCGATGTTCTTCCAGATTCGGTGTTGAAACATGACGATACGAACATTCTGTACACTTGGTCCCTAGAGTCACGATATAAACATTTTGTAGACGTTGACAATGTTAAAGTTTGATCCCTTGAGTTTCAAAAATAATGAACTTTACTACGGGAAATCTATAGAAAAGTTTCAAACTTTTGGGAAAATTTTCAATAATGTCCTAAAAAAAAATTTAACAGAAAAGTCCCAATTATTTAACAATTTGCCCAAATTAACGAAAACGTCATTTTTTTATATTTGAATAGCAAACGACAATTTGCCCAAATTAACCATAGGGACCATTCGTGTAATTTAGAACAACAAGTTAACGGAGAAATGGTTAAAAACTAACAATACTGTCTTAATTGACATGTATAGTAAAAGTAAGATGACTTATTGTGGAAAAAAATAACATAAATGGTCAAATCAGACAAAACCCAAAACTTCACTGTACTATAGTGACATTATCACTTTTTAATATATTTACAACGTAGGATTGTAACACCCATAAAAATCAGGCCAAATTTAAACTTTTTAAAACATTTAGAAACCAACGGTTATTACCAATCTGTTTTCAAACAATTCTATATTAGAGTATCCCAGAAACATAGTCATAAAATGTGAGGAGTTGTACGATCACGCCTTTGCCTTCTCGCGATCATCTGAGGTACCTGAAACCAAAACTGAAATTGTAGGCCTAAAGCTTAGTGAGTTCCACAAAATACCAATACACTGCAAATAACACATATAAAAATAACATCATGTATTAGGTCCACACCTTTACAAACTGGATTACCCCTGGCCCACAGTGTGAGTCTGGATTGCCTTCCGGGCCCACAACTCACATCTGGATTGCCTCCGAGCCTACAGTACGAGTATGGTATGCCCCACTCAGCCCTCAACTCATATCTGGAATACTCTCGAGCCCACAATACGAGTCTAGCATGCCTTAACCGACCCTTAGCTCGTATCTAGAAAGCTTCCGAGCCCACAGTACGAGTCTGACATCCCCAACCCGGCCCTCATCTCGTATCTGGAATGCTCCCTAGTCCTCGGTATCAGTTTGGCATGCCCCGCCCGGCCCTTAGCTCATATCTGGAATACTCTAGGGTTTGTTAGCTACCGCACAGAGCAGTACAACCTCAACCCAACACACATAATACGTCGACATATAATATAACTAATGCGCATACAACTAATCGGATAATAACACAGGTAGTCCTACAGATCTACCAAACTGTCTAGCAACTAGCATGAAAAACTAACTCATACTCAACATAATACCAAGTGCTAGGATAACATATCCAATGGGCCAACATTGGTGTCGTCGACCCCTTAGTATAGCGAGGATAAATCACTTGGCACTGCTGAACTCCCACATATGAAACTCCAACTACTGATTGACAGATTCCCGAACTGCCAACATCTGTTACACCCCAAAACCAGAACGACGGAAATGTTCTGGGGTGGATGACGTCATGTCAAGTATCACAACACATGCATTATAGTAATCAAAGTACAACAACCATTGCATTAATAGTAATAATTTTACATGGTTTACATTACAATATATCAAGTAATACAAGTGATAATATGTGCAGCATGGTACTAAACTATCTTCATCAACAGCTCCGGGGATGTACATGTCTAATGCTGACCTGAGAATACAAGTTATTTGAAAAGCGAGTATCAGCATTTTTACAAATGCTGGTGAGTTCATACGTATTTAGTGTCATTTTATCCAAATAACTTTAATAAAAGTGGTAGTCTTAGAGTATCCATTAAATTAGTGTCTTTTCCAGAAAATCCTATATTTTCTTTAATAAAAGCAGTCTTCTACCAACACTGGACAGAGTTATGCGGTAAAAAGTAGTTTTCCCTTAATCGCTATAATTATCAAACTACAGAATTTGATTATTAAAGAAAGCAAGAGAAATCAGGGAAATAACATATGCCTCAGCAGTGAAGACTACTAACTAAGGCAAAAAGAATCATAGACTCCAGGAGAGTATCGAACAAACGACACGCCTGGCTCAGTCTAACAAAAAGAGACACAGACCCCAGACGGTACCAAATGAAAGGTACGGCTAGCAAGGTCTAAAAACAGAGGATACAGACCCCAGACAGTATCAAATGAAAGATACAACTAGTAAGGTCTAAAACAAAGAATACAGACCGTAGACAGTATCAAATGAAAGATACAGCTAGCAAGGTCTAAAAACAGTGTGACTCTGAGAGTGGGTTTCCAGCATACAATGTAAATTGCTGGTGAAATACCGTTACCTTAAGGCCATGAATTATAAGGTAACCTGGGATACTCGTAACCATACTAACCGACACTAGAGTACCTGACGCCCTGCAAGCGTCTATAAAATATGACATTTGTCACCCCTTGGCTTGGTAGGCCGTGGACTGTAGCTAGTAGTCAGGGTGCGGGGGTGTCAATCCCGTATAGATCTATACACACAATGTCCGCTCTCCCTACAGGAGACTCTGGTTACCAACTAAACGACGGAGAAGGTCGTGTCCCGAAGATGCATCCCAAATAGTGGGTAGTGTGTTTCCAATATAAGTGTTGAACTAGAGGTAGAGACTCATAACTGAACTGACTAATGTAAACCCATATGACTATGCTTTCATACATAATATATAATTAATGATCAAACGACCTTCGAACGGACATCCGATCCCACCAGACCACATCTCAACGAAGAAAAGGAAATAGGGAGAACAAGCCTTCCTAAGTCCTTCAAACATTATTTATATGCATCTATACAAGCACATGCATACATATAACTATGTGGAAGTGTTATCAGGTATAAGCGTATAATGAAGTGGAGACATTCTCAAGTATAAGTGTATCACGAAGTGGAGGCATTCTCAAGTATAAGCGTATCACGAAGTGGAGACGTTCTCAAGTATAAGTGTATCACGAAGTGGAGACGTTCTCAAGTATAAGTGTGTCACGAAGTGGAGGCGTTCTCAAGTATAAGTGTATCACGAAGTGGAGGTATTAACTAAACAGAAATAACGCAGTGGTATCTTAATCAAGTAGAAGTATAAAAACATAGACGAAAACTTTGGAAAACCTTTATGTATTAAGAAAATCACGACTTGGTATTCCTTTGTAAAATAGGTTTGAAAATCTTTAAAAATCCTTTGAAAACCTTTCATAAACAAGTTTAAAATGAAACTTTGATTAAACATCATAAGTAAAAGCTGAACAAATAACTATGTTTTTAGAAAACCATTTACAGTGTCATTCTCGGTAAAACAGTTAATAGTTTGTTAAATCCTTGTGCATGCGGGTTATCAATCACATGTGATTGATATAATAACTGGAATGTTTAACTTGTATTCTTCCCCTATAAAACATGTAAAAACATTTAAAAGGTTCATTCAGGGGTATGAACTCGCCTGGCGTAAGTGGATCCGACGAAGGTGTCGGTTGGGTGCTCGGTGTCAAGTAAAGACTTAGACACATTTAGTGACCTATTTAACATATGATAACATATGTTCACATACAATTAGTACATTCAATACTAATTAAACAAGTATACACACTCTAAGGAGCGGAAAACACTTTGGTTAAGTGTTTAGGGTGTCCCGGGTAACATTTAAGGGTGTGAATGGCTTGAATAAGGAGTTTACTCTCCTAAAACTCACTTTATATGAGTTCACGGTTGGGAGGCCATATTCCCCATGAGTTTACGGCTGTAAACTCATGGGAGGATTGTTTTTAGGATAACTTTAAGTCCCAAGTGCTTCTAGAATTGGTTTTAAGTAATTATCCAAGGCTATAGTGGTGTTTAGGGTTCCAAGAGTGCACTCCCTTGGATTTTACGGTCCAAATGACCACTCCTTGGGAGTTTACGGCCGTAAGCTCTATGGCTTGGCCGTGAACTCTCATGCACCCCTTAAACTTTGATTTTAAGCCTTTGATGCAATCCTAGTAATTTCTAATGAAGGTATAAGGCCATTTAGGGGACATAAACTATCATTTGACATGCTTTGGGGGTGTTTACGGCCTAAGCATGTGCTTGGGCCGTAAACTTCTTTTTACCCCTCATTTCTTTGTGTTTAATTGTTCTAAACCCGAAATAGCAAGCCCCTAATTTATGTATTAAGCCAAAGGGTGGTTTGGGAGTGTTTTAGACTTGATTTAACAAGTTTAGAGGGTGTTTAAGGCCTAAGCATGTGCTTGGGCTGTAAACCCTCTTTTATGCCCCAAAATTGATTGTTTTATGGTGCAAACACTCCTAGGCTAAATCCCCAATTAGTTTCCAACCTCAAGGATGAGTTTAAAGGCAAGTTTGGCATCATTTTAGGGGTTTACGGCCCTAGAGTGTTCTTGGGCCGTAAACTCCTTACTCCTTGCCTTCTTGGATGATTTTTGAGCTATAATGACATGCAATGGGTTGTAAAACAAGCTAGGGTACAAGAACTTACGATTTGGAGGCGGAAACTTGCGGTTTTGAGACGAAATCTAACTTTTATGAGAGAGAGTATAGAGAGAGAGTGGAAAGGGTGGAATGAAGTCCATTCCCCCTTATATATGGGTTGGAGTTGAATCTCAGTGGGAATCTACCCGATACTGCCGTTATACGGGGCTTTTGGTCGCACCCGATTTAGTGGTCGTAATAAAATTTAATTTTTTTTTTCCAAATTAATATGGAAATGTAATCTAAGTGTTGTTATTTACTTTATTACGACTATAACGACATAAAAATATAAATAAATAAAACATTTATTTATTTGGCAACCTCTAATTAACGAAACTTTTATAAAATGGAATATTCCGTTAACGGTAACGGGGTAATGTAACGGAATAAACTTTGGGTTGTCACAACATCAAACAATACCCAATTAATAATTTGGTTCCAAGCCCAAGGTCTAACTCACACTCCAAAGGCTAATAGTCAAGTAATGGGCCGAAGCCCAACATATGGCCTAATTTTCCAAATTGGGCCCAGACCTCTTCATGGTCTTCCCCTAAGGCCCAACCATTTAGTCCAGTCCAAACATTTTGCATTTCTAATGGCCCAATATCTCATGATCATAAAGGCCCAATTATGGCCCATCTATTGCCTAATTTTTCAAATTGGGCCCAACCCCTCATATGGGCCTTACCCTAAAGCCCATCTAAATATTTTAGTCCATATGATTACTCTTGGATGGCCCATTAATAACCCAATTACCAAAGCCCAATGGAAAGGTCAAACTTAAGGCCCAAGTAAAATTAGAGTTTTCACATAAAAGGACGATTATGGGTTAAGTGTAGACTTAATCCATTAAGTCCAATATTCCCTTAGATTAATTGCAAATGATTATTAATTAATTATTTTATGTTTAGAAAATAATTCCAGTACGGGTCCCGATCAATCCCCAAAATTAGGGTTTCATGACATTAGGGTTTTCCAAACCCTAATTAGGGTTTCCAACCCAAATACTAGCCCATTAGTCACATGGTTGGGATTTTAGGTCAATTAGGGCTTCATTGGGCCCATTAGGGTTTTATTGGGCCCATTAAGGTTTCGTCAGGCCCATTTTGTCCAAGCATCCCAAACGTGTCAAAACGCAAACTAGGCACATCGCCACCCAACATGGCAGTTGGTGGCGGCAGCCACCACCTCACTGTTGTGGTTATGAGTTTTCTTTTCAATATTCCTTTACCGATTACATCATACAACATAAAAACCCAATTAACACACACATACACACACTAAGCTACGCACACACAGCAGAGTGCCTTCGTATTAATGCTTCTAGTTCTGCTTTTAAGCCAGGCAACATAGACACTTTTGACCATAATTTTTTACACTACACCAAAAAAGCATATGAGATTAGAAGGGTAATATAGACATTTACCATCCAAAATGTATAACATAATGGAAAAAAAGGAAACTCTACCTCCTCTATCAATTTAACCAACTCCTCAACAAGAGAGTCACGAATGGATTCCATGGATGCCTGGATGCTACAAATTAATGCAATAACCTTCGATTTCATTGTTGTCCCTATTTTTCACCAATCTTACCTGTATAATCATGGAGATATAAATTAACATATTTTTCATCTGTTGATATAGCACATTCCTAACAAAGATTCACCAAATTGCACCCAAAATGTATTACCACTTATGTTAAAATAATGTTAAATTTTTTAGTCATTAGTTAATCATCACATCACCTTCTTCTTTATGCTTATGTATTGATGAAGCCATCCAGACACATCTATCAGTAATTTTTTCCTGTAGATCTTATGTAACGCCCGTAGATCCGGGCTAGTCAATTTAGAGACGATAAGCATAAAAACGACTTTTTGATGGAAGATTATTTAGAAGGATTAATCTTAACTATCTTGTAATATATGTTATAAGGATTCCGTACATATAAAGAACGCCGAAATCCGGGCTATAACGAAGAAGTTATGACATGTCGAAGTTTCGCGACAGAACCGGCATGACGCAGCGCGACATAAATAGTGAATTTATGTTAGAGTGATATTTGGCCTTAGCGATCTAAATGAAAGTCATAGAATACATTAAACCGAGACTGTGCATAAAAAGAACGTCCAAATCTGACTTCGTACGAGGAAGTTATGATTTTTCGAAGTTTCGGCTTAGCAGTGTACAACACAGAATTCGAATATTAGATCGGGCAGTTTTTAGCCGACACAACCTAAACAAGAATCGAAGATCTCATTAATAGTATCATAACGATAAAAAGACAGACGAAAACGGAGTTCAGATGAAGGAGTTATGAATTTCGAACGAAGTTTTCCTGTTCCAACCTACTACAAATAATATATTAAAATATGTTAAAAATAAAGTCAAAATTAGCCAACGGAGTCTAAACGAGAGTTGTAGAGCATACTCTCACCTACGTGTGCATATAGAGAACGTCGAAAACAGAGCTCATATGCAGGGGCGAAACACAAGCACTACAACTAGAGGGGCCGGAATTAAGACTTCATAATTAAACTATATAAACAAATTTTATTTAGTTCAAAATTATGACGTATCAGAAATTTAAACAAGAAAACTAATATAAAGATTTTTAAACCGTTTATATACAAATAAATATTCAATTCACCTAATAAGTAGTATAAAGTAATATATATATATATATATATATATATATATATATATATATATATATATATATATATATATATATATATATACTTTTGTATATTATAATTCATCTGTTCAATTTGTACGAAGCAAATAAGTCAGAAAATACTTTAGAATTAATAATAAACTAATAAATATAAAATAATGTATATATACTTGTATATATTTTAATTGTATATATACCAATGTTATATTGTCAGAGAGTGTGTTGTGTGTAGTCATAATTCATAATAAAGGTTAATAAAGGCTCTGCAACTCTGCAACAGTGCACCACACAATTTCTACTTTACGCCTACACACTACTCCCCTAGTGAAAGAAAACAAGTTAATAGATATATAAAGAAAAACAAAGGAACAAAACTATGTACCGGATAATGAGAATAGAGAACGAAGACCACCAGCATCCAACGAAGTGGCGAAGAACACCTAACCAGCCAACCAACACGACGGTCAGCGCCTCGACCGACGGCGGAGACCTGGGCCGACGGCGGAGACCAAGTTTCAACAGACAAATGTTAACAGTTCGGGCTCCGGTGACTAGCGAATAGGAGAAAGAGTGTACAATACCAATGGTGTCGGCAATTGGAAAAGAGTACAAAATAACAACGGTCTGAATGGGCGGCGATGTTCTTCCGGTTAGTTACGAGAAAAAGGATTCTGAAATCTGGTGGCCGAAATAAACTTTTGATTTAGGTTTAAACGTTTCAGTTTTCTTAACACAAACTTGGGCTGAATTGTTGTAATCTTGATTAGATCGTGGGTTTTTATAGAATTTAATACATATTAAGTTTCCTTATTTTATAGAATCCTAAATAAAGAGGTTGGTTTTGATTTCGTTTGTGATCTTCCGGAAATTTTGTTACGAGTATATCTATCTATATGATATATATATTCACATGATTTGGAAAGATGTCATTCTATTATTTTTTTTAACTTGAATATTAGATTGATGGGTATATACAAGTATTAGAACACCAAAAAGCTGGCCCCTAAGGCGGTCTGCCACTGCTCATATGCGAAAGATATGAATTTCTGAAGTTCGGGGCACGGAATCCGATCTTGTGTTAGAAATCACGACGTGAACACTATGTTCACGACGTGAACTCAGAAAAACGTCACTTGGACTCTGTCAGACCCCACTTGTGATGACGCATGCAGTGACGATCAATCCCCACGACGTGAGCACTTGAAACTCACGACGTGAACCCAGAAAATTCACACTATAAATAGAAATCAAGGGTCAGCCGATTTTGGTTGCTCCTCCCTTACTCTCTCACTCCCGATACCCTCTCTAAGACCTATTTTAACCCCCCTAAAGCCCCGGTATCATCCCGAGACCCAAAGTGAGTCCCGAAGCCCGAAGATCCCGAGAATAAAAAGAGTTTCTGAGTCGAAGCTCTGCCCACGAGAAGCCCGGTGTTTGAAGATATTCTAGTTTCACCGAAGAGCTACTACTCTTAGAGCCGTAGTGCTGTCTGATCATCTTCTAATCGAGTGTATAGTTCCTTTCATAAACACGATTTTAATACAAGTATTGTTTGAATGTATTAAGTATATGTTCGGTGTGAGTGTGTAGTTACTTTCTTCTAACACATAAATACGAAGTATTTGCTATGAAATACGTGCTATGTGTTTATATATTGGTTGTTTATTTGAGATGGGTGGAATGAATGTTTTATACCGGCTTTTAAATGATTAAAATTGTATGTGTATTTTATATCTACAAGATAAATGTTGGGTAGAACATAGGTAGATGAAATAGTTGGTGTGAGATGAAAGATGTTATTGTGTAAACCCTAGTGACTATGAGACGTAGTGCCTATTGTATAAACCCTGGTGACTATGAGAGGTAGTGCCTATTGTATAAACCTTAGTGACTATGAGACATAGTGCCTATTGTATAAACCCTGGTGACTTTGAGACGTAGTGCTTATTGTGTAAACCCTGGCGACTATGTGACGTAGTGCCTGTTGTATAAACTGTGGTAGCAAATGGACTCTGTGCCAATTCCTTAGGTCAATCCTTAGGAACGAATGAATAAAGGATATTTTATTCTTAGGGTAAAACCTTAAGAAATAAAGAAGATAATGGGGATGGGTAAGGGTTGATTGTTTGATGATTAAATATAATAATTATATTATTGTGGGTTGAAAACCATATATGCTTACCAGGGTCCCAAGCCTAACACACTCAATTTTCTTTGCATTACAGGTAATGGCACAAGAGTATAAGTTGGTGGACTTGACGAGAGATTTTGGATTATAGATCAGTAGTTATAAATAAATGTTGTAAGGTCTATTTTATAATGTTTATGCTTTTGGTCTGTATCGGAACATGATATCTCGAGATTTTTTTATTTAATGAAAATACATTTTTTTAAAGAAATGCTTTGATAAATTCTTATCATATTTTGTTTTTGGAACAAATTTCGCGACTGTTTTCTTTAAAAGATTACTCTGATTTTAAAACAAAGCATAAACGAATCGGTCTTTTCTGGCCGTGATTTTGGGGATGTCACATCTTATATATTTCTCATGTTTAGACTTACATTGACTTCAGTTACTGAAAAGACAACATCGTATATCATAATATCAATGAATATTATTATTACCTCAAAGAGAAACAGTAGCACTTAGCTTCTTCAAGATTTACACATACCAAAATGGCATCATTTCACCAAGTGGCTTTGCTGGAGGCATATGCATGAAAAGAGAATTTGTAAAAAACTCTAATGAAACTCATTAGCAAAATCTCAAAAACCACTTCAAAAGGTAAAAACTTAATGAAACTCGGGATGAAACCGAGATGCAAAGCAATTTTATATGTAAAACTGATCAAAAACCATTTTTCGTCAATTCCTTTGTAGAAATCATGAAAATTGGAACACCATCTTGAACTTTGAGCTCCACCACAATATAAAATTCCAAAATTGCCCCTTGGTTTCAAAATTAAAGTTAACCCAACAGCCATGGCAAGAATCAAACTCAGCAACAACATTTTCAAAAGGAAAAAAAATTATTTTGATCAACCGCAAACCAAACAAGAAGATTCAAGAATTGCCCTTTATTTATGACATAACAATGAACCCAACAGTCTTGACTAGGATCAAAATCAGCAGTATGAAGAAGAAGAAACCCTTCCACAAATTTGTCAATCATGGACCAATAACATAAAAACTTCTGATCAAGCAGCCCCTGCTTCTCAAACCAAGGAGATTGGAAGAAAAAAATATCAAAGAAGAGGCTACTTCGATAAATAGGAACAGGGGTGTACCCATTTCTTTCCCAGTAATACCGAATTCTATCAAAATTAACAAGCTGACTAAAATGCCCCTAAATAAGTAACCATCATTTTTGAAAGCAATGCAGTCCAGAAAAATATGAAAAAATAAAATTAAACGATTGTTGTAACCCACTTATAACGACAACTCCCTTTTCGAAATATATACAATTAATCCAACACATTCCACGTATCTCAGGGTATTTCCTTTTTCTTCCACAAATGAAAAAAAAACCATTTGATCAGACAAACAAAATTCCAATCACAGGCCTCACATTTCATTCTCCACCTTAATTCGAAAATAACCTCTTCAAGATACATACAGTTGAACCAGTAACCTCAAATTATCTCACCAATATTCATTTTTCCCAACAAATGTCGAAAATACCCTTTCAGCCACATTTTAATAAACCAATTTTTATTTGACCCACCTCTGATTCTCGATAATTTGACCCGAATAGAACAGTTCCAAATAATTCTTATTAGATATCCAAATTTAAGGCTAAACATCTTATGTATTATGTTTTCAAAAATGATCTTGACCACTTTATCCACAAAATTAATTTCTCTTCCAAAAAGTGTCTTATTTCTTTCTTTCCAAATGTGGTAAATAGAAGCTGCCAAAGCCATTTTGTTGATGAAATTACCAATATTTTTAGACTTAAGAGAAACTTGGAGTTCCTGAATTATTTCAAACCAACTTCCAGGCTTATGCTTAATGTTAACTTTGAGCTTCACCAAATTCCAAACTTCCACGGGAAAATTACAATAAAAAAATAAGTGACTATGTGAATACACATGGCCATTACAGAAAGCACAATTGAAATCATTTGAAACTTTCCATTTTTTTCATTCTGTCTTGACCAACAAGATCAAACCAATCAACTTTGAAACCAAACCAGATCAAAGCAATCAACTTTGGGCTCATGACCAACAAGAGAAGTAGAAACTTGACTAACATCAAATGGGACAATATCTCTCTTCCAATTCATCCAAAACAGTTCACGATTTAGGTTTAGGGTTTAAAGTTTACATAGTATACGTTAGATCGGGTGACAAAAGACCATGAGTAACCATCTCATATAACTCATATACAACTTTAGCAGCTCCTTTTGTGAGCTTAGGTTTTTCATCCATGTATAATTAACAAAAATTACCAGAAGACCAACTAATGCATTCTTCTTTTCCCCTACTATCAAACAAGCTTCTACAACCACAAAACTCAGCCTACAAATTATGCAAAAAGATAACACTTTTTAGTTTCAAGTTTCAAGAATTAGGACAAAAAAGTTTGTTTCTTTTGTATATATGTTGAGAGATTTACAATGAGAATGTGAAATAGATGATGGTCCAAGCTCGATTTCCACCAGGTGCTAATGGCCTTCCAAAACACATGCATTTGGTTACTCCCATTAGTAAGGATTCACCTGAGAGAAGAAACAGAAATGCACCAACGCCATAGCCTGTTGCTACATCTGAATCATACACACAGTAAGTGGAATTGGTTGCATTATCTGTGTGAAGGTTCATAGCAGCTTTAGTGTTCAAAAACCTAGATCTCACGAAGCAGAAGAATGGAATTGAAATAACGAACTCATTTAGCAAGCCAGCAGATATAATCGTCGCTAAACATGAGAAAATCAATGTGAAAAGAGGAACTGAGAAGAAAACCCTAGCTTACAGATGAAATCAACATAAACAGTTCAAATTTAGATGAGAGAAAGAGAAAGTACAATGTTATGGCGACGTTCGGCGGCAATGGCGAAACCAAAAGCAACTAAGCATAAGATGATAACTAGAAGATGAACTAGGGATGAGCCTTTTCCTTCGCCCATCTTTCTGATGTTGCTGCTGCTTCTTGGTTGTTTGTAGAGAGAGAAAGACTGGAGTGAAAAAGGGTGCGCACTTGTGAGGTCCAGAGCATAAAAGCCATGGTTCTTCTTTGATATCGAGGACAAGAAAAACCTTAAAATCACCGACATTTCGAGTTTGAGGAGTCGTAGACCCCCAGTCGCCGACTCCATGAAAGATATTGTGAGGTTCGATTTTTGGGGAAGGCGGGGTACTTGAATTTTTTAGGGATTTGGTTTCCCCCGATAGTTGCATGATAGAGGGACACGCATATTAAAATTTTATAAAACGACATCTCTACACGACGCCCACTTAAATTTAGGTGCCTTCCTTGTTTTTAATTTTTTTTGTTGGACATTAATTTTAGGGCACGCACAAATGCGTGTCCTATATTCTTAAAATTTTGCAAAACTAACATTATGTTTTAGGGCATGCACAAATGCGCGTCCTCTATTAGCGCGTGTCATTGTTTGCGCGTCATTAAAAGGTTGTTTTCTAGTAGTGATATTAGACAAATAAAGGAAGAAAAAAGAGAATATATAACAATAGAAAATAAAAGACATATTATATTTAGTGGCATTACAAAGTCTCCTATCGACTCCAAGAAGAAAGTCATTAGTAGTTTTTCATTACAAATAGATGTTCCTCTTTCACAATTACACCCCATGAAGCTTGTTGAGGCTTGGTTTAGACCGATTTACTCCAATTATAAGTTGTCACACCTTGAAGCTTATATGAGGCTTGGTTTCGACCGATTTACTCCAACTATAAGTTGGTTTTAATAAAAAAAAATTAAAGAATGACGATTTGGTCTCAATCATTTCAACAGTAGTTTTTATACATGCTAAATCAATTATTTTTATGGTTGAACCTAGTTTGCTCTTGAACCGAATCAGTTGTATCCGATTCGTGAACCACTTGGTTTTCCATTATAGACTTGCAACTGCCTCCTATTCTACTAATACAAATCTTTACTCAATATCCATACAACCTGGAAAGCCGAAAAATATGTGGAGCAAAAACCGCAATGATAATTAGGGTGCTTCCAAAGAGGGGGTAATTCTAGCTTGTCTACTGGTACTAACCATTTTTCAGGTATACCATCACGACAACAATCACATTTCGAATGAATTTTGGCTAATAGTCTAGTAGTTTACAACACCTTTTTCCGTTGCAATAGCCTTCGGATCCTATTGACGGTCAAAATCACGTTGAAAAATCTTTTTTCTATCCCTATTATGACATTATATGCTTGGACCAGCTTCATATGGCCGACATTAAGCCTCACTTAGCCCAACAACTTCCAGGGCTGCCCACCAAGCCTTCAACCCACTGCTAAAATGTAAGAATTAAACACAATTTACATATATTGTAACATCCCAAAAATCATAAGTAAAAATTTCATTTTGAAGTTAACCAAATTCCATCAAATATTCATATCAAACCATCAAAAGTATGCCAATATGAAAATAGTTATCAGTGTAAAATCTCAAAATCGTAAAAATGCTAAACACGGGTGGATGCGCTGCGATCAGGCCGGACCCTTCCTCTTCTAAATGGGAGTACCTAAAACATAAACTTAAACCGTAAGCAAAATGCTTAGTGAGTTCCCCAAATACCACATACCATACATCATACATACATATCATACTATAACATATACGGGTCTATTTCACCACTGAATCCCTTCCGACTCCTTAGGTATCTTTCAACCGGTATGGGTCTATTTCACCCCTACAACATACAGTCATAGTAGCAAGAGTCTCAAATACAACAAGCACATACAAACATATCAGTAAGTGTCACAAAGACCATTACTATCCTACAACATAATCAAGTGAGCCAACCTTGGTGTCTTTGACCCACAAGCACAGTGAGGAAATTCACCTCAATTTGAAGATGAAAAAATCACACTCTCGGGCTACTGTTGAAAGGTCTAATATGCTCAAAATTCATATTAGAATGATATTGATAATTAACATATGATACAAAGGGGCACACTAACAACAACTTGATACAATTGATTATTTATTAGAAATTGATTTTAATAAATATTCATAAGCTCTTATAATAAATTGGAAAAATATTTATTTCATGGAAATAATTATTTTACAATACAAGTAACACATTATTTCATAAGGTACGAATTAATAAGTCATGCACAACCTTTTAGACTAGTTGGATCTTTTTGTCTTTTACCTAAAGACAAGTTTTATATCTTATAAAATTCGAGTTTATAAAATATAAATTATGCCTTTCTTTTGCTTGCAAATTTTTTAATCAAAAGTATGGATCATGGTCTTGCAAATTGTTTAATCAAAAGTATGGAGCATGGTCTTGCAAATTATTTAGTCAAAAAGTATAGAGCATGGTCTTGAAAATTGTTTAATCAAAAGTATGGATACCAAGGCTACTATATATTTGGATAATGGCCATGATTTTATTCATTCCTATGAAGAAAAAAACGAGAGCTCTCTGCATTCTCTCCATCTCTTCACTTGCTTTGAGTTAGTAGAAGTTGATTGCATTATCTTTACTCTCTTGGATAAAATGCTTGGGTATTTGTATCCAAGCTTAAGAGCTTACATAGAACTAACATTCTCATCAAGTTGGTACGTTGTTGGTGCCTTTTTAGTTCCACATTCTTTATCAAAATGCAAGCCTCCCAAGAGGACTCAATGGACAACAAAGGTTGTTATTATATTTCTTCATCTTTGGTTGTGTTTTTATCTTTCCATTACTTGCAAGAAGATCCTTGGTGGGTTGTAAATGTTATTATGTTCAAGAAATTTTAAGTCTTCCATTGCTATTATTTTGAGTTTTAGAAACTAATTATGTAACAAAAACCTAACAATTGGTATCAGAGCCACCTTGCAATTTTGGTTAGATTTTTTGATTTATGGAAATCTTGGTTTTTGGAGAATATGGATAACTTGGTTTTGTTTAAAAACAAGTTCATACATATTTTCTTTGACAGCTTCTTTTAATTGTTATTTTTTTATGATAAAAACTTACATGCATTTTTTGTCACTTAAAGTTGTCTTATAAAAACAAATGTTGTTTTATGATTATATGTATTTTAGAGTGCATAAACAAGTCTTGGACCATTTTGTGTTGTTGTTTGTGTGATTTATTGGAAAATGGTTTGTAATATTATTTTATTCATAAAAGTATGTAATAAAAGTAGCTATTTTTTATTCTTGTTATTTTATGTAATAAATTAGTTTTAGACTAGATTCATTTCATGAAAAATGTAACAAAATGAAGATGGATGCCATTTTTGAAGACTTCAAGTGGAGGCCATCGTTTTATAAGTTTTTTTTATAAAAGTTCATAATTTTTATAAAGATCTTATAAAATTGTAACTAAGTTGGTTGTTATTGCAGGTGAGAGCTTAAGGATCACATGAAGAACAACTTGTATTATTTGGTCCCTTTTGTCCCTTAGGAAGGACTTAACACTTTTGAGCTGGCTCACAAAAATGTTAACTAGTTTAAGGTTAGTTTATTTCAAATGCATGCTTGTGTTGTTTATTTTTCAAGTAAATATTTTGTGTGGTTGATAATTTAGCTTTTCACAAACTCAAACTATTTTTTGGTCAAAATAAACATTACATGGAGTTTGGTTTTCAAAATTCAAAAGTTGAACATTAGATGTAACGAGTTAATGCTTTAAATAAAAACCGGTTTTATTAAAAATGTTAATTACATCAAACTTTGAAATAGTAAAATATAAGTCTAAAAATTGTGATTTTGAAACTTCTACAAACTCCAAATATTTTTTAATGAAAGGAAGTTTTATTAAGCAATATTACAAGGTTCTACAAGGCTCAAACTCAAACTTAATATTTGGTATTATCGTTAAAATTGAACCAGTCAAAATATAAAAACCGGGTTTTATATTTGAACCTCAAAATGTGATTTTTGGAAAATTGATACAATGATAAATAGGATGCATGGAATTATCATGATATCATATGTTTTAAATAGAATAATAAAAGATCCAAAACCCTTTCAAATGTCAAGTCTATGTCATCTAAGTTTAGAAATATTTGCACATCATTTGTATAATGCTTATGGGATAAAGGATATCTAACCATTTGTGTTATCTTTTGGTGGCCAAAGTATTTTTGCGATTTCTATAACCAAGTTATAGGCCAATTGTACAAGTTTCTTTGTAACACCTGGAAATTTGAGAAGCAACTTTGAGTATAATTCCCTTTTTAGAATTTGATATGGCGTATTGGAGGCACCAACACGGAGTGTCTAGATAAGAAAAAGGTGTGGGTTTCATTTAGTCAACACGGTGTGTTCCTCTTGGAACACGACGTGTTGATGGTTGGGAGTGAAACCTTAATTTTTTGGGTTTTTCCCTTGTTTAAAGGAAAGTTAAGGCTAAGGTTTGTTCACCCTCAGCCCCCACAACCCTCAATCCCTGAAGGAAACCCTAATCATCTTTCCCTCTCAGATGTGAGCTAGTGTGGTGTTTTTGGAGCCAAAGAAGGATGAAATTGGAAGAAGGAAGCATGATCCAGCCAGCAAGTCCTTCATCCTTTAGGTTGGCACTCTCCTGGACCTTTGTAAGTGTCCAAGATCCGATTTTTATCATTCCATGTTGCTTGATCTTGGGTTTTGTCCCTTTTTCTTCTTATTCTTGAAAGTTGGAAGGGTTCTCATAAAGTATGCAACTTTATGAATCTGCAGGTCAAGGTGACCTTGTAGAGTATTGGATCTACCTTATAGTTGAGTTTTGATGTCATGCATTGAGATTAGTTCATAAGCCTCATTATTGACCTAATATGGGTTCAAGACATGCATGCAGGGCCGGCCCCAATACCCGGGCGGCTTGGGCTTAGGCCCAGGGCATCAATTTTTTAGGGGCATAAAATAATTCCTACTATACATATAGTATATGGCCCAAAAAAATTATCCCTATGTTTCGTGCGATCTGATTTGGGAGGTGAGAAAGCAGGCAAGGCAACGAGAAGTTAGGCACCAAAAAACCATCTATCGTTTCTTCAATTGCACATGGAAAATCGAAACGTTTGTTGGCACTATGAAATAGGTTGTCGATTGGATGCTTAGAATCACGTGGCGTCTCTGATAAATAAAAGTAAGAAAGATTTATTTTTCACTTTCACTCAATAATGCATAACTCTCAATTCCTAATTTCTTAGTTATCACTGATTACATTCTATAACTGATTACATATCTTAATTTCTCTAATTTTGGCTTGTAAATACTCCAATTTTTGTATTTTTTCAAGTTCTACTTTGAGATTTCTGATTTCTCTAATCTTGTTTGGTGGTTAAAGAGCTTGGTTTAAGCCTTCTAGGTTCCTAACATAGTGATTCTATTACAATGATTATGATTTGGGTGAGTTCAACTTCTTTTTTTCTGATTCCTTTCCTTGTTGGCATTCTAAATTCTGATATGATCTATGTTTAGCGTTTTTGTTATTTGCCTTGAAATAAGATTGTTTTTGTTGTCTGTTGAAGTGCAAAGTCTCTTCAAGTAAAATTTCTCCTCTCTTTGAGCTCGAAATCTGTTGATATATGTGGTTTGCTTTAGCCTTCATGTAAAATTTCTTACCATGTGTCATGTGTGTTTGCTTCTCATACAATTTTCTGAAGATCCTTTCTAAACTTTTGTGTTTTTGTTGCTGTGATGTGAACCAGAAGGTATATTTATGAATTCCGACTTTTGTTTATTTTAAATATTAGAACATCTAGTGGAGCAGGAGGTATAAATTTATTTTATTGTTTCTATTAGATAGTAGCTTTAAAAATAGATTCCAATTTCTGATTATATGGTTTATGTTTCAGATCTTTTTAAGTTTTGAAAGTGGAAACAAAAAGTCATAAACATAAACGACATTCTAGCTTAAAAGGTGATGTTGTATCTCCAAAGTATTTTAAAATTGAAGATCTTGAAATTGTGTCTCCGTATTGCCCATGATTCGAGAAGATTGAATGGATTAGCATGTTTAAGGATCCAAAGTGATTTTTTTACAAAATATTGATTATTGTAAAAAAGACATGTTTATGCTTCAAAATTACACAAGACATTGTCTAATGTGACTTTTGTATGTTTTTGTTTGTATTATTTGTTTCAATATAAATTTATTGTGTGTGTGTGTGTTTTATAATTTTGTTTATTTATACGCCTTCTCAAACGTTTGGACGTTTGGTACACACACACACACACACACACACACACACACATATATATATATATATATATATATATATATATATATATATATAAGGGCATAAAAATCGTTTCTCGCCCCGGATAGTAAAAACCATTGGACCGGCCCTGCATGCATGTCTATAAAGCACCGACCTTCGGGATGGTTTTACTGCTAAAACCTCTTCTGGAAAGTTTTGGGCATCAGCTTTAAGTATTGAGTGCTTATTGGTTAAGTCATTGCATCTTCTAGCCTTATAGATGGGTTTTGGACCCTTTGGAGTAGTCCCAGAGGATAAAGTTGGAAACTTTATCCTCCTTCATATCATTTTGTTCTAGATCTGAGCCTTGGAGCTTTGGGAATCGAAGGAAGCAGCTTAATGATTAAGTTGCTGGAACTCCGGCAAACATAACGTGTTTGCAAGTCAACACGACGTGTTGGCTGGGGTTTTCCCGATTGTTTGGACGCGGGAGAAACACGACGTGTTTGCAAGGCAACACTGTGTGTTAGAGTCAACATGGACTGTTGACTTTGACTTTTGACTGTGACCAAGTTTGACCTCGAGGGATATGTTGGGTATTTTGGTATTTTGGGATTTTGATGGTTATTGGTCATTTGGATGGGTAGGGATTGGTTGGAGCTGAGATTCGGAGTCGGGACCTCATCAACTATGGATCAGATCAAGAGGTGAATTTTTTCTCGATGTACTTACGGGTCGACGGCACCAAGGTCGACCTTTTGGATTGTTATCATTGTTTATCGTATGATGGTGTATTGTAGTGATTTGTTAGACCTGTATATGTATATCATGGTATGTAGGATGATACTATGGTTAGTGATCTGTTAGATCTGTCGCTTATCTGCTCTGGCTATATGTTTATCGGTTGCATATGTTGATGTAATGTGGTTGGGTTGAGACTGTACTGCTTTGTGCTTCCAGTCAATAAACCCGGTAATATTTATATCAGTACGTTATATGTATGCTTATCTGTTATGTATATGTCGACATGGTTTATGTGTGATTGGGTTGAGGCGGAACTGATTTGTGCTAAAGGCCAACAGACCCGGGGCGTCCCGGATAGACTAAAGGCCATTGGGGCGTAGCAGTTAGGCCGAAGGCCCGGAGAATGTTCTAGATAGGTTGAAGTCCTGGTGAGGCGTACCAATCATGTTGAAGGTTCTGTGAGCATACCAGAGAGACTGTAGGCCGGTGGGGCGTTCCAGTCAGACTGAAGGCTCTGTGGGCGTACTAGATAGACTGTAGGCCGGTGGGGCATTCCAGCCATGCTGAAGGCCCTGTATTTTGTTTGTTGATATATGTTATTTGTTTGTATGTGTGTTATTGTTGTGTGTTGGTACAATCTATTTGAAAAGTTAAAATTTGTTGAAAATTTTGGGATGTTACATTCTTTACTTGGATGATTTGATTGGAAACCTCTTGTGATAAAGGTCACCTAAGTAAGAAACTTCCAAGGCACAGATGAGAACAAACATGTCAAATTAACAAATGGATTGTTAAGAGTCTCATACATCTACGAATTACAAGTGGTGTAATTAATAAAAGGTATTTACCTTGTTAAAATTGAGTAAGTGGGACAAAGGATACCTAACCATTTATTTAATTTGTAACTTGGATCCTAGAATTTAAACAAATAATATTTTTGGAAACAAAAGGGTATTATTTTTAAAAAATTAAATACTAAATAAAACTTTGTTAAATTTTGTAGATGGCTCCACCAATTACTGTAACACATCATCACCCCATGAACCTTCGATCCATGCTTGAAAAAGAAAAAGTGGACCACTCTAATTTTTTCGATTGGTACAGAGAATCGTTTTAAAACAAGAAAAGAAAGACTATGTCCTTGAATCACAAGTCCCGGAAGAACCACCTTATGTCCCAAAGGTTGCACATGATGATTGGATTAAGCATGTGGATGACTCACTTGATGTTTCATGCCTTACGCTTGCCACCATGATTCCTGATCTTCAGCGGGATCTGGAGCTCTTCACTGCCTTTGACATGATTAAACATTTCAAGCAGATGTTTGGTCAACAAGCAAGGACTGAAAGATTTGAAATTGTTCGAGCCCTTCATGCTTGCAAGATGGAAGAAACTGGGAATGTGAGCACTCATGTTCTCATGATGAAAAGCCATATGGCTCAATTGGAGAGATTAGGCTCTCCATATCCATTGGACTTGGCCACAGACATAATTCTAAATTCATTGCCCAAGTGCTATGATACTTTCATCATGAACTACAACCGGAATGGGTGGGATATATCAATCTCTAAGTTGCATGGGATGCTCAAAACTGCAGAGAAAAACATCCCAAGGAAAACCCCCCATGTGCTTATGATTTGGGAGGGACAAGTCAAGAAAAAGAATCAAGGAAAAAACTCCAAAGGGAAGCCACAAGTTGGCAAGGGAAAAGGGAAGAAAGCTCCCCAAAACCCACCACCCAAAAATAAAGAAAAGGTTGCTAAAAATGGCACATGCTTTGAGTGTGGTGTCATAGGGCATTGGAAAAGGAACTGTCCTAAGTACCTTGATGAGTTAAAGAACAAGAAGGTCGAGGAAGGCTCTTCAGGTATACCCATTTTCATGACTGAAATGAGACTATTTACTTTTTCATCAAACACTTGGGTATTTGATACAGGTTGTGGAACTCATATTTATAATTCGTTGTAGGGGTTCAGAAAGAGTAGGGAACTGAACTCATATTTGTAATTTGTTTCATCTAACACGGGTTCCAGTCCAAGCAATGTGTGTTTGATTACCTCTATTGCTAGAAATATTGTATTAGTTTCCCCTTTAAGAAAATATGGTTTTAATTTTCAATTTGTTGATGATAATATTCATTCCTTCTTGGATGGAATATTCTATTTTGAGGCTAGACTAATAATTGGAATTCATGAATTGAATCTAGATGACACTTCAAACAATAAGTCCCTTTATCATGTTAACACCAAAAGGATCAAACAAGGTTTGAACCAAACATATTTATGACATTGTCATCTTGGGAACATAAACAATAAATGCATATCACAACTCCAAAAGAGTGTACTTTTAGGGGCAAATGACGCTGAGTCATTTGACATATGTGAATCTTGTTTATACGGCAAGATGAAAAAGGCCCCTTTCTCTGGCACTAGTGAGATGGCAAGTGTCTTACTAGGAACCATACACACAGATGTATGTGGTCATTTCAGAACAATGTCAAGATATGGTGAAAGATATTATATCACCTTCACTCATGACTTTAGTCGATTTGGTTATGTGTATTTGATGACACATAAACATGAAGCATTTGAAATGGTTCCTTCCATTTAGTATCCCCTAGAAGTCTTCTGTGACAATGAGGGTGCAATTGCTTTGGAAAAAGAACCCATATCACACAAGAAAACCAGGCATATAAGCCGAAGATTCAAATTCATTTGGTATAAAGTTGAAGAAGGTGAAATCAGTATTCGCAAAGTTCACACTGATCAAAATTTGGCGGTCCCTTTAACGAATCCCCTTCCTCAAGCAAAGTTTGAAGGACTTTCTCGAGGGATTGGACTTTGTTATTCTCGTGATTGGATTTGATCTGTATATTAGCATTGAATATTGGAACATTTTGTAGCATCAACTATTCTACTGATTGGATTTGATCTGTGTATTAGCATTGAATATTGGAACATTTTGTAGCATCATCTATTGTAATGACTATGATATATGATGAGTTCTTTATTAATATGTTTAATCCTTGAGTAAATTTATTCACTCTAAAATCCATAGTCGGTTATTATTGTGGGAGCAATAATGAAATAAGGCTAATATGAATCGGAATGGTTGACAAAGTGTTGTAACCAGTTTCATAGGTACTTGATACAGAACAAGTATTGGATTGGCTCATTCAAGATCATTTCAATGACCAATGTCATGAATGATACTTGATAAAATGTAATATATGTATATCCTCCACACCTGATATATATATATATATATATATATATATATATATATACACACACACACACACACACATATATATATATATATATATATATATATATATATGGGTCTTAAGTGTAGGAAATGTTGTGCTTTGTGTTGGGTTATGAGCATTCTAACACTCCTAAGTGTACATGCAACCCTAAATACCTTGGATCTATGTTTTCTCTATTATACATGCAAATATGAACATCCAAGGTATTATCCTAATCTAGCATACAAAACAATGGATATAACAAGATAGAATACATACCTTTTTCATGTAGAAAGTCTTCATGAAGCTTGAGTGCCTAGTGCCCCAAGTGTGACACCTCAAATGGTTCATACAACACCAAATACACTTGGAATAACTTGAGAGAATTCTACACTTCATGAAATCGGCTAGCCCTTCTTTTACACACACTAGTGACCAATTTTGTCAAGAATAAGATCTTTATATAGTGTTACAATTAGGGTAAACCCTAATTGTCATGACTTTCCATTTCCTTGGATCCATGGGTTCAAATACACCATGGAGCATCCATGGACCATCCTATGGGTTTTAGCCCAACTTGATTATCCATGGAGCATTAGCCCACTATACAAGTATGGATGATTACACAATCAACCCATATATTTAATTAGTCTTCTTTTGATCACTTAATTAATCCTAGATTAATTCTTGATCAATACTAATTAAATAATCTTATTATTCTTATTATTAATATACTAGAACTTATAATATATTAATAACCATAAGTGTCTTATTTCTCTTATTGTAGTCTATCCAAGTGCATGATGCCATGCAACCCAAATGGACCATGCCGAGTCGGGTCAAGTCTTACCAATTATAGTTATGGACTTAGACATTATTCCAACAGTCTCCCATTTGGATAAGTCTAAAACTAATATTGCGTATGACTTCAGGAACCAACTGGCAATCGTAGCTCTCAAAAGCTTCTGTCGAACTCTGACCTTGTAGATGAACTCTGACCTTTGTCAGTGAGTTGTCCATTAGATAAGGGATCATATATTCCTCCATTCTAGATATCATATGGACTGAGACATGGATTATAATCATTCAATCTGTCCATTTGTTGTTTCCCGATTTCTGATTTATGACGACTGACTAATTGAACAAATCAAATCAGTCCTGGCCCGGCCGAGCACTTCCATTTGTCATCATCAAATCATCGAGGGGCCCACAAATATTGCTTTTATCCCGAAGGTAAAAGGAATGGATAAACTTCGACTCATATGGCTTGTTCTACTACTTGTTGAATCATACACAAAGACACGTTTTATAGCACCGAGTTACCAAATGCGTTTTCATGCAATGAATGTACAACTAACTCATAGTAACAACTCATATCTCTAGGTTTGAAGAATATAAGATATTATCGTCTCATGATCACTCGTGATAAAATCCATGAAGTGATTCCAATGAGCGCGGGTTGAATCCAATACTCAGAACTTATGAGCACTCATGAGTGTTGTAGCCCTTTGTCCAACACCTTAGACCTCTACAAGCCAACCCATGACAATCTTAATTCATATCTACTTCCAACATATGACCGACTGTGGATGGTTTGAATAACTTAGTCATTCCGGAAGAATAACCTAGTTTATTCTGGAAGTCAAAACATGCAAAATGAAACACAATAATAATTGAATCCAATATGGTATCAAAACCTATGAGCATAAATAAAAAAACCTTTTATTTATCACCATATGATTACACATTATTCATTGTATACTGTTTCAGCTATCAACTTTATTCTTGAATTTAGAACAATAGTTGTCCCATGCTCCGAGCATGTACACTATGTTTTCTAAACACTAGTCCACACACCAAGTATGCATACTATCTTTGTCTATGATCTTCACTTTGTGAACTAGATCAATTGAACATAACTCCAATGATCCTCTTTTTACAGTCCCAAATCCTTACTGCAAATGCAAGAATTCCAAATTCATGCCATTTGCTGAAATCTGTTAGATTCTAAACTTATATGCATTGATCCTCTTGTAATGATTATGCACAAAGTCATAAAGACTTGACAACAAACATTACAGAGCATTCCAAAGGAGATCAACTCCTTGGAAACATCCTTCTTGCATTAAGTTTCCTAATCTTAAACAGATTGAAAATTCTTACTTTGAAACATTTCCAGATTCCATTTTGACTATCACTTCTGAACAAGAGTTGCCTCCTTCCAGATTATGTCAATATGGTCCTTCCAGAATTATCACTATACTTCCAACTGTCCTTGAGCAACCAATCTTTGGTAAACCTTAGATTGTCCTCGACAATTGTTTAATCCTTTTAGTCATATCCAGTTCTAAACCTTTTCCCTTCTTAATGCCCCAGGCATTTGGAAAATTTTAGAAAGGATGAATATAGCACATGTAATCGATCCTATATCCGAAGCATATGGGACACAATTCATGATGTCTCACATAAAGACTAAACCAGTCTTTTGCTATAACATTTCCATTTCTATTTGCCAAGTTCTCATAATTCAGATTATGAAAAGGGATGCCGTAATCATAATCGAATTTTAGAACGCAAATAATGGACTCATATACAAAATTTCCTTATGTTGAGCCATTCCAACATGAAATTCATATATATCATTGACTAAATGATTAAAACTTCACGATCTAAGCTTATAGATTTGAGATGAAGTATAATTTCCTCTCCCTTAATTATAGCAAAACAACTCTTTCCCAATTGAAACTTTTGTTTTCTATAATTGTAACGCCTGTGTTTCCGGGCTTGCCATTTTTAGCAATGTAATAGTCTAGGTTAACCTTTGTAACCCATTTTGAAATAATAAGAATGTATTATTTGAGTATTATGTGTTTTGTGCTTAATTGCTTAATTATGTGGTCTGATTAATTAAGAATAAAAATAAGCGTCAAAATTTAAGTGTAAAATAAACTTAATATCTTTGGTTAATGTTGTAGTAGTTGAAACGAGGTTTTCGAATATATATAGAACGCCCACATCTGACTTCGTATGAGGAAGTTATGATTTATCGAAGTTTCGACTTAGCGGTGTGCAGCCTGAAATACTCGATTTGAGATCGAGCGGTTTTTAGCCGAAGCAATCTAAATGAGAATCGAAGATCTCATTGTTGGTATCAAAGCGATAAAAAGTTAGGCGAGAACGGACGTCAAACGAAGAAGTTAGGAATTTATAACGAAGTTTTTCTGTCGCGGCCTATTAAAAATAAATAATAAAAATAAAGTCAAAATTAGCCGACGGAGTCTAAACGAAAGTTGTAGAGCGTAGTCTCACCTTCGCGTGGATATAAAGAACGTCGAAAACGGAGTTCATATGAAGAAGATATGAATTTCCGAAGTTTATTAATTATTTTGTATTTATTTTTAATCTTAAATTCCGGCCTTATCCGAAGACGAGTCAGCGGTCCGATCCGACGTACGCCCCGCGTACTCCGAAGAGTGTCGACACTTCGGATGACGCATGCAGTGACGATTTCGGAGGCCAGTACGCCCCGCGTACTCCGAGGCTCCAGCCTCTATAAAAGGAATCCGAAGGCAGCCGAGTCTTTTGCCAATTTCTTCTCTTCTCTCTCCCGTTTTGCATCGTTTTGCGTGCCAGAAATACCCCGAAGCCCCGGTATCATACTCTAGCCCCGAGGCAAGTCCCGAGATCCCGAGAAGTGCGGTTCCCGAGCCGAAGCTCTGCCCGCGAGAAGTTCGATTTTTGTGGAGATCTTCCAGATCTGCTGTGGGTTACTACTTCTGCAAGTCGTAGTGCTGTCCGATCATCTTCTGATCAAGTGAGTGTATACTACCTTTCATAAACACAATAATAATACAAGTACGGTTTGAGTGTATTAAGTAAATTGTGGTTTATATGTGTGAGGGTGTAGTTACTTTCTTCTAACGAGTAACTATGAAGTATCTTATATGATATGCTTGTTATGTGTATATTTTGTGGTTGTATGCATGAATGGATATTCACTTTATTCCATCTCATAGATCTGAATTGCTTTCTATGGAATACGTGTTATGTGGTATGCCTCATCTGTTATGTGGAATATATATTGAATGAAAATGATATACAGGTTTTAAACTATGTATGAAAATATATATTCTTATCTACTAATATGTTGGGTAGAACATGGGTAGATAGTTGGTGTGTAATAAACAGATGAGAGGCCTCGATGTTGTTGTTGTTGTTGATCTAGTTATTCAGCGGAGTATGGATAACGACCACAGACTCCTTCTAGACAGTCCAGTGGAACGCTAGCAGGTTCATAACCTGTAGGTGGTGTGAACGATGTGTTCACCGATGTACTCTATCCCCCTCATGGTTGCCTTTAGGATATCTATTGTTGAGGAAACCCCTTCGCAGTGATGTCCGTCCCGATGAAAATCCTAGATTAGGTCCCTGGAGATAGATGTTGTTTTAGGGACGTAAAGTGAGGATAACGGGAATGGGTAATCGGGATAGTGATTGGTTGGTGAAATTAAATATAACTTATTTATTGTGGGTTGAAAACCCTATATGCTCACCAGGCTCCCAAGCCTGACCCACTCAGTTTTATTTGTATTACAGGAAGTGGCACAAGGGCGTAAGATGGATGGATCATCTTGTTGTTTTGTTTACAAGTCTGTATATGTATATATTTGTTGAATGACTTGTAATGTTATCGTTTATGCTTTATGGTCTGTATCGGAATATGACATCCCGAGTTTTGATTATATAATGAAATGCATCTCTTGATGAAATGCTTTGATAAATATTATTTTATCATGTTTTGTTTTGGGAACAAATTCCGCAACTCTTTCAAATCAAAAGGATTTACTCTGAAATTATTTAAAAGCATAAATGAAAAATCGGTCTTTTCTGGCCGAGATTTTGGGGATGTCACAATAATGAACATTGCTAGCTTGCAATACTTATCATAATTATCATGCCCCCACTTACATGATGATTATTAGCATAACACTTATGCTCCCACTAGCTTTGACATGTACTCAAAAATCAGCTGACTTTCTTACCAAAGTTCAGATTTCTGATACTTGATTGTTTTGATAAGACTTTATCAAAATCATACACCTTCCGTTAGATAGCACACTTGTGTGTCTAAACAATTATGAAGAGGGATGCCGTAATCATAATGGTTAGACCTTTTTGCCACTTCTCACAAGTCCAGGTTAGTGTGTCGGTAAACCACACACGCTCCACTAACGACTTTGAGAATGCAAATATCACAATTGCTATCTAGCTAAAATCTACTTAGTGAAAGTGTTTCCTCACCATCATTTTCATGAATCGGAGAGAAACCTTATGGCGCTTAGATTTTTATGGTGTATGTGTTCTTATCCATGTGAATTGTCAAAACCATAGTCACAAGACAAGGATAATGACAAATCCAAACTCATATGGATTGAACTCAATCTTAACTTCTTGCCACCTGGCAGCTCAAGGGCCTGCCATTGCTTCCAAGTTGTTGTGCAACACATTGAGAACTCTAAGAGCTCATATGCAAAGCCAACTTTAACTGGAATGGGCACAGAATATGTCAACACGATAGGTTATAAACCTCAAGTGTGTGCTAGCGAAGAACTTCAGGTTCTATTCTTGATTAGTTCTTGAGACTTTCAAGACCTTTAAGACTCCCACTGTCCTCTTGACCTATTAGACTCCCTTATCAAACATCCAAGAGATAGTGTGGATTCTAACCAAGACAAACACTTCACACAATTGGCCTAAGTTGGTCTTTGTTTTATCCAAAACATCACAACTTACCAATTTCAAATGTATAAGAGTAGAAAACTTTTACTCTTACATTTGATAAATGTTTTAAACCTTCTTTGAGACATGTCACTCAAGTTACAATCTTGGAGTATGACTCTAAGACTTGTATTGGAACGAAGTATGACTCATCTTCTTGATTTAACCACTTCAACAATTCAAGTTCCTCTTCTTAGTCATAAGAATGCACTAAGATTTTCCTTAGAGCACTAATTTTGATATGGTTTCTTAATCATTAAGATGATCACAAAACTGATACTAAAGTACTCTCCCATCTTTTCAGATTTGAGAAACTTTTATCCTTCTGCCTAATTTGATTCTTCTTATTCGCTCTGCCATACAATGGAACCTTTTCCAATGTCTCAGAGTTACACTTAAGCTTGTAAGTATAATCATATTTACTGAGCTTTAGTAAACTATGACGAATAGTCTTATCAATCTTTTGTGGTGGACTTAACCAATGCACAAAAATGTGTACTCGATCCCTTAGTCCTTCACTTGACTCACACATCCATGTGAACAAGTAATTCGTCTTAATTTTCCAGTACTTGGAAGTTCTCATTCATCATGCTATACACCTTGCATGATTCCAAGTCCGGGTCCAATTGGAACTTGGGTGATGAGAATCTTTCCTTATTTGGTAAATTTAGACATTACCACAAATGAAAGAATTAATTTTATATTTCCACTCTTGCTATTAATGGAACTATATAAGCAACAATTTTTCCTCAAATGTCATTGTAAGGATATTTTAAAATAAATAAAATCAAAATTTTCCTTTTATTTTAAAAAACTTTGCGGAAGAACTTGTCCTTACAATCCATATGAAAACTTGTTGTTATATATTCCTAAGCAATATCTCATAACTCCTAAGAAGTAGCTCAAGAATCCGATCTCTCAAATTATGCGATAGAAATCCATCTACGCGATCAGATTCAACATATTCTTTCTTTAAGTTTCTTCATTTTTCTTTGATTCTTAAAACATCACCATGTGACCCAGTCACATCATGTATCAAGAATCTCATAATAGAAACTTAACAGAGTTAGATAGTGGACTTTACCTGAAGTAGAGTCAAACTTATTGACTTTAACATCCTTAGGTAAATTTGGCAGCTTCGCAACCAATGCCCCTTTCTTTGGCAATATAAACATATGGACCCTTTGATAATGGTACATGGGACTATCACAGACTTAGCTTTTCTCTTTACCATTTGGTCAACCGAGTTGACTATGGCCGATCCCTTTCCAGTGGGAAGAGAATGCTTTCCTGGATTTCCTGTGTCACTATTGTCAATGTCCATCAAGTTTTAAGGAAGTTGATCTTAACACATAGATAAGATCATTAAGGGTCTTGTCATAGTCTGTTTCATAGGTGTCCCAAAAGAACTCACTATGTGACTTAGAAAGTGATTGAACCACCAACTTTCTCAAGACTTTGACACCCAACTCTCCCGGCTTGTCAATATGTGACTACATCTCCAAGACGTGACCACACCTAGACCTTGCCTTGCCAATTGGGCTTGAGTGACCTTAAACTTTTCAAGAACTTGTGGGTTGGGGAGAATAATTGGAGGAGGTGAATGAAGTATGATTTCCAAGGGACATCATCTTCATTAGGAAAGTTTGTTTCAAGAGATTTGGGAAGATCATAAATGTCTAAACCAGACATCTTTTGGGAGATATTCAAGATAGTTGATCTTAAGTCCTTAATATGACACCCAATATGAAATATTAAGGCTAGGACCCAACAAACTATTTTATAACTTAGAAGAGGTATGCCGTAATCCAAGCTATAAAATATTTGAAGGTAGGTGAATGACGATTCACCAATTTCCACCAAGATAAACGAAATGTATTATTAGGTTTTAATTGGTTTTGAAACTCCTAGATCTTTTGAGATTCATTGAACTGTTCAATGGTATGTTTCAATCTCGAGTGTGCCCTTCAGGTTTTGTGACTGGGATGTCGAGGATCACAAAACAATATGTGAAGTAACTATGCAAATTACTTGGTACCCTTAAGTGTTTACCCCTCAATCGATGTTCCGGTTAACCACACACGCTCCATCGATACTATGATAAACATTAAGTTACCATTTGCCTACCTTGTTAAATACGAGTTAGTGTGCCAGTTAACCACACGCGCTCCACTAACCGACTTAAACAAAGTGCAAAGTGTAATTTCATGGATTAGCACCTTATTCACATTTTTCTAAGTAACTAATATTGGGTATTATTAAGAGTTTAGTTACTTAGTATTTATCATTAATGCTTTTAATTAAGGGAGAATTCTAGTCCTGTCAAACCCGTTCGGCTAACGACCCTCCACCAGTCAAGCAAGCGGTGGGTGAGAGTGGACACCCATTAAGTTGCCATTTTATAGGCAACAACCTTATACCCACCTTATAGACCGGCTTCGTGAATGAGGCGTACTAGCGATAAGACTGACTTTACTCTTATATATATATATATATATATATATATATATATATATATATATATATATATTGTTAACTTATAATATTATAAAGTATAAGGGTTGAATTTTAACTCTTTAAAACTCTAAGGGCTAACTTGGAATTAAAGTATTCATAAGAGAAAACTTTACAAATTCCAAAACTTGAGGGTAAGTTTTGAAACTATTCAAAACTAATTAATTCCATAACTTATGTGTTTAAAGTAGTTTTAATCCAAAAACTCTTCAAGTTCCATAACTTGAGGACAAGTTATGGAAGACTTTAAACTAATAAAAGAATTAACTTTTCTTTATTTTATAACTTATGGAATTAATTAAGGTTACACTTTTTTTATTTATTTATTATTTAATGAAGAGACTCTTGGTCCTCCATAACTTGAGGACAAGTTATGGAGTCATAAAATCATTTAATTAGAACTAGACTCTTCATTTTTGTAACCTTTGCCAACTTTTATGAGTTTTATGAAACTTAAATGTGACTTTTCATATAACTTGAGGACAAGTTACAAAAACACATTTTAGAATCAACTCTTAGATTAATTTGGATTGAAAACAACTATTTCACTCAACTTTTCTATTAATCTAAGCAACTCATAAGAACAAGATAATTCAAATCAAACTTTTTCATGTAATTAGTCTAAACCTTAAACTAATACAAAACATGAATCTATTGACAATTATTTTTGAAATTGGATTAGCATGAACATTACCACATCAAAAACAAGTTTATAAGTCCAAAACATCTTAGGGTAATGTTCCTAGTCCAATTCCAGCCAAAAAAGTCGAATTTATGCTGTCTGGGGGTCCAACTCGTCGAGTGCACGAACCAACTCGGCGAGTTGGATGCTTTTTGCCTTGGACTCGGCGAGTCTGCTGGGCAGACAGCATCAAAACTCGATTTTCCAGCTTCTTTTGCAAGTATAACAAGAAAACAAGCCTAGGCTCTGATACCACTGTTGGGTTATGAGCATTCTAACACTCCTAAGTGTACATGCAACCCTAAATACCTTGGATCTATGTTTTCTCTATTATACATGCAAATATGAACATCCAAGGTATTATCCTAATCTAGCATACAAAACAATGGATATAACAAGATAGAATACATACCTTTTTCATGTAGAAAGTCTTCATGAAGCTTGAGTGCCTAGTGCCCCAAGTGTGACACCTCAAATGGCTCACACAACACCAAATACACTTGGAATAACTTGAGAGAATTCTACACTTTATGAAATCGGCTAGCCCTTCTTTTACACACACTAGTGACCAATTTTGTCAAGAATAAGATCTTTATATAGTGTTACAATTAGGGTAAACCCTAATTGTCATGACTTTCCATTTCCTTGGATCCATGGGTTCAAATACACCATGGAGCATCCATGGACCATCCTATGGGTTTTAGCCCAAATTGATTATCCATGGAGCATTAGCCCACTATACAAGTATGGATGATTACACAATCAACCCATATATTTAATTAGTCTTCTTTTAATCACTTAATTAATCTTAGATTAATTCTTGATCAATACTAATTAAATAATCTTATTATTCTTATTATTAGTATACTAGAACTTATAATATATTAATAACCATAAGTGTCTTATTTCTCTCATTGTAGTCTATCCAAGTGCATGATGCCATGCAACCCAAATGGACCATGCCGGGTCGGGTCAAGTCTTACCAATTATAGTTATGGACTTAGACATTAATCCAACACTTTGATATAGTAAAACGTTGTTCTTTAACTAGACAGTTATAAAAGCTATTTTCAGGTATGATGTGAACCATACAAGAGGCGTATTTAGTCAAGATGGGATGTGTTCCTCTTATTCGTTGAGAGTTAGACATCTAAGGCCTGATGTAAAGTTGAGCACTTATATGAGATTGATTGTGATCTGTATATCATGTTCAACATGATGTTTGTAGCAAAGGGATAACTAATAAACTTACCTTACACACTAATTTTAGCCTTAGGCTTTTGGGAATTGGGCTTTGATAGAATGGCACAAAGTCGTATGTTGATGGGGGCGGTGAAATATTACTAGATATTCACTACTGTCTATATCAATCTAATATGAGTCTTGTGCAAGTGGGAGATTGAAAGATCTAATATGCTTAAGGTCATATTAGAATGATATTGCTAATTAACATATGATACTGAGGGTCACACTAACAAAAAATTGATACAATTGATTATTTATTAAAAATTGATGTTAATAAATATTCATAAGCTCTTATAATAAATTGAAAAAATATTTATCTCATGGAAATAATTATTTTACAATACAAGTAACACATTATTTGATAAGGTATGAATTAATAAGTCATGCACAACCTTTTGGATTAGTTGGATCTTTTTGTCTTTTACCTATAGACAAAGTTTCTATGTTATAAAATTTGAGTGGCTAAACATTCCCCGTGCCTCTGATACACCTTCGACCTTCCCTCACTCTCTCAAGAGTGGCTAAACATTCCTCGCACTGACCCGTTGCACACTGCACCCACCCATGAAAATTCCACCAACCCTGCATCCACTCGTGTATGCTAATCAAACATAACACTGGATCCTATAAACAATAGAATATCTGATCCTACCCTAAGCCCTTCATCAAACAAGAACAAGAAATAAGGCCAAACCAAACATGCTTAGGCTATAGAATCTTAGTTATGTATAACCATGATGCATACAGTAAGCAACTACAGTAATGATGTCAATTTCATATAAGGAAGAATGCTAGGCTATCAGGCATCATATAATCATATAATCGGGCAATTATATCATGCAATTCCTGAAGATCCCTAGCCTATCACTAGCATGTCTTTCCAACATATCACAATAACAAATAATAGTATGGTAATTTGGGGTCTACTTACTGGCTCCGGCTGATCGTACACATCACATCCTCATTGTTTATTTTGAAAATCATTTGAAATCATTTTAAAAGTCCTTTTTCCTTAGTTTGAGACTGGATTCACACGGGTGTTCCTTCAATTCACTCAAACCAAGACTTTGAAACCAACTTGTAACATCCCAAAAATTTTCAACAAATTTAAACCTTTCAGAAATGACCCATTTATTATTAAAAGTGTTTACAAACTATTATTTCTAAAATATTAATTAAAATCATAGTCTTTCAGGTTCCAATTAGTTGTAAACCAATGATGTGTACAGTCAAGCCTTCGCCTTGCCACGGTCCACTGAAGTACCTGAAACCATAAACCAAAACTGTAAGCACGAAGCTTAGTGAGTTCCCCTAAAATACCACCACACGAACAAATAAAATAAACCAACAAATAACAACATACTAACCATCGGGTTTGAACACCTACATACTATGGGTCCAATCAACCATCGGCTTGGAATACCCTAGGGCCTCAACCATCGGGTTGGAATACCCCAGGCCCTCAACCCTCGGGTTAGAATGCCAACATACTATGGGTCCAATCAACCATCGGGTTGGAATACCCCAGATCCTTCAATCATCGGGTTGGAAAGCCAACATACTATAGGTCCAATCAACCATCTGGTTAGAATACCCCAGACCCTCAACCATCGGGTTGGAATGCCAACATATCATGGGTTCAATCAACCATCGGGTTGGAATACCCCAGGCCCCTCAACAATCGGGTTGGAATGTCAACATACTATGGGTTCAATCAATCATTGGGCTGGAATACCCCTAAGTCACTAACAAAGTCTTTGTAATCCCTTTTCTAATAATAAATAAATTAAAGATATTAATAAAAAAATCGGATATTTGATATCCAAAATATTCGAAAATTCATAAAATCACTATTCGTATCCGAATCCGAAAAAATTGATATCCGAAAATTCGGATATCCGAAATTTCGGATAATTTCAGTTCGGAATTTCGGATTTTTGAATACGGATATTTTTGAACACCCATATGTGATGCAGTTACTTTACCTTAGTGAGACGTGACTTCAACATTTACATCTTTATATCATATCTTAACGTGATTATGGGGATCTGATTTTGTTGTTATGATAGTCAAATAAGAAAAAAATGCTAAAGTTAAATGGCTCTATTGCGAAAAGTAACATCTTATTATGATAACAAGCTAATCTGCAATAAAAGTTTATGGTGGTCGTGATTAGATTTTTTTTTTCAAAATGAAGAATAAGTTTAATCAAACAAATAAAATATAAATATCTAAATCATGAAATTAAACTAATGCCATAGATGTTTTAAACTTCTAATAAACGAGGAGAGTTGGTATGTGAGTAAGTGGGTTCCACACGTATACCGGTAAACGTAGACTTTGACATTTTAGGCTATTTGGAAATTAGAGTTCCAAAGTCAAATGGGTTTTTGGAAACCATTTAATGAGTTCTGTGGCTTGGGTTGACTTACTACCCAAACACCTTGGATCAATTACCCTTAGTTTTGTAATACAAGCTTGTATTTTAAAATTGCATTTATCAAAGTCTTCTGATTTCAAAATTAATCACATAAACATAAACATAGCAGAAGTTTTATCAAGTATTCAAGTGTGGGCCCTATCTTCTTTTTTCTTTGTTTAATTTTTTTTTTTAAAAAAAGAGTGCAAATCAACTGCTCTCTGCATTACACCCTCTTCATCTTCCCTGCTACAAATTGGTCGCTTCTCTGTTATCACTATTAGCCTATTTTTCATCAGCATATATCAAATATAATCTATATTGGGGAACAGAGACAATGACAAGCAAACTTCGAAGGGATTCTAATTGGTTTCTCTCCAGTCCATTGAATAACCTAAAAATATTATGGTTGTGGGCCTAAACTGATTCCTGAAAATATAGAATTATATGTAGATTTAATTCTTGTGTATACGTGGTCCCTCATAAAAGCATCTAATTATTTCCAAGAATTATAGCATAATTTGCAACCACAAAATCTCCAAACAAAGACTAGTATTAATGGAAATACAATTTAAGCTCTTATCCGATAAATCTTTATCTGGACCCCATATCACCTCAGTATACTCGACTACTACCCATCTGGAACCTGTATCTGAAACACTTAGTTTTCACTTTTAGTTTTCAAGTATTATGGTTTTTAATCATAAAAATGATATGCAACATAATCATCATCACCCCAAATCTATTTCTTTAAATTCTAATAAAATTTGTTTCCAAAGTTTCCTTATGTAGAAACTTACTTCCCATAAAAATGTCATTCTGGTAAGGTACTCTAATTTTCCATTTCTTATTGTTAACATGTGTTTTTTTTAACCATATTTATCCATAAAATAGCATTTTACACTACTAATTCCAATCCACTTAAAGTTTCCACTCTTTGCTAATTAAGCATCCTACTTACCATAAAGGGTTTACACACCCTTGTGAATGTCTTTCATGTAATTTACAATTCACTTTTTGCTTCTAAATACATAATACTATTACTTTAGTTATTCATCCCTCTAATTCATACGTGTCCTTTCCCTCTCTATACTCGATCATCTCTCTATCTCGATCGCTCTCCCTCTTGTTTCTACTCGACGAACACACAGTGTTGTGAGTTTCTCCTCCCAGTCGGTGATCCAACACTCCTCTAAAAAAACATTCTTGACCCACCTTTTTTTTGAACTCTTTAAATCCACTAATACATTTATTTATTTATACATTAATAAAAGAATAAATCATTTATTTTCTACTCTGTCCCTCTTGAATATCACTAACTACATAGTTGGTCCCCCAACTATACCAATAGACACTTCCAACATCAAATCATTACAAATAATGTTACTAAATATATCTTCTATCAAGGGATACTTAAGTTTGAGAGTTTTGCGGCTTTACAACATTGTTATTTTGTGTGAAAAACCTCAAAACTTGAGATGGTTTTTTCATTTTTGACATTTATCTAGTATTCATCCTTTTAACCGTTTATCATTACTACATAGCCGTTGTATAGACTTGTTGTTTGACATAATTTTCCATGTCGGCGTCTCCGGTTCAACAAAAAATCGAAGAAAGATGGATGAAAGTGAGAGTGACAAGATTCGAACTCCCCACCTCCCACATACAGATACAACGCCAAAGTGAGTGGCAGACCAAAGTAGAAACAGAGAAATTCCCTAATGGACAGGAATTTTTACATAACAATATAATTGAATTTTGATAAAAAAAAAATTAATAGAATTTTTTTTGGGTTCCCCGACCCTTTGTGCCTTGTTTGGCTAGTTAAGTTTTAAGTTCACACGTTTACATCTTATTACTAATACATACTTATGTTTGTTAGCCCTTTTACACATGTTATTGTCGTCATGATATTCGTTAGATAAAACTGTAAAAATAGTCCCTGTGGTATGCAAATTTTTGGGGTTTTAGTCTTAGCTCTTACACAGCTAAACTTATTTACTCTAATTACTAACTAAGATTGGTCAATCCTAGCTCTAACAATTCAATGTTCACTAAATCATTAGGTCAATCCTAGCTCTAACAATTCAATGTTCACTAATACACGTTCTCTAGAACAGCTAAACTTATTTACTCTAATTACTAACTAAGATTGGTCAATCCTAGCTCTAACAATTCAATGTTTACTAAATCATTAGGTAAACAAGTTCATGCAGTTAATGGTCACTAAGCTACACAGAACATGCAATCAAGCAATTAGAGAAACAAACAATAGCATGCTAGGTAATACAAATCAAACACAAGCAATTTTTACCAACTAAACTTAATCCATAAACATTGAACTATTCATAAGTTGGAAGCTTCATATAGCTAAACAAGAATAGCTAGATTCAGCTGCTCATCATAGCAACTAATAAACCAACACAAATTAAAGTAATAGAAAACATGTTCTTAATTAACTAAAATATAGACCTTTATTCTTTTTGGTGTTGAAAACCTTCTTCTAGAACCCTTCTTTCGCTCCAAATCGTCTCCTGGAACTCTTTCCTTCAGCCAAAAGGTTCTTCTTTTCATAATAATCAGGAGCACTTAAATAAACTCCAAAAACCCGCGCCACGTCGTGACTATCCAGGCCACGTCGTGGGCTTCAAGTTATCCGTATCGAACAAGGAATCCTCCGAATCGCGATGTTTATCTTCTAGAATCCTCATGCCACGTCGTGGCTGACTTGGCCACGTCGTGAATTCAATATCTTTCGTGGATTTATTCTTCTCTTGTCTTTCAAGTCTCCCATGTTCTACATATTGTCACTTTTGGTCCCTCTCTTCGAAAATCCTTTTAATTGACTGAAAATAACAATTTAAAGTCATAAGTACCATTATTCTAAACATATTATCAACTTATTAATAAAAATGTACTTAAATATTGCCTAAAAATAGGTATAAATATGGCAATATCAAAATACCCCACACTTAGGCTTTGCTTGCCCTCAAGCAAATTTAAACTTAACTCTTAATTACTAACACCACATAGAACAATCCGACTTTAGCTCAGCCATTATGCCAAGACCTCAATGCATGCATTTGTGTCTAAAAGTTTCCTAAAGTACCCCCCCCTCCCCCATACTTTAAATACTCACAATCTTCATAAACAGTCGCCCACTTTTTCCGAACAATGCTCATTTTATGCAACCCTCCGAATCCATCCGTAGAAAACCTCCTTATCCTCAAGGTATTTTTAGTTGAGCAACCTAAGCATACATAATCTAGAATTACAATCTACGATACCACTATGGAGCTCTTTTGGAATTCTTCACTTCTTTGACATTTGATCCTTGATTTCTTTGAATTCACCACCTTATTTGAATTGATTTCTGGTATCTTCAACTTTTTGATTTTCTTGGAATTTTGATATTTTGATCTTCACTTTATTTGCTCCAAAATTCTTCAAACTTTACTCGTAATTCTCTCTTTTTTTTATATGTACCTCTCTTTTTCCACTCAAAACCTACATGCTTAAGCAGAGGCGCTCAACCTCAACCTTTATCGGTTAATGATAATAATTTTCCTGGATGCATTTCAGGTTTAGGCTGCTAAACATATTGCATCCCTCAAACCAAGCGGGGTTATGTTTTTGTTCCATGATTTCACTAAAATAAGGGAGGCCACAAATGCACTGTAACGTGTATTGGCTCAACTAAACATTTGAACTCTCATCGGATCATCCCACATAACACTAGCAATTCAAATTATTACTAGATTCAATTATTAAAAATTTCAATTTCCAAATTTTCAATTTTTACTATCAAATTCTATGATTATCTAGCAATTTACTTTTTCTACCCCTACCCCACACTTATTTCATACAATGCCCTCATTGTATGCATAAAAATAAATCAAAATTAAAGAAAATGGAGAAAAAGGAACAAACTCCCCTGGGATAGTGGCGTGAGCATCTCCAAAAGTGTGGAAAACGTACATCCGGAATATGGACCTCCAAAAATAAAAAATCGGTGTAGAACTGGGTGAATACGTAAATAAACCACGAACATGACTCGAAACTTCAATTCTTCAAAGTGGGTGCTAGTAAGTAGAAATGTGGGCAAGGATAAACTGATACACGTCATGGCAGAGAGCACCACGTCGTGATATGAGATAAAAACGCGAACACCAAGCTGTTTTTTTTTCTTCAAAGTTCATGAGCACCACGTCGTGGAAACTGGACATCAGCAAAAAAATGCCTTATTTCTGCATGCACCCTAGCAGCTTGACCAATGTCTAAATGGTTTACGATGCTTCTATGTACATATACTTCCCAACTGTAACCTCTCTCCTACTAACGTACCCCACACTTATCTTGAATTGTGGGTTCCAACTCACGACTCTAAGCTTCCTTGACTAGACAAACACGACTCTAGAGTTAACCTTATATGCTCCTTAGAATTCCAATGCTAATCTGAAAAATGGAACAACCCAAAAGAAATAAAAGAGTAACATCATAGTTCAAGAAAGTTTTACATTACAAACCAAATTCAAACATAAAAAAACTAATTAAAACAAAACGAAATAAAAAGAAAAGGAAATCAATCATCATCTCCTTGGTCCTGCCCCGTCATTCTGCGGACGCCATAGCTCCTCCCATGTCGGAAAATAAGGATATTGTGGTGGCATAGAAGGTGGTCGGGTCACACCCAAATGCGAATAAATACTCTCAGTAAGTTGGGTATGATAAATGGCATGCCCCCGGAGATTATCCAAATAAGTTCCCACCCGACTCTGAAAAGGGTCGGTGGGCACTCCCTGTACATACTGTGAAGTAGCACGCTCTCTCTCGACCTCACCTCTAGCTCGCACATTCTAACGCCGCGGTCTGGCTGGTGGTTGCCGCCCTGGTTGCGCCTCCTCTTGCTCGTCATCTATCGGCGGTATAACAAAACGACCCCCGACATTCACCACTGCCCGAATAACTCCCAAGACTTGAATAGTCAAATCTGTGTCCGGGAATCGAGTAAGATTCCTCACAAAGTCATGGGTCAAAATATGATATGACCTAGCAAGGTGAGTAACCAAATGCCCCCCCCCCCCCCCCCCCCCCGTAATCGGACTCTCAGGCCTAGAGTTAGCCGCTTTCTTCCCCATGAACCTCGCCAACATATACGGTAAATCACAGCAAACTCCCGGGGTAATAAGAGTCTACAGATAAAACAAATTCTGAATGGGGACTTTATTACCATGATGCTTGTGATTTATTGAAAAAGTGATCAGGCGATGTAAAAATCGGAAAACAGGATTCCGAATTTGTGACTCACTCGAGTCACGAGTATTGTACTCATGGCTAGAAATGCCCCGCCAAAACTGAACATCCATAATACCGGGATTAAAATCCCGAACGCATCCAAGTAAGAACGGTATGAAAAACGGAGATTGAGTCTCCACTTCGGTATAAAGCCCCATACGCCAAGCGAATTCCCGGAGACTACACTCTCTATAAACACCACCCAAACGAAACACAAGTGCCCAATTGTAGGTAAAATCAATGGTGCGTTCCTCAAAGCATACGGTAGAGAAAAACTCCACCGATAATTCCCGGTATATGGGTTCTTGAATGGCAAACAAATTCCTCCACCCGTGACAACTGAAAGAAAATTGATCTCCTACATATGTTTTCGACCAATAGCGTTCCAACTCAGCAACCATTCCCACACCACCAAGCCATCCCCAATCGATAATTGGGGCTATCGCAAATCCCCTATTATACAGTCATCCCAGCCGATTCTCATAAGTAGTTAACAATGGTCGGGGAATGTTTTGAGGAAACTGATATAAGGGATGTATACTCGCCACATCAATCGGGTTTTCCTCTTGTGGAATAGCTCTTCGTGGTCCCATTTCTGCATACAAAATCAAACCAAAGCAACAAACATCCAAAATATTAAAACAGATTAAACTGTCTGCCAGAAGTCACGACATGGCCAGACTCGCTACGTCGTGGACCGCAGTCGAACCCTGTATGTGGATCGGTCATTTTGTATGCGATTTCTACTAAAATTAATGCTTGGGGTTTGTTCCTATGGACATTTAAGGGACATGCAACCTAGAATTAACAACTAGTTTCAACCAATTTCGTAAATCACATAAACCCTAACCATGAAAATTTAAAATTGTAAGAACTAACTACAATTAATGAGTAGAACACACACCAATTAGAGTTAATTGACAAGAACATGCAAAGAATTTGGAAGCAGATTAAGAAACTGGATGTGGGGACTTTGTTCCCGTTCATGCGGCAGTATCAAATGGGAATGGGGATTATTGGTCAAAGGGTTTTAAGGAAATGGTCCCCCTGTGACTTTTTAAAGGCCACGTCGTGGCTGGCTATGCCCACATCGTGGACTTTAAAACTGTCATCTGTTCTCGTGATTTCATTTTTACCACGACGTGGCTGTATCAGCCCACGTCGTGGCAAATGCCTGATCGCATAATTTTTCAAAATCATAAATTTTAACTATCTACTTTGCATCTCATTTATTAATTAAAGTTCCCACAGCTAATTCTTTACTAAGTATCAGTTATTAGATGATGAGTTGATAACTTTCCTAATTAAAAACTAAAAAATTAAAAGAAAAGAAAATGCAAACCAAGCTCGGGTTGCCTCCCGAGAAGCGCTTCTTTTTCTTGGAGTCTTGAGCTGAACTCCGTGCCTTCTACGTTGAATCTTCTGAAGAGTCCACCACTAAGATCTTTTGTTCCTTGAATCGCCTCTTGTAAGCTTGAACTCGCCTTTTATATGCCTTCTTTGAATTCTCCTTTTTAGCTTTTCCCTCTTCTTCAAGCTTGCGTTTTGTGCTCTTAGTTTGTTCCTTGCACTCCATAGCATCCTCCTCCTCTTTCACCACCGGCTTTGTCACTTTTGAAGTGACCTCCTCTTCATCACTTGTCATCTCCTCATCCTCTTTGCTCACCCAAGAAGGTGGACTCTTGTAAGCTATGACTTCAATCAAATATGGAACAGATTTCCTCGGTTTTGTTCTTTTGACTTGATGAACTGTCTTGATCTCTTCTTCCATAAGCTTTTCCAGTTCTTCTAGTTCATTGTCTTCATTAATTGTGAACACCTCTTCTTGAGCATTATACTCTTGGCAGTCATCTTGTACTCCAAAAACTTCTTGGTCATCTCCTACCCTCAAAGTGAGCTTAGACTCGCGAATATCAACAAGAGCTCCAATAGTGTTAAGCAATGGACAACCAAGGATTATTGGAACATCGGGATCTTCCTTCATATCCAAAACTACAAAGTCTATTGGAAAAACAAATTTTCCAATTTTCACCAAAATATCCTCCACGATGCCCCGGGGTTGTGTCACTGAACGATTCGCCATGTGAATCTTCATTTTTGTAGCCTTCATCTTCTGAATTTCTAATTTTTGATAAAATGAAAAGGGCATCAAGTTAATGTTAGCCCCAGAATCGGCTAAAGCATTAACCTTCATTTTATTACCAAACTCACACGGAAGAGTGAGGCATCCAGGATCCCCCATCTTTTCTGGTGTCTCTCCCAACACAACTTTTGAGGTTTGTTCACTTAGAACCACCTTAGACTGCTTCTTTAATTGCCTACGAGTGTCTATCAAATCTTGCAGTAATTTCTGGTTCTTGGGAGTTTTGGATAAGGACTCGACAAAGGGGGTATTAATCCGGATCCCCTTCACATGCTTTACAAACTCTATATGCTCCTTCTCTAGTAGACTAAGTGCAGCTCGGGTTGGAAATGGCAAAGGTGGCTGATAAACTGGAACGGGTTCAAAGAATTTTTTATCAGACATGCGCCACGTCGTGGCGAAGCTGGTTCAGCAACTTTTTCACTTCCGAACTTTGACTTCTTAGGTTTTGGATCGGGCTGCTGTGGTTCTTCTTCCAATGCCTCCAGGAACTCAGAGATTGCTTCTTCTTCAATATCGATGGCCATTACGTGAAATTGGGTCTTTACTTCGGGATTCTTTGGGGAAAATGTTTCGTGAACTAGAGTGGCTAGAAGACCAAATTGTACTTCAAGGTTATGGATGGAGGCTTGCTGATTCTTTATTAAAGTTTTTTGTTCCATAATAGCAGTATCAGTGGTATCATGTCTCTTTTCCGAAGCTTCCATAAACTTCATCAAAATGGTCTCTAGATCGGGTTTCTTCTCGGTTGGTGGCTGCTCCTTTTGATAAAAGCCTCGACCTGTCTGCCTATACTTCTCTTCTTTTTGCTTCTTATACTCTTCATATGGCAGCCACTCCTTCTTCGGCTTCCTCCAGTCCTCATCCAACTTATCCCCACTAGAGTAGCACACTTGAGCTTTTATGTTCCCAAACTCATCTACATTGCAGTCCTTGGTCAAGTGTGGACCACTACATCTCTCGCAACCCACTCTTATGGCATGTATCGAATGGTCCATTTGTGTTATCCTTCGATCCATATTATTCAGCATTGGCCATGACAGCTGCTATTTCTTCAGTTTGGGCCCCTCCACCTCCTTTGATTCCATCTTGCCTAGGGTTGTGGTATTCGCGAGAGTGCTTCGCGAATTCTTCAATTAGCTATTTGACCTCCCTTGGATTTTTCTTTGTCAAAGGTCCTTGAGAATTAAGGAGTTGTCTTGTCATAACGTTGACCCCATCATAAAAGATTGACATCTCTTGCTGCACATTTAGATCATGCTGAGGGAAATTTCTGAGCAAGCCCTTGTACCGCTCCCATGCTTCGTATAATGACTCCCCCGGCTATTGCTCAAAGTTGGCTATTGCCTTCTTGAGTTTGGCTATCTTGGATGGCGGGCAAAACTGGTCCAGGAATTGCTCACGCATTTGAGCCCAAGTGGTGATTGTACCTGGTGGGAGTGCTTTTAACCACTCCTTAGCAGCTCCTTTGAAAGTGATGGGAAGCATCCTAATCAAGACTGTGTTTCTGTTAACATTTGGGACATTGAAGTAATCTGCAATGTCGTTGACTTCATCTACATGCTTAAAAACATCCTCATGATCTTTCCCGAAAAATGGGATGTCCTTCAGTGCAGTCAATATGTGCCCCTTCAACTCGAATGTGGCAGCGGCAGGTATTGCAGGTTGGACTAAACCGGGACCCACATCTTCTCGGATCCGCTTCTTGTAAGCTCCCATGGACATTTCTTCAATTGCTGGCATCTTGTTCCTTGGCTCGTTCTCGGGTTCGCTCATGTGTTCTTCAAATTCCGGCTCGGTATCGCTTTCGGACTCGGTTTGGACGGGCGTATGATCCGAATGCTCAAGATTGCTCTTGTGCCTTGCGGATGAACTTGACTCTCCTGTCTTCTTTCCCGAATTCCTAGAAAAAGCTGACTTCAATTCTTGTAAGGGCGTCTTTTTCTTGTGAATTGCAGACTCGGGATCTTCAAGTGGTGGCACCAAGGGTGTGTTTGAGCTTCTGGTCATGAACTCCTGCAACTTGCTAAACTAAAAACGTAAAACTGAACTAAAATAAGAAAAACTAACTAATAACTAAAAATTTAGTTTTTTAATAGTCCACGTCGTGGCAGGTATCTAGCCACGTCGTGGACTCTGTGACTGACAGAAAAAAAAATTATTTTGCTGAAAAATTAACTTTTTGTGGTTTTTACTCCACAAGAAGGATCGATTAATTTAATGCAAATAAATAAGCTAAAAACTAAGTCGTTCCCCGGCAACGGCGCCAAAAACTTGATGTGCACAAAAGTACCCACTAATTTTAATATTTATAACCTAACAAACTTAACTAACTATGCATTTATAGGCAGTGTACCTAGTCAGATTACATTATAGTTTGGGTAAGTCGGGTGTCGATCACAGGGAACGGTGTTCTAATTAATTTACTTACTATTAAATTAACCTAATTATAAACAAGTTTAAAAGGGGTTTTATCTGATTTTACAAGATCGGACGAACTTAAATCAAATTCAATAAATAAAAACACACTCTTGTTTAGTTTGAATCCACTTCTTCCTTATGGCTAGCTAATGATTACGGATTATTAAGTTGGTTTTTAGTTGTATTAGTAATTTTAATTCTAACTTTATCAATAATTAACTAATTCATGTCAGACCATGTATGTTCACACATAATTAAACACATAACTAATTCTGAATGTAAATATGCTATGTAAGGTTTGCAATATAAACGCAATTATGGTCACAATACACGTTCTCTAGCACAGCTAAACTTATTTACTCTAATTACTAACTAAGATTAGTCAATCCTAGCTCTAACAATTCAATGTTCACTAAATCATTAGGTAAACAAGTTCATGCAGTTAATGGTCACTAAGCTACACAGAACATGCAATCAACCAATTAGAGAAACAAACAATAGCATGCTAGGTAATAAAAATCAAACACAAGCAATTTTTACCAACTAAACTTAATCCATAAACATTGAACTATTCATAAGTTGGAAGCTTCATCTAGCTAAACAAGAATAGCTAGATTCAGCTGCTCATCATAGCAACTAATAAACCAACACAAATTAAAGTAATAGAAAACATGTTCTTAGTTAACTAAAATATAGACCTTTATTCTTTTTGGTGTTGAAAACCTTCTTCCAGAACCCTTCTTTCGCTCCAAATCGTCTCATGGAACTCTTTCCTTCAGCCAAAAGGTTCTTCTTTTCGTAATAATCAGGAGCACTTAAATAAACTCCAAAAACCCGCGCCACGTCGTGGCTATCCAGGCCACGTCGTGGGCTTCAAGTTATTCGTACCGGACAAGAAATCCTCCGAATCGCGATGTTTATCTTCTAGAATCCTCATGCCACGTCGTGGCTGACTTGGCCACGTCGTGAATTCAGTATCTTTCGTGGATTTATTCTTCTCTTGTCTTTCAAGTCTCCCATGTTCTACATATTGTCACTTTTGGTCCCTCTCTTCGAAAATCCTTTTAATTGACTGAAAATAACAATTTAAAGTCATAAGTACCATTATTCTAAACATATTATCAACTTATTAATAAAGATGTACTTAAATATTGCCTAAAAATAGGTATAAATATGGCAATATCATGGTGTAATTCTTGAAGTTGTCCCATCGTCTGGAATTTCCATCACCAATCGAGTTGAAGTAGAATTGATGATTGTAGATTGAGCAATGAAGAAATCCTAGTGGAGTCTAGGGAAATTTCTATGATTATTTGGACACTTTCGTATGTGTTAAATTGTTGTGTGATTTTCTTGTATGGTGACTTGGTCGGCTGCGGGACAATACTTGGGATGAGTATGAGTAGGTGTGAAAGGTAGTAGATGCATATACTACCGGAAGCACAGGACTCACACTTGGATCAAGGAAAGTCACAAGGTTACCAAGAAGCTAGTAATTGATTCTGATTTGTTCAAGTGTGTCATTACCCTTGTTTCAGTAGTGACTAGTAAGATGGTTGTTATTCTGAACCTAGTGGTCATATCAAATTGAGTCTGACTACGAGGAGTTTGTTACGTGGCTCATAGAACCAAGTTTGAGGTAGCATCTGACTCAATTCAGAAGATTGAAATCAATGCGATTGATAGTATCACGCTCGTTAAAAAAAGGAGTTTGTAGTTAGGCATGCTACATGTTAAAAATGTGATTATATCACATTAGAATATGAAGGAAGGTATATTTTATTCTGGAATTTGACTCTAAGAGACTTGAGTCTAAGCGTTGCATCATACGATGAGAGGTCATTAGAACATGACCCATCGATCTATTGCAATAGATGAATGAAAGTACTTATCCTAAGAATAAGAAGGAGTCCTCAATAAGGATTTATTTTGTAACTTGGAAATTATGATTGAAAGTACAGCATAGTACGATAAGCTGATTCAAGATTGGGCATCGTATGCGGTCAAGAAAGCCATAGAGTTAAATACTCTTTCGAGGAAACATAGAAGTTACGGTTATTACCTAGGATGAAGAGATAAAGTGTGGAATCATTATTCAAGCCCTATTTCGTTGATGATTCCGGGACGTAATCGTCCTAAGGGGGAGATAATTGTAACGCCCGTAGATCCGGGCTAATCAATTTAGAGACGATAAGCATCAAAAATGACTTTTTGATGGAAGATTATTTATAAGGATTAATCTTAACTAAGTTGTATTATATGTCACAAGGTTTCCGTGCATATAAAGAACGCCAAAATCTGAGTTATAACGAAGAAATTATGACCTGTCGAAGTTTCGTGACAGAACCGGCACGACCTAGCGCGACGTAAATAATGAATTTAAGGTAGATAGATATCTATCCTTAGTGCTCTAAATGAGAGTCGAATATGTCTTCGATAGTAGTCCAACGATAAAAAGACAGACGAAAACGGAGTTCAGATGAAGGAGTTATGAATTTCGAACGGAGTTTTCCTGTCCCGGCCTACTAAAGATAATATATAAGTAATATATTTATAATATATTAAAAATAAATTCAAAATTAGCCAATGGAGTCTAAATGAGAGTTGTAGAGCATAATCTCACCTGTGCCTCGATATAAATAACGTCAAAAATGGAGTTCGTATGCGAAAGTTATGGATTTTTGAAGTTCGGGGCGCGAAACCCCAAAACTGTCAGATACCACGACGTGGCAAGCAGTGCCACGACGTGGCAAGTCTTATGAATACTACTCTTAGAGCTGTAGTGTTTTCCGAGCAACGTCTAACCAAGTGAGTGTGTGGCCACTTTCTTCTAACACATAAATACGAAGTATTTTATACAAAATACGTGTTATGTGTATATTTTGTTGTTATATGTGTGAATATATATTCACTTTCTTCTACCGCATAGATATGAAGTATTTGCTATGAAGTACGTGTTAGGTGTTTATACATTGTTTGTTTACTTGAGATAGATGGTGAAATAATGTTTTATACATGTTTTAAAAGATTTAAACTGTATATGTGTTTGCATCTACAAATATGTTGGGTAGAACATGGGTAGATGAAATAGTTGATGTGAGACGAAATAATAAGTATTTTTGAACTCAATGTGTTCATTAGGTATTTTTGAACTCTATGTGTTCACTTGGTGTTTGAACTCAATTTGTTCATTAGGTATTTCCGAACTCTATGTGTTCACTTGGTATTTTTGGACTCAATGTGTTCATTAAGTATTTTTGAACTAGATGTGTTCACTTGGTGTTGTTGAACTGAGTGTGTTCACTAAGTGTTTTAGAACTAAGTATTCACCAGATGTTTTGAATTAATTGTTCACTCGGAGTGTTAGAACTAGGTGTTTGTTAAGTATGTTGAACTAAGTGTTTACCAGTCGTAATTTGTGGACCTTGGCAGTGGTGGACTTTGTGTTAATTCCTTAGGTCAATCCTTAGGAATAAATGGATAAAGGATAGTTGATTATTAGGGTAAATCCTTAAGAAATAAATGAGATAATGGGAATGAGTATTTGGGTTGATTGTTTCATAATTGAATATAATAAATGTATTATTGTGGGTTGAAAACCCTATATGCTCACCAGGCTCCCAAGCCTGACCCACTCAGTTTTCTTTGCATTATAGGTAATGGCACAAGGGTATAAGTTGATGGACTTGACGAGAGATTTTGGATTATAGATCAGTAGTTATAAATAACTGTTGTAAGGTCTATTTTATATTGTTTATGCTTTTGGTCTGTATCGGAACATGACATCCTGAGGTTTTATTATTTAATGAAAATACATTCTCTTTGAGAAACGTTTTGATAAATTTTATCATATTTTGTTTTGGGAACAAATTCCGCAACTCTTTTAATCAAAAGGATTTACTCTGATTTTATAAAATAAAGCATAAACAAATCGGTCTTTTCTGGTCGTGAAATTGGGGATGTCACAAGTCCAAACCCCGAGTTTGTTGGATTCATGGTCATTTTGGAGTGGTTTGTATGTGGAATTGGTCCCGGACTCAACTCCCGTTAAAAAGGATATGTTAACCCCCTCATGTGCCTCACACATGAGGGTATATCCGTCATTTCATATGTAAGGGACCATTTTTACATAAACTTTTTTTGGGTTATTTTGACCTTTACCCTTCATTTACTTTCCACAAAGACCCTCGTTCATGGAAGTTGGTAAGAATAAGAACTTGTTTCCCCAATCGGTGTCTTTGTTGCTTAATCTCCTGAAATCCCAAGAGATTCTTCCTCCGACGAGAAAATGATCTTTTCCGTTCATCACTTTCCATTCATCTGTCTCCTGCACCCAATTAACAAGATCAAGGATGCAAACATCTCTTACGGATGTGTTATACCCCCAACGATATCTCGAAGCATCAAACCATGTGTAAAATGTGACGAAAATGGCGGTTGCCATTGACGAATCATTGGTCAAGCATTCGTATTGTTTCATTCGGTTTCTGAAGATGACATCAAGGGTGAACTGATTGGTGGCGTACCATCCTATGTATGAAAACACACCTTCCGTATTCTCTAATGGCGGTCCAAGCCCAAAGTTCTTAATGAACTTACACATATTGAAGAATCTATTAATGTTACCACATTCCCTCACCATATCTTCATTGAATCTAGAAGGAAGATCATGAACATAAACATACCTTCCACCACATGGATCACTGTTATTGTCTATGGTTCTTAATGCTTTCATAAAAGGGAAAACCTTTGGGTTTTAGGATGGAGAAATAATCAATTGGGCATTTTCTGGTTCATGGCTAACAACAGGTATAGGTATAGATTCTTGAATCCTAGACTGGTTTGAGGTGGGACTGATTTGAAGACTATTGCTCCAGAAAGTTCTACCTTCGAAAACCTAGAAAAGAGAGTATAATAAGCAAAACCAAAACAGAGCATAAAGTAATCCAAATACACATATAGATGATTGTTGGAACACATGGTCGGTCCCCTTCTCCGAATACCACATGTTACTTTTTGTTGGTTTAGATAAGGAACAAGGGTTTTTTTGCAGGTTCAACGGAGCAGAAGCAAGAAGGAGGGAGTTGGGGAGTTGACGGGGAAAGTAAATGAGGGGTAAATGTCAAAATAAGCAATAAAAGGTTTTGCAAAAATGGTCCCTTACATATGAAATGACGGATATACCCTTACATGTGAGGCACATGAGGGGGTTAACAGATCCTTTTTAACGGTAGTTAAGTCCAGGGACTAATTCCACATACAAACCATTCTAACAGGACCATGAATCCAAAAAACTCAAGGTTTGGACTAAAACCCTAAAAATTTGCATACCACAGGGACCATTTTTGCAATTTTGTCTATTTGTTAATTTGTTTATACATATATATATACTTATACACTTATAAATATACTTGTACCCTTGTTTAGTATCAACATTTCGTATTTGAACAAGGTTTATGTTGTCTTAGTTTACCCTTTTAGGTCATATACACTCAACCTACACAAAAGACTCACATATTATATATATATATATATATATATATATATATATATATATATATATATATATATATATATATATATATTGATAGGCTCTTGTTAAGTCTCTTATAGATATACACATACATACATTTGTAGGTATATATATATATATATATATATATATATATATATATATATATATATATATACTTTTATTAGTAGATTTTTCATAAAATAATAGTGTTTAGAAAAGCTTTCACACATGATTATAAATGGTTGAACAAATATAGTTACACTCAAAGTTAGACATGGTGGATTACATGACCATTTTGACACATAAATATGGCTAGACTCCATCATAAAAACATATACATCAATCTAAAAAAGGTAAGACCAAGGCATGGCTTAAGGAAATCATCAAGGAACGCACCCATAAGGGCTAGAAAATCATCCACGTCATAGCCACCTTGCATGGTGGCGTTAAATTGCTCTGGCAAAAAAGAGGTTGTTATCGATGAGTTGTGGTGATTTTGAGGGTTATAGGTTACTAGAAGGGTTAGGAAGTAGAGATTGGGTACATGCGATGGAACTAACACAACAAGACCCCCAAGCATGTTCCTCTCTTCTTCTCCCTCAATGTCATTGTCGCTCCCCCAGGTTATAGGACAATTTTGCTATTTGATCCCTCAAGTTTCAACTTTGTACACCCACCCCCCAACCCTAGTATTATTGACAATTTGCATTTCCTTTAGTGACACTTCAGCCCCTCGACTTTGTTTCTCTTTTATTAATCCAATTAAATTAATTACCTTTTCATTTTTAATCCCCAATTTGTTTATCATATTATATTTTGTTTTATTTTATTTAATTTTTTTAAAATAAATCCCTACATTAATTGAATGGTTTTAATTCATTTTAATTGTTAATTAAATCATTTAATTCTTAATTAAATCCTTAAAATAATAATTAATCTCCTTTTTGTTTATTTCATTATATATTAAACATATAATATCACACCATAAACGTGCATAAAGATTAATTATACATAATGGAATACTAACTTCACTAACGGAAAGAATTTTGGTCATTACACTTGAAGATAAGACGTGGACTAGAAAGAAGTGGATGTTATAGAGTTCTAGAATAAATGGCACGCATCAGATTATTTCATCAGCCTCAACTGGAGATTGTTAAGTTGTGGAGATTAATTCACCATTGATCATATAGTCGCTATGTAGGCCAAGTAATGGGTTCGCGCTCAAAAAAAATGTTGGTTAATTCTTATATCTGATTCGCCTTCAAATATGTCATGACCCATTTTTCATTAGTGTTTTTGGGTTTGATCTTATTGACATTTTATGTCAACTGATTAGTATCTATATCCCTTGAATTCAAGTAACTTATATCACTGAGACCTTCGGTAGTAAGCAATAAAATCTCTCTATCTCTCTCTCTCACTCTCTCTCATGGGCTAATCTATCATCCCGATCATATGAACTAGCGGTGTTCATCATACCGTATAAACTGTCCGCACTACATAATGCGGTTTAGAACCATCGTGGTGTGGTTTGCAGTTCGTAAATTTTTCAAACCGCACTATTTGGTGCGGTTTGTGTTTTTCAATTTATAATTTGTGGTTCAAACCGCACCGCATACCGATATTACATACATGTGATATTGTGATGTGTGTATGTGTGTGTGTGTGTCTATATATATATATATATATATATATATATATATATATATATATATATATACTCGCCGAGTTGTATGAACAACTCGTCGAGTTCATCTTCATCCGAAGAACACTTGCTGCTTCGACTCGCTGAGTTGTATGAACAACTCGCCGAGTTTGTTCTTGATCTAAGGAGATTGCCTTGAACTCGCCGAGTCAGGGCATTGACTCGCCGAGTACCTCCATAGATGAGTTCAGCTTCCGACTCACTGAGTCACACCCCGTGACTCACTGCTCACTCGACACTACGAAAAGGGGACAAACTCGGAGACTCACGAACAGACTCGCCGAGTCACATGAACGACTCGCCGAGTCGTTGCCATGCACCCACTAAATACACAGATTTGCTCGATTCCAGTCCATGTCATTCACAGATCTGGACTCCTAGAACACGAATCACACGTAAAGTTTCCAACTTTACGTGTAGATATTCACCAATACGGATTTTTAGGGTTCCAAATGCCTCAAAAGGGTAGATCTAGGGTGAACAAGCAACATGGGTCCATAAAGGTAACAGATATGAGCTCCTGGAGCTCAATCTTGCCTACATCTAGAGGTCAATCAACTTATTACGACTTATATTGCACATACAAGCTTGGGGAGTGGTTCAAGAATGACTTAAATGAAGTAATAAGCATGGAAACATGGGGAAAAACGGGTTATACCTCAAAGGAACTGCTGAGAGAGCACAAAGATGTTTGGATTCCTTCCCTTCCTCCTGATCTACTTCCCTTTTGCCTCAAAACCTTCAAGATCACACAACAATTGCTTCAAACTCTAAATGAATAACTTAGAACGAGGGTTGGAAGCTCTGGGGGGTGAATGGGGGCTGGCTTGGGGCAGATATGTTGTTTAAATAGGGTGCAAACCCCTGAAACTTAGGGTTTCATCCAACAGCTGTGACTCGCCGAGTCCAGGATATGGACTCGCCGAGTCGCCAACTTAAACGTGTCTCGGGTCCCGCATCTACTCGGCGATTCGAACCTATGACTCGCTGAGTCCAAGGCTAAAAGAAGAGAAATACTCAAATAAGATTTACGTACCAGGAACCAGGTGCTACAAATCTCCCCCACTTATTTTAGACTTCGTCTTCGAAGTCTGCTGCTCGATCCTGAAACAGCTCGGGATAATGCTCCATCATCTCGTCCACCGGCTCCCAATTCCATTCTGAACCCTTGTGGTGCTGCCATTGCACCTTCACTAGCTCCACCCTCTTGTTCCTCAAATCCTTCAACTTCCTGTCGAGGATTGCGACTGGGCGCTCAATGTAATTCAGGCTGTCATCAACCTGAATATCCTCCAAAGGCACTACTGCTGAATCGTCCACTAAGCACTTCCGCAACTAGGAAACATGGAAAGTGTTGTGGATTTGGCTGAGCTCGACTGGCAGATCCAGTCTATAAGCCACCTTGCCCACCCGGGACATGACTCGGAATGGTCCGATGAACCTCGGACCTAACTTGCCTCGCTTACTGAATCGAATGATGCCCTTCCAAGGCGACACCTTCAGGAGGACCATATCCCCGACTTGGAATTCCAAGTCGGATCGACGCTTGTCGGCATAGCTTTTCTGCCGACTCTGAGCAGTCTGAAGCCTGCTTCGGACCTTCCGGATCCTCTCGGTCGTCTTGAGCACCACTTCGGTGCTCCCCATGACTCTCTGGCCAACCTCACCCCAGCATATCGGGGTCCTGCACCTCCGACCGTACAACATCTCAAATGGGGAATGGTCAATACTCGCGTGGTAGTTGTTGTTGTAGGAGAACTCGGCCAGGGGAAGATAGGTATCCCAGCTACCTCCGAAGTCTAGCACGCACGCCCGCAACATATCCTCCAGAGTCTGGATGGTCCGCTCGCTCTGACCATCCGTCTGCGGGTGAAAGGCGGTGCTAAAATGCAAACGAGTGCCCAACTCGTCATGAAATTTCTTCCAAAACCTGGAAGTAAAACGCACATCCCTATCCGAGATAACTGAAACAGGCACCCCGTGCCGCGCCACGATCTCCCTGATATAGATGTCGGCCAATTTCTCGGCCGATATGCTCTCCTGAATCGGGATAAAGTGAGCACTCTTGTTCAATCGATCCACGATGACCCAAATCGAATCCACTCCACGTGCGGTCCTGGGAAGTTTCGTGATAAAGTCCATCGTGATATCTTCCATTTCCACAGTGGAATATCTAACGGCTACATCTTGTCATGCGGCCTCTGATGTTCGGCCTTGACCTTCCTGCAGGTCAAGCAGCGCTCAACGTACCATGCCACATCCCGCTTCATGCAGGGCCACCAATAATCTAGACGAAGATCCCTATACATCTTTTTCGCCCCGGGATGAATAGAGAATCGGGACTTGTGCGCCTCCTCCATCAAAATATGGCGTACGCCTCCGTGATACGGTACCTACACCCTACGGTGTAGTGTCAAAAGTCCTCGGCTATCATAATCAAAAGAGGAAACCTGACCCAGCACACGCTCACTCTTCCGATGTTCCTCCTTGATAGCCTCCTGTTGGGCCTCCCGAATATGCTCCAACAAGGGAGTCACCACGGTCATCCTCATGCAAACGTCCCTGATCGGCGCTGCCTTGCGGCTAAGCGCATCGGCCACCACATTGGCCTTCCCTGGGTGGTAGAGGATCTCGCAATCATAATCCTTTACCACGTCCAACCACCGATGCTGCCTCATATTCAGATTTGGCTGATCCATGAGGTACCTCAAACTCTTGTGGTCCGTGTAGATGGTACATCGAACCCCGTAGAGGTAATGCCGCCAAATCATGAGGGCAAAAACCACCGCCCCCAACTCCAAATCATGCGTCTGGTAGTTCGCCTCGTGAGGCTTGAGCTGCCTCGAAGCATAGGCAATGACATGCCCCCTCTGCATCAGTACCGCACCCAACCCAGAAATGGACGCGTCACAGTATACCACAAAATCCTCTACGCCCTCTGGCAGGGCTAAGATCGGCGCCTCGCACAGTCTCTGTCTCAGCGTCTCAAACGCAACCTGCTGCTCGGGTCCCCACCGAAAGACCACGGCTTTCTTCGTCAGCCGCGTCAGGGGTACGGCTATCTTGGAGAAATCCTGAATAAATCTCCGATAGTAGCCTGCTAATCCCAGGAAACTCCGAATCTCAGATGGAGACTTCGGAACCTCCCATCTCATCACGGCCTCGACCTTGGCCGTATCGACCAGAATCCCATCCTGGTTGACAAGGTGTCCGAGAAATTGCACCTCGCACAACCAAAACTCACACTTGGAGAACTTGGCATACAAGCTCTCCCTCCTCAGGGTCTCCAACACCTCTCTCAGATGCTCCTCATGCTCCTCCTGAGTCTTGAAATAAACCAAGATGTCATCGATAAAGACTATCACAGACCGATCCAGCATCGGTCTGCATACGCGGTTCATGAGGTCCATGAACGCGGCAGGAGCATTGGTGAGCCCAAACGGCATCACCACAAACTCATAGTGGCCATAGCGCGTCCAAAACGCGGTCTTCTGCGTATCCTCCTCCCTGACCCTCATCTGATGATAACCCGAACGCAAATCAATCTTGGAGCCAAGATGCTCCCTGAAGCTGGTCAAAGAGGTCATCAATCCTCGGGAGCGGGTAACGGTTCTTCACCGTTACCTTGTTCAGCTCCTAATAATCTATACACATCCGATGCGACCCGTCCTTTTTCTTCACGAACAAAATTGGGGCTCCCCAGGGTGAATTACTCGGTCGAATGAATCCCTTGTCTAACAGCTCCTGCAGCTATGTAGACAACTCCTGCATCTCAGGAGGAGCCAACCGATACAGTGCCTTGGCTATCGGGGCCGCACCAGGAACAAGGTCAATCATGAACTCCACCTATCGCTCTGGAGGTATCCCAGGAAGCTCCTCCGGGAAAACATCTGCAAAATCTCGAACCACCGAAACCTCGCTCACTGTCGCCTTACCCGCCTCCCGGGTATCCATCACATACGCGACATATCCTGCGCATCCCTGCTGAAGATAGCGCCTAGCCCTCACTGTTGAACATACAGTGGGTCCGCAAGGTGGCCTCTCGCCATGAATCACTAACTCTCCCCCACCTGGGGTCCTGACTCGCACCAGTTGTTGCGCGCAATCTATCACTGCCCCATTAGGGCTCAGCCAATCCATACCTATAATCACCTTGTTCCCACGCAGCGGAATGGGAACCAAATCTACCAAGTAGCGCTCCTCAAACAAACACAACACGCAATCTCGAAATACCATCGATGCTCGCACCGATCGATCATAAGCAATCTCCACCTCCAAAAGGCAATCTAACTCGCCCGATGACTCATGAAACTTCTTGCTAAGCGCAAGGGAAACAAATGATTGGGACGCACCCGAGTCGAACAACACCTGAACTGGAAGGCCGTTCACATGGAACGATCCTAATGCATACATATACATACGGAGCACATATCAATAACATAACATCATAAAAATAAGATATAGGGAAAGAATCATACCCGTCACCACATCGGGTGCGGCGCGTACCTCCTCGGTAGTCAGCTGAAATGCTCGGCTCCTCACCACTGGAGCCTCTGCCTTGCCCTGCCGGCCATCCGTGATCCGTAGGGTCGCTGGAGCTGGCACCTTCACCGGCGCTGAAACTGTTAACTGGGGGGAAATTGGCCTTCTTGTGGCCCCTCTGGTTGCAGTGGAAACACAGCAACTCTGATGTCTGAATAACTGCTGCTGGAGCAGTGCAATCCCTGCTAATCTGCCCAGACTTGCCGCACTTGTAGCAGCCTGATGATCCCATCCTGCACGCCCCCTCGTGCGGCCTGCCGCATTTCCTGCAGCGGCTCGGTCCTGACTAGCCTTTCGGCCTACCATCTGATCCCTTGGGCTTCTTCCCCGAAGCCCCTCCTGTCTGACCCTCCTCTGATTTCCGTTTCCGGATGTGCTCCAAATCTATCTCCCTCTCCCTCGCCCTGGCAATCATAGAGTCCAAGGTAGGGCAAGCCGAAAAGCTAACATGCTCCCGGATGTCAGCTCGTAGCATATCATGATAACAGGTCCTCCTCATATCCTCGTCACCAGCATACTGGGGCACCAACAAAGCCCTCTCCCGGAACTTGGCGGTGATCTCCGCCACAGTCTCCGTCGTCTGTCTCATGTCTAGAAACTCCCTGGCCAGCTGCTGAAGCTCGACAGTCGGCGCAAACTCTACCTTGAACCTGGTTACAAAGTCCGACCAGGTCATAGCCTCGATAGCTGCGGCTCCCAACGAGCACCCACTGACTCCCACCAATCCCGAGTTCGGTCCCGTAAACACCATGCTGCATACCTCACCTTCGACCCCTCGGGGCAGAAGCTAGTCAACTGTGCAGACTCGATGTCTACAATCCATCGCCTGGCAGCAATGGGGTCCTTCACCCCATGGAAATCCGGCGCACCACTGCCCCTGTAGTCCTTGACGGACAGTGTGCGAGATCCCGACTGGCTAGATGCCATATCACTCCGGAATGCCCGAAGGCGATCCTCCATCAACTCCATGATCCCTTCCTTGATCGACCCAAAGAGGATGGGGGTCGACTCAAGGATGCCTCTGGTGATCTCTGACGCGATGAACTCGCGTAGTCCCTCATCTACCGGCTCGGAACCTGATCCCGAACCTGGCCCCTCTCCTGAACCGCCATCTACCGGCCTCGATCGAAGTACCACCATTCTGCAATACATCACAACAAACATTAGAGATACTGATACTTCCTGAGGGATCACTGCTACCTACGAGTTCCCTGGTCTTATCTTGGCCTTCCTTGGTTCGGGTACGGATCCTCTGCTTTCAGTAGTACGGGCCCATAATACCTTCCACATCTATCCGTACCTTCTTCAAGGAATGCCTCGACTCCACCAGATCCCTTTCACTACTGTTGATCACTGCTATACTCATCCTAGGTTTGCCCTAGGGAAATCTCTGATTCTACTCTATCCAGTCCTCAGCTGTTGCAGGCCTCCTTGTAATGCAAATTAGCCATTACCCGAATACCATCACATGTGACGAGGCTCAGATAATCCTTCGAGTACCCAACTCGTCCTTACAACGGTTGGACTCAAACAAGACCTGCGCAGTAGGATCAAATCCGACACTCTAAGATTATTCAACCCTGAACACATGTGACGTGACGCATTCGCCTAATGGCTAACTCCCATTATTCAGAGTTCCACATAGCACGAAGCAAGCAGCATTCAGACAAGGGTAGCAATCTCAATCAACTCTATCTGCTTACAGGAACTGAGCTAGCATAAAGTGCTAAACTCATACTATCAGGCATAACCTAATCAGGTTATCCTACTTACTGTCTACTCAATATCTAGCATGCAATTCTCATACAACTGAAACACATAAAGCAGGCACATAAGGCATCACTCCTAGATCCTTAGTCCTATTCTAGCATGCTATTCTACAAAAGCTGATAAACATAACATAAACTTGTATGGGTACTTTGGGGAATACTTACTTGAGCTCGGTCGGTCGCGCACATCACACACTTCGTTCTTTCTTGAAACTCTTTTCTCAGTTTTTAGAAAACATTTTCTTTTAGAAAATCTTTTAATCCCTCGATTTGAGTTCAGACACCCCCGAGGGTGTGTCCGAATCCCTCAAACCAGGGCTCTAATACAAACTTGTAACGACAATTTTCACGTCCAAAATTTCGTTGTAAAACATTACTTTAGAAAACATTAATAATTAAAAACATTGTTTGATCAAACCATGACACAACGTAAACCATGTCTAAAAGCCAAATCATACAACCAATCAAAATATCAGAGTATAAATCCCAGAGAATCTCGTAAATGCGGAAACCAGAGAGTGTGTGTGTGACATGCTGCTACCGCGCCGGCTCCTTTCCCCTAGCTGAGGAGGTACCTGAAACCAAAACTGAAAACCGTAAGCACAAAGCTTAGTGAGTTCCCCCATCGTACCACATACCATACAAACACATAACATACATACTGCCAGGCCATTCTGGGGTGCCTGACTACCCGGTACGGCCATTCTGGGGTGCCGTCCTACCCGTGTCAAGCCATTCTGGGGTGCTGACTACCCATCGGTCCTAACAACCGATCCTCGGGGACTAGTCCCCTCTTACTACCTTTATCGAATATAACATAACAAGCCAGCATGCACACATATCATCACGTACTGTCAGACATTTATGGGGTGTCTGACTACCCTTCGGTCCTATCAACCGATCTCTACTTCTATCTCATATAACATATCTTGCTAGCATATAACATATCAGGTAGTAGCAAACCTAGATGACATCACAAAGACAATCATCTAACATACGACTCCTACTGGTGGGCCGGCATTGTGGCCGTAGACCCACCGCTACTGGAAGGTAACTCACCTCGAAGTAGCTGCTGATTTGATTGGGAACTGACTGTCTACTGCTGCTGCTACTACTCCGGAAATCCTCCGGCTGCAATTCCCACAACATACTCAATCAAACACTGCTAACTGTCCTTTGGGTAAAATGACCATTTTACCCCTGATCATGCCCTAAGTCAAAGTCAGAGTCAACTTTCAGTTATCCCGACTCGCCGAGTCCCTACCCAAATGATTGTCCTAAATCCCGTTTCTACTCGTCGAGTTAGGCGATGACTCGATGAGTTCTCCTTCTAAACTGATATTCAAGTCCTTCATCCTACTCGCCGAGTTGTATGAACAACTCGTCGAGTTCGTCTTCATCCGAAGAACACTTGCTGCTTCGACTCGCCGAGTTGTATGAACAACTCGCCAAGTCTGTTCTTGATCTAAGGAGATTGACTTGAACTCGCCGAGTCAGGGCATTGACTCGTCGAGTACCTCCATAGATGAGTTCAGCTTCCGACTCACTGAGTCACACCCCGTGACTCACTGCTCACTCGACACTACGAAAAGGGGACAAACTCGGAGACTCGCGAACAGACTCGCCGAGTCACATGAACGACTCGCCGAGTCGTTGTCATGCACCCACTAAATACACATATTTTCTCGATTCCAGTCCATGCCATTCATAGATCTGGACTCCTAGAACACGAATCACACGTAAAGTTTCCAACTTTACGTGTAGATATTCACCAATACGGATTTTTAGGGTTCCAAATGCCTCAAAAGGGTAGATCTAGGGTGAACAAGCAACATGGGTCCATAAAGGTAACAGATATGAGCTCCTGGAGCTCAATCTTGCCTACATCTAGAGGTCAATCAACTTATTACGACTTATATTGCACATACAAGCTTGGGGAGTGGTTCAAGAATGACTTAAATGAAGTAATAAGCATGGAAACATGGGGAAAAACGGGTTATACCTCAAAGGAACTGCTGAGAGAGCACAAAGATGTTTGGATTCCTTCCCTTCCTCCTGATCTACTTCCCTTTTGCCTCAAAACCTTCAAGATCACACAACAATTGCTTCAAACTCTAAATGAATAACTTAGAACGAGGGTTGGAAGCTCTGGGGGGTGAATGGGGGCTGGCTTGGGGCAGATATGTTGTTTAAATAGGGTGCAAACCCCTGAAACTTAGGGTTTCATCCAACAGCTGTGACTCACCGAGTCCAGGATATGGACTCGCCGAGTCGCCAACTTAAACGTGTCCCGGGTCCCGCATCTACTCGGCGATTCGAACCTATGACTCGCTGAGTCCAAGGCTAAAAGAAGAGAAATACTCAAATAAGATTTACGTACCAGGAACCAGGTGCTCCAGTCATCAAGCAAATACAAGCATAACTAAACATTGTCACAAAGACAACCATCAGACTACATCATAAACTAGTGGGTCGGTCTTGGTGCCTTCGACTCACTGATACTGCGAAGGAAGACTCACCTCAGATTGTGGGTATGAAATCGCACTCAGCGGATGACTCACAGACTCCTCTCCCTATCGCACAAGCATAAAACCCTAATTAGAACTTAGGTCACATTCTAACCTAAAAGTCCAAATATGCTTCAATGTGCTAGTTTACTTAAACAGAGAGTGGGTCTATTTAAGGTAGTATTTAATGCAGAGAATTCATTATTTATTGATAATTTCTACCACATAGTTTATTTGGAAGTAATTTTATTGATTGGGTGGCTGCTTAAATAGCCATAGTTTTTTTAAACTGCGAATGGGTGTTTGAGCTAACGTATTAAACTAAGCTATGAATTAATATCAAATTGATATATTGAAATGAGAATTAGTGTATGAATGATAGTATTAAATATATAAATATGACTTTCTATTTATCCAAACCTGGTTTTTGGCACTTGCTAGAGTTATTGGAGTATAAAATCTTTTATTAACCAGTGAATGGTCTTTGAATTGATGTATTAAGCTACAAATTAGTGTATGTAATGTTATATTTAAGGATGAGTGATGTGCACAAATTATACCTATCAACTTTTAAATTTATAACCTAACAAACTTATACTAACTATGCACCTATAGGCAGTGTACCTAGTCAGATTATAGTATAGCTTGGGTAAGTCGGGTGTCGATCACAGAGAACGGTATTTAATTAATAAAATAATTACTAAAAGCTAAACTAAGAAAAGTAACTAAAATGGGGGGTTTTATCTGATTTTATAAGTTCAGAAAAACTTAAATTTAAATAACAAACTAATTTGTAAAGTAAACAACTAGGAAGACAGTTTAAAACCAAGAATAAAAGATACTCTCGTTTAGCTTCGAATCCCTCCTTTTTCCTATGGTTGATTTCAAGTCAATGAATTAATTCCATTAGTTACCAAATAAAAGATACTAGTCATCATGGTCAGACTAACTAGCATAAGTCAATTTAATAACTTTAACCTAATTGATCATGGAAGTTAAGGATACTAAATTGATTTTAAAGGTAATTTGGACTCTGAATGATAGAATCTACAGACTACTATTCTATGGTCAAGTCTAGTAATCAAGCAAACATTATGATCAAATACTTCTCTCTAACACATTTAAGCAACTAACTTATCACCTACACTAGGATATGGTCAATCTCTAGCTCTAGCAATTTAATGGTCATAAACAACTAGGTAAATCAATTTTCATGCAGTTAACTACAGTTTAACTACACAAAATTTGAGACTAGGCAGTAAAGATAGAAACTTTAACTAGCTAGGTTTAGATTTATCAAACAATATTTAAAGCAAAACCAACTTCATCAATCCATCAAACAAGAAATCAACACATAGTATTTAGGAGTTCATCTAATCTAAACGAAAGCAAGGGTTTTTAGCCCATAATCATAGCTGGGAAACACATAAACATAAGGGAAACTAGACTAATCATGATTAAACTAGTCAAACCGAATGGTTAGATGCGAATCCTTGCTCCAATCTCTTTATCCTTTGATCTCTAGTTGAATTTTGTCCTCAAAGGGGTCTTGGAAGGGTATTTTTTTCGTTAATAGTTGCAGCGTTCAGTCCTCTCCCTCCTCAAATCGACCTAATGTCCGAGATATATATAGTTACCAAAAATCTCGACACCACGACGTGGTAAAGGCACCATGCCGTGGTCCTCAAGTTTATCCCGTATTCTCCAAGCCAGCGGTAAGAATCGCGAAGATTCCATTCACCACGTCGTGGTGATTGGAAATCCGACTTTTCTCCAAACATGGAATTCGTCCAAAATTGTGTCGAGTTTTCAGATCATTTTGAATCACCTTAATCGGAGTTACGAGTCAAGAGATATGGTCAAAATACTAACGAGGGGTCAAGCTGTCCAACAACATCCTTTATGTATCTTCTTCTTGCTTAAGCTCACATTTTCCTACTTATAGCTTCCATATTGCTTCCGAGCATGTCTTTTACTCTACATAACAGATATTAAACATAATAAGTACCTTTTTTCTATAATAATCATAATTATAGCAAAAAGTATTAAGATATGATGTAAAATATATGTGTAGATATGCACATATCAAAATACCCCACACTTATCTTTTGTTTGCCCTCAAGCAAAACTAATTAATTTTAATTCAAACCTTCATCACCACCATCATATAGAACAATCCATTTTGAACTCATCCATTATACCAAGACCTCAATGCGCATATTTGTGTCTAAAATCCTAACAACTTCCCCAATCCTAAATACTCACAATCCTTATGAACCTTCAACCCTTAGTTTATACGACACTCATTTCTGCAACCCTCCGAATCAATCCCCGGAACTCTTTCTTAACCTCAAGGTATTTTTGGTTAAGCAACCCAAGCATACATAATCTAGAAATTATAGCTTTAGATACCAAATTTGAGCTCTTGAAATTCTTCACTTCTTTGATATTTGATCTTTGATTTCTTTGAATTCACCACCTTCTTGTTTGATTTTTTTGGTATCTTCAACTTTTCGAATTTCTTCATAATTTTTTTTTATCTTTTGATCTTCATACTTTGATAGCTCCAAAATTCTTACAACTTTTTGGTAATTTCTCTCCTTTTTTTAATATATATCTCACTTTTTTTTTCTTTTTCACTCAAAACCTACATGCTTAAGCAAGGGTGCTTAACTTCAACCTTTATTGGTTAAATGTATTAGTCTATGTGCAATGACTACATAAGCTTTCCTGGATAGATTTCAGGTTTAGGCTGCAAAACATATTATGCCATAAAAACTACCAGACTACCTTTTCATAACTCATGGCTTTTCACTAAGACTTGGGAAGCCACAAATATACTATACCATGTGTTGGCTCGTTTAAACATTTAAACTCTCATCGGATCATCCCATATAACACTAGCAACTTAAGTTCAAACTATTACTAGATTAAATTTTTAGATTATTATTTCAAACCTATTAAAAAATGTTAATTTACTACTTTTCTAGCAATTTGCTTTTTCGACCCCCTACCCCACACTTATTACATACAATGCCCTCATTGTATGCATAAAATAAATTTAAAACAAGAAAAGGGAGAAAGAAAAAGGAACAAACTCCCCTGGGGTATAAGATGCATCTCGAATCGTGTGTAGGATCTCTAGCTTGCTCTAAAGTGTAGAAACGAAATTGGAAAGTAGAATGGCAGCCTCCTGATGTGATGAAAAACTCCCCCACGACATAGGAAAGTGTCAACCATGTCATGGCAGCCGGGACATTGGCGTAAAAATAAAATTTGATGGTGTGGGAACAGCTCATCCATACCACGGAATTCAATATAGAATTGGAAACGCCACTCTTGAACACTTAGACTACTGAAAGTACGGGATTAGACTCGAAAAGCACCACCTCGTGGTGGCTCAAACAGATTATTTTTCTGGTATTCTGACTACGACAACACGACATGGCAGGGATTACCATGACGTGTTGATCATGAAATTACAATAATCGGTGCCAGAATAAGCTGATTTCTGGAATATATGTGGCACCAACGAATGTACGAAGCTGTTAGGCATGACTCCTCACTTATTGACGCAAACAAACACCCGAAAAATTGCTCAAATCTCGCTTCTCTCGTTGTTTTCTAATCTTTCTCTATAGAGAACCTTCTTTTGTCAATAACACCCTTACTCAGACTCTAAATATAATACTTGGAAAGCTTCTTCTTGTGAATGCAAATGTGTCAGATCGAATGAAATTAAAGAACCATTCATGAAAAAAAAATGTTTTGAACCACTGCCACGACGTGTTGATGATGTCCACGCCGTGTTGTCTTCTTTTCAGTAAATACGCTCCAAAATGCTTTTCTCTTCATTATGTGGGAACCCCACATTTATTCAAAAACTTGTTCTTCAATTATGATCTTCAAAAATCACACGGCTTCTTCAAATTAAGCTCCTTCACTGCTTCACTTTCGTTTAACGCTACAAAATAAGATCAAGAACTAGAGAAACACATCATCATTCGGTTAAACTAAAAAAAACTAAAAATTTAAAATTTAAAACTAAAACAAATCAAAAGGAAATGAAAATGCAAACTCATAAAAATCGGGTTGCCTCCCGACAAGCGCTTCTTTTTTGAGGAGTCGTGAGTCGGACTCCTTCCTACTCTATGTTGCATCGGGTGGAAGTGTAACCTCCCCGTTCTCCATCATCTTGAACCTTACACTTTTGTAAGCAACCCTTCTATTGAAGGCCTTTCTTGAACTTTCTTGCATTGTTGGGTTGACATCTTCTTTATGTTTCCGCTTGGGTTCCTTCCTCATTCTAGTGTCTTTAGATTTTGTCTTGTCTCTTTCCAGGTTTTTCTTGTCAAAATGAGACTCATCACTCTCTACTTCTTTTTCTTCAATCGCCTCTGTTACTGGATTTGGTGGCCTTGTAAAAGCAAACACCTCAAAAATCATTGGCGTTGACACTAGAGGTTTTGAATAATTCACTTCTTTTTCCAATTGCTCTTCAGGTAAAGGCTCCTCCCATTCCTCCCACTCTTCTTCCTTCACGCGTTCAAATTCATCATGCTTAAGGAACTTCGTCTTTTCTTGTTTCACCAAATTTTCATTGGCACGGGATGGGAAAGGAAGAGGTGGTCGATATGGCTCAACAACAGAACAATCATAATCTTCTTTTATTGCCCACGACGTGGCACTATTGTCTCCACATTGTGGCGACTGGGCAGCATCACGATACTCTTCTTCTTCTTCTTTCTTTTTTACTTCGAGTGACTGATTAGACTCCTCTTCAAGTTCCTTCATATGCATCAGTTCATCTTCTTCTTCTATATCAACAGCCATGACTTGATCCGTACGGATTAACTCGACTTTTCTTGAAAGTAAATCCGATAGCTTTTCTTGTAAAAGTTTTGTTAATTGCCCAACTTGTGCTTGGATGCTCAAAATAGATTCTTTTTGAACTCTAAGTGTTGCATCAGTTGCATCATGTCTTTTTTCGCTAGCTTCCATGAATCTGAATAGCATCGACTCGAGAACATATATTTTCTCTAAATGGACTTGCTCAATTTGGTAGAGATCATGCTTATGTTCTTGAATTTCTTTCACATCTCGTTCTCTCTTGTACTCCACCTCACAATCCTTAATAGAATGGGGTCCCCTGCAACCTCCACATTTATCATGAATTGATCCACCAATTTTTGTGATCTTTTCTTCCATTGCGTCGAGCTTTGCAATTATTGCGCTGATAGTATCTTGACCTCCATATTTACTTGAATTCCCTCTAGTGAAATCCTCCTTTGAGTTATAATACTCTCTTGAATGCTTAGCTAATTCTTCAATGCTTTATTTGTTGTCGAATTCTTCTTTGTCATGGGCCCTTGCGAGTCTAAAAGTTGACGAGTGCCCACATTGACTCCATCATAAAATATTGAGATTTCTTGTTGCACATTGAAGTCATGTTGAGGTCAATGTCGTAACAATCTCTTGTAACGTTCCCAAGCTTCGTATAATGACTCCCCTTCTAATTGTTGAAAATTTTGGATATTTCTCTTAAGCTTTGCCACTTTTGAAGGAGGGGTAAACTGGTTGATGAACTCGGTCTTAAAATCAGTCTATGTCGTGATTGCTCCAAAGGGAAGTGATTTTAACCATTCTTTTGCTTCACCCTTCAACGTGACCGGTAAAAGTCGAAGCATCACCGCATCTTCACTCACGTTTGGTGCATTAAAATAATGTGAAATCTCCACCACCTCTTATATATGCTCATAAGCGTCCTCGTGCTCCTTCCCATAAAAAGGTAGTTCCTTTAGCATATTGAGAATGTGCCCCGGAATTTCAAACTTTGTCGTGGTTGGGATTTTTGGTGGATCCAGACCCCATCTTTTTTCGTTCCTCATATATCTCTTGTACTCTTCCATTGACATGGTCGTGATGTCCCCCATATTTCCTGCTAAAACAAAACTAGATAAAAAAACACTTAAAAAGGAACAAATACTAAAAACAAACTACAACGTGACCACGACGTGGTAAAGATGACCACGACGTGGTTACAAATCAGATGGAAAAAAAATATAGAAAATTAACTTTTTGTGGTTTTTACCACACAAAAAGCATCGATTAACCTAAAGCAAATAAATGAACAACTAAAATAGTCGTTCCCCGGCAACGGCGCCAAAAACTTAATGTGCACAAATTATACCTATCAACTTTTAAATTTATAACCTAACAAACTTATACTAACTATGCACCTATAGGCAGTGTACCTAGTCAGATTATAGTATAGCTTGGGTAAGTCGGGTGTCGATCACAGAGAACGGTATTTAATTAATAAAATAATTACTAAAAGCTAAACTAAGAAAAGCAACTAAAATGGGGGGTTTTATCTGATTTTATAAGTTCAAAAAAACTTAAATTTAAATAACAAACTAATTTGTAAAGTAAACAACTAGGAAGACAGTTTAAAACCAAGAATAAAAGATACTCTCGTTTAGCTTCGAATCCCTCCTTTTTCCTATGGTTGATTTCAAGTCAATGAATTAATTCCATTAGTTACCAAATAAAAGATACTAGTCATCATGGTCAGACTAACTAGCATAAGTCAATTTAATAACTTTAACCTAATTGATAATGCAAGTTAAGGATACTAAATTGATTTTAAAGGTAATTTGGACTCTGAATGATAGAATCTACAGACTACTATTCTATGGTCAAGTCTAGTAATCAAGCAAACATTATGATCAAATACTTCTCTCTAACACATTTAAGCAACTAACTTATCACCTACACTAGGATATGGTCAATCTCTAGCTCTAGCAATTTAATGGTCATAAACAACTAGGTAAATCAATTTTCATGCATTTAACTACAGTTTAACTACACAAAACTTGAGACTAGGCAGTAAAGATAGAAACTTTAACTAGCTAGGTTTAGATTTATCAAACAATATTTAAAGCAAAACCAACATCATCAATCCATCAAACAAGAAATCAACACATAGTATTTAGGAGTTCATCTAATCTAAACGAAAGCAAGGGTTTTTAGCCCATAATCACAGCTGGGAAACACGTAAACATAAGGGAAACTAGACTAATCATGATTAAACTAGTCAAACCGAATGGTTAGATGCGAATCCTTGCTCCAATCTCTTTATCCTTTGATCTCTAGTTGAATTCTGTCCTCAAAGGGGTCTTGGAAGGGTATTTTTTCGTTAATAGTCGCAGCCTTCAGTCCTCTCCCTCCTCAAATCGACCTGATGTCCGAGATATATATAGTTAGGGACGAGCATCGGAACCGGGTACCTGCTTTTGGAACCGAAACCGCCTCGGAACTGCCGTTTTGGAGCTGGAACCGCTTAAGGCGGTTCCGGTTCCGGTTCCTAAAGTTATGGAACCGCCTTAGGCGGTTCCGGTTCTCGTTTTTTCAGAACCGCTACCCGCTGGGTACCTGCCGGAACCGGTTTATATATATATATATATATATATATATATATATTGGTCCGATTTTTTCCGTCTTTGGTCCGAATTGATTTGATTTGGATCGAACTAAATTGTGGTATTGTCGAAAAAAGTTAACAACATTAATGTTACCGGGTTACCCGCTCCCAGAACCGGAACCGCCGGTTCTGGGACTGGTTCCAAACATTTAAGAACTGCCTAGAGCGGTTCCGGTTCCGTTTCTAACTTTTTAGGAACCGTCGGTTCCGGTTCCGGTTCTGGTTGTCACCAAATGAGGCGGGTACCCGCCTACGCTCATCCCTATATATAGTTACCAAAAATCTCGACACCACGAAGTGGTAAAGGCACCACATCGTGGCCCTTAAGTTTATCTCGTATCTCCAAGCCAGCGGTAAGAATCGCGAAGATTCCATTCACCATGTCGTGGTGATTGGTAATCCGACTTTTCTCAAAACACAAAAGTCGTCCGAAATTCTGTCTAGTTTTCAGATCATTTGAATCACCTTAATCGGAGTTACGAGCCAGGAGATGTGTTCAAAATACTAACGAGGGGTCAAGCTATCCAACAACATCCTTTATGTATCTTCTTCTTGCTTAAGCTCACATTTTCCTACTTACAGCTTCCATATTATTTCCGAGCATGTCTTTTATTCTACATAATAGATATTAAACATAATAAGTACCTTTCGTGGTGATTGGTAATCCGACTTTTCTCAAAACACAGAAGTCGTCCAAAATTCTGTCTAGTTTTCAGATCATTTTGAATCACCTTAATCGGAGTTACGAGTCAGAAGATGTGGTCAAAATACTAACGAGGGGTCAAGGTGTCCAACAACATCCTTTATGTATCTTCTTCTTGCTTAAGCTCACATTTTCCTACTTACAGCTTCCATATTGCTTCCGAGCATGTCTTTTATTCTACATAATAGATATTAAACATAATAAGTACCTTTTGTTCTATAATAAACATAATTATAGCTAAAAGTATTAAGATATGATGTAAAATATATGTGTAGATATGCACATATCAATGAGCATGGGACGGAACCAACCGATACCCCCAAATATCAAATTTGGTCAAAATTTAATCCCAAGTACCGAACCAATTTAGAGGGAATATGGTACCGGTAATGATATCGACCACGGTATTGGTACTCGGTACTAGTACCGAACCAAGGGGTAAGATGGTCAAGTTTATTATTTAAGGGCAAATATCTTTAATAAAGGGAAAAATTATTTGAAAATTGTAAATAAATGAAAATAAGAATGAAACATATTGTGATAGCTTGTGTGAGTTTGTTTGCAAAATGAAAACGATATATGTTTCTTTTGTATGCAAAATGAAAACGTTGTTTAAGTAGAAACTAGTTATGTTGATTTTGTAGTTTGTATTCTTCTTTATACAAAAGCAACGGATCCTTATTATTGTATAAGGCATGAGAATTGAGATATTAATATGCTATTGTTTTGATTTTTAGGAAAAATTTGCTTATTTTCATAATTAATATATATAATTCATAATATAATTCCTTTTAAAACATTACTCACTGTCATATGGATGTAATACATGTTTATCAAATGTGTGTACAATGAAACATTCACAATGTAGTAGGGATATTATGGTACATAAGGATAGAAAAATTTAATGGTGGATATGCTTTCAATCTAGTAACACTATTAACGAAGGTTAGATCATTGAATTGTTTTTAAAGCATTCAAAGCATGACATGTGTTACACATGAATTTTATATTTTAATTCTTCATACAAAATGGAGCTTATTTATACTTTTGGACTACATAGAATGTGGAAAAAAATGCTACCTGCCAAGAAAATCGAAGAAAATTACTAATTCTCACAAATATATTGCATCTTTATTAGGTAGCGTCGTTGTAACAAGTTTAGTATATTAAGGTATAAATTTTGTGTATTAAGCTGTGATTTTTGTTTTTTAAACTATAGTTTGATTGCATTAAACTGTGAATTTTCGGTTTAAAATGTGAATTAACTATATTAAAATGTGAATTTTGAGTATTAAATTGTTGTTTTATTGTATAAGTTGTGAATTTGGTGTATTAAAATGTGAGTTGATTGTACTAAGATTTTTAAGTTGATAATATGGTTGTGAATTTATACTTTCTGTGTATTAACTGTGAATTTATGTATTAAATTGTGATTTTTGTGTATTAAACTATGAATTAAAAACATTAAGCTGTGATTTTTCTTTTTAAACAATGAATTGACTATATTATGCTTTGAATTTTTGTGTATTAAACTGTGATTGTTGTGTTTTAAAATGTGAATTGATTGCATTAAACTGTGAATTTTATGTTTAAACTGTGAATTGACTGTATTAAACTTTAAATTTTTAATGAATTTTGTATTATAATATGAATGATTTATTTATGAATGTTTGTATTAATTTTATTGTGAATATATTTATTTTTTGTGTTGTATAAATATATAATAATGTATTAGTTTTTATAGTTATTTTGTATTAAACTATGAATAAGTGAATTAATTGGTTTATTAAACTGTGAATATAATTTTTAAGCAGTCAATTAGTGATTTTATATACATATTGGAAGAAATGATGATTACGACGATGACACATGTGGTTGGTGGTGGTCTGTGGTAATTGGTGGTAGAGCTTGGGTTTGCTTTCTCTAAATATATGAATTAGTGTATAATGGATTGTATTATGTTATGTTGTAAATTTTTTGTATTAAACTAAAAATGGACCGTATTAAATTGCATATTTTATATAATTTTGTGTTAAAATATAAATGAAGGTAAAAACGAAAATATTAAACTATGTATTATTAAATTAATATATTTATTTACTATAAATATGGTATTTTAAACCGTGAATACAACTTAGAAAAAAATTGTAACATCCCGATGACAAGGTAATTTCAATTTCAACCCTAAGTTTGGATAATATTGTATTTTAGCCCATGGGATTAAAAAGGATTTCAAAATGGCCAATAGTGGCAATATGGTAATTTTTCCCAAGTATAGTACGTTGAGCGTACGTTGTGTACACTTTGAGCGTACGTTGTGTACACTAGGCGTACTAGGGTACGCCTTAGTATGTTGGGCGTACACCTCGTACGCGGGGCGTACGTGAGGATCAGCAGTCCAAGCATTTATCTGGTTGTTTCTTCAGTTTTAGGTGAGTCTCTTCCTAGTTTTTAGCGGGTCGAAGGGACCAATGTCGGCCCATGATTAATGCTTATTGGTTTGCTAGCTATCTGTGTGACCTTGCATGTGTTGTATGTGTACTGGGCAGAGCCCGATGCCAGGTAGGGCCTGATGAGTGTGTTATAGTATGATAGTTGTCACTGTACTTGTGGGTCGAAGACACCAATGTCGGTCCAGTGGATTATATTATAGTATGCTAGTTGTCTTTGTGACTCTTGCATGTCTTGTATGTGTTTGTATGTATATCGGGCGAGGCCTGATGTGTAACGACCCAAATTTTCACGACCAAAAATTTTGTTTAAAAACATTACTTTAGAAAATATTAATAGCTAAAAACATCGTTTGATCAACCATAACATAAAGTGAACCATGTCTGAAAACCAAAACATACAACCAATCAAAATATCAGAGTACAAATCCTAGTGAAGCTCGTAAATGCGGAAACCAGAGAGTGTGTGTGTGACATGCTGCTACCGCGCCGACTCCTTTCCCCTAGCTGAGGAGGTACCTGAAACCAAAACTGAAAACTGTAAGCACAAAGCTTAGTGAGTTCCCCCATCATACCACATATCATACGAACACATAACATACATACTGCCAAGCTATTCTGGGGTGCCTGACTACCCGGTACGGCCGTTCTAGGGTACCGTCCTACCCGTGTCAAGCCATTCTGGGGTGCTGACTACCCGTGTCAAGCCATTCTGGGGTGCTGACTACCCATGTCAAGCCATTCTGGGGTGTTGACTACCCATCGGTCCTAACAACCGATCCTCGGGGACTAGTCCCCTCTTACTACCTTTATCTCATATAACATAACAAAACCAGCATGCAATCATATCATCACGTACTGTCAGACATATCTGGGGTGTCCGACCTACCCTTCGGTCCTAACAATCGAACTCTACAACTATCACATATACATATCATGCCAGCATACAACATATCAGGTAGTAGCAAACCTAGATGATATCACAAAGACAATCATCTAACATACAACTCCTACTGGTGGGCCGGCATTGTGGCCGTAGACCCACCGCTACTGGAAGGTAACTCACCTCGAAGTAGCTGCTGATCTGATCGGGAACTGACTGCCTACTGCTGCTGCTGCTGCTCCGGAAATCCTCCGGCTGCAATTCCCACAACATACTAAATCAAACACTGCTCACTGACCTTTGGGTAAAATGACCATTTTACCCCTGACCATGCCCTAAGTCAAAGTCAGAGTCAACTTTCAGTTGACCCAACTCGCCGAGTCACCACCCAAACGATTGACCTAGATCCCGATCCTACTCGTCGAGTTAGGCGACGACTCGACGAGTTCTCCTTCTAAACCGATATTCAAGTCCTTCATCCTACTCGTCGGGTTGTATGAAAACTCGCCAAGTTCATCTTCATCCGACGGACACTTATGCTAAGACTCGCCGAGTTGTATGAACAACTCGTCGAGTCCATCTTCATCTGAAGAACACTTATGCTACGACTCGCCGAGTTGTATGAACAACTCGCCGAGTCTGTTCTTGATCTAAGGAGATTGCCTTGAACTCGCCGAGTCAGGGCATTGACTCGCCGAGTACCTCCATAGATGAGTTCAGCTTCCGACTCACTGAGTCACACCCCGTGACTCACTGCTCACTCGACACAACGAAAAGGGGACAAATTCGGAGACTCGCGAACAGACTCGCCGAGTCATATGAACGACTCGCCGAGTCGTTGCCATGCACCCACTAAATACACAGATTTGCTCGATTCCAGTCCATGTCATTCACAGATCTGGACTCCTAGAACACGAATCACACGTAAAGTTTCCAACTTTACGTGTAGATATTCACCAATACGGATTTTTAGGGTTCTAAATGCCTCAAAAGGGTAGATCTAGGGTGAACAAGCAACATGGGTCCATAAAGGTAACAGATCTGAGCTCCTGGAGCTCAATCTTGCCTAGATCCAGAGGCCAAACATCTTATTACGACATATAATGCACATACAAGCTTGGGGATTTGTCCAAGAAAGACCTAAATGAAGTACTAAGCATAAAATCATGGGGAAAACGGGTTATACCTCAAAGGAACTGCTGGAAGAACACAATAATGCCTAGATGGCTTCCCTTCTTCTGGATCTACTTCCTTCCTCCTTCAAAACCTTCAAAAGCACACAACAAAGCTTCAATTCTTCAAAGAACAAGCATAAACGAGGGTTGGGAGCTCTGGGGAGAGAATGGGGGATGGCCTGGGGCGGATAAGTCGCTTAAATAGGGTGCAAACCCCTGAGACTTAGGGTTTCATCCAACAGTTGTGACTCGCCGAGTCCAGGATATGGACTCGCCGAGTCGCCAACTTAAACGTGTCCCGGGTCCCGCATCCACTCGGCGAGTCGGACCTATGACTCGCCGATTCCAAGGCTAAAAGAAAGGAAATACTCAAATAACATTTACGTACCAGGAACCGGGTGCTACATGATGAGTGTGTTGGGTGGGGGCCCATCGCATGTTACTAACAGATCTGTTTCAGGCGGGGCCCGATGGTTGTGAGGTATGGCCCATTATATGTTTGATATGTATGGTATGAGGTATTTTGGGGAACTCACTAAGCTTCGTGCTTACAGTTTTTCAGTCTATGTTTCACGTACTTTCGGATCAAAAGGGAAGAGCTCAGGGTGATCGCATTGCACACACACCATTATTTCCGCCTTATATGACTTTGATGTATTGAGATGATTGATTGACTTACTTTGATTTTCCTTTATGTTTTTATGAACATGTCTGGTTAGTGGATTTAGTATTATGAAAAATGAAATTTTTGGTCTTGAATTTTGAGAAGTTACAGTTAATCAATATTACACTTAAATGGGAGAGGTTTGTTGGTGAATTTTTTCACTAATTGTTTTTAAGTGTAATGGATTGACTTGTTGACCAAAATCGATTTTAATGAATATTAAACAAGTAAGGAAAGTCTGGAGTACACACTTGTTAAGTTTATACAAGATTTAAAGGAAGGGAAAAATTGTTGGAATAGTGTCTAAGGCTGCAACTATATTTGGTAAGTATTTGACCCGGTTGTGCATGGTCCTTTTGGGTTGCCTTCACCATAGCAACTTGACAGGATGATTTATAATGAGAGAAGAAATATTATTAATATATTATGAGAATAATATAAGGAATAATAATATTGTTATTTGATTAATATAAGTCATAAATTAATTGGGAATTAATTTGGTGACTTAAAGAGATTAATTAAATAAACGGGCATAAACTGTCAATTGTATGATACTTGTACTTTGGGCTATAATTCCTTATGACTAAGGGGGTGGACGATTTTAGGGTTTAGAAGGACCTTGAAATCGTCCAAGGCTTATCAATAAGGAGATTGGATTGCTTAGGGCCTAAGTTATCCAATTAGGGTTTTAAGGGTGAAACCCTAGGAGGCTCACTAGTATAAATAGACCCATGGGGTCAAGGAAATCGGCACACTTGCAATAGAAGAAACCCTGGCCGATTTCTTGCCCTCCCCCCTCTCTCTCTCTCTAATCATCCTCTTGCTAAGTTGGTGTTTGTAAGCCATTAGAGGAGTGACATTTGTGACTCTAAGCTCCAAGGACAAGAAGATTCAAGCAAGCAATTCAAGGTAATCTTTCAGATCTGATCTCATGTGTTATTATATGAATGTTTACATTAGATCTATCAATCAAAGTCTTGGATACATTTCATGTTCAATTAGAGAAACCTAGATCCAAGCATTAGGGTTTGCATGTGCACATAGGAAAGTTCTTATGGCTCAAACTCATCAGTGGTATCAGAGCCTTGATTGGTTTCTATTGAATTGATGCATTGGTTGCTTGATTGTTGATTGCTAAATTCATTTTTGTCCTTCTGTCTGATGAACTCGGCGAGTACCACTGTGTACTCGGCGAGTAGGCCTCAACTCGGCGAGTACATTGTGGTACTCGGCGAGTTCGAGCGTCAGAAGGAGCTAGTTTCGGGATTTCTTGCTATTTATCTTATGGAAACTTGCCTTTATCTTAATGGGTCAATATAAATCCGATTTTAACATATATTTGAGTATATCCTTGACCTAATTGAAGATATTTACCAATAAATTGAATAATAATTTCCTTATGTGATAATTAATTGATTATTTTAATTAAATTGGTAAATTGTTTTGCAAGAAACAATTAAATAAATCAAATATGGATAATTAAGTGATTAAATGTTAATTTAGATTATTTGTTATTTGATCCCTTATGTTTTGAAAAGTTTAAAACTTGTCCTCAAGTTTTGAAATTTACGTTTTGTGATTAAAAGTTTAATTTAGACAATTTAAATTTCAAACCCTAGAATTTTACAAGTTTAAAATTCAACCCTATACTAATATAATATTACAAGATTAATATATATATATATATATATATATATATATATATATATATATATATATATGTATGTATAACTAAAATGCTAGTCTTACCATTAGTAGGTCTCATTCACGAAGCCGATCTATAAGGTGGGTATAAGGTTGCGGCCTATAAAATGGCGCTTAATGGGTGTACACTCACACCCACCGCTTGCTTGATCGGTGGAGGGTCGTTAGCCGAACGGGTAGGATAGGGCAACTCTATCTCCTTATTAAAAGTATAATATTAAATACAAAGTAACTACATGTTTTTCAAATTCCCAATCCTAGTTACTTTAGGAAAAGTGAATTGATGCAATCCCATGAAATTATACTTTGCACCCTTGCTAAGAAGTTAGTGGAGCGTGTGTGGTTTACTGACACACTAATTGGTTCTAAGAAAAGGTGGCAAAGGGTGATTCATTGTTTATCATAGTTCGATGGAGCGTGTGTGGTTTACCGGCACATCGAATAGGTGATTGTTACAATGAAGGCACCGTGTAGATTTGCATGGTTATTCACACCCACTTTGTGATCCTCGGTATCCCAGTCACAAACGAGAGGGGCATATCGAGATTTAAACATGCCATTGAAAAGTTCAATGAATCTCATCAAAACCTAGGAATTCTCAATACATTTAGAACTTAAAGTTAGGTTTTCATGGTGGAGAATTAGTGAATCGTCATTCACTTACCTTCAAATTGTTTGCATGTTGGATTACGGTATCCCTTTTCTAATATGTAAATAATGTTGTTGGATCCTAACCCTAATTTTTCTTATTGGGTGATAATTAGGGATTTTAAATTCTAATCAATCTTTGTCCTTTCTATTTGTAGATGTCGAACGCAAACAACGCTGCTGCTAGCTCGTTCACATTGATGAGCCTTTGCCAAAAGGTGACTTTCGATGGAACAAACTTTAGCGAATGGATAAGATACATTCGCACGATTGCTCGCTACGAGGACAAGGAGTATGTCCTTGATGAGAAGCTCGAGAAAATCAATCCAGAAATCGCTACTCCGGCTGAAATGACTGCTTTTGAGACTCATGAACGTGATGCGACGAAGGTTCATTGCATCATGATAGCCACAATGAACGCTGAATTCCAAAAGTCCTATGAGGACATGTATCCGTACGAAATGCACCAAGACTTGTTTGAGAGATACCACCAAAACGCGAGGTAGGAACATTATGAGATCTTCACTAACATGATATCTACTAAAATGGGACATGGAGAATCTCTAACCGTACACTTGCAAAAGATGCAAAGGTATGTCGATCGTCTTCGCAAGTTGAATGTCGACTTTGGGGAAGACTTGGCTATCGAAATGGTCCTTCACTTGTTGCCTCCGTGTTACAACCAATTTAGGATGACCTACCACATGAACAAGGAAGAGGTCACCCTAAGTAAGCTCCAAGGTCTCCTTAGGGTTGCTGAGAGCAACCTCAAGGACAAGTCTGTTGCACCTACTCCCAATCCACCCGCTGCTCCTGTTTTGGCCATTGGGCAAGGAAGGGGATGGAAGAGGAAGGCTCCGTCTAAGAGCCACCGCAAGGGAAAGTCCCGAGATGGTTCCTTTTCTAGTGGGACCAAAGTTGATCCTGCTAAGCCTAACCCTAACCCAAAGGAGGCAGAGTGCCACCATTGCCACAAAATAGGGCATTAGAAGAGAAGCTGCCCAGAATACATGCAAGCCATCAGGGAAGGAAAGATCAAGCCGTCTTTCGCAGGTATATACACAATTAAATCTAATGATTCATCTCATGCTATTTCTTGGGTCCTCGATACCGGGTGTGGTTACCATATTTGTTCTAAATTGCAGGGACTAAGAAGAAATAGGGATGTGGAGCGTGGAAGAATAAATCTAATCATGGGGAACAGAAGATCGTCGCCTGTGACCAAGATTGGAGTGTATTCTCTAGTGCTTAGTAATGGATTATGTTTAGATTTGAATAATTGTTGCTACTCGCCAGAAATGGCAAGAAACGTCATTTCTTTTCATGGTTTGTTTAGACAAGGATTTAGATTTTCTTTTAATAATGAGAATGGTTCAATTTATGCTTATCTAAATGGTGTCTTATACTTTGAAGCAATGCCATGTAATGGAATTTATGAAACTGTTACGATTGTAGATAACCTAGGAAATGATGTTTTATGCATGGATTCTTCCAATAGTATGGTCAGAGCATCCTTGTGGCATTGTCGTCTTGGACATGTCAATAAGAAGCGCATAGCCCAACTCCAAAAGGATGGAGTGTTGGAGTCATTCGACCTTAGGGAAGATGACACATGCGAATCTTGTTTACTTGGAAAGATGACCAAGTCACCCTTCACTAGCACATGTGAAAGGGGTGAGGGTTTATTGGACCTCATACATACCGATGTATGTGGACCCTTTAGATCAACCACAAATGATGGGAACCGCTTCTATGTGACTTTTACCGATGACTATAGTAGATATGGGTATATCTACTTAATCAAGCAAAAGTCAGAAACGTTTGAAAAGTTCAAAGAGTTCAAGAATGAAGTGGAGAATCAATTGGGCAGGAAAATCAAGATGCTTCGATCCGATCGAGGAGGAGAGTACCTAAGTCTTGAATTCCACGACTATCTCAAAGAGTGTGGAATAGTTTCACAATTGACGCCACCTAGGACACCGCAGTTGAATGGTGCGGCAGAAAGGCGTAATCAAACCTTGTTAGACATGGTCCACTCTATGATGAGTCGTGCTTCACTACCTATCTAATTCTGGGGGTATGCCTTAGAGACTGCCGCCCATATCCTTAACCGAGTCCCTACTAAGAAGGTTACCAAAACACCTCACGAGATGTGGACAGGGAAAGCTCCCTCGTTAGCACATATCAAGGTTTGGGGTTGCGAGGCTTTCGTAAGACGAGATACTCACGACAAGATCGAACCTCATAGTGAGCGATGTATTTTCATCGGCTACCCGCAGAAATCCTTTGGATATCTCTTCTATAGAACGAAGGACAATGTTGTCTTCATTGCGAGGAGAGGAGTTTTCCGAGAGCGAGAACTTATAAGCCAAGGAGACAGTGGGAGGCAAATCGAGCTTGAAGAGATTCAAGAATAATTGATGAAGGAACCTCTACCGTTGGCACTCAACCCGAGGAGGAAACTCCGATTGAACCGATTGACAAATCCTTACCTCTTAGACGTTCTGAAAGAGTTAGAGTTCAACCCCAGTTTTATGGTTTTCATATTACTACCGAAGGGGACACGTATATTAGTGATGGTACACTAATAAACATTGATGAACCTAATAGTTATAAGGAAGCCATGGCAGGCCCGGAGTCTGCGAAATGGAAAGAGGAAATGGACAGCAAGATCTAATCCATGTATGACAACCAAGTTTGGAATTTGGTTGATAATGTGCCCGGATGTAAGACCGTTGGGTGCAAATGGATCTTCAAGAAGAAGACCGACATGGATGGAAATGTACACACATATAAAGCGCGATTGGTTGCGAAGGGCTTTACTCAAACTCCCGGAGTTGACTATGATGAGAACTTCTCACCAGTTGCGAAGATAAAGTCTATTAGAGTGATGCTAGCTATTGCCGCATTTCATGATTATGAGATTTGGCAAATGGATGTCAAGACTGATTTCCTTAATGGAAAGTTGGCTGAGGATGTTTACATGGCTCAGCCAGAGGGTTTTGTTGATCCAAAGCATCCAAATAGAGTGTGTAAGCTTGAGAAGTCCATTTATGGACTTAAGCAAGCGTCTCGCAGATGGAATCTTTGCTTCGATGAGAAAGTCAAAGAGTTTGGATTTGTACGAAGCGAAGATGAATCATGTGTATATGTCAAAGCCAGTGGGAGTATAGTCAGCTTCCTCGTTCTATAAGTTGACGACATACTACTCATAGGAAACGACATCCCGACACTGCAGGAGGTTAAGTCCTGGCTCGGGAAGTGCTTCGCTATGAAGGACCTCGGAGAGGCTTCCTATATTTTGGGAATAAGGATAGTGAGAGAACGAAGTAAGAGACTAATAGGACTTAGTCAGAACACTTACTTGGATAAGGTACTAAAACGTTTTAGTATGGAAAATTCGAAGAAGGGAGAATTACCGATACAAAGTAATGCCAAGTTGAGTAAGACTCAAAGTCCGAGTACCGAAGTCGAAATAGCATAAATGAGTTGAGTACCATACGCTTCCGCAGTTGGCTCAATCATGCATGCTATGACTTGTACTCGTCCTGATGTAGCCTTTGCTTTGAGCATGGTTAGTAGATATCAAGGGAACCCTGGCAAAGCCCATTGGATTGCAGTCAAGAATATCCTTAAGTACCTTCGGAGGACCAAGGAATGGTTTTTAGTCCTCGGAGGGAGTGATAACTTGAAGGTGCGAGGGTATAGTGACGCCAGCTTTCAGACCGACAGGGACAACTACCGTTCACAGTCAGGCTGGGTCTTTACCCTGAATGGAGGAGCAGTAACTTGGAAAAGTTCCAAGCAGGAAACCATAGTTGATTCAACGTGCGAATCAGAGTACATTGCAGCGAGCGAAGCGTCGAAGGAGGCAATATGGTTAAAGAACTTCATTGGTGATCTTGGAGTTGTGCCTGCCATAAAGGAGCCTATGGAAATTTTCTCTGATAATGAAGGAGCGGTTGCCTTGACCAAGGAACCGAGGGATCATGGTAGATCTCGTCATATCGACAGAAAGTATCATTTCATTAGACATCGAGTAGAAGAAGGACACCTCGTGGTTAGGAGGATATCATCAGAAGATAACCCAGCAGATCCGCTTACGAAGGGACTGAGTAGGGTCAAGCATTTGCAGCATGCTAGGAGTATTGGACTGAGAGATGATATTAGATTAGATTAGATAGTTTTAGAAACTTGTAATAGATAAATGTAATTAACATTTGATGATTAAATAAAGGAGTATTATTTATAAGTAAAGCTACTGTCTTATGTTAATTGTTTAACTATTGTTTCACTTTGCATGTTTTGACTTCCTGAATAATTGAGTTATTTAGAATAATCGAATTATTCAAACAATCCACAATCGTTCATATGTTGGAAGTAGGTATGAATGAAGATTGTCATGAATTGGTGTGTAGATTGTCTAAATGGTATTAGACATAGCAAAAGTTTGTTGCAACGTTCATGAGTGCTTATGAACTAGTTTTGAGCATTGGAACAAACCCGCACTTGCTGGAATCACCTTATGGAATGTGACGAAAAGGTTGATCGCAAGATGATAATATCATATGGTCTTAAAACCTAGATATATGGTTTGTTATTTGTTGATTGGTTGTACATTGATAATGCGAAACCGCATCAGTAAATTGATGTTATAAAATGCATTGTTGTGTATAATTGATTAATGAATAAGTAAATGCATATAAGTCGAAGTTTATCTGTTACTTTTATCCTAAGAGGGTAAAAGCAATATCTCGGCCGCTCGATGATTTGATTTGACTTATGTGTCGGGCCCGGTCAGAACTAAATTGATGTGTTCGATTAAGTTCTATGTCAAATAAATCTGAGATCGAGAAACCAACTGTTGGACAATTGGTTCCATAGAATTGTCCGCATGATATCTAAACAGAGGATTGTACGATCCCTTATCTAAAGGACAAGATTGATAAGATCAGAGTTTGACAGCGTCTTTGAGAGCTACGATTGCTAATCGGATTATGCTTGTATATATAGTTACTAGAATTATCCAAGTGGGAGACTGTTGGAATAGTGTCTAAGGCTGCAACTATATTTGGTAAGTATTTGACCCGGTTGTGCATGGTCCTTTTGGGTTGCCTTCACCATAGCAACTTGACATGATGATTTATAATGAGAGAAGAAATATCATTAATATATTATGAGAATAATATAAGGAATAATAATATTGTTATTTGATTAATATAAGTCATAAATTAATTGGGAATTAATTTGGTGACTTAAAGAGATTAATTAAATAAAAGGGCATAAACTGTCAATTGTATGATAGTTGTACTTTGGGCTATAATTCCTTATGACTAAGGGGGTGGACGATTTTAGGGTTTAGAAGGACCTATAAATCGCCCAAGGCTTATCAATAAGGAGATTGGATTGCTTAGGGCCTAAGTTATCCAATTAGGGTTTTAAGGGTGAAACCCTAGGAGGCTCACTAGTATAAATAGACCCATGGGGTCAAGGAAATCGGCACACTTGCAATAGAAGAAACCCTGGCCGATTTCTTGCCCTCCCCTCTCTCTCTCTCTAATCATCCTCTTGCTAAGTTGGTGTTTGTAAGCCATTAGAGGACTGACATTTGTGACTCTAAGCTCCAAGGACAAGAAGATTCAAGCAAGCAATTCAAGGTAATCTTTCAGATCTAATCTCATGTGTTATTATATGAACGTTTACATTAGATCTATCAATCAAAGTCTTGGATACATTGCATGTTCAATTAGAGAAACCTAGATCCAAGCATTAGGGTTTGCATGTGCATATAGGAAAGTTCTTATGGCTCAAACCCATCAAAAATGATTTCAGAATGGAATTGATATCAGAAATGAAAATGATTTTGGAATGGAATTTATATTTGGAAGTAAAATGATTTCAGAATGGAAATGATATCGGGAACCGAAGATGATTTCGAACCTGGAACTGATTTTGGATAGAAATAGCTTCAGATGAATCGGAACTCATTGGAACGGTGTTGTTCATTTCGATGGATCGGATTTGGAACGGGTACTCTTCACTTCCTTAGAATCAAAACACATTGGGACGGTATTGTTCACTTCCGATGGATTGGAACGCATCGGAACGTATCACATTGGAACGCGTTGGAATAGTTCACATTAATTTTGTAGTTTGATGTTTTACTTGTTGGATTACTCTATTATCCAGTGGTTAAAATGACCATTTTGTAGTAGGTTTGATTGTTGGTGACAATTTTTGGACACTCGTCGGTTATGCTATTATTCAGTGGTTAAGAGCATCTCCAACCCACTCTCATTTTCCATTATTTCCTCCATTTTTCCCTCATTCATCTCCAACCCACCCCATTTATTCCTCCATTTGGGGGGAAATGAATAGTATAACACCAAATATGGTGTTATACTATTCATTTCCCCCAAAATGGGGATAAACTTTGAGTTGTCAGTTTTAGTCCATCTTTTTATATATTTATACATCTTTAGTTTATTTTTATCTACTAATAATAATTAAATGTAATATTTAATAATTAGAATATTGTGTTATATATTAAATTATATTAATTAATTATACATATAAAGTTTGTTCTTTGTTTATCAAATTCATATAAAAATTTAAATACATATTGAAATTTTAAAACACGATGATGTATTTTACAAAAGCTTATAATTAAGTATTATAAATATAATCTTATTTATTTAAGATTATTGTAATGAAAAAAATATAGATTATATATTTGTTAAAACCAAATTAGAAGAAAGGGTGTGTATGATAATTTCAGGGTCGACTCTATGTGTAGATGAACAAAGTTAGAGCTTAGGGCCCCCACTTTTAGAGGGCCCAACTTAACCCAAATGGCCAATACAATCCAATGTCCAATTGTCCATATTAGCTGAATCGTTGTCTCATTATGCACACGCCTCAAAAATTCGATTCATCGGTTCTTCTTCTATAAGCCACTATCACACTTCTCATCTTCTTCTTCTCAGGGGCGGTTCAAAAATCGGATTGTGATTAACGAAATTAAACAACTGAAATACATACATTACCTTCTGTTCTTCTTTTCCTTCTCCAATCTTAACTTCTCATGTTCTCCATAACTGATAACTCCACTCCATCAGTCCATAGTTCAAAGATTTCTGATGATTCAAGGTTGTCACTAAAAATGGTATGTGCAATTTTTTCACTTTTCACTTTTATTTTTCCATTATCTGTCATCTGAATCTCAGAAACTGATTATCTAATTAGAGTGTGTCACTGTGTTGCTGAAATTGTTTCTAGAATTGGCATACTTATAATCTGAGATATCAGATATGATTATCTAATTAGGGTTAATAGTTATTAGTTAAACCTTATTAGGATTAATACTTTTCGGTTATTATTATTATTTTTTTTTTGTTATCTGATTTTTGACTTTATTCTTCATTGGTTACAATAGATTACAAAATATACGAATCAGGTTGGAACGGATTTCAGAATTTGAGTTTTCCATTATCTTCTAAAGTTCTATTATCAAATATCAAGGCAACAGGTATAATCCAAAATTCTTAATCGGCTAATCCATATCTTCTATACTTATAGTAGTTGTCTTGGTGATTGTTCATTGTTATTATTAATCAAATAATTAATAGTCATGTCAAATAGAAAATATGAATTGGGAGCTTTAAAAAGGAAAAGAAAAATGCAACTAAAGCTTTTATAGAATCAAAAAGTGTGGTTTTTAAATTTTTTAACTACATACAAAAATGTTGATAACATTAAGTATAGTAAATGACAAAGGGCCCCAACTTTTTGGTTCGCTTAGAGCCTCCAAACTGGTTGAGTCAGCCCTGGATAATTTATATAAGTTGGAAGATTGGATATACTAGGAATATATTTTTTATAGGTAAAAATGGGGTAAAAAATGGAGCAGAGTTAAAGATGAAACACTATTTACCCTATTTTTTACTCCATTTTTTTGGAGGGGAAATAGAAATGGGTTTGAGATAGTCTAATGTCCTGTTTTTTGTGTCAGTTATCAAACTGTCTTGTGATAGTTTTAGACATAAGACATATTTAAGGAAATTTTGGTCAAAAATTCTAGTACAATGAACGAAAAAGATATCCTCTTACTTTTTCTTGCTCACAAACTTTCGAGTATTATCTAATTGAGGATTTGAAAATATCACCCAAATAATTCGATTTGAAAGTGTAAAACACAATCTTTGAATTTCCAAATACTTTTAACCCCAAATCTCTAACAACAATCTACCACAATGATGTAATAAGAACCTAAAAATATTAACCCAATTTTTATGACGCTTAACCCAAATTTATATTTGGATAGATCTTATGTGTAATGATGTTAGCATAGTAAAATGTTTTGAGGCATGTTTATTTTCTATTTGTAACTTGTAAGTTTAATCAAAATGTTGTTTAACGTACAAAAGGAACCTCATTTCAAAGTTTGTCGTAGTCCATGCACATGTTTCAGATGTATTTTAAATATTGTATTTGATATTTTGCGTTACGCGAAATCTTTACTTAATGGCAAAGAATTAGTTATCAAGACTTTTTCCACATCAAATATCTCATTTTACTTGATTTTTGAATGTGTTTCAAACATGGTTATCATGACTTAAGAAGACGTACGGATATGAATAAAATAATAAAATAATTACATATTTAAGCTTCATAAATTAGTCTGCAAAATGTAGTGTTTGGATTTTTTTTTCTTATATTGCAATAATTAAATAGTCAATTATTTTTGTGTTTAATAAGCAAAATATACATTGTTATTTATTTAACTTTAAAATATGGTAAATTATTTTCCTATTTTAAGAAAATAACATTTGTAAACTTTACTTTCCAATAATACAAAGAAATGTATGTTTGAAGATACAACTAACAAAAAGTATATCAAAGTGTATAGAGTGATTAACTCATGTAAGATTTATAGTTTAAAAGACTAATTGAGATGCCTCCTACAGATTTCTTCTATTAGATCTGATTAGATGTTGAGTCAAATTTAGATCAGATTTAAAGTCAGATTAGACTCATTGATATGCTTTCTATTAGATTTGGTTAGATGTTGGGTCATTTACGGATCACATTCATATTCTTTACTGTTTGATGTCACAATTTAAAGTTTTTTATCCGGTCTAATAACCCTGATATACCTTTTCATTGGTCATATAAGAAGAGTTTTGATCTAACTCAATTAGATATTGATTTTATCAACAACCATGACACAACTTCTAATAACTCTAAAAACAACATTGTTCATTGAATAAAAAATATAAATAAAACGATTTAAAATAATAATAATAATAATAATAATAAAAGGAAAGGAAGAAGGAGAATTGTCGACACTCGACAGAGAGTGTAAATAAACGGGGAGAATGTAAATAGAATTTCCCAAACTTATATTAGATCCTATCAAGGAGAAGAAGGAACTGTAATCAGACGGCGAATTGGGGTCATTATCACCCGACGGAAACCCGTAATAATTTTGCTCTGGGGTTTGTTCGATTTCCATCGGCGATATACTCATTCGTTCTCAGTTTCTTAACCGAAAACAGACGATCATTACTGCAAATTCAAGCACAATACTTTCTTATTCGAATCGTCTGAAAGATCGAAGTGGAATCTGGAAACCCTAATTTAGGTCCGAAGATCATGTCCACGGACCGATACGCTGCTTCCAACCTTGCATCTCCAGACGATAATTATCTGTAAGTTGTATTTATATATGATAGCTTACAGTTTATGTTTCTATCACAATGCCGATTCTCGAAGTTATGATTCTATCATTAGAGTGTTGTATCGGCGTTATGTTATCGTTTGATTGTCTCCAGTTGATTAGACAGACAGATTAAGCTAAATTATTACGAGTTTTTCTGTAATTTTGTGTTTTGGACTTTGGAGTACAAAATTAAACCTCTTCGTTGGATGATGTGTCACGTTTCTGTTGCACTTGCTTATTCAATGCGTCATGACATCGATATTAGTTACACTGTAATTACATGAACTAATCTAATCCAGTTTAGTTAGTACTATTCATGATTCGTTTCCTCTTTTGCCATAGATTCCTTGATGCATCGAACGAGGCTCCTTCGTATGGGGATCGGAAATGTACAAGCATTGCTGGTAGCATATTGTACTGTATACTTTTGGCAAGTGATCATTTCCTGGTTTTTGAATACAAAATCAGAGATTTTTAAACACTTCCATTTTTGAGTAACTTAAACTTTGGTTTGATTCTCTTCGATTCTAGTCAGGTTATGCTATACTAGGTGTTGGAGCTCCATGGGTGTTCCAATCTGAGAAATACTTGACATTACAGATACTCTGCACCTGTGACGTCACTCTATTAATCATCACAGGTGTTCTCTTTTGTTTCGTGTTATTTTATTTTTTATTTTTGGAGGACTGGTGGTTCACAAAGATTTGTTTTCCTTACAGGCATCTTCCAGCACTATATGGTTTATCAAGTCCAGAAAATAAGATTACAGGTAGTATTTCTTCTACATTCTTTAGGTTTAATCACTTGAGGAATATTTTTTTAAAATGTAGACAAGTTTAACTGTAAAAGTTCATTTTGGCTAAACAAATTTCAGTGTAATGAAACAATTGTGAGATGTTGTAAGATGATTGCATAACATTAATGTTCTTTTATGTAGGGTTACTATATTTTCAGCCAAAAATTGAAGCATGTTGTTCGCATGCCCTTTGCCAGTTTTTCATATGGTATGTTGTTTGTACACCCTTTGATGGGAGTTGTTTACTTTGAATATATACTAGAAAAATCATATATCTGAAATGTTTTCAAAAACACATAATCTAATTTATTGTTTTTTTAAGCACATCATATTTCTCAAAAATATAAAAGTGATTATGTTTGACATCAAAGTCTGATTTCAACTACTTTGTTTCATTTCCAGGTACATGTGCAATGCTACTTATCATGGTTTGGGAGCCATATCTAAGAATTCTTTCCATTCCTTTAATGCTCAGGTACCTCCCCTCCTCTTTCAATCTAAGAAACTATATATATATATATATATATATATATATATATATATATATATATATATATATATATATATATATATATATTTGTTAAATTATATTCAGGATTATCATGTTGGTTGAAGCTATCTTTGCTGGGTCTTTCATGGGAGTCTACATTGGCAAGTTTTCCTTCATTTCAATTTAATCCATGGTAGAACTGAAATAATAGTATTTGACATTTTGACTTGACACCTGTACAGGTCATGTACACCAGTACAATACACTAGAATCCCAACCTGATGTTGTCAAGTCCTTGCATTCTCCACTTCAACCATCAAACTCTCTAGAAGGATTGAGGTGGATGCACTAACAATTATTATTATTATCCCAAAATAGAATCAGTGAATCACAAAAACTACTAATCACAGGTATCATGATGGTGGTGGCTATCTCTCTGATCAGCAAATGGCTTTGTTACAGTATCAAAGAGAAAACCTCAACTTTTTAAGTGAGGAGGTAAATAATAACAGAAAATTTCCCATAATGATTAAACCTCAACCTTTAAAACCAAACCTTTTTTTTTATCAATGTAGATTCTTCGATTGCAAGAATGTTTAAGCAAATATGAGAAATCTGGTGATGGCATGACACCTCAGGTAATAAATTTGGAAACAAATTTTGTAATGTTATAGAGAATTAATTATTAGCTGCCTTGTTTTGTAGGTCGATCTTGCTCATTTATTAGCAGCTCGTGATCAAGAGTTAAGAACACTTTCAGCTGAGGTAACACCTAATTGTGTCATTTAAGTTGAATTTTGTGGGATAAGTTTTTATTAAAAAATATATATATATACATCTAGATGAATCAACTGCAATCTGAATTAAGACTTGCTCGATCTCTGGTTGCTGAAAAGGAGGCTGAAATCCAGAGTGCACGTAATACAAACAATCAGGTGTCTATTTTTTTTCATTATCTCACAGACTCGTGATATTATATATTACTTGTATTCTAAAGTCTATATTATTTATTGTGAATGAAATATAAATAAAGTATATGGAGGAAAATGAAAGACTGAGAGGCATACTAGCAGAATGGAGTACCAGAGCAGCAAAGCTTGAGCGAGCATTGGAGCTTGAACGCATGTCCAAACTGGAATTACAGAAAAAAATGACATCATTCAAAACCCTCCAAAACATGGGTCATCCACTGCGGTAACATATGATCGGAATTAATTGCTACAAATTTGTAAAATAGAAAAAATCTGTTCTGTTGTTTTTTTAAAAGAAATACAATTTTACAATATGATAATATATCTAGAGTTACTGGTTTGTTTTCATAATGCGGATACATGAGTTGTTTCATCTAAAAACAAGCAACCAAACACGTAGTTATAGAAATCTTTAGCTTTGATGATCTCGCCTCCACCTGTAATGGCTTCCATGTCATATTTACAAGCTCTAGTGCAATCCGGACAGTAGGTAACCTGTTAATAAAAACCATTATATATGTGTATGATATAAGTTTAAAGAAGAAGAATTAAAAACATACCTCCAATAACTTGGGTTTGAAAGAGCCATCAAGCATGACATCCACACCATACATAGCCCTAGACATTGGACTGTGCATCTCTGGGTGGACTAGAGTCGCTGATTCAAACACCATTCGGATCATCTGTTTAATTCTTGAATGAATTTCTAACCATTCAACTGCAATCATCAAACAAGATCATCCATAAGAACCAAAGGTCTGTTTGCTATGAATCACAAAGGAATGGAATGAATCATTTAAACCATGTAGTTTGTTATGTACGTAAAATTGAAGCTAAAAAAGATGTATTTATTTCATTCCATTCCCTCTTACATACTAGAGAAAAGGTAAGACATTCAAACCTTGATGTTCCTGCTCAAACTCTTTAACAAACTCTGGTGTGTTCATATGATTCAATTTTCCCCGGTAATTCTGATAGTTTTGAAAATAACACCACCATTAGCCATTACAGCAATTTAGAAAACTAATAAGATCAGTAAACTAGAGAAGCAAGCAAAATGAATTACCATAACAGTGAAATGTGTCTCATACTCAAACAAACTCTTCTTATCCAAAGTGTACGTGTTGTTTGCTAGTCTCACCTGAAAACAAGCTTGTATGTAAATAATGAATTAAATCCAGCAACCCTTTCGACTATTTTACATACCCAGAAAATGTCAGTGATGAACAACTCCAATGGGTTCATACTGCGAACAAGAACAATATAGCGAAGATCAAACTTCTTCCCCTTGAACAAAGCTGGGCTTTCTATATACTTTTGACATATTTTAGGGCCAGTCTCCATGAGCCGTATAATAGCAGATAAATTCCCAGTAACCGTTGTATCTATAGTTCTTGCCATATTCCAAGGCTTCAAAATCCATAAATTGTCATCCCCTTTGTTTTCACGTACATAATAATCACCAATAAACTGTGTTAATTGTGTTTCAAGGTTATAAGTAGGCTGAAACCATTCAGGAGATCCATAAGCCTGTAAAAATAAATATGTATCCATCACTCCATGTCACCAAAAACTTCATCATAAATATACACACAATTATTATCACCTTCTGAACTGTATCTGCCAAATGATGTTTCATAACAAGACATGCTTCAAAAGGGAACTGATTCATGCATTGTCCATCATTCAGGCCTACAGCCTTCTTCATTTCTTCATCCACCTGCATGCTTGTCCATATTATATCCGCTTCCTTCGGCTCACTTGCTACAAACCATAAAAAATACAAAAAATTATTAAATGAAGTGCTCGTATCAAAACCTCAGAGTAAGTAACACAACACGTACTGATTATAAATCCTGGGTGTGTCAAGATTTCTTCCACTTGTGGAATATCTGTATAAACACCAAGAGGACATCTATCACTGCGTGCCAGACTACCAGTTCTAGATGCCTTATTAACTGGTGAAGAACTTATTGATCTCAAATTCTGCCAAAATGTTTCGTACTCCTGTATAATTGATGACATGTAAAAAACATTAAAGATCGTTTCATAATTACAAAGATGATCTTAGTATAGAAAAAAAGTCAAAAACATACTTTGATAAAGTACTTCTGTGGGGTATGAAACCAAGCTGTTAGTCTAGCAGAACGTTGCTTCTTTTCTCCAATCCCAAATAAATAATCACGAGTGCATTCATCACCATCTTCAACATTCTTTATAGGCCAAAGAATCGTGAAGCTGAAAATGTAATCCATTATAATCAGATTGTAATCATGGTTAAGAGACTCTAATCATGGTAATAAGATGAGTTGACCTCACTGCTGACTCAAGTTTTCCATCGGGCATGTATAGGAATGGTGATACTCTGAAATTCGGCTCATCACTGTGTCGAAGAGCTGAACCCAATTCATCCATCACATACCTACAAATAACACGATTAAAAAAAATCATTTACGTGATATTGATAAAATGTTAAATGTTTTAAGGGTGTTGAGTTGTTATACATACCATATAGAAGTCTCATCAATCTTCTCTTCATCTGATAATCTATAAGACATTAAGTATAACCACATGGCATTCAAGACACGATCAATTAAGGGTTCACCAGAATCCCATTCAGGAAGACGAGGAAGAAGCATTGAATCAATCACGCTTTTTCCAGATTCTAAGACTTTTGATGTGTTTACACCATTTAGGAAAGAAAGATTAGGAAGAGATTCAGCAATCTTGATTGCACTGTCTCCTAGAGGTCCAGGAATGTCCACCTGCCACATACCTAGAATTAGCAAAATATATATATATATATATATATATATATATATATATATATATATATAAAAAGATGAGAGCTTTAGTGATTGAAGATACCTCAATCGAATGTAAGCTGGTAAAGGCTTTTAGATGTTCATGTAAATCAGATACAGAGTGATCATTTAATGGATTTCCTCGAAGATTTAAGTAGGAAAGAGATGGCATAGCATCAGCTGAAAACCCCTAAAAAGAGTTGCAAAGTGGAAGTAAATAATATGAATAGTTGGAAATAAATGTAGTTTGGATGATTATCTGATTATACCATGTGTAGGCTGTGAATACGTCTGTTTGAAAGGTCAAGAGAAGTCAAACCCTGCAACGAGTGGTTATCATCATCATGTCCACATCCCGGATTGTCTTTGTCATAAATTCCTCCACAGAAACCCAAAGCCCAGCCCGTGTATTTTCGGGTAAAAGATGAGTTCAAGATTTCAAGTCTTGGGAAATTATGAATAATAGCATCTGCAACATGATCATCACTAGAGGAAAAAGTACTTCAGTTTTATCTATTTTACTGTTTCACACCAGCAGCTATGATTAAAAACTTTAGCAATCACTTACAAATTCTGCATGATTGGGTTATTGTTTAGCCAGAGAGCTCTAAGGTGTTTGAACTTCACAATTTCCTTGGTGATTGTCTCGGTGAACTTAATCTTGTTGTTGCACAGACTAAGTGCAATTAAGTCCTATAGAATTTGAGCACCAAAAAGTAAAATTGATGCATCAATGGTGGAATTCTCAAGAAAAGAAATGCATGAAAGAGATGAGAATGTGAGCAATGGTGACATACAGGAAATTTGGTAGGTAAATCAAGGGACACAAAGACATCATCATCAATGTTAAGATCCTCGAGTTCCAACCACACCACTGCACCAGGCCCCTCCTTTTTCACCTTCTCCAATTCTCTCTCCACGATTTCCACAACAGTTAATTTGATATCCTCTTTATCTGCATCTTCATCGTCTGAATTCAAATCAATATCCACACACATCAATGAAGCCATTCTTTCTACCAACCCTGGAATTTCTTGCAGCTGTTAAAACAGTACATACATTTCAAATCAATGTACATAAACACAATAGAAGATGCAATCTGGTCTTAACAAAATGTAAGTTGAGTAAACAATAGAATCCCATCGATGTCGTTCACTCATAATTAAGACTTAATCGCTTAATCCGAACTCGAACACGATAAAATTATAGAAGACTGTACAGGAAGCAACTTAACCTGTTTGGGGGCATCCGCAAGTCGAAAGGACAAAGCATGATCAACGAGAAAAATGTTTGATTCTTTTCCCATGGAATTCGAGGTGGTGAGAACAAGACGCCTTTGGCGTCCATCCTCTACCGGCTCCACCTGGAAGTAATTGCCGCCATCGAAAGTTTCAGTGGACAGCTTCTCAAAGAGTTTCCGGTAAAGTGACTGAGGAATACCGGCAGCTGCAAGTAGTAGACCATGAACCTTCAGAAAATCTTCAAATGTTCGAATAGTTCCGGCGTCGGCCATGACAGAGGACGTTTTCGTTTGTGTTTTGCTGGCGAGTGGAGAGGGTTTAACAAAAGGGTTTTCCCGCAGCACTCGACAGGTAAAGGTGTTTAAAATTTTACCTGGGCTATCCACTTGTATTGATTTGGGCCTTTCTCCTAGACTCCCAAGTCTCAACGTCCCAACTCCCAAGTCTAACAATAAGCCCAAAAATGGAATTCCAAGTCCACTCAATCCAACGATTATGTCTTTTTAATTCAAAAAGACATTGCAGTAGAATGTGATCTTAGAGCAGAGACCATAGAGGCCCCAAAGTCACTCTACAATTGGTCTTTGCCGAAATGGATTTTGTTAGTTTGGTCGAGGACGGTCTTTGTTTGTCTCGGTTCGATCCAGAGTAGTTCGGTATCGTGGTTTTTTTATTTTTCGCATCCACTCCAACGCCAACTAAGGGTACTCCTTAGAAGAGGCAATCGTGAACTATTACCGCTACACCCCTAAGGCCATCAAGAATAAAACATATGTTCTCTCGAGGACCACACCATGACGATGCTATATCGGTAACTTAGGCTACTTCACAACAGAATATAGAAATCGTGATATGTTATCACTAACCTTTATATCGGTATTTATATTGTTTTGAATCTTGCATCAGATTGGGTAAGCGTATATTTGGTTTATTTCTCTATTTATGTTGCGTTATATCTCCAAGAAATGTTATATGTCATTTGCATGTCATGGATCGTTAATTGGTTAATTGGGGTTGTATCATGTATAGTGAGTTCCAAGTGTTCGGTTGTTATTTCCGATTTTGGACGAGATCGACCCAGTGGCATTGGGTCGAAGGCCTGTGGTCAGGGTTCAGCAGGTTGGTTATCCGGCATCGTCAGGATTCGGTGGTTTCAGTCATTGTGCTTGGATTGACTTATGGGGGCGCCAAGGGAAGTGGTCTATTGCTGAGGTTTTGGTATGAGCATCTGTTATTTGGACTTCAAGATTCAAGTGTAGTATCATTTCAAAGCATTTGTGGTCATCAATGTTGCTGGGATTCGGAAAATGTTCATCTAGTCTTCAGGGGGTGTGCAGTATTTTGAGTTTGGCTAGTGAGGGATCGCTTGCATTGGTAAGTGCGAGTTGTCAACAGTTTGATTCTTAGAAGGTAATAAGGATTGGGAATCCTTCAATTCTCATATGTTGTGAAGACTTAGTAAATCAAAGTGGGGAGATCCGTTCATGAATTCAAGATCAAAAGCATGTGTGAAACTAGGATGAGTTTCGCATCCCCATCGGGGAGGAAGGCGGCCCAAGTCGTTGTTTGGATTAAGGATTGTGTGAGTTGGGAGTTCGGGAAAACTTCCTAACATTGGGTTTGCGTCTTCTTGGTGTTCGATAGCAGGCCTTGGGGGGGAGGGGGGACCCGGGTTGGGGTTCCAGTCATGACTCGAGTTCAGCTTGGGTATCTGGTCGAGTGCACTTGTATCTAGTTGTGTTCGAATTGAATGATTGGCAGTAAGGAATTGGGAAGCATTTGTGGCATGGTGGAAGTGTTGTAAAACTGCGGGGTGGCCCGTAGCATTCGGTTAGTTGGCGTGGGAAGTGTTATAAGATTGTGGGGTGGCCCGTAGCATTCACCGGTCCCTATTCAATGGTGAGATTATGGCAAATTTGTGACTTGATCATGAATTTCTTTAAATGGTTTAGGCCAAGGAAGGTATGTTCGCAAGGCTATGGGAGGGCCACAACATGTTAGGCATCGGGAATTGGTAGGTCGTGGGAGACCGGACATGAGGTAAGACTACAGATGGTCTTGTAGCATTCAGCTTAGCATTGGGTTTAGTATCGGGCTGGTTTGGGTAATTATTGTTGGTCGAAGTTTCCTTTCGAAGGTCGCACAGGGCGACTGTGAAGGTGTGATTTAGCTCAACAACCGGAAAGGAACCCGATAATCCATATAGTTGGCACATAAGTTGGGACCAGGGAGGTCTCGGTTACTTCTGAAAAACATATAGGAGGCAGCGTGATGCTTCGGGTTGAAGTAGTGATTTAAGGATTCATGTGTGCAGAGTAGCTTGTTGATCGAAAGTGCTAAGTCACTTGCAGTTGGATTAAATAATATCAGAGTAATTGATCTGACTTTGTTGCACGGCTCTCGTTTGATTCTAACCATTGTAGGGATGAATCTTCTACTTGAAAGATTATCTGAGCCTTCTGACAAGTGAAAGTGTCATGCAGTTGTTTATGGTCAGTGGCTTTGTTTTCGTAGGGTGTATCAATATAATAAGGGTTAGAAGTGTTATGTTTGGTCTGTTATTCGATAAGGTTTTGTCATGGTAATGTTTTAGCATAGGCGGTATGTCGGGGAGTCAGACCATCATAGATTTCAGGTCTCGGAAAGGTAGGAGTGGTTTTGTAGGGGCAAAAAGGTTGGTTTTATTCGAGATGGAAGTTTCTGTTTGGGTTTCGGATATCATGGGAAGGTTGTGTTGTGCGCAGAACTTTCGGGTGCGTTCCTCAAGCTATTTGTTTTGATACGAGTGTTAGTAATGAGCGATTTCGAGGACGAAATTTAATTTAAGTGGGGGAGGTTTGTAACACTCAGTTTCAGATTTGCTTCCTTATTCGAGGTTGTGGCCCAATCATCAGTTGTCATAAGGTTTAAGGCATTGGGAAAGGAAGGATTTGGCCCAATTCGGATGTGGGTGTCATAGTATAAGTGATCCAAGTGTTCGATTGTGTCTTCGGAAGTCAAGGGTATAATCGTAAATTGATGTTTGATATTTTATGGATTTTGGGTTTTTTTCGGGAGGTTTTAAGGCTTAGGTGTGTCGTTAGAAGCGTAAGGCTTCTTGCCACCTTTCCGTGGATATACGGTTTGTTGGAAACGGACCTATGACGAGGGAGTTATGGTATTTTGAAGTTTTGGCATATTTAGCCCTTAATGGAAAAAGATTTGCATTCCGGTTCTATTCATCCAAAGGTGGCATGCATGTGTTTGGCTGGGTACGCCCAACATAATGTTGGAAAATGGACACATTGATGTTTGAGCTGTATGCTCAGCGTACAGATATTACGCCCAGCGTAATGTGTTGAATCCCAAAACCCTAAATCTTGGGGTTGGCTCACTATTTAAACACCTTAAGTCCCAAGTGTGAGCCTATCCTTCATCCTCCATTGTCATAAACCATAATCTCAAGTTGTAGCCTCATCCAAACGTGTTGTGAGCCTTTTTATGTGTATCTTGGTGGGTTTTAGTGTACATTCAAGAGAGGAGGTGTAATGCAAGGTGGTGAATCAATAGGAAGGCTTGTGGATTTGGACTATTTGTGACATTTCCAACTCATAAAAGGTAAAGGGTTCTTAACTTGCTCTTTAAAAGTTGAGATCTAAAGTTATGTGGGTTTTGGTTCCATTTTAACCTCGAGAGTGACATCTAGTGGTTGGACACCACTCCATGAGCTTTGAGTTGCCACTCTTAACAGTTCTAAGGTAATAAGTTCATAAAATGATTGCTTGGTGTTTAAAATTGGCCCATGCATGTTCTTGTTGGGTCTTAATGGATTAAAATGATTATTGGGTCCCATTGAGTCATGTAAATGCATAAAGGTGCCAACTTTATGCATTAAGAGCTTTGTTGGAAGGTATCCTGAGGTTTTAACGGAAGGAATTAACGGATTAAGTCATAATATGAGTTTTGGAGAAGCAGCGGGTACGCCCCACGTAAGTCCATGTATGCCCTACGTACTGACTTGAGGCCCTAATCAGTATCTTTATGTACGATGAGCGTACCAAGGAGGTACGCCCCGCGTACGTTCAGTTGTGGATTTTGGGTTTGTTCTCGTTTGGGCTTCGAACATGGGTTTGAGCCTTGTGGGCTGGGCTTATTGGTCAAAGTAATATTATAGTCTTGGACTCTTGTTTGGGCATGTCTAGTTGGGCCAAAGTTTTTGGTATTGAGCCTTAGTATGCCCAATGGGCTTGGGCCTTTGGGCCATTGAAGATTTATTATTGGACCATAAATTGTTGTGCTTTAGGATAAGGCTCATATGGGGTTAGGCCCAATTTGTAAAATTAGGCCATTAGTGGGCTTTTATGGATTTTGTAGTTTTGGGCCTTTTTGATTTTGGATTGGGCTTCAGTTTTGGTCAGGGGTAAAATGGTCATTTACCCCAAGTATGGATTATGGATCATAGTTTGGATCCCAATTGCTAATTGGGTGATATTCTGGTATTGATAGCTTGGGAAGTCGTCAGGGCAGCAACTAAGGATTTATTGCAGTGAGCTTCAGCATTCAAGGTGAGTCTCCTCATTGTTTTATGGGTCGACTGCACCAATGTCGACCTATTTGGTTTATGTGTGGTGGGGATACCCAGGGGTGACCCTTGGCGGTTTACATGAAAAACCAGGAGGCGACTCCTGGTATTTTGTATGAAAGACCAAAGTCTGAACTCTAGCAAATGTTAGTTAAGTAACTGTAGATTGTATGCTAGTTGTCTTTGTGATACTTGCATGGAAGACCAGGAGGTGGCTCCTGGCACTTGTCTGTAAAGACCCAGGGTTGTGGCCCCCGGCCTAACAAGAAAGACCACAATGCGGCTCGTGCCATAATGGCAAGACTATGGTTGGCACATAACACTCTTATTGATTATGCTTATGTATGATATGTATGGCTCATGGTTATTTTGTTATGTAAGGCTCGTTTGATAGGTATGTTATGTGGTATTTTGGGAACTCACTAAGCTTTGTGATTACAGTTTTGTTTATGGTTTCAGGTATTTCCGATTCAAAAAGGAATGGCCCGACTTGATCGTAGCGTATACATTCGTGCTTTCCGCAATATGTGATTTTGGGATTTAACTCTGATGAATATTTTACTTAGCATTGTTTTTGAATGTTTGGATTAAGTAACATGTGTGTTTTAACTATAATAAAAATGAAAATTTTATCCTTGATTTTTGAGGTGTTACACACACATTCTCTCTCTCTCTCTCTCTCTCTCTCTCTCTATCTCCCTCTCTCTCTCTCTCTCTCTCTATATATATATATATATATATATATATATATATATATATATATATATATATATATATATTGTAGGCGAACGCTCGCTCGTTGCGCAGAAAGACCTATATAGTTGAAATAGTAACAATATAATCATTATTATAGAGTTATGTTTAACTATTGTTATTATAAGTTTTTTTAAGCTACTTATTTGAAAATTTTTAACGATTATAAAAATATCTTTACGAAATATTTTAGTTAAATTGAGATTACAATTTAGTTTTTGCATTTAGTACTACAATATATCACTTTTAACTATTCACAAAATATTCAGTGGGCTTTTTAAGTGGAACTGAAATTTATATTTAAGTTGACACGATAATGTTATATTTAAATTAACAATTTAACTATTTTGTCCAAACTGTTCAAAAGTTGTAGCTTTAAACTGATAATGGTTTACATATAACAACATATTTAATTTAATAAATTAAGTATAATATGATAAAAATTAAAGTCATGTTTTTATAAATAGAAGTAAATATATTATTTTAATATTGAAATTTAGTTTATTTATGGTTACACTTTAGGTTTGATGTTTATTTAACCTTATTAACCAAATTATAATAATTATTAGAAATACACTATAATTTATCACTTTTAACTATATACAAAATATTATTTGGGTTGTTTAAGTTAAACTAAAATTTATATTTAGGTTGGCCCTGTGATATTATATTTAAATTAATGATTTAAGTGTTTTTTACAAATTGTTCAAAAGTTATAGCTTTAAAATGATGATGATTTACATCCAACAATATATTAAAATTAATAAATTAAGTATAATATGTTAAAAGTTAAAAAAAACATAACTTTATATGTAGAAGTAAATATACTTTTTAATATTGAAATTTAGTTTATATATATTACACTTTAGTTTTGATATTTATTTAACCTTATTAACCAAATTATAATCATTATTAGAAAGAAAGTGAAAAGTCATGGGAGTTTCAAATGAATATTGATGAAAGGAAAAATGCTTCATTTATAATATATGATGATGATGATGATGATGATGAGATGATATATATATATATATATATATATATATATATATATATATATATATATAGAGAGAGAGAGAGAGAGAGTTAGGTTCATATATAAATCTTAATTATTGTATGAACGTGTGACTAAATCTGGACCAATCATCAAATAAGGTAATTTAAAAATTTTAAAATAAATTAGATTATTATGTTTAATTAATAAAACCAATACTTTATTGCCAACTAAATTAATAACCAAAAATAATGCCTTGTGTTTATGGAATTTACATAAATCACGTTTTCTTCGTCACAACTTTAGATCATCATAATTCTCACCAGTGCCACCTATTTGCCACCGGTAGCCACCATAAAATATGTTTCACACTATCTAACCATGTACTACACCTTATACTAACATCATTAGCCAACACTAAATCCATCGGTGACACCAAACTACCATTTTAATTCTAGAGAGAGATGGGCAAGAATGACGGATATGTCATGGAAAGTACGATGAGTAACAGTGACAGAGGATGAAGAGGGACGTGTTATAGCAAATTTGTAGATGAAGGTAGCACAAAGAGTCACATATACTACCTTTGACGTGGAAAACCGCTTGAGATGCCCAAAGATAAAAAGACAGAGGTTATGATATCTTAAATTAAGAAACCGAGTTCATTCTCCAGCAGTTCCGAGACCTACATCGTCGGGTCGTCAAAGTAGACCTCATGTTTATGCACTTGATAATAAGGTCTCTAACTACTCTCTCATACCTTTTCCCCAATTCTTTGCGAATCTTTCTATTGAAATCTAAATTTGGTTTGTTCTTTAGCGACCAAAAGAAAATCTTTCTCTGTTTATTTTGGAAGTGTGATTATTGATTTTGTAAAAATTATTTGCGATGTTGGAAATTTGCTTTCATTTTGGTTTATTCTATGGAAATGAATTTCCATTTGTAATACATGTATCTCGTCAGCCGAATTGGAAATCTTAATTGATTTATTCCACGATCTTAGAACACATTTCATGGATTTTAGGACTTTGATGCGTGATTATTTTTTCAATTATTAGTGGCAAATGTTCATAAATTTCATACATTCCTCACAAACACATACACATATATTGGGGGGTATTCTTGAGCAAGAAATTGATGCATATATTCTTTTTTCATTAAACTTAAAACAATATCTATAAAGATAATAAATGTTGCTGAAAGAACAATATCGGTGCTCCATTTTATAATAAAATGCATGTCAATTATAAATGTGAAACTAGGAACTTGACCTCGGAAGTGCATCTCATAAAAGAAAGATTGGTTATGTTGTTCATTAGGAATGAAACCCACCAAGTGATTAGTATACAGGTTTTTTTTTTTTTTTTTTTTTTTTTTTTTACATTATCAAATAAAAAGTTTGAAACTTTCTGTTTTATTTTTCTTGACCAGAGATTCTACTTGCTTGAAATTATCAAATGAAATAATTGAATACATTAAGTGATTTTTGAAATATTCTCAATATTTGTTGTGATGAAGCTTAACAAATGTTGTGGCCTTGTATGAATCCAGCAACCAATTATGCTCTTCTTTTATAATGAGCATTCGTTGAGAATGCTCTTTCCATATTTGTAAACTGGATAATCAGAAACATAGCTTTTTCTGTGATTTAAATATTTTTCCTAATTAAAAAATATATAATCTTGATACAAGATGTTCTAACTTTTCTCTTCTTTTCTTGTTTACAGGAGGAGAGTGGAAGTTTAATGGAATGATTTTGTTGGTTTAGGTTCAAATGTGAAAAATGTAAAGATTGATCATCAAATAGATACTTCAAGAATGATGACAGATTCTGCAAGAATGATGGCAGACTCTTCAAGAATGATGACAGATTCCTCGGGAATAATAACAGATTTTTCAAGAATATAGTATATATATTATAACTTTTTGTACATTCATTAGAAATGATGACATATTTTTAAAGAATGTAATGTATTATAGAAGGTTTCTATATTCTTCAAAAATGATTTATATAAATATTCTTGATATTTGTTATAAAAATGGTTGTTTTATGTTATTAGAATGGTTCTTAATTTTATAATATTTACTTTTTATTATAATGCAATATATTTATATTAAAAATGATATGTTATTCTCTTTCATATGCATGTGTATTCTTTAAGAATATTAATTCTCAAAAAACAATCCTTGAATTAACGTGTATTCGTTAAGAATGAAAGATTGAAAATATGTATTTATATATGTTGATTGAAGACGTATTCTAAAAAATGATTTACTTTAAATGAATAAAATAAAAAATAATTTTGGATTTGATTTGTATGTATTAATTTGACTTAGTTGCCTAAAATGAAGATAATTTTCATTTCTCTCTCCTAAAAAAATAGCATATTTGTAATTATATATTAATTGATAGTCCATGTTAATAACATACACCTTAAGATCACATCCATTCATTTATTATAATCTAACGATCATAATTTGGTCACACATTCATACAATAATTATGATTCATGTTTAATCCTACCCCTATATATATATATATATATATATATATATATATATATATATATATATATATATATATATATATATATATTCTTACATTACATGTTCTTCCCTTCTCAAATTGATTATAGGGTTGCATTAATTCTAGGGCCAAAATCATGCATCTACCACCCATATTTGTTTCTCACAATCACTACAATCCAACACCATCATCATATTCATTCAACAGTCGTACATCACAACCAACAACATCGTCGGGCCAACATCTCACCATCAACCGAAGTGACAATTTGTTATTTTCGATTTTTTCAAACTTCGATTTTCGGCCAGAAAATCTCAGTGATCCCCTTTACCAACAGTGCTCCAACAGCCGCCGCCCGTCCCCCTGTTTTTCTGGCGCCAAAATGACGAGGTCACTAGGAGGTAAAATAGATTACGTAAAGTCAATTTTAAAACTGACAGTAAGTTTATTATTGCATTTTCCAAATATGATTCTAAAAGATACTATAAAGTCGAATTCTAAAGTCGATTATCAATTTCTAAATTCGACTATTGATTTATGAAATTATGGAAAAAAAATTATGTGTACAACCTAAATGGGAATAATAGAAAATTCATTTTTGGTTCTTATGGGTAGTTTTGGTTAAAGTTGTATTGACATTAAAGAATGAAAAAAGGTTTTCTCTTTCTTTTTGGTTTCTTGTTCACTTCGACCACAAGAGGGAATAAAAACAATGTCACTAGGAAAGTAATTTTGATCAGTTCATATGCAAAAAAGCAAGGGTATTATTCATCTGAATCGTATAGGTATAGTGAAAGTAAACAACACAATCTCTATCTTAATATATGTTCATTGTCTTCCTTGTTCTAGTTTTTTTTTCAAGGATTCAATTCATCGAACGCAAAAAATGGAATATGATTGGGTTAGATCGTTTGTTACTTGACCTATACCCTGTTTCTCCCCTGTTCTCATTATTGTTTCCATTTAAATCATATTATAATTCTAAAAAGAGTTTTCCTTTTGTTTCTAATATATTAATATCTATAATCATAGTATAATTCTGAAAATGTTCTTTTTTTCTTTTACAATTCATAAAAATTGAATCGATTTGAAAAGATTGAATATTTTTATGCTTGAGCTTTGATTCAGTTTATGTTGCACAATAGATGACTGCGAAAATGTCTGAAATAAAATTTGATGTTCAGATTTTTGAAGAACACAAAGTGAAATTGGTAGCTTAATGTCAAACAACCATCCACCAAATCTGCATCCTCTTCCTTTGTTATTCTTCAAGAATGCAATCTCTCGAGAACTTGTTTGTTTTTTTATGTATTTTTTCAAGAATGTGTCAGCTTTTGATGTAATTGTTTCAATGATGTATAAAACTTTTATGTAATTTGTTCAACAACATGGGAGTCATTAACCTTTGACTTTTGTTGACCGTTGACTTTTGACCAGTTTGACATTGGGTTTAACCTATAGTATTTAAGTTGTTGATCAAGGTGTGTTCCTTGATTGGGTGACCGTCGGTTTGCGGGATTGTTCAGTGTGAGAACTTGAGAGTGTCGATGTGTTATCCAGTTTTGCATTTCAGGCGAGTTTCTTCACTATACTATATGTTACAATGTATATCCTTGTGTGTTGGGATATAAGAGTAGTGGTATGCTAGTTAGAGTACCAGCAGGTGCATAATCGTCTAGTAGAGTGCCCTAGGGGTTGCATATAGTCACATAGGATAACCTGAGAACATTTGATTTGGGATTTCTTGCATGTTCCTTGTTTAGTTGTGGATCTAGAGTGGGATCACCTGTTCGAATGTCTATCTCACCTTTGGTAACATATAGTTATGCATTCCTTGGAGATCAACTGGTAGTGGCGTAATGTACAGTATGAGGCCTGGTATGCGGTAATGAGTTGTTAAATAGGTATAGTAATGTAGATAGTTGTGTGTGTTTATGTGTTTACTTGATTTCTTGTTTGTTACATAGGTCGACGTATTGGGTGGTAGGTTGAGGCGTTCCTGCTATATGCGGTAGAACAAGATACCCATGCGGGCTAACGGTGTGTTGTAGGCCATGTGTAGAACAACTGTATGTTGTGGGGGGAGTCGTCCAAGCATGTTGTGAGCCTTTCCAAGCATGCCAAATAGACTGAAAGCTCATGTGTGCATACATTGTATGTATATTGTGGTGTGTGGTATTTTGGGGAACTCACTAATCTTTGACTTACAGTTATGGATTAAATGTTTTTCAGGTACCATTGATGATTACGGGAAGGCGAACGCGTAACTATACACACTCATCAAAAACACTGGAATTTTGCGTTTACATCTTAATACTCTGTTTTCCTAATTAGTTGTAATTGAACAAATGAATTTCTTAACTTAGGGTTTTATGAAAATGGTGTTTTACCTCAATTAAAAATGAAAAATTGTTTGTGAAAATGGGACGTTTCACAATTGGTTTTAGAAAATGGAACTTCATCGTTCTTCTATGTTGAGCATGGTTGAGCTAGTAGCGATTCTAACATTATGTTCGTGTCATTCACTTTCAACTTGTTTAGTGTCTTGGCCCGACCTCGACACAACCTGTTTTCAGGTCTACATAATATACGAAATTGCTTCAAAAATAGCATTTACAGTTTGGCCTCTGTTCTTACATAAAAGTGTCATCGTTGCCACTCCACAGAGATACTCATGTAATATATGGAATTGCTACAATAACAACATTTATAGTATGGCCCCATTCTTCCATAAAAGTTTCATCGTCATCACTCTACAGAGACACTCCATTAAAGTGACGATATAAAGCATCCATAAAGGATAACATTGTTGGATTAGGTTCTAAGCCAATTACTATAATTTGTGTATACTTGAATTGATGGTAGCACAGTCCTTTTGCGTTCCTTCAAACCTGGTAATTGAATAGGATAATTTTTAGAGAGAGAGATTGATTTATTAATTTATTATATGATTAGTAAATTAATTAGAAATCAAAATAAATGATTTGTTAATATATTATGAGAACAATATATTAATTATAAATATTATTATTTAATTAAAATTTAATCAGAAATTAGTTGGAATTAATTTTGGGATTAATTGGATTGATTAAAAGTACAAGCGTTAAAGTGTAATTGTTCAATAGTTGAACAAAAAACATTCCAGAACCTTCGTATAGCCTTGGATGGTTTTAGGAGGGTCTAGGGTTTCTAGAATTATCATTGGATGATAATTAGGAAGTTGGATAATTACCAGAAGAAAATAATATTATTTTATTCTTTTTAGGGTTGTCTAGGGTTTCCAAGTTGTACTATATAAGGATCCTTATACCTAGCAATTTCGGTCATGTCTTTTAGACCTAAGGATAGCCGAAATCTCCTCTCTCTCTCTCTCTCTCTCTCTCTCTCTTCAAGTTTCCTTGGTTGCTAGAGTTTTGGTGTGAACCATTAGAGACACGACACTTGTGATGCTTGCTTCCAAGAGTATTTCAATAAGGTTTTGATTAGTTATTTACTACAACTAAAAGGTATGTAAACCCTAACTTGTTTATGATTTTCGAAATTAGCATAGGGTTCATAGGGTTCTTATTTTTCAATAGAATGTTATAAATCTAATATGTTGCATGTACCCTTAAGTGTTAAGGATTTATTCGTGTTATTGCATGTAAAACCCAGCGAGGATCTCCTTATGATATGTACAAACAAGAATAGGCTTACCAACATGATAACAGGCAAAAAAAATAACAATAACTCAGCATTGTTCGTTCACAAAAAAATAAGTAACATCTCACAAACTCTTTATAAAGAACTCATACCAATAACAACTTGATAATGCTTTGGGTTGTCATTAACAAAAAGTCGATGAGAAGCTATATATTCAACTACCGCTTTATTGTGTCGGTGATAACTTTAGAACAAGATCATAAAACAACATCATGTCGAAGCGCCTTATTAAGAGGCAAAGCACAAGCACGAGCCTAGAAGAACTTATTCTTGCAATCTTTCACATAAGAGCATGTCCATAGATCACGACACCCCAAACTACTTTTTCAGGAAACATAAACCAATCTTCAGTAGTGAATAATTGATAAAATTTCCAAAGAAGCTCCACATCCATGATAATATTCAGTGTCGCACACAAGAGCTCAAGCGCAAGAAGGCGTCAAATGTATTGGGTTGCAGTTGATAAAAGTGGATATCATGGAAAATCACCACACTACCAAAAAAAAGATGATATAAGAAGACGGATCCTTACTTATAACATTTTCACATACATGCCCGCTTTCCAAGTCCATGTTTTGGTTATGTCATCGTATTTCCCATAAGGTTCAACACCTTCTTTTTTAGGAATGTTGAAGATATCATCAAGTTGTTATCGGTTACAATAAAAGCCACATGTGTAATGTAGCGGTCGCTTAAGAAAAAGGAAAAAGAAAAAAGAATTTATGACGAAAATAAACAGTTATTATAAGGGGTAATAAAATACGACGAAAAGCCTCCTCGATAATCACAAGAAGACAATCATTGGTTCATTACATCCTTTTATGATAACTATACACACATCTAGCATGGTTGTCAAAATGGCTACAAGACATAAAACAACCCATTAATTGGTGAATTAACCAGTAAATTACGAAATAAATTGAACAACCAACAATATAAAGAACGTGACAATTATAAACGAAACATGTACAACTAATGGAGATTATTGGATGATTACGCTAGATGACCTTTACATTCTAACATATTAAAATGTTTTTTGTTTTATGAATGTGCATATGTGCACACATGTATTTATGTTGACGAAAAATATGCAAATATGTACATTTACAAAACAATATGTTTTTTAAGGTACATCCAGGCTCCAGCCACGAAATAGACGTCTATAAACACGATGTCATGGTAGGATGATTTTTTTCTCTTATTATGGTAAGTCGTGAAGGGTCACGCAAGACAACTTGGTCCTATCTGGACCCATGATGAATTGATGAAGTAACCGTAAGTACAAGGAAAATGATAATAAGATCTAATACGACTTGTAAGTTTGCATTGTGTGAGGACGCATTGCATAGTTAGTATTTTGTTTACATGAAGCTTATTAAATTAAAAAATTTAATCAATTGTTTGATAATGTTCTATTTCTAAATATATGTAATTGACAAGACAATTTTTTCTTGCGTAAGTTTTATTTAAATTTCATGTATCTCATATTCATGCGTAAAGAAATAGAAGACTATGACTTTAGCAGTAAGAATTTAAAAGATAGAAGACAAAAGTTAGACTAAGTTATGTCATATATATTTATTGTTTTACTATGGTTTTGTTTTGTATTAGTTATAACACCGAAGTTAAACGTAGTTATGTCATATATATTTATTGTTTTACTATGGTTTTGTTTTGTATAAACTGTAACACCGAAGACGTAGTTTCTGTCATATGGATGTCTTATGGAACAAACATAATTTGTTTTTGTTTTTGTGGGACTATATTTTGATAAAAGATAGTGATATGTACATAACATTTTTTAGCCATAGACAACAATTTATGTTTTAGATAATTATAATGTACAACTATATAAAACATAATTTGTTGTGTATGACTAAAAATTATTGTATACAGATCATCACCATTTAATAAATTGTGACTTTAAGTAATAAATGTTTTAAGAACCATACTATCTTATTGTTTAAAAGTTCGGGTGTTACAATATCCGAAAAACCAAATTCTAGATAATCGACTAAATTTCCGAATTAAAGTATTTTTAAACACCTCTGGTTTCTTTCTAAAACCATTCGTGTCAAAAATAATTGGGTTCTATATATGAGGTTGAACTTTGTTCATTCATGGGGCCCTATTTCATCTTTAAATGATGTTGGAGTTTATATATCTCACTAAATTATCTAGGCAAATTATAAACCAAAAGTATATATATCATACCACTAGCATTAAATGTATATTATTGTATTCTCACTTAATCCTTATTACATATGGGAAGTGATTCGTAAACAACGTTTTTTTGCCATACACAACAATTTATGCATTATATAGTTGTATAATACAATATTTTAAAGCACCAATTGTATGTATGGAGAAAAATTGTTATGTACGAATCAGCTCCCTATTCATATAACATATTACAGAAGCAAATTTGATTACTCTCTACAAAACGTTTAAAAAAATAATAAAATAAAATGTGGTACATCAATGCTATCTACTAAAGAGCCTAACCAATTATGATAAAAATTCAATGAACTCGAAACCGTCTCCGGAATTAAAGTCTATCAGTATCATAACAAGGCCATTATGATTTTGAAAACGAGTTGGTCCATCACTGGTTTTTACTTTTTTTAGGATTGGTCTTCCACCTGTCTACATGACTATTAAAGATTGTCATTTTAAAATTTTAATTCTTAAATGTTATACCACTCAAAAACGTAAAGGATTGCGTAAGAGGATGTCACATTTATACATTTTCAACTAGCATAAATAGGAAAAAAGAAAATAACAAAAGTGGAAGAATAAAGCTATCATTGACTTTTAAGCTTGACGTTCTACATATCTACATGTAACTCTTAAATATTGTCATCTCATATTTTGATTTCATTTGCATTCAGTTGTTGAATAACTTCTGTTTATATAATCAAAATATAGCAAAGTGCTTGTAAATACTTCACTGTAAATATATTAAATCAAACGAATGCCTTCAATTCTGCAAAATTCAAATTATATAATCAAAATAATAATAAGTACATGTTGTTAAATAAATCGATCCATGGGATTTTGTAGTTTAAGAGTTATAGTAGTTATAATAGATGAACACAATTCATATAGTTAAATTTGATTAATTTAAAAAAGTAAATATATATCTCGGATTACATGATCTCAATGCATCCACCACGGGTTGTACATGAACAATTATATACATTTTTCGATTTAATGTTAAATTTAAATATTGCAATAGTCAATTATTTTAAAATTTACTTATTTAATTATTTTTCAAATCCAACAATTATACTTTATCATATACCACCTGTTATTTTTAAATTAACACCAAGTGTAAATCTCTGCAAAAGGTAAATGTGGTTCCTTATGTAATATTATTTATATTTTAAATACTATTATTTTTATCAAATTAAAACTATAATTCTTTGGATTTTTTCAATAAAAAATAAAAATAAAACTAATATTTTCAAGAAAAATATTTATGTTATATATATATATATATATATATATATATATATATATATATAACCCATGCATGATACAATGTTGTTTTTATATATAAATATTTATGTTTTTATGTTACCAGTTTTTCTTCTATCCAAAAAATAATATATAGTGTGAGAACGTAAAAACACTATTTTTATGTTATTATTCTGTAATGATTTTGTATCCACGGTTTTATGTTATTATTCAGCAATGAATATATGAATAGTCACTTGTTAAAAGTAAAATTAGAATTTACTATAAAAATATATATATATATATATATATATATATATATATATATATATATAATAGAATAATAACATTATAATGAATATATAAATAATTAAATATTAATATTTATATTAGAATTACTTCAACAATATACATATAAAACATTCATTATAAAACAATAACATAAATACTATTTTTACATTCTCATATTATTTTTTATTTGAACTTACTTCTATATATAACTTGATTTTTATCTACTAAAAAATAAATAATTTTTTTAAAGAAAAAAATATTTTATAAAAAAATCTTTCAAAATTTTGCCAAAAAGTTATTGTTATGAATTTATGATGCAATAATAAAATTAATAGACAACAATAGTCAAATTTAGTAGAAACCCACGACCGCTTCCTGGATTTAATTCTATGATGACGTAACCTCCATGGTCCCACCATCGTCACGTTACCAGTTTTTCTTCTACTCAAAATACTCTTTTCGTTTTCTTGTGTGCAAATGCAATGCCAGCTCACTACTCACCTTCCACGTCACCCCACTAAATTCTCAAGGGCTTAAGTCTTAATTAACTAATCAACGGCCCAAACAAAGCCCTAACCTAACGTCCGCGTTACTTGACGGAAACTTTAAAAGTAAACGAGGTTTATTTTTGCAAAATTACAAAAATATCCTTATGCTTGTCGAAAATATATGGTTTTAGTCCAAAAATAATAATATTACATCTTTGTTGTCTCTTTGGATTTTTTTTTAGTAATTTTGGTCCCTACTGCTTTATCTCTTTTATTTGTTTTTCTTTACTTTTTATTTAAGTTTATGTTAATGTTTTTTTAATTAAATAAAAATAAAACAATGCCCACCTCACCCCACCGTCATCTTTATCATCTACAAAACATCACATCCTATTCTTCAAAATTAGGTGATATTTCGTACGTTACACAGTTATAATTAAATCTTGATAAGTATATGTTATTAAAATAAATATATTCTTGTTAGTAACTTTAAATTAACAATTCTTACATTAATTCATTATAAAACATTTTAAGTATTTTAATAAATTATAAACATTATCAAACATGGGTGTACGAAATTACTCTCGTAATAGATTTATGAGTATTAAATAGATCTCGTTTTATTTTATTTAATGTCGCATCATTTCAGTAGCCGCTACCCGTGAAAATAAAAATAAACCCAATTTAGATAAACATATTTTATATGATATTATTTGAATGAAATATATCTGTAGGTTGTGTGTGAATTTGAAATTATGACTTCAGATCGATGTTTGAGGGGCCAGCTTGTTCGGGCTCAGTGCATGACGTGTGGGAAGTAGCACGATGGGGTTTGTCGTTCGTGGGGCATGGGTTGCTACAAGTGTGGAAGGGTTGGCCATGTCAGTCGGGATTGTCCTCGGGGGGCAAGCCCATTATGTTTTAACTATAATCAAGTGGGTCATAAGAATGTCGATTGTCCGATGTCGAGGGATGGAGTAGTAAGTGGACCTGCTCCGGTTTCTTTGAGGATCTTTAATGGTTGTGAGGATAAGGCAGGGGCCCCAGTAGGAAGGAGTCGAGTATTGCAGTGTCAGTCAAGGGAGTCCAGGGTTCCATCAGGTGCTTTTGCAGATATGTTATATTTTGCTTTCTTCTTGGTTATTACCAAAATTTTTAGTGCTTTGGAATTTTGCATTGGTTTGGGTAAGTATTATCTCTGGTTTGGTTCTCTGCTATTGTTTGGGTTATATCATCAATAATTGTTATAAGCTTTTCTACATGCCAAGAGTCTTTAATGAGTCGTATCTTGTTGAGCGGGTTTCAATTTGTTCAATTGTTGTTCATATGCATTGGTAGGGTCAGTTCAGGGGGTATCGTTTGGAGGATTTATGATCAGACTAGCTGATTAGTTCTCCAATAAAGTCAGATTTCAGTCGTGTTAGCATTTGCTCTAGTATGATCGGCAGTTATCCATGGAAGAACCTTTGGGTTCTCTCACTACTGTTGCTAGGAAAGGAGCGGTAGCAAGAAGATGGTGGTGTCAGTTGCATAAGTTACTTGGTCATTGGAAGTGTCAGGGGAATTTTATCATCGCGTGGGTTGTATATGGTTAGAATTCAGTGATTCTTGGAGGATGGAAATTGGGGTGAAGACTCGTCAGTTCAGAGCAAGGGTTATGATCTTTAGTTGCCAGCATAGAGGAGTTCAAGGTTTGGTGTTGTATCATGGGAGGTGATTGAGATTATCAGACCTGCTAAGATTTTGGGGAGTATTCTTCAGGATTCCAGGAGTGGGGCGATCATCGAGTTTAACTAGTAATGAAGCGCTAGTATTGGTAAGTGCAGGTCATAGTCGATTCATGAATATGAAGATAAGATGGGCTGGGAATCCATCAAGTCTCGTGGGATAGGAGAGCTTCGATGAGTCCACGTGGGTGAGAATCGATCAGAATTTTTGGGAGTTGGATCGGGTGTGAAACTAGGGTAAGTTTCTCATCCCATCCAGAAGGAGATATGACCCTAATGTTCGTCGGGATTGAAGTTGTATGGGTTGGGAGCTCAAGAAAGGCGTCTTCTGTATTGCAGGCTTGTGGATGGATCCAGACTGAGGGTTGTGTTAGAGTCTCGCTTCCTGTTCTTGTATGATAGATGGTTTGGGGTTCGAAGCATGACCCGAACATAGGGATGCCAAAAAGTCCCGTGGGACCCCGATCCCGTGGGGGCCCCGTCCCATATGGGGGTATTTGTTGAAAATAATCGGGGACAGGGGCGGGGGCGGGGGCAAGGTTAACCCCCATTTTAATTTCGGGGGCGGGGGCGGGGGCGGGGGTTGGTAGTCCCGTCCCGAAACCCCCGTGGGGGCCTCGTTAATAAGTTATATAAGTTGACATATATTAATTATATAAATATAATGAAAAATAAAATGATTTTTACGTACAAAAATTCAACAAAAAAACATGTTTTAAAGTTGTTTGTAGCATGTAAAATTATGTTATAAATATCTATTTGATACCCAAAAAATAGTTTCTTTTAGACCAAACAAAAACTTCTTTTAGCCCAAATAAGGTAGCCCAAAATCAACCGGGGGCGGGGGTGGGGGTCAGAAGGGGAATTCGGGGGCGGGGGCGGGGGTGGAAAGGATGGAGATTTCGGGGGCGGGGGCGGGGGCGGGGGATGCAATCCCCGTCCCGTTTGCCCTCGTTGACATCCCTACCCGAACGCCTGATTGGATTTTAGTTGGATGCAGGTTTTGACTCAGGATGAGTGGGGCTGTGATAGGTTGGGAATGGTAAGACAATGGTTCGTTAGCAGTGCAAACCATAACTTCTACATACAGACTCTGTTTTCATCTGTCTTTTTATTGTTGAGTTCTTATTAATGAGATCTTCAACTCTCATTTAGGCCGCGTAGGCCAAAAACCACTCGAACCATAATTCGAGTTTTGGGTCGTGCATTGCTATGCCAAATCTTAGAAAATTCATAACTTCGTCATACGAAGTCAGATTTGGGCGTTCTTTTTATGGACACTCTCAGTTTAACGTATACTACAACTTTTGTTTAGATCACTAAGGCTAAAAAGTCATTTATCAAAAATTCACTATTTACATCTCTCGGTGTCGTGCCGGTTTTGCCGTAAAACTTCGACGTACCATAACTTCTTCGTTATAACTCGGATTTTGGCGTTCTTTATATGTACGGAACCCTTGAGACATATTATACAACTTGGTTAAGATTATTTATTCTAAATAATCATTTGTAGAAAAGTCGTTTTCGACCCTTATTATCTCTAAATTAACTAGCCCGGATCTACGTGCGTTACAATTATCTCCCCCTTAGGATGATTACGTCCCAGAATCATCAACGAAACAAGGCTCGCATGATGACTCCATACGTTATCTCTTCATTCTAAGTAATAACCGTAACTTTGATGTTTATTCGAACGAGTATCTAACTCTAAGACTTCCTGATTGTAGGCGGTACCCGATCTTGGACCCGCTCTCTATCTCATGTTTGACTTCCAATCATGATCTTCATGTCACGATCTTGATCTTTATTGGAGAATCCTTCTTTAACAAACTTGAGATAAGTTTTTTCCTTTGATTATCATAATAGACCGATGGGTCATGTTCTAATGACCTCTCATTGTATGATGCATTGCTTGGACTCAGGTCTTTTAGAGTCAAATTCCAGAAAAGACTATACCTTCCTTTATGTTCTAATCACATTTTAAAATGTAGCATTTCTAGCTACAAGCAACTATCGCGATACCTCTAACGATCGCTTTGATTATCTTGTATTTCAATCTTCCGGCTTAAGTCACATGCTACATCAAACTTGGTTCTCTGAACCACGTAACATACTCATCGTAGTCAGGATCAATTCGATATGACCACTAGGGTTGGAATAACAATCATCATCTTAGTCATTACTGAAATGATGGTAACAACATATTTGAATAAAACGGTATCAATTACTAGCTTCTTGGTAACCTTGTGACTTTTCTTGATCCAAGCGTGAGTCATGTGCTTCCGGTAATATAGGCCTCTACTACCATTCACAACTACTAATACTCGTCCCAAGTATTGTCTCGCAGTTCTCCAAGTCATTATCACAAAAACAATTTTAACATATACAAATGTGTCCAAACAATCATATAACTTTCCCTATACTCTACTGGGACTTCTTCCATGCGTATCTTCAATTATCAATTCTGCTTTAACTCGGTTGGTGATCGAAATGTTAGACGATGGGATAACTTCATGGATTACTGGAGGTATTACCTATTTAGATGCATTCTAAAGGCAAGATATCACTCTTACGATATCTTCCGATAGGTACCACTCAGTATCGTAAGCCTTCTCATTTCCTCCATTTACTCAATTCACTACGAGTCTTCACCATGATGTTTTGCACACCAAAGCAGTCATTTGGTATGTCGAGACGAGAATATAGATAGAGGAAGGTTTAGACGCGTATTCCTCCTTATTATTTCGAAAAATTACATGTCAGCTCTAATATCGTAATTAAACGTTTAGAAATCTGAACACATAAAGTTTCTAGATCCGGTCGGCAACAGACCATAGATCTGATCAAACGATAGCATCATAAAGCATCACAAATCATTTAGCACATAAAAGCAATTTAGAAATCTTCCCTAAATGAGCTAGTGTCCGTGTCTATTCAGGTGTACTTCCTAAAATATATTATACACACTCCTCACGATCATCGCTTAGCATTCTAAGTTTAAGTCTAGAAATAAATCCTTATTCCTAGTTCGCTTAAACTAATGCTCTGATACCAACTATGACATCCCCATTTTCACGGCCAGAAAAGACCAATTTTGTTTATGCTTTATAAAAATCAGAGTACCTCTTTTAATACAAAATTTGCGGATTTTGTTCCCAGTAAAACATGATAAATATGTTATCAAAGCATTTCCGAAGAAAAATACTTTTATTCATTTTAAAACATTTGGGATGTCATCGTCAATACAGAAACATAAGCATAAAGAGAACTTACATTCATTATTGCTAGCGATTTATATCTCCTTAATCTCTCAGTGTAATGTGACTTCATATCAACACCTGTGATATAAATAAACTAAGTGGGTCAGGTTGGGAAACCTGGTGAGTAGATAGGGTTTTCAACCCACAATAATATAATTCTTATGTTTAGTCATCAAACAATTAACCCAATTACCCATCCCCATTATATTCTTTACTCTTAAGGATTTACCCTAAGAATTAGCTATTCCTTGTTCATTCTTTCCTAAGGAATAGGCATGAAATCCATCGTTATCAGGGTTTACTCAACAGACACGAAATCCATAATTGCCAGGTTTTGCTCAATAGGCACTAAATCCATAGTTTCCAGGGTTTGCTTATTAGGCACTAAATCCATAGTTGTCAGGGTTATCTCGTTTATCGATAATATCGTTTCCGAGAATCCACTCGCTATACATGTCAATGGGTTTTTATCTCGTTTATCGAAAGTATCGTTTCCGAGAATCCAATCGCAATACATGTTAATGGGTTTTTAGAGTACAACTGGTGAATACACAGTTCAAATAACACCTACAGGTTGCGAGCCTTCTAGTGTTCCACTAGACTATCTAGAATAGTTTGTGGTTGTCATCCATACTCTGCTAGATGACGGGGCCAACACTTAGGGTAAAAGGCTTCTCTCATGATTCACCTCTCACCCTTATCTCATGGTCTATATCACCTGATATCATTTTGTTTTTGTCATACAACAACTATTTCATCTACCCATGTTTTACCCAACACATTTTATAGATATAAAATACATATACAGTTTAAATCATTTAAAACATGTATAAAAATCTTTCACCCAACATAGACGACAAGTATATAGACAATATGCACACATAGCATGTAATTTATATTAAATACTTCATATCTATCTGTAAGATGAAAATAACTATGCACTCACTTGAAAAGGTGGTGACTCGGCACTCGGACAGCACTTCGTTACTCTTAACACAATTTTCCTTTAACAAAACCTAGTATCATTATCACTAGAGTTTAGTCTAATATTCACCGAGACTAATTAATAGTATTGGTATTATTACTATTATAGAAGCACGAAACAATATTTCTCAACCACTATATACAGACTGGAGCCAGACATAAAACACCTGAGGACAGAACCATTTTAGCATATAACACTTATGAAATCCAACAATCCTATGCGGCCCTTTAAACCAGATTCCCCGTACCGCGAGTAGTTAAAAAGATATTATAACAAAACTTATATAACTCATAACAATAGCCCAAATACTCATTATAAGTTCCTAATAATATTACTATATTGAAACATAAGTTATACTAGAGATAGGTTAGGTGTAGCTCACTTACAGCGGGTTTTCTCGAAAACCAGGCTTCACTGGATTAGCGTTCCGGAGCCGACAGACTCTTTTCTCGGGGATTTGGGAGCCTCGGGGCTTCCTTCGGGTGCTAGGGGGTTTATCTAGTCTTAGGGGGGTTTTGGGGCTTAGAGAGAGAAAGTAGAGAGATAAAGCGAAGTTGGGAAGGTGTGAAGAATGAGGGAACCCGAAACCTCTATTTATAGGCTGGAATCATGCTCTACTCATTGAGTAGGAGGTCCTACTCATCGATTCCATGGCCAGGTGTCACCATCTGGTGGCTTGCCTTGGGGAGAAAGCCTTGGCCCATAATCAACCATGTCACCCGATTTCGCACAACACCATGATGACTTCTAAACCCCGTAACTTTGCATACGAGCTCCGTTTTCGATGTTCTTTATATCCACGCGTAGGTAAAAACAAAATATACAATTTTCATTTAGACTTTGTCGGCTAATACTCGACCGATCTTAAATATAACAGTAGGAGGAGTTTATACTGTTAAATGTTCGCGTAAAATTCATAACTTCTACATACTGACTCCGTTTACGTCTGTCTTTTTATCGTTGAGTTCCTATTAATGAAATCTTCAACTCTCATTTAGGTTGCGTAGGCCAAAAACCGCTCAAACCATAATTCGAGTTTCGGGTCGTGCACTGCTATGCCAAATCTTAGAAAATTCATAACTTCCTCATACGAAGTCAGATTTGGGCGTTCTTTTTATGGACGCTCTCAGTTTAACATATAATACAAATTTTGTTTAGATCACTAAGACTAAAAAGTCCTTTATCAAAAATTCACTATTTACGTCTCCCGGTGTCGTGCTGGTTTTGCCGTAAAATTTTGACGGGCCATAACTTCTTTGTTATAACTCGAATTTCGGTGTTCTTTATATGTACGAAACCCTTAAGACATATTCTACAACTTGGTTAAGATTATGTATTCTAAATAATCTTTTGACGAAAAGTCATTTTCGACCCCTATTATCTCTAAATTGTCTAGCTCAGATCTACGGGGGTTACATCGGGCTTTGATGGAAATTGGATTCTTGTTCGGGAAATTTTAAGGCAAGTATGAGTTAAGAAAAGCGTGGAGCTTCTCGTTACCTTTTCGTGGATATAAGGATCGTCGAAACCGGACTTATATTGAAAAATTTATGGCCTTCGGAAGAATTTAGGGTTTAAGGATAACCCTAGTATGCGGGGAGTACATAGGGGGTACGCATGGAGTACTAGTGTGAGGTCCAGTACGCGGAGCGTACACTGGCGTACGCTGAGCATATTAAGCAGGTTGGTTGCGGATCAGAGGCCTTGTACAACAAGCGTACGAGGTGGATAAGAAAACCCTCTTTTGGGGTGTTGCACCCTATATAATGTCCCTAAGTCCCTAGGTTTGGCATCTTTATCAACCTCCATTGCCCTAAAACCTTAATATCGAACCCTAATAGCCTCTTTGAGTGTTCTGGAGCTTTAGACTTGATTTTTGGTTGATTTGTGCTCCTTGAAGTGATAGAAAAAGAAGTAGAAGACTCAATCATTGGAAGGAATCTTTGAGATCCAGACTTAGCTCCATCATTTGGTGACTTTTGAGGTATAAAGTTTGAACATTTGTCATTGTATGTTTAGATCTCTCCATGTCATAGTTTTTATATTTTTGGTTCCTCTTGGGTTATTTTGTTGAACTAAGTCCTTTGTGGAGCCTATTCTTTTAGATATGGGCACATTATGAGTTTCTTGAGCTTAAAGGGGCAAACTTTATGGTTTTGGTGGTCTCATGCATGCATTAAGTCATTTGATTAGTCCTTTTGAGTTTTAAGAGCTTCTTTAAGCCATGCATGCGCTAATGGGTTAAGAGCTGGAAATGGAAAAATGGCCAAATGGGGGAGTACTTTGGCGTACAAACAGGTACGCTTAGCGTATAAGCCCTAAAGTGAGTACGTTGCGCATACGTGTTGGGTACGCCCCGCATACTCAGCCAGTTGGTCTTTGGATGTTTTGGGCTTCGGTTTGGGCTATAGTTAGATTTAGATGCTTTGGACCATGTTGGGCCATCAGAATTCAAGTGTTTTTGGGCTAAGAATATTTCGGACCTTGGTTTAAGGCCCATGAAAGGGTTTGGACCCAATTTGGAAAATTGGGTCATATTTGAGCCTTGGGTTTTTATATGGAAGTTGGAAATTTGTATTATTGGATTGGGTTTAGGCCTTGGGCCAAGCATAGGGAAGGGTAAAAAGGTCTTTCACCCTAGTTTAGACTCTTAGTGTGGGTCAGGATCCGATTATTGATGGATAATTATTTTGGTGATTGATAGCGCCGGGATTTTAAGCGGGCCAGCAACCAGAGATTCTTTTTGTGAGATTCGGCCTTGCGAGGCGAGTCTCCTTCCAGTGTAAATGGGTCGAAGACACCAATGCCAACCTATTACTTGTTATGTGGAATGCTAGTTGTATTTGTGATACTTGCTTTGAAGACCCTGGGGTTAGCCTGTGGCATTTGTATGGAAGACCATGGGGGTAGCCCATTACACTTGGATGTCAGACCATGGGGGCAGCCCAGGGCATTTCAAGGAAAGACCATAGGGTAGCTCATGACACTTGGATGTCAGACCATCGGGGTATCCCATGGCATCTCAAGGAATATACCATGGGGGTAACCCATGGAAAATGTATGTATGACATGTGTTATTATGGGGAAACTCACTAAGATTTGTGCTCACGGATTTTCATTTTATGTTTCAGGTACTAATGTTTTCAAAGGGAAGAGCTCGGGATGATTGCAGCGCACACACCACATGTTTCCGCATTTTTTGATTTACTCTGATATATATATATATATATATATATATATATATATATATATATATATATATATATATATATCGATACATTTTGATAACTTTGGTTTTAAGAAAATGATATGGCTTGATGTTTATAAATCTAAAAACGAAAAATTTCATGGTCTTATTTTTGGGACGTTACATTTTGCGCACTTATTTTTTAGAGTAAATGTTGACGTAATTAAGGACGAAAACTTCAATTATATTAAAATATATCGTGTGGTTACAAGGGTTTCTTTATTACATCTTTATGTCCTATCGTTAAATATTAACTGCGATTGGTGACGTATTCTATGGGTTGTCAGAGGAACTTCCTAATCATAACCACCTCTGACATCAAGAATCCCATGCAAATGCATATACAATAATTATGACCGACCATTCATAGCACCAATTCTCTATCTATAAACCATGGACTACCACACACCTCACCTATAAATCCCTAGCAAACAATTCACCGCGAGCATTATTCATAAATACAAAGAGCACAATTTTCTTATTCAAGGTACATCAGAGAAAACAAGAGTTGTCATTCTCGATTCACTTCCCTGATTGCCTGAAACAATCAACAAGCACCTGACTTAACTAAATTCAAAGAAAGCAGACCATTGATCTCATCTTGAGGCAACCATACCATAAGAATCCTCTTATGTATTCTCACACTGCCACACTTGTCGCCAAAGAAAACTGCTATTATCTAGTCTTATGTTGGTTCTATACCCCAACTTTGAAGACCACATGTATGCTTTCTCTTTCCTCCAAATGAAAAAGCTGGAAGTACATAACCCCCATCGAAGTTAGTGACATCCCAATATGTCTGCCAATCACTCAGCCTCCAGCTGCAATCCTTGAGGCGATCATTATAATTGCTTCCTTCTTAAGTCGTGCGACTTAACTGGAACTACCTTGGGGAACGCTTTGAAGACCTCAAATTCAAATAACTCATTTAGGTATGCATTATTCAAACCCAAACTGACATGGCAACCAAGGCCCCAACAATTCGCCAAACCCATCCTCAGTCTGAATAACCATAACCGTTAAACCGATAAGAATAAAAACACACTGTAGTGAATCATGATGCCAAACCATACAATCTACCCTCCATCAACATCTTATAATCCCCGAAATCCTCCTCGGTTCGAGTATGGAATAGTACGAGCCTAATACTACCTTCCACACCTATTTGTACTTTCCTCAAGAATCATTTCGAATCCTCTAAGTAACTATTCATGTCCACTGCCATCCGATCCAACCACATATACCCACTCTCAAACGAGAACATACTACTAACCTTCCTAGATTCTCCTTCTAGGATTCCTATTTCGAAAATGCTCACACAAGCACATTCTAACATTCTTCCTAGGATGTCCTAGGGTTCCCTTCACACTACTCTCCGCTATCAGCTCCAGAAGAGACTCCCTCTAATACCTTCTAACTACCTCACAAATACAATTACATGCCATATGCACTAAATAATTCTTCGACTGCAAGGTCTCACATTACAACGATCGGACTCAGAAAAGAGTTACACAGTAGAGTTAAACCTAACCTTCTAAAATTATCTAATCCCTGCAACACGTAACCTAATGTATTCAGTTAATAGTTAGCTGATATTATTGGAGGTCTCTAAAAGCACATAGCAAGCAACATTCGAGCATCAAGTAGTCTAAACCGGTGCCTCAATTAATTTGTCCATCATATTCAACAATCTAAAATCCAGACTGGCATGCAGTTTCAAAAGCTCAATCAATAGCCATATAAAGCATCTATCCTAGCATTCTATCACGCAATTCATGAGCAGATCCTTAGCCTTAATCTAGCATGCAATTACCATATACTCATACCAGAACAATAAGCATAACACATGTATGGGTATTTTAGGAAATACTTACTTGAGCTTGGCTGATTGCATGCATTACACCACTTTTCTTTGTAGAAACATTTTTAGAAAACTATTTTACTTCAAAAAAAAAGTTTACCAATTCCTTAGTTTGAATACAACCATGCCCGAGAGTGTACCTGAATCCCTCAAACCAAGGCTCTGATACCAACTTAAAACGTCCCAAAAATACTAAGTAAAACGAAAATTATTTTTAAGTTAACCAAAACCATCAATCATTAATTTCAAAATCATAAGAGTATGACAATGTGGAAAATAGTTTTCAGAGTACAATCCAAAATCATAAAATGCTCAAAATTGGTGGATGTTATGCGATCATGCCATACCCTTCCCATTTCGAACCAAAAGTACCTAAAAAACATTTTAAACATACACCATAAGCACAAAGCTTAGTGAGTTCCCCAAAATACCACATATCATACATACAATTTCCATGGGCCACCCCTATGGTATTTTCCCTGAAATGTCATGGGCTAACCCCATGGTATTTCCTTGAAATGTCATGGGTTTCCCCTATGGTCTAACATCTAAGTGTCATGGGCTACCCCTATGGTCGTTCATTCAAATTTCATGGGCTACCCCATGGTATTTCATACAAATGCTACATGTTACCCCTGAGGTCTTCCATTCAAGTATCACAAAGATAATTACCACCCTACATAGTATAGTGAAAAGACTCGCCTCGATCCGATGATAAAAAAATCATACACTCGAGCTGCTGTTACAATGTCTCCTCACACTAAACATATCCAAAACTAACCCTAATTAATAATTAGGGTAATAACCCATAATGAAAGGTCTATTTCATATTCTCTCTCATTAGGGTAAAAGTCAATTCTACACTTTCCAAGCTAGAGCCAACCCAACATGGCCCAAGGCCCAAAAATGGCCCAAGTACACTTCTGGAAGTACACCATTCATACACCTTTCTTACGCCCTACGTACTGAGTTTCCACAGAAAAGAATACAGGGCAAAACCCGTTACGTGCTGCATACTCAGCGGCTACGCCATGTTTAACCCTCTGCTATCCAAAACCACTTTTAAGCTCTTAATACCTAAAGACTAAATGTCCAACTCACAAATCTTAATCTTGGGTTTTGATACGATATAAAAGTTTGTTTTTTCATAAAAAAACCGGCAACGAAAGACTTTAAAAATAACAAGTTTATTTTAGTTCATAACAAAACCGAATCATCATGGATCCATTTATAGAGGTTAGAATGAAATAAAAACAACCATAGGATGTTTTAGAGATAACATTTTAAGCCTTTGAACCCACTTGGTTTTCGGGTGTTGATGAAGATAACAAAATATCAAAGTGTATGATATTCTCTACAAGTATCCACCATCAAGAGTAAGGCACTTGGAATGCTAGTTCCTTCTTGTATTCTTGAGTGTTTAAAGCCTTTAAGTGCTTAACTCAATTAAGCACTAAAGGTAACAACTCAAGAGGTCTTCTAAACTACCAAACTAACTTCAAAAGAAAGAGAGGGAGAGGAGTAGTAAACCCACATTTTTAGAGAGAAAGAAAGGAAGAAGAAGAGCTTAACTCTTGCAAAAATGCAAGCCTCATACAACTCTTATATAGCCATGAAAATTAAGGCCTAACCATTAAAATAATCTAAAGTAATGGTAGTCTTTAGAAGCATGGGAGACAAAAGGTGGAAGGTTGAAAAAGCAACCTCCAACACCATCATTATGCCTTTTAAAAAGTAAGATTCTTTATTTTTTATGATCTCCAAGTTTATAACATATGAACTTTGTCTTTAGGTAAAAGACAAAATTATCCAACTAGTCCAAAATATTGTGCATGACTTATTAATTCATACCATATGAAATAATAACTAGTAATACTCTCTTATAATTATTATTTTCACAAAACAATAACTATTCCTTAATTAAAGTACAAGAATCGATATTATTTATTAATAATCATATAAATAATAAATATACAAAATATGCCAACTTGATAAAGGTGTGACCCTATAGGATCATATATTATTAGCAATATCACTCCATAATGATTCTTAGGCATATAAATCCAACAGTTAACTGATAATTTCGTCAACTTTAATCTTTTCCATGGCTTAATAGAGTCCAACCATGGGACCAAAAGCTTGCAAATTAAGGCTCTAACCTAGATCTAACCATAGAACCACAAATGTGCGAGCTTTATACCTCCATAAGCTTACAAAGGTGATGAAAGTTCTGGATCTTCAAGATCTAAGCCCACCAATCTTTAATGATGAACTTCTCCTTCTTCCACAAGGCACCAAGCACACTCTAAAGGTCCAAAACAAGCTCTCAAGTATTAGGGCTTCAAAACGGCCATTTGGAGAGAGTAGAGGGTGATTATGTAGAGGCCTCAAGGGACTTAAGGTGTTTAAATAGGGTCTCAACCCTAAAATTTAGGGTTTTAGGATCAGCACGAGTACAACTTGCGTACCCTTCGTGTACGCCCAACGTACTCAATGGGGTCCCTGTTCATCTTAATGATCTACACCCTGCGTACACAATATGTACGCCCAACGTAAATCAAAATCTCCAAATCCCACTTCAACTTCAAACGACTACAACATCTTTGTTTTAACTCCGATTTCTGGGTACTTTATATGCACGAAAAGGTGTTGAAGGGCCCCATAATTCTATCTAATTACTTTTGTCTTAAAAAAATATTGAAATAAAGTTATTAGTTCACAAAGGAAGCCCGATCTATAACTCTTCCCCTCTTCTTCCCTTCGAGTCCAGCTTACGAATCAAGGGCTTAGGCCTCACAACCAATCTTATCAACCTTCAATAAGGTCCAACTTATTTTCTTCAAGCCCAAAGCCTTTTCATGATCGAGATCTGCTCCACAACCCCAAATTTAGGAACAACCCGAAAACAGGGTTTTACACACACACACACACACACACACACATATATATATATATATATATATATTAATTGCTCAAGTTTTAAATTTATAAAACTGGTTTGATCGCAACCGGACTAATACACACTAGGTAGTGAACCTAATCGTGCAATAGTATAGTTGTGATAAGACCAGGTGTCGAACACTTGGGGAACGGTAGTGAATTAATTAAAATGTTTGATTATAGGTTGTACTAAACACACGAAAGCAGTAAAAGGTTTTTTTTATTATAAAATCTTAATTAAATCACTAAATTAACTAATTATATAAACTGAATGGAAACAAATCACTTCGGGTACTTTGGTTTCGACAAAATTACATATCAAAATTATAGATAATTACTAAAACATTGACATTTATTCTTTATTCACTGATTCCTAATATGACTAGTGATGTGAACCAATTATCCTAGAAATCAGTGCTCAGTTCGTATTATGGGAGACTTGAATTATTGGCGTCAAAATCATGAAGCTAGTATACATTAATGGTCATCATATGTATATATACACATTAAAATTACAAACTATCACACCCCCAAAACGGAACGACGGAAACATTCGGGGGCATAGGACGTCATGTTTAGTATCACAACACATGTATCATAGCAATCATAGTAACAAACAACCATTGTATTAATATTAAAGTGTTTACAAGTAGTGATTCACAAAAGATCAAATCCAAAAGTAAATAACAAAACAAGACATGAAGCTACTATGCTCCATCTTCTGAATCCCAGAGCGCATACCTGTTTACTAGTTTCCTGAGAATACAAGTTATTTTGAAAGAGTAGATCAACATTTAAGTTGGTGAGTTCATAAGATTTTAGTGATGTAAGTAAGTTGTAAGTTCTTTTTAGAAAAGTTCGCATGTTCCTCCAGAATATCCTATATCTTTTGATATGATGAACGTAAAGTAAAAATGACTCTACAATCCTTTCTATGAGTACTAAATGGATACAAGTTATATAAAACCCAGAGTAAAAAAACAATCGATTGTGTGCATCTGCTCTAAGCCCACAACCAAACAAGGAACAGGGAATGAGGCGAAAGGCACACATCCCATTGTTTGTTAGATCATCGTTGTATATAACCCTGGCGTATTCACTTGGTACTCACAGAGTTAGCTGCAATAGTTCCTTTATATTTGATGAAAACATTCTTTAAGAAAACCCTTGTTTCTTTTAGCAAAAATGGTAACCACAATGGTTCCTTCTATAATCACTTAGTTTATACTAGCTATATATAATCTAATATCGAATGGATAGTTAATTGTGTGAATCTGCCCTAAGTCCACAACCAAACAAGGAACAGGAAGCAAGGCGGAACTCACACATCCAACTACCTATCGGATATTAATTAAATATAACCCTAATGTATAAACTAAGGTATTATAGAATTGACCACCTAAGGTCCTTTAAATTATACTGGTTTAATAAAATGGATTAAACCCCTTACTAGTAAGTTTTTAGTTTTGTCTACCAAATGTTCTAATTGAAAAGTATGTTTTGTACTAGAAAACGGTGTATTGAATTTGTATACTATGACCTGGCCCATACCTGGTACTCCTTTTGATTACTTCGTGTATACGAAATATATATATATATATATATATATATATATATATATATATTCGGGTAGATAGTAGGCTGGGTAAATCTGCTCTAAGCCCACAACCAAACAAGGAACAGGAAATGGAGCGGAAAGCACACATCCTACTACCTGTCGGATCCGATTAATATATATCCCAGATGTATAAACTAAGGAATCATAAAGCTAGCATTGTATGCCCCTTTCTACTGAATGTACTAAGACTCGACTGTTCTGTTTGTCTTTTGAAATGATGTGAGTTTTCAGTAATGTTTGTAAAAGTGACTACCGAAGCACTAACTACCTTAAAACCAGTTTGTTAATTAAGGTTGAAATGTGATGTGATTATAACCATACTGATATGACACGTGATTTACCACGACGACCTAATGGCGCCGAAACTGATGTGACATTTGTCACACGTAGACTTGAAAGTCCCATTGTAGCTAGCAACAACGCGTGGGGTGTCAATCCCATATTGATCTATACACAAACTCATGCTCTCCCTCCAGGAGACTCTGGTTACAAAAGCAACCTAACAAGTATATTGATAAGTCGTTAAGTAGCGGCTCACAATAATGTTATAGTATTCTTGTATTAGTATTGTATGTTCTCTCTATTCTAGTGTATTGTATGTTCTCTTTGTATAGTGTATAGTAGCTTCCTCCCTATTTCTCATTATAGTATGTTCCTCCCTGTTTCTCATTATAGTATGTTTGAACTCCTAAACTATACCTATTATATTTTACTAGTATGTTTACTTGAATTGTTACTAACTTGAAGAAAAGACTCATTTATCTACTAAGTTATGATTGTACCTTAAAAACGGAGTTTTGTAAATATATAAAGGCATATATTTGCATGGATATAGTGTTTAGAAGGAACTACATGCAAGGAAACACCCTTAGGGACTAGGAAACACTTGGATCAAGTGTTAGAATCACATGTGATTCATATAATGGGTGTGTACGACCACAAAGAGGAGTGTACGACCATGGAGTGTACGGCCGTACACTCACGGTAAAATGTGCACAAGAGGGTGTTTGAATGATAGGGAAGCTTGTGGGACTATTGCTCAACATGAATAGGATCTAGATTCTCACTTTGGAGGCCCTTTTGGGGTGTTTTGAGGGGTGTACGACCACACATGGGTGTACGGCCGTACAATCCTTTGGTTCCAGTTAAATGTCGATTCTAGGATGTTTAACATGAGTATCTAACATGCACTAAGCATAGGGAAAGGATACTTACACTTTTGAGGCTCAAAAGGATGTTCACAACCACCAAGAACAAGTGTGTGTTCTTGCTGTTCTTGATGAAAGATGAAAATATTGAAGATCTACCCAAAAAGATGATTTTCATGGATGAAATCAAAGGGTGTTATGTAACGCCTGTAGATCCGGGATAGTAAATTTAGAGGTAATAAGTGTTGAAAACGACTTTTTGACAAAATATTATTTAGAATAAATAATCTTAACCAAGTTGTAGAATATGTATCAAGGTTTCTGTACATATAAAGAATGCTGAAATCCAAGTTATAACGAAGAAGTTATGACCCGTCGAAGTTTTTTCGGCAAAGCCGACACGGCACCGGGAATCGTAAAAAGTGAATTTATGATAGAGGAATTTTTGGCCTTAGTAATCTAAACGAAAGTCATAGAATATGTTAAACCGAGAGCGTCCATAAAAAGAACGCCCAAATCTGACTTCGTATGAGGAAGTTATGAATTTTCTAAGATTTGGTTTAGTAGTGCACAACCCGAAACTCAAATTTTAGATCGAGTGTTTTTTTGGCCTACGTGACCTAAATGAGAATTGAAGATCTCATTAATAGGAACTTAATGGTAAAGATACAAACGAAAACAGAGTCCGTATGTTAGTATGTAGAAGTTATGAATTTAACGTCGACATTTAACAGTAAAATCTCCTCGTACTATTAAATTTAAGATTGGTTGAGAATTAGCCAATGGAGTCAAAATGAAAGTTGTATATCTTATTTTTACCTACACGTGGATATAAAGAACGTCGAAAACGGAGCTCGTATGCGGAAGTTTTGAAAATTGGCTGATTTCCACCCTATGTACGATGCCACGTGTCAGCACTTGACTCGGATTTGGAGCCCAAGCTCACTCACGACGTGAACATCAAGAAATTCATGACGTGAATCTTCCTCCAGCCCCCTATAAATAAGAGGTGAAGCCATCTTCATTCCTTACACCTCCCATCACTTCCCCTATCTCTAGAACCTCTCTCTAGCCCTGAAACCCCCTAAAAAGCCTAGGGAACCTCCCTAGCAAGAGGCGGAAGCCCTGGAGCGCCCGACGGCTCCAAGAAAAGAGCCTTTCGTCTTGGGAACGCTGCTCCTGCGGAGCCCGGTTTTGAGAAAAACCCGCTGTAAGTGAGCTACGCCTAACCTATCTTTAGTATAGCTTATGTTTCAATATAGTAATATTATTAAGATCTTATAATGAGTATTTGGGCTATTATTATGAGTTATATAAGTATCGTTATAATATTTTTTTAACCACTCGTGGTACAGGGAATCTGGTTTAAAGGGCCGCTTGGGTTGCTGGATTTCAGAAGTGTTATATGCCAAAATGATCCTGCCCACCGGTGTTCCATGTCTGGCCCCTGTTTGTACATAGTGGGTGAAGAGTATTGTGTTAACGCTTATATAATAGTAATAATAGTTAGACTATTAATTAGTCTCTGTGAATGTTAGACTAAACCCTAGTGGTAATGATACTAGGTTCTATCGAAGGAAATTGTTTTAAGAGTAACGAAGTGCTATCCGAGTGCCAAGTCACCACCGTATCAGGTGAATGCATAGTTACTTTAATCTTACACATAGATATGAAGTAATTTACCCTTGAAATTGTTAATCCTTATGAAAAAGTATGATTGACAACATCAACACTAGATGCTATGATACTCATAATTTGTACATAATCAAATTCATTATATAAGATTAATGTATTTACAATTCGAACTAAGCTTTAAACTAGTCGTAAACAAGAACCATATGTTATAAGATTGTCATGGACAACCTCCTAGAATTGCAATTGAAGAAAAATAAACACTTTGAACTAATTAGGTTTAATTCAAAACCTTATTACATGGCACCGATTGGTACCCATATGAGAAAATCCATCTAAGACTATAACCCTAGGATATACGATAATTAAACTATACTGAGAAAACTAGAAGAATTACCATAGGTGAACATATAATTAATCTTCCACCTGACTTTTCTTGCAGGGAAAATTAATGTGTTGTCATCATCGGCGAAGGCTGAAGAGGTTGTTGATGGGGATGGAGTCGGTGGCCTTCCACTCTGGAGGGGGAAAATTGGATGATATCTTTTTTTGATAAATATGAGTCGTCGATTGTTGGAGTGGTGGTTTCCAATCTGATGGAGCGGCTTCTAGTGGTTATGGATGGATATGGAATCGACGTTTGGTGGTTGTGGATGAATATGGGGTCGGCGGGATAGTTGGAGAGAAAGAGACGTGATATAAAATAAAAAGAAAGAAAAAAAGATATCGGCGAAGGCTGAAGAGGTTGTTGATGGGGATGGAGTCGGTGGCCTTCCACTCTGGAGGGGGAAAATTGGATGATATCTTTTTTTGATAAATATGAGTCGTTGATTGTTGGAGTGGTGGTTTCCAATCTGATGGAGCGGCTTCTAGTAGTTATGGATGGATATGGAATCGACGTTTGGTGGTTGTGGATGAATATGGGGTCGGCGGGATAGTTGGAGAGAAAGAGACGTGATATAAAATAAAGAGAAAAAAAAAAAAGAATGAGTTATTTAAGGATATAATTAATCAGTTACCTAACTTAAGGGATTAAATTAAAAATAAAAATGATTAATTGACTATTATGTCAAATTACTATATTGGCCTTTTAAAATGATTGGTTGATATCGAGTTGTATATGATTTCAAATAACTCATTTTGGTTACTTATGGCATGGTGCTTATTTATTGATCAAGAAGTATGCATTACACCTAAAATCCCAAATTTTTTATATAAGTTAGTAAGACCAATATCCAATGAAAGGTAGCAAAATGTATACCAATAGAAAAAGGAAACACTTTAACTATATTGTGACGGGTCTATTACACATAAGAAGATGTAAATAATATAAAGGGACAGACCTAACCTAATAATAGAATCAGGGTCGATCTATTGTTATTTCATGCCCTAGGCAAGAAGAATTAGTAATGCCCATACAATTGTAACTTAAAATACACCAAAATGATATAAAACAAAATTTATAAGATAAAAGTGCAAAATATTTATAGAATTACACATTATCCTAAAAATACTAAAAATACAAAGAAACTTGTAAACCATATCCATATCAGAGATAAGGATTTCATATACAACTTTCAATTTAGAAACAATTTTTTTTACAGAAAATGGAACTTTTGAAAGTCGTTCTACACAAAAGAAAACATAGTTATTCTCTCAAAATGGTTAGTTTTGCATGTTGATAGGTCTCCTGCTAACAAGAAGTGAATAACAAAATAATAAAACAGAGATGAAAAGTACTCCTTTTAGCAACAAAAAAGGAGGACCGATATCTAAAACGAAAAAAAAAAATCAAACACGAAGTAAATAGCAAAATAAAAAAAAAATATGTTGAGATTCAATTCAAGTTGGAAATAAACACTTTGCTGGTATCAAGTGAACTTATGAAGTATGAAAGAAATACAAGTTCTAGTTGGAAACTTACTTTCTTCCATATCAAAATTAAATTGTCAAATTTGCGTCCACGTTAAGAAAGGGATACAAATTGCTACCAGTTTGAGCTCAACTAGCTCAACTGCCAAATCAAAACACAATAAATATATTTTGAAAGGGAACTTTCTCTATATAAAAAAGAAATTGATTCCTTATGAGGAGAAAATGAGGAGAAAATGTAATCAATATAACAACATCCTTAGCCTAGACTTGACCCCCAAATATATCTGCACCAAAATAGAAGTAAATTAATGCATCCATTCACAAGAAAAAAAAAATAAGAAAAATAATATTTCAAAACATACATTCAACTCATTTCTAAAACGGTAAAAAAGGATCCAATATATGATATATCATATGTCGGAAACCATTAAAATAACATTTTGTTTAGCCACTTTTGTTTACTAAAGAAAAAACGGTTCTTCCATGGTTTTTCCAATCACTATCCACAACCCACAAATTCCAAAACCCTTGAAATATAACTTCATGCCTAAACGTATTATAACAAATAATATCACCGTGTAACCGCAATATGAGTACTATTAACAAAGATTGAATTTGTTTTTAATAAAAAAACACTAAAAAAAACTACCACATATAGAAGATGCTTATACGTCGCAATGATAGACACCGATGGATTGGCTACATAGGTGTTTAGAAGAAAGAATCAGACATCGGTTTAAATTAAATAACTAATGAATGTGAAAAACCTCATTGATCTCCTCATAGTACTCCCAGACTCATCGTCTTCTCAATGAAACATGCACTTTTTTAGCTGATCAAAAGTTGTCGCTTCTTTAGTCTTTCAACATTTACGCCTTTATCTTTAAATTACTAGCTGAACTATTTTCATGGATCTAAGTTCTTGGTGCAAAGTAAAATATACTCATGGGGGGCTTAGAGGGGGGGGGGGGGGGGGGGCAAAGTGGGCAGCTGCACAGGGCCCAATTTTTTTATTATATATTTTTATTTAAAAATATAAAATTATAATAAGGATAAGGACTGTTTCTTTTCTTGTTTATTCTGCGCCTTTAAAAATATTTCATTTTTCAGGACCGACCCTAAATATACTCATAAGAGTTCTCCAAAACATGATGCCCATGATTTGTTGCTACCATGGGCTAGCCCAGTTCATCTTGGGCCTACCGTGAACAAAATGGAAGTCTAAGATTTCATATAGGCATGTTGGTTTATAAAATCATCTGAAAACGGATTAAGAATTGAATAACTGTATTCTCCATCTTCACAATGATAACCGTATTTGTTGGTATTGGAGGTTCTTTTCTTTTTTTCTTGGATTTCTTCAATAACCTAACAAACATTTTTTAAACATCAACGCTTGTAGTAAAACTTTTAAAGTTGAAGGAGATAGGAAAATGATGAGGAATTTGTTTGGTAGACATATTAACTTATAGACATATAGTTGGAGAGGGTGGGTACGAATTACCTTTTTTACATTATAGTTGGCGAGTATAAATTAATTTTGCGGAAATTATTAGCGAGAAAACATATAAGTTGGTTGAAACAGAAAAAATTTATTTGTTAATTTGCGAGTATGAAAAATGGTAAATTGTACCATAGAACATGTCCCAAAGCTCATCACATCTAGGATAACTCACGAATCACTAGTAATATATCACACTTATCAACGTTTGAACCATAAACATCTTATGTGGAATTATGCACCTCAACTATTTAACTCTTATCATGATGACTCTTTTAAAAGAGGTGCAATACGAGAACTTCTGAAAGGTCACCCATCATAATACTACTTTCAACTAAGCACGTTTAACTGTAAAATCATGATAAGATCTGATGCATTAGTGATGCGTATGCTTCATGATACTAATGATTATTTAATGAAAGTTGTTGAAAAGCTTAACAAGAGATGACACATCGACCGAATATATAACATTTCTAGTTAATATTGATTTAATTATATTCACATAAAATTCTTTAAATTTTAGCTTTGATTAATCAAATTGTCATTGACAAACTTGAAATTTGAGTACTCAATTCTGAGTTACAAATATTTTGTTTTTTTGGAACAATGCATCCAGATTTAGTTACATATCTAGTAATAAGTATTAGTATAATTTATCTATATACAAAAAAATAGTGATTCTTATTGAGGGGTATTTTAAGAATTAAATTTATTATATATAGCATTTAGTTGCTTTTGGTACAAGAGTGGGGAAATTTTGGTAAATGAGAGGATGGATGCATGAAAATGAAGTAACAGCATAAACGGGAAACAATTTTCCGTCTATTAATGAGACAGATATATAATATAATGTTTAATAATCAAAATTGATTAGTGTTTCACTTTTTTTTTAACAGATGAGAAATGAGGATAAGGCATATCTCTCTCTCTCTCTCTCTCTCTCTCTCTCTCTGATATGACCTCATCAACTTTCTCTCTCTAAAAACCTCCCTCTCTCTCTCTGTATCCGGTTTTCATTCATTTTTGTCTCTGTATAATCTGTATAGAGTTATCTACAGCCCAACCTGTATAAATTGATCCATTTTTCACACCCAATACTTCCGATGTGTGTTGCTTTCGTGAGTAATAGTTGTAGTGATAGTAATCGGATCAAATCCCAAGGGTTTTCTGACTGGATGGGGATCTATAACATTTCGGACTCCACCCAATTCACCGGAGGTAATCCATGGACCAGCAGGCTGCCGGCTGTTAAGGAGGAGGATGATTCATCCAGTTCTTCATCTATCGGCAAGAACAGTGACGCCGGAGGAGGTGATTCCGATGACGAAGTTCAGAGCACGGATAATGGACCGCTGAACCAGTTAAACGACTTGGAGAAAGTCTTGCCCATCAAGTATGGCTATAATATTCTTCATTCTAATTATCGAAATTGCTAATTAATGCTGAATCTTGCAGATTGGTGTCGGTGATTGTATGTCATTTAGACATGCATGTGCGATTCCAATTGTTTTTACACCGCTTCGGTTAGAATAAATTACTTTTTTTTTTTACAATTGAGTTAAGTCTTTAATCATCAAAGTGGTGGAATTGGATGTTTTTGAAATGAATTGGTTAATAATCTATCTGACAAATGTTACTGAATTCAGGAGGGGGCTATCGTCGTTCTATGCCGGAAAATCAAAATCATATGGAAACCTAGAGGATGCGTCATCTGTTCAATCCATTCAAGACATTGTTAAGCCGGAAGATGCTTACACCCGGAAACGCAAGAACATGATTGCTCATACTGTTTTATTTGAAAAGCTTCGTAAATCATCAGCTTCCTCATCAAAGCGACTTGCTAACTCTACCACAACTGGCACCCATGCTCGTTCCCTTCCACCCTTGCCCCCAAACACTACTAATGAATCATCAGCTTCCTCATCTCCATCTCCATCTCCATCTGCATCTGCATCTCCATCTCCTCGAATGTATTATTTCCCATGGAGATCATTATCTCTCTCAGATTTGCACCATGCTTCGAGTATCACTGACTCGGTGATTAACGAACGAGACAAGGAGGATGAGCATTAGGTCTGTGAACGAATTAAGATAGAATCTGAAAAATAGTTGTTTCTGCCTTTCTGTGTAAAGTGTTTATGCTTTTCTTTTTCACAATTTCTGGTCTTGCCCGTGTTGTACTTCTTAAAAAAAAGGATATGGGCATTTCCAGAAATCATAGGATGTTGTTAGATGTAGTCCAAGTTCTATCAGGTTGGTGTTAATCAAGATGAAGAAATGTTCAGTTTTTTTGTTTTTGTTTTTTTTGTTTTTTTTTAATAGAAAAATGCCAAAGGTTCACAATTCGTACCATGATCCGATCCTCTTTTAGATCTATGATACTATGCAAGTATGCAAAGACTGATTACTACTTACTAGAAAAAGAAGCTAGCCCAACAAACTAAAACAAATAGGTTTTGGCTCATATATATATATATATATATATATATATATATATATATACTCGTCTTTGGCTCACAGATATATATTAATTCGCCGTTAAAAAATATTAAAAAAAGAAAAGAAAAATAAAACCTTGCTAGAAAATGAAAGCGGTGCTACTTCAGAAATAACATAAACTTTTGTATATGTGAAGGAATTATTATTGTATACAGAAGCCCACTTAGTGATTTATACATGAGTTAATTCTTGATGGCTCACATTTTACTACATGCAAATTAGGCCGTGGTTTGATAGTCTTGAAGAACTGTGTAGTTGTTGTGTACAGGGAAACAAATATTTGGTACTATGGTTGCAACAAGATTTGTCTCGAGTACATTGAGTTCAACACATGCCACAACATTTTCTGTGATATTGTTGTTCTTCCTAACCATAGTCATCAGTTGTTTCCTATTGATATGTCCGAATCAATGCAAGCTTCTTTACCTATATTTCATACGTTGGACGTCATTGCCAACAAATTTCTGATTGATGTTTTTGGTATTCTGTTCCACAATTTTCTACTACGTGTCTACCATGATATCGGTATTTCCACAAACTCTATCCACAAATCTTTACAAATTATTTATTTACTAGGTGTGAGACCCATGTATTACAAGGGTTTATTTTAAAAAAATTAAATATGAAATTTTAACAATTTGAAAAGTTTGAATTTATATAAAAAATGAGAAAAAATTTAAATTATTAAAATTAATGAGGCTTTAATGTATTGAATACAATACATATATAAATCATTTCTAATAAATACCTTTTATATATATATATATATATATATATATATATATATATATATATATATATATATATTACGTTACATAATAAATGTGAAATTTTGATTTAATAAAATTAAAAATACAATTAACTGACAAGTGGAAATAATAAATTTAAAAATTCTAGAAAATTTCATGTTTCCAAATGAAGGAGAAGAGGACATGTGGCAAAAAAAACTTCATTTATTGGAGTATATATATATATATATATATTTAGCCTATAATTTTTTTTAATAAACCACAATACATTTTTACCCTTTTTGTAAAGAGTGTCATTTATAATAAAAGTAAAGTAAAATCTTGAAGAAAAAAAAACACTCACCTTTTTATAAATGTCAAACAAATTTATATTAAATTAAATACCGAGACTTTTTATTATATTTGTTGACCAAACATACTCAATATTGATCTTTTTCATGAAACTATAAATAAAATTCATAAAATTTTAGAGAAAACATGTTCTTATTGAATGTGTTCATGAGAATATTTTAATGGTGTGTTTTATCAATTTACATTTTTTTCATATGTAAAAGCAATGGATTATAGTAAACATTTAAATAAAAATTATACAAGTGGTGGGGTCTGTTTTCAAGTTCAAAGTGAGTCCATGAAAAAAGCTGTCTATGCCAGTATGCCACCTAGCCATGGACCCATTATGGAGGAAATTTGCAGTCCATCATTTGTTAAACCTTTGCAAATGCTCTAAAATCCCAAACAAAATTGACCCCAGAAGAAGATGGTGATGTGTCTATAGGAATGAACTGATGTTGTCAGAGATAGAGAAAGCACATCTCAGAAGTTGGTTGCACCGTGAGTGCTTGATCACAACAAAAACATCTAATTTTTCTCAAAAAGCCGGTTTCTCATTCAACTCAACCCTAGTATATATTTGTCCTAACAGTAAAAATATCAGAATCTATAGACGAGTTTTTTTGCTTTTTTGGGTCTAGTCGAGATTCCATATCGACACTAGATCCCAATTTTGTTTAAAATTGAGAATGTGATGTTTGGTATTTCAAAAAAAAAAGAACAAATGAACAAATAGTCGCTAACAAACCCGCTTACGAACTACCGATTACAAGTAATAACATTCGGATTAAAAAAGACGACTACAGCTTCAAAATAGACTCAACAAGCTCATATAAAGGTGCAAGCTCACCCTGATCAATCAACCGAAATTCCTACACAATACATACACCATTAATCAATAATACAAACACAAGAAAGATTCTTCTTTCAAACTCATAATCATGTAAGTAGTAATGAATAATGATTGATGACTCACCCATGTGAAGAGGACAAAATGCTTGAAACAGGTATTAAGATGAGCTTCTTCTTTCAAACTCATAATCATCTGAAAATGCGAATGATAGATATGAGCATAAACCCTAAACAACCGCTTAAACACCGTCTTCACCACATCCAGGAAATAGTGAGGAAATGGAGCGCCTATAATTATAAAAAACATAAGCAACATTAAATAACAAAAGTATAAAACTATTTGGACTTATATTTGGTAACAATATTGATTATCATTTACCAAGTCTTTGAGGGAATATTGATTCGTTATCAAGTTGAGTTTCGATCCATTCCATTAAATACTCCACGTATTTAGGAGCGGATACTTCTATGGGTTTCTTAATAGTAACTCCATCCGCCCACCTGTACTCATATCTGTAAAAAAAAATACAAGAAATAAAAGTTTGAACCATTTTTAATACTTAATATAACATCTTGAAAAAAAAATGAAGGATTAGGCAACGTACTTTGCTCCAGCTGTCATTGTTGGACATGTTGATGGTGTGCAGAATTCAGTAAGAGTGCCATAAAGGAGATTCACTTGATTAAAGAAATCAACAGCTGCAGAATTATATATATTAAAAAAAAGTTATGGGTAATATAATTCAAAATCAAGACTCAAGAGCATAGAATCATTATTACCATTTATAGCAAGCCACTCGTTGAGATCTTCTCCAGGGGGTAGGCGAACAGCTTCACGCAAATTTCCACTACCCAAAGTTGCGTCTATGTGTTTTTTAAGTTGTGCACCCTAAATTCACCAAATCGAATGAGTTTGACTTTGGCCAAAGGGAATAGATATGGGAAACACTGAGAAAATTTATAAAAGTTTTGTAGGGAACAAACCTTACTTCCTGATGGAGCACTCTTTTTTGGTCGAAAAGTCTTCTGATTTCTGCAAATACAGAAGGATAAACATTGGTTATATGAGATTGAAGAAGACTAAGCTTACTATTTAGCTAAAAAATACATGTATGATTGAAGTGATCAGATCATGTAAGGTGGAAACTTATTGATTTAGATCCACAAATAGTTTATACAAGTCCAACATATGTATATAACCAAACATGTAAGCCCTTGATAAATCAAGAATTGATCAAACATAAAACATCACCAAAGTTATAAAATTACACCATCAACATCCAGTTTCAGTTTCTCTTGCTATATTCACAGTTGACTATAACTGTATAACTGATAAGAATTGGTGTTTTAGAAGGAAACTTGTAGTTAATACATTGAAAAAACTTAAACAACTACTATAAGAACATATTGAAGTTCAAAACTTTTATTACAGTTCTAGTTTGTGAAATTGATGGCAGCAAGTAGCAGATATACTGTATGAATCTTAGTTCTTTCTAGCACAAACACCTCATGCGTGTTTGTGTAATTGTTAGCTTTGAAATTTGTAGGCTAATAAGTCACTCCCCTAAAAGATACACTAGGAATTTCCAATAGAAATCTGTACGTTTTCACTTTTTCACTGAATACAACTTAATTGCAATCAAATTGCCTAATATAAATCGAGTTCTAATAATGATTCACACTTATGTTTGTTAATTAATTAAAACTAGACAAAAATAACGTAATAAGTTAGATTCATGTTTGTTAATCTGATTAAAATATCTGTTTGAGTATAAAGAGACGTGAATCTACTGTCATCAATAATTAATGAAGATATATTCAAACTCAAATAAACTCAATTTCAAGCAACCGACAGTTGGATTGATGAAACATACAGCCAACACAACGAATCAATCGTTATCAAAAAATACAAAAAATCTGAAAGCGAAATCGAAATACCTGCTGCCGAGGCCAAAGAGACTCATGGCGATTTAGGGTTTCGAGTACGTTTTGTGCGTGTTTGCGTCCCGTGTATATATATACATGAAGCAAGAAGAAAGAGGGATGTACCAGGTCGATTTTTTGCCATTGCCATCTTGAGCTTACCTGTCATGGCCGATTCTGCCGCCAACGCCAACCTTTCCATTTTGTAATTTACACTTTCGTCCTTTTACTATTGGATTTCTTCGCTTCCACTCCATAAAGCGTGAAAGTTGCTAACCCTTTCTTTAGGCATCTTTAACCGACATATTTTTTGTAAAAAAGATATTTCTAAATCTTGTTCTTAATAACCATTTCTTATGTACAATTTAGTGTTATGGTCCTTATGGATATCATTAAAGTTTTGATATTCTGGTTCGTTAATCTGGTGATAAATTTGAACTTTTTTTTTAAATTTAAATTTATAGATATCTAGTTTATTTTGGTTTATTATATTTCTATATTTAAATGTAATATTTTTTAATTATATATTTTAATAATTTAATATTTGATGTATTATGAATTAATTACAAATTTGGTTTGGTTATACTTATCACAATTACTTTGATTGACTTTGAAAATGTTCCATCTACAAAATCATCATCAATAATTCAACACAATTTAAAATATGTCAATATATATTGAATTACTAATTTATTAATCATATCATTTATATTTATTTCAAAACATTAATTTTAAAAATGTTTAATGTTTACACATTCATATTTAATTTTATTTTTAAAATCAATCACGCATATAGTATAAAAGTCTCATACCTAGTTATTAATATACAACATTTAACTTATTATATAACAGAAGGTTGATATTTAATAAATATTTATTTATAAACACTATTAGATAAATTTCATATATTATATCAATCTTATTTGTATATGATATAGTCATTAATTGTAATAATTATACTTGAACTTTTAAATGTTATTTTCAATCGGTTAGCTCGTAAACCAATAAAAACATGAATTCCAAACTACATGAAAAGTTTTACATCAATGAAAAAAAGATAACAAATTGTGTTCTTAATCTTTCCCATTTGAACAAATATAGAATGAATGATTTATCTTCTCTCGTTCTTTTGAACTACTTAAAGTATATCTTGTTACCTAAAACAACTAAATAATTGTATCTCTATTTTTACAGAAGAGATAGGGAATGTGTACTTCAGGTGTGGCATGCCTGATTACCAATTTCACAACATCGACGAAGTGATGAATTTTATAGCTCAATGGGGGACATGTTCAAAGAAACGAAAATGCTTAACCAACATATGTTGTGGAACCATTTGACATATCTGGAAGGCAAGATGTGACTGAATTTTCAAGAAGCTTAGGTCCTCCCTGCCAAAATTGGTGACTTGGTAAAAACTAATGTATTGTTATGTACTAAGTATAGGAGGAATCATTGCCCTCTTCATTTGTAGAATGGTGTGTTAGCCTCTTTAATTGTATGTAATTCCTCTTTTATCTTGTACCTTTTTCCCTCTAGCATCTTGCTAGGCGGGGTTTTTGTTCTTGTTTAATAAAATTTGCGGGTTCCAAAAAAATATAGTTACAAAATGACCATATTTAATATTAATTTTATATCATATTTTTTGGAACATTATCAAGGTTACATCTTTTGAAACAACATACTTTAAATAAAAAATCTAAGGTAGTGACGGATGACCATTCACCTCTGCTGTCCTTGTATCTTTTTTTTTAAACAAGTTCTAAAATACGGCACCCACCATTTCTCGAAGCCATATTTTTGGATTTCATCTTCTCTCAACCACTTCAAAGACAACATCGGACTCTATATTTTGACAACTTTAGGGTGATCCAAATAAGTCGTTTATCGTTTTAATGTTCACGTTGGTACCAAATTAGGTATTATGTACTATGCAGTTGAATATATAAAATAAAGACACCAAAACATAAGAGGTTTTCAAGAACCGGAAAAACATGCTCAAAATAAAGATTTTTAGAAATAAAAAATTTATTTTGTCATATATTAAAATATATACAGATTTTTGGAAATAATCATTAGCTCAGAAAAATAAATGATATCTTCAACAACAACTCAACAAGGATATGTGTTTAACTCTTGGTAGGGGGTGGAATTTAGCGACGATTAGCTGTGTATGATTAGGAAATACTGAAATAGGAATGGCCCCCGGGCCCCTCTTTGACGCACTAACGACTCTCACTTGCTTTCCCATGAGTTAAATTTTAGAATTTAAACCCACATTTTCTTTAACAAATTATGCATAAGATAAACACGTTTTCTTTTAACTTTTATTGGTAAAGAAAATATTTTCATAATAAATTTTTAATAATTTATGTAATAAACATACGATCAAATATAATAGTGGATCAAAAAACATTAAGTTTTCCTGTTAGTTAGGAAATACTTACATTACATGCTAATGTAAAATTGGACCCGCATAATACAATTGAAAATATAATCGAACGATATGAACCAGATTGTAATTGTATGTCGAGAAGATGTTGATTTCTGCATACACCTTCCATAAAACTGAGCCCACCGAAGTCCGAAGGCGATAACACATCCATCCCAACATGGTGACAAGCAAAGCTGCAACGACGACAACTTAATTTTTCCAATTTTTTTTTTTCCCCGGAGACGATGTGGCATTTTTCTTGCAATCTCTTTTGGACTTTTTTTTTTCTTGTGAAATTGGTTTCATCTTGATTTGGACTAATCAACTTATGCTCACTCATAAATTGGTTTTTCGGGCCCGGCAACACGATATGTTTTTATTTTTATTTTTTATTATTAAATGTATATGATGTGACTGTATGTGTTTATAATTGTTTATGTAACAAATAAGAAACATTAAATGTAGGTTTTAAATAAAGCAGTTTATTTGGAAAATCTGAAATTGGTTTTAGATTAAATTTCGTTCTAAAGTTGGTTTTGATGGAAACACATTTTGTTTTATATTTTTTTGTATGAACGTAATATAATATATTCGTCACACATAATAAGGTTTTTATATATGAAGATTAGACTAAATTTTTGAATGGTCAAATTGATTTGTCGAAGACTGCAATTTTAGCCTTATATTTCAATTTGTATCAATTTCATTTCTATAATTTTCACTTTTAATGCAATCGTACCATCTCTGTTGTCAACTAACTTATTTAGTCTAACTAATGGTTAGGTTAGAGATATCTTTAGTCATTTTTTTCTTTTTTTCGTTTTGAATAAACTTAATAATAAGTAAAGAGACAATGGGTTCTACAGCCCCCCTCCCCCCACCCCCACCCCCACCCTCTCTCTCTCTCTCTCTCTCTCTCTCTCTCTCTCTCTCAAGAAAACCTTTGGTGCATACTCTTATTCCCTTAACTCTTGATCTCTCATTCCATCTCATCCCATATCCTCTCGCTCGTGATCCTACCATCGTTACATGAGTATGATTATTACTAAGGGGCTGTTTGACAGGATCTGAATTTTTAAGATCTGAACTTTTAACATGTTGTTTGGATGGAACCTCTGAATTTTAATCTGAATGATGAAAATGACAATTTTATCCTTTTATAGTCATGTGTTGTGCTAATGATAAATACATAACTGATAAAAATTACAAGTGGTCATACAATAACCAAATTAAACATAAATTCTTTCAAATTTACTTTTTTCAATCTATTGAAACCTACACATCATACAATTTAACCAAATTATACATAAATTCTTCCAGATTCATTTCTTTCAATCCATGGAAACATAAACATCATATAATAACAAAAAAAACACCACCACTAATAAATACCACCACCAATCCCATATGTCTTGAACCCAAATGTCTACAAGTTTTTTGAACCAAATCCTTTTACTTCCTACACACTTAAGAAACAATAAAAATCACATGAACTAATGATTCCCGATAAACAGGTCATATGAACTATTGATTTCAGCAACAAACTTTTCAACACATATCAAGAGAAATCATACCATAAGATGTGGAGAAATTAGACCATCAAAATTTTCATAAAGAGAATATATGACCATCAAATGAAATCTGCAAACAATTCCATCAAAAAATCATCAATTTCAGCAAGAAATTGTCGATTAGCAACATGTACACAAGTTAATAATCAGTTTATAGGCAAAGAAACTGAATTTGATGCTCCTAATAACAGTTTTATCAAAAATTATACATACACCAACACTTAAAACCCAATCCAAATCTGGTATAAGCTAAACATTCTAGAAAAAACATATTCAACTCTTATTATCGAGTTTTAGGGTAAAGAGGAAGAAAGTCTCACCTGCAACCGGAGGGATTTTCGACAGCAAAGTCGTTGGTGGATGGAGCAACTCGTTATCTCGGAGAAGAACGGAGTTGGTTCGGGGAATAACGGTAGCGACCGGAGAGAGACGATGTAGAGAAGCGAAGAGTTGATTATGCGATTATGCGCACAGCTTGAGAGGCGAGAGAGAAACAACCGATGAGTAATGGGTTGGAGAGGTTGATTGTCGTTGGAGATGGTCGCACAAGCAGTGGCGGTGGTCAGCTGATGTCGAAGGGATAACAGAGGGTTGTAGTCGTACGATCGAAAATGCAGTGGGAAGGATGGGTCGGCATTTGTGAAAGAAGGAGAAGAGGAAAGAAGTGGAGTAGCAGGGCAAAAGACGAATGTGCGTTGTTGCTTTTTTTTTTTTTTAATTCAGACACGCCCCAATATCTTAAAAATTAAGAGGCAAATCCCAAATTAAGAGCTATAAATTCAGATATTACCAAGCGGTCTGGATCTTAAAAATTAAGAGGCTGCCTCTTAATTCTCCAATTAAGAGGCTACCAAACAAGGCCTAAGTCTTAGTATGATATTCCTTATGACTAGTAATTGTCTAGATTCCTCAACAATCTTAATGTCTACATCAAGATATATCAAGTAAATATTAACTATGTAGGATCGTATCGGAGGTAGGGTCTGTTTGACATACAATGTATACTGTTTAGAAATGTCACTTTAAACACCTCACTAAATCCAGTCTGAACATCATTCCGATAAGTAGATCAATCAGTATGATGACTTGGAATCGTTGATAAATCTTATTTATAGGTTCATAATAACGACTATGAACTTAAATATAAGTTACACATGAAATAAAATAAGTGTAGCTTAACTTATAGAGATTTTAGGGAAAACCAGGAAATTACGCGGACAAAATCCCGACCCCAAAGCTTCTATTTGTCGGACCCTCTACCATACTAGAGCCCCGCTACTAACACATGAAAACCCCTAAAATTGGACCTAAAGAAACCTGGAGGTTATGAGAGAGTTTTGGTATGGAAATGAGCTAAATTCGCAAGGGTTTATATAGGTTGTCGAGAGGCACGACACGTATAGACAATAGGCGCGCCACACTCTCTTGTCGTGCTTGCCCCTTTTACCCTTGTCACGTGTCGCTACCGGATCTTGCCACTTGTCGCTTCTAGAAGACCGTCATGTGTCCTTTTTTTAGTGGCATGTGTCTCATTCTCGTGGTTCCACGTCAACTTGTCTCGAGGGTGAACCCGACTGCCGACCATGCCACATGGCGCAACGTGGTACCGTCAGACCACCAGCATAGGTATTTTCTTGTAGATATTCGGACGACCAAAACTTTCAAATACAAGCTCCATTTTCGACGTTCTTTATATCCCTGAAATCCTCTCGACGAGCTTTACAAGTTTCATTAAGGTATCAATCGTTAGTTCTCACTCTAACTAAAATTCATATTTAGACCGATTTAGACTGTTAAAATTCGCGTGAAATTCATAACCTCTTCATACATACTCCGTTTTTATTGGCTTTATATCAACAAGTTCATATTTACAAGATCTTCAACTCTCATTTAGATTGTTTTTGGCTAACAATCATCCGATTTGAATTTCGATTTCTATGTCCGCACTATTGTGCTGAAACTTTGAAAAATCATAAATTTCTTTCACGAAGTCAGATTTGAACGTTCTCTATATGCACGCTCTTGGTTTTATGACTACTACGAATTTCATTAAGATTACTTAGGCTAATAAGAAATCTATCAAAAAATCACTTTTTACGATACGTAGAGTCATGTCGGTTTAATTCGAAATTTCAATGAAGTATAACTTCTTCATATAAAGTCGGAGTTCTGTGTTATTTACAAGGTTGTAAAAATTGTTCGGCGATAACTCGACGGTCGACTGGAGATAAACGATTAATCGGACTAGGTGGGGATTAATCGGGGACCCTTAATTATTAATAAAATTATTTAAAAAATTATTTAAAAAATTAATATTCCCTAAGAAACTAAGTATTTGAAAATTTAAAATTTTAAAATTTTCAAAATGTTAGTTTAATATTTTAAAATTTGAAAGATTAATATTTTGAAAATTTTAAATTTTGGTGTAATATTTGAAAATTAAATTTTTTTGAATTTTTTAAAAAATTCCCGCCTATGATCGCCAAGGACTGCCGAACCCGACTTTGACCGATTTTGACCAATTTCCGCCAAACACCCTAATCGTAATCGGTTTAAGGCCGCCAAGCGATTAATCGGCCGTCAAGGCCGATTTCTGCAACACTGGTTATTTATATGTATGGAATCACATATACTATAACTTTGGTTATGATTATTTATCCAACATAATTTTCTATCAAAAAATCATTTTTATCTCTTATTATATCTTAATCGTTTTGCCCAAATATGCGAACATTATAATAAATAGTTAAATAGTACAAAACATATATTCATTACTTAATATTAAAGTAATCATTTAATCATTAGTCTTGTTCTTTTGTTCATTACAATCAAGATTATATTAAAATGAACAAAATTAAAATTAAACAATAAAAAGTTTAATAAATAAAGGAAAAATGACCCTAGAGAGTAATCAATTTTTTATTTTGTTCATATTCGGTCCCTCTCTTTTGTACACAATATATCATCTAAATTGTTTTTTGTGGGCGACATAACCCTTTTGACTGGTCATTACCTATAATAGTCGGTGAAAAGGGTTATGATGAATACAAACAACATGTTAGATCATATATGACGTACAAAAAAGGAAAACGACGAAATATAAATAAAATCAATAATTGGTTACCCTCCCAGAGTTATTTTTTAATTGCATCTCTTTTTTTTCTAGTCAATGTAAAAAATTGTGTATGTTAAATGACAAAAATAACACTCACAGAAAATTTTATATTTTATTTTTTTAGTAGAAATAGTGTTTTAGTTCGTAAAAAAGAAAAAAAAAAAGTTTTAGAATCTATAAAAAGAAGTATATAAAGTTTTTATAGACAAAAATATAAAAGAATATGTAAAATAAGATGTCTAATTTAGATTTGAATTTTTTTTGAAAGAAGTGGTAATTTTTGTTTTAGAAAGACTTACTTTAAAAAAAGAAAACTTTTAAAGAAGTTAACGATAGATTGTAAACATATTTGTATCACATCTATAAAATCCATTAAAACGGGCCAAAGTTATAACTAAAAAAAGTCGGGTAATTATAAAAAAGTTTATTTTACCAAATTTGTAAAATAAAATAAATTAGGTGTTAATTATAAAAACAGAAGTTTGAGAGGGGGCAGCGGCAAAAAAAATATGTAACGTCCAAAATCCGCACCAAAATTTTTTCTTTAAATCATTACAAAAGTCATGTTTATAGAAACTTATCATAAAGCATAACATAAATTCAGAGTATTAATTCCAAAACATATTTCATTATCAGAGTAAAACATCACAGACTGACTAATCAATGGTGTGTGTCATGCGATCACCCCGGACTCTTCCCTCCATTACCGGAAGTACCTGAAACCAAAACTGAAAACCGTAAGCACGAAGCTTAGTGAGTTCCCCAACCTACCACATCCCCTGCACAAATACATACAACATATACTGGGCCACGCCCGCTATTTTGGGCCTCCCCCTACCTCGGGCCCCGCCCGCTACAACGGCCCCGCCGCTCCAGGCCCTGCCTGGCTTCGAGCCCCACTCGGAATACAGATCTGTTTCTCTTAGGCCCCACCTGTCTGTGGGCCCCGCCCGCTAACCACATAATACAATTAGCATATAACACATAACTGAACATACCCTACTGTAATCCTTAGGCCTCGCCCCTGTCCTGACACTAGTGAGTCATGGAACCCCGTCCAAGCTCCTACGGTAAGTGAGATACGGGCCACGCCCACACTCACTTCATGCCTATCTCGGGCCTCGCACATGCTCTGCTACTAATGAGATATGGAACATTGTCCATACTCTGCTATTGGTGAGATACGGGACCTCGCCCACACTCATCTTCCTACCAGGCACATACATGCATCACACAGACAACAAGTATACTTTATCATGCAAACCATTCCTTGGGCACCCGCCCGACATCGGATCTTGGTCCGGAATATCATACTAGCAAACAGTGCCAAGGGCTAACCCCCGGGTCTTCCTACTCATAACTACATGGGCCAACATTGTGGCCGTAGACCCATTCACACAAAGGGAAACTCACCTGCACTGCTGAACTTGCTGATAGCCCTCTGGCTGTTGCCCGATAATTCTCTGAACCGCTGCTCCACTAGCTCCCTGAGCTATCAATACAATATCATATAACACTTACTCCCAAACTGAACTCTTAGAAGCCGTCAAAGTCCACTCTTGCCAAAGTCAAATTCCTGGTCAAAGTCAACCTTCTTGACTGACTCTACTCGCCGAGTCGCCCCAAGATTCGTTGAGTCCATGCATTCAGAAACTCCCATAAAATGACTCAACTCGCAGAGTCACCCTAAGACTCGTCGAGTTCAACGATCTCTGAGTCCCATCCTGCCCAACTCACTGAGTCACCACTCAACCCACCGATCTAAGTCTGAACCCGGAAAGGTTAGTGCTTCGCGACCTGACTCGCCAAGTCCAAGAACAGACTCGCCTTGTCCATGACAATTTTCAACAGACTCGTCGAGTTGTTCTTCCAACTCGTCGAGTCCATGCCCACCTTCATCCAACTTGCCGAGTTCACCCATGTGACTCGCCGAGTCGCTTCAGCTCTTAATCCATACAATGGCTTTTCGAGCCATGCGGGGGCTCCAAGTCATAGATCCACCCTTCCCAAGTCTATTCTTCACGTAAAGTTGCAAACTTTACGTAAAACCAAAGAGATATGGGCTTAAAACACTCTAGGGCTAGGTTTTGTGACCAAGGGGCTTCACTAACAACTTATTGGCATAAACTTTATGGCTTTTTGGATCCTTAATAGCCTAGATCTGAGGTAGAAACCTCATATCTACTCCAAACTCGAAATAAACCTCCTCCATACTCAAAAATGCCCAAATCTCAACCATAAGATAGATCTAAATGCAATAAGGTCAGCTTATTACCTCAAGGGATCTGAAAAGTCACACCAACTCTGGATCTAAAGCCAATCCTTGAATCACCAAAGGTTCCCTTCCTCATTCTTCCTTCAAATCACCCAAAATGGCAAGAAAGCTTGAATGTGCTAAAATGGAGGCTTAGGGTTTCGTGTTCTAGATAAGAGGGGCTATAGAGAACCCTGAGGGAGAGAATGAGATGTTTATATAGTGCACAAAGCCCCAGACTTAGGGTTTCTCAATCCAGATCGGACTCGCCGAGTCCACTCTCCGACTCGTCGAGTCGGTCACTTACTCTTCGACCCGGATCCCGCTCGGATTCGTCGAGTTCCACCCTGGACTCGACGAGTCGATCCCTTTGACCTAGGGTTTTCCTTTCCTTTCTTGGTCTTTCTGATTATGGGTGTTACAAAATAATTGTTAAAAGAAAAACAAAGAAGTAGAGGAAGATGGATTCAAAGCTAGTCTAGCAAAAAGGGGATTTTTAATATGAGGAAAATGATTTAGGACATTAGCCAAACTATTTATTTTGTTTATATTTGATCTTTTTTTTTATACAATATACCATCTAACTGTTGTTTGTGTTTTTCATAACCATTTTGATCGAGTATCACAGTTAATAGCCGGTCAAAAGGGTTATGGTAAACATAAACAACAAATTAGATGATATATTAAGTACAAAAAAAAAGTAAAAAAACAAAATGTAAACAAAGGGATAATGACTTAGGAGGGTAATAAGGTTTCTAGTTTGTCCGTAGGTCACTAAGGTTTTTTTTTATGCGTATTAGACCAATATGGTTGTTATTACCGTTTAGAAATAGTCATTTTTACCGGTAAAATGACTATTTCTAAACGGTAATAACAACCATATTGGTCTAATACGCACAAAAAAAACCTTAATGACCTAATACGAACAAACTGGAAACCTAATTACCCTCCTAAGTCATTATCCCTGTAAACAAAATCAATAGTTGGGTTAAATTTCCGAATCATTTTCTCATAAATAAATGGCATATGTTAAACTAATTACTTTAAGGTTACAAAAAAAAAATTGGGAAAAAATTCCACGTTTGACTTATTCCATTTTTCTATCGATTTCCTAAAAAATCTCCTTGGTGCATTCCTGATTTCGAATACACAGCTGAGTTGGATAAGTTTTACAACAATGCCTCCAAAAACCAACATCATTGATAGTAGGGGTGAGCATTTGGAGCGGTGGACCGGACCGGACCGTTTTTTTGGACCCCCGGGCTGGTTTTCGGTTCTAGGAATCCATCCCGGTCCGGTCCGGTTTTTATCGGGTTTGGAACCGGTTGGACCCGATTTAAAAAAAAAATTAATCTGTCAAAATTTTTAAACAACTATAACTCATTCATTTTAAATCAGATTGACACACGGTTTTTTTCCAACGTTTAAATTATAGTTTGTAGATGAATTTAGACTATAGTTTTGTTGATTTTGTTTTGGTATAGTATACAATGAGTTACATACTTTCAAAGTTGAGCTATTAAAGCTGAAAATTTTCAGCTTTTCTGCAACATTTTTAAAATTTTGTAATTTGTAAAATTTTTTAAACAACCATAACTCATTCATTTTAAGTCGGATTGACACGCGGTTTTTTCCAACGTTTAATTTACAATTTGTAGATGAATTTAGACTATAATTTTATTGATTTTGGTATTATATTCAATGAGTTATAGTCTTTCAAAGTTGAGCTATCAAAGCTGAAAATTTTCAGCTTTTCAGCAAGTTTTTAAAAAATTTGTAATCTGTGAAAATTTTTAAACAGCCATAACTCATTCGTTTTAAGTCGGATTGACCTGAGGCTTTTTCCAATATTTAGTTTACAGTTTGTAGATGAATTTAGACTATAACTTTATTGATTTTGGTATTATATTCGGTGAGCTACAATCCTTCAAAGTTGAGCTATCAAAGCTGAAATATTTCAACTTTTTAACTATCATTTTATACTATAATTCTGAATTTTATGTATCTTTGATAGATAAATCATATAAAATGGATCTTGGTGAACTTAATTTATATGTTAGTTGATTTTATTTGGAAAATTAATTTTGCAACTTATAATATTATAACATCAATGTAGATTAGTTATGCATGAAACGGAAACATAATCATTTTTACAAGTTGTATCGTATCAAACCTAAAAACTTATTTTAACGACTTGTACTTTATGCAATTAAAGTTGTACCGGTCCAAACGGGTCCAAGAACCGGAAAACCCGGACCTGGTCCTGGACCCGGACCCGGACACGGACACGACTCATCCGGTCCGGCCCATGGTCCATAATATTCTCCATAACCGGTCCGGTCCAAGCGCCGGTCCGGTCCTGTTCGGTCCAAATGCTCACCCTTAATTGATAGAACCATTGCTTTGATGATTATGTATTTATGTTTATATTGTCAGTCAAAAATGATAGAGGTGGTTTGCTTGATGTGTCAAGATTCAAACCCAGGTAATAGCTACAAACTATGAAAGATCTAAACACGAAAAACTCTAGTTTGTGATCATATGTTTGTTGGATTTTGATTTGCTTGATATGTTATTTGGGGGTCCTTATGTGCTTGATGTGGTCTTCCGTAAATAAAAAATCAAACCCACATTTGGAATCATGGTAGTTTATGTGATTCTCCTTTTAAAGCATATTATAGAAAATTTTGTGTGCTTGTCATATTTTTCTTATTGTTGTCATTTATGGGGAATTTAGAACAATATGTTCATAAAGATATCTCTAACCTAACCATCTGTTAGACTTTACGAGAATGGACCTATTGTGCAAAAATTGAAAACCACAAGGACGAAATTGATAAACAATGAAAACTTGGACTAAAACTGCAATATTCGACAAACAACAAATACTATTTCTGAAATTTAGCCTATAGATCATACAAAATTTTGAAACTTCTTTTAAATTCAAATCTTGTTCAAGTAACTTGCAAATGTTTATTTATGTGTGGTTAGACTTATCTATATTACTAAACCAACGCTCTTGTAGACTTAATCTTAAGGCAATGGTAAAGTCTAAACATGTCCATTGGACTTCATCTATCGTCTATAACCCCATAAAGATCTAAACATGGCCCATAAGAATGCAATTTGTATTGTATACCTACAAGTTATTGTAATGTGTATGTCAATAAAGCATGATAATTAAATTTAGAGTAGATCTAATCCTTTATTAAATTAAGTTTTTTCACAAATATTACAATGATTAATTTATTAAGGATAAATATTAAAAATACTAAAACTGAAAGTCAAATTATTTTCTAGATGACAATCAATTCATAAAAAACCTTTCAATAATTTGTTGGGGTACAAGCTAAATGGCTCTAACTTTCACATATTACTATCCTAACTTAAAGACCGTTATCGAGCATGAAAAGAAGTTACTTGTTATTGAACTAATTTTTAGAAAGATAAAAGTGTGTGAGACAAGCAGTTCATGTATGTCTATATGATAGGATTTACATTTTATTTTCAAAATTCATAGGTATATAAAACCAACATACGGTGTTATGTGTAGGAATTGAAAACAATTGAGGGAGTTGATCGTGATGACTTGGAAGCTATCACGGCTATTGCCAAATTATCTTACTTAATTTTGAATTAATTTATAGTTTTCTGAAACATCGACTTTTGAACGAAGTTCATATTTTTGATGTACATTCTTTACTTCCAAAACTTATTATTTACACCTTAATTTACTTGTAACTTAAAGACTGTTATCGAGCACGAGAAGAAGTTACATGTTATTGAACTAATTTTAAGAAGAATAAAAGTATGAAAGACAAGCAATTCATGTATATCTTTATGATAGGATTTACATTTTTTTTTTCAAAATTCCTACGCATATAAAACCGACATACGTTGTTATGTGTAGGAATTGAAAACAATTTAGGGAGTTGATCGTGATGGAAGCTATCACGATTATTGCCAAATTATCTTACCAAATAATGAATTAATTTATACTTTTCTCTTTTGAAACATTGACTTTTGAACGAAGATCATATTTTGATGTGCATTCTTTATTTTCAAAACTTATTGCTTACACCTTAAATACTCTTTAACATTATAACTTAGTAATAAAAAGGAGTATTATTATTATTATTATTATTATTATTATTATTATTATTATTATTATTATTTTGAACGGAATAAAAAGGAGTATTGTTACAACAACTACCCTTGTTTTGCAAGTGTTAAAACAACTACCCTTGTTTTGCAAGTGTTATCCTGTTTAATGGTAATAACAGCAACCACAACATCATTAGTAGTAGAAATATTAGTAATAATAGTAAATAATTATATTAATTTCCACATGTAAAATCTGAATAAAAACATGTTAACTCGACTTGGTAACTGGTTGACTCCTAAGTAACCAACTAGAAATACAAGATTAACAAGTAATCTAAGTTAGCGGTTTTGACAAAAATAACTTTTTTTTTTTATTTATGTATTTATTATATTTTTTTTCCCGTAATTCCAAATAAAACTTAAGAACTACATGTTATTTTCAATATTTATAAAGTATTTTTTTAATGACCCCTAATAGGATGATGTAAACTACATATTTGTTTCAAATGAAATTTAAACCCTCGGTAGTATTTAAAGATAGTCTTTTTAACTTCGTTATAAGTTTTTTGTGATTTTGTTTTTCAAAAATTTTTGTTTTTAAATTCATACTAAAATGTTTATATGTTTTATTAGACTATCCGTAATGCTCTTCACGACCACGACCTTCTTCTACCTCTACGTCACCACAACTCTTCCCCTAGCAACGTGCGTAAGAGAAGATAATGGTGAGAGCGAGAAGAAGATAGAGAAGGAGAAAGAAGGCAAAGAGGAAGAGTTTGTGGTCAAATGTGGTAGTGACCACGACTCTCTACCACAACGAGCAACCACGGAGGGTCGGGATAATATGCTCGCTGGAAGGCCTTAACTATATATATATATATATATATATATATATATATATATATATATATATATATATATATATATATATATATATATATATATAGAAAAACTTCATGTATCAACCCCTTATTGTCTCGGTGACTACTTATATCTAAACTTTTTTTTTCGTACAAATATAAACAAAAAATAACAATTATTCATTAAAAGTATATTAGTATTTTTGGGAGATAAAAGAAAAAAATTATTCAATCAAACACAAATAAAAACTCAAAATCCAAGAAACCTAAAACTTTTTTTCGATTAGATTTTTTTAATCAAAATTTAAACAGCAACAAATATATCATATATGCGCCGTTTAGAAGAATCATGGAAATAAAAATTATACTCAGTTAAAAGAAATTTGTTTTAAAAAAACAGATTTGCACGTAAAAAAAAAAGACAAAATTGCAAAAATGGTCTCTGTAGTATGTATTTTTTTAGGGATTCAATCTAAACCTTGATTTGTTTGGATTCATGATCCTTTTTGCTTAGTTTATACGTAGAATTGGTCCCCTGACTTAACTTCTGTTAAGTTGTTGTTGTTAACTCCCTCATGTGCCTCCCACATAAGGGTATATTTGTCTTTTCACTTATAAATGACAATTTTTGCACAAAAAAATATATCCCTTTTTTTAAAAAAAATAATACCTATTTATTTGTTTTGATAATTAAAAAATAAAAAAGGTCTCTCTCTCTCTCTCTCTCTCTCCACCACCACCGTGTTTCTCACGAAATCACAAATTCACATAATAACAAAAAGGGGTTTAAGGTAAATATGGATCGTAACAACTAAAAACTCTCATTGACATTTTAACAAACACTTTGTAGGCACTTTTCACTGAACTAAAAATTAATAATCATAATCACTTTTCCTGTGTGCCTTTATTCCCATCTGTACAAATTCAAACTGCAACCCCTTCTTCCTTATCTTCTCGAATTGCATATTGAAAAGGATTACGGTGATGTTCTGATGATGGACAACGAGACAGTGTAGGAGAAGAGAAAATGATTTTAATAGAGATGGTGGTCTTAACTCTCCACAGAGAAGAGATGTATGCCCTGGTTCTTGATTTAAAAACGTTTGTGAGATAGATACGACCATTCAGGCGGTCGGTGGTCAAATTAAGAGGTGGAGGAGAAGATAAACTGATGAATCTATTAGTTTCGGTGAATCGACCTTAAATCTCGACACATATATACCGAAATAAGAGTGGTGGTCATCGTTACCTATTGTATTATCAAAGTGGTGGTCAACGGGTGTCAAGAGGTGGTGTGAGGAAGTGCTACGCAGATGGGGATTGTCGCAACAGTGGTAGAGCTGCGGTGGTGGTTTTGTTGCCTCGCCTTTCTTTTCGTCCAATGATGATCAGCGAAAGGAGACAGTGAGTGGTCGTGATCGGAGTCCTCACGGTGGCAGTGGGTGGTGGCGTGTGTGCAATGGCAGTTCCACTTCCTTGCTCGTTTGTTTTTTTTCCGACGTGAACTCAAAGGGAGGGGCCGTGAATGATGATAAGTAGTTGGAGGGAGCTGGTTTGATGGAGCCATGCAAGCAGTAACAACAGCACATATGAGGGTGTTTGGCTAGCTCCGAACAAAGAGTGAGGAACACAGTGGTGGTGGCTGCTGATATAAGAACCAAAGAGAGAGAGAGAAAGACCTCTTATAATTTTTAATTATTAAAATAAATAAATAAGTATTATTTTTTTTAAAAGGGACATATTTTTTTTGTGCAAAAATGGTCCCTTATAAGTGAAAAGACAAATATACCCTCATGTGGGAGGCACATGAGGGAGTTAACAGCAACAACTTAACGGAAGTTAAGTCGGGGGACCAATTTTATGTACAAACTAGGCAAAAAGGACCATGAATCCAAAAAAATCGAGGTTTGGACTGAAACCCCAAAAAATACACACCACGGGACAATTTTTGCAATTTTGTCTAAAAAAATTCGTTTTTAAACCCGAATCCTTTAAATGTTGCGTATGTGCACCTTTAATAGTGTTTTCGTTGAAAAAATTTATCGTGAAAAAGCTCTTAGGCTCTTCTAGAATTTTAGATTTTTTATTTCGATTTATATTTTTTTTTTCAAAAAATTTTAGATAGTAATTTAATCATAAATATAGAACTATGTAGTTTTGATACTTTTAAGTTTTAAGAGGTTTTAAACTAGACAAATTTGCAAAAATAGTCCATATGGTTGGCAAAATTATGATTTTGGTCTAAAAAATTTTGATGGTACACCAATAGTCCAAAATTAGATATTTTTATTGGTTTTGGTCCCTGTCTAATTAAAAAGACGATTTTACCCTTTATATTTGTTTTTTGATTTTAAATTTATTCAATGATTTTAAGTTATTAAAAACAAGAGTATGACCTAGACCCACCTTCCTCCTCTTCTTATCTCTTTTTCTGTGTATCTCTATTTTTCTTTATCAGTTAATTCTCTTTATTTGCTTTTTCTCCCCCAACACGACACCTACCAACACCAGTCAACACCACCACTATCGGTGTTGAAAGACTTCATCGAAATTTGACACACATTGATTAACCAGACTCTACTAGTAGTGGACCCATCTCTCATTCCCTATTTCTATACAAAAGACTATAAATGACGGAGACAAGTCTTGTTTTTCGAGCAGATGCATCTCCGACAAGCACTACCCGATAATTTGTTATCCTCTTCTGTCGGCATTCAAGTGAAACAAAAGGAATCAAATGTTGAAGTCGTTGGAAAACATAAATGTCTAGAGAGAAACAGTGTACTAAAACAAAAAACTCATATATGATGGTTTTGTGGCCTTCTTCCTTTTGCTCACTCTACCCATATTGTACCCTCTCTGATGAGATACATATCCGTAAATCAAGATATAGATATGTCATCTTCTCCAACCACTGTCCACCACCACCAACGAATGGGTAAGCGACGAACGTTGGTGGCGGAAGAGGGACAAATTTGTGAATAAACGAAGTTAGGGTTTTATGACGGCGAGGCTATGGTTTTCCTTCGGATATAGTGGTAAAATGGTCGCCGACGAGGGTATGAATGGTCATTTTTTGAACGAAGGGTAAGGTTGATAATGTCGAACTCGATGGCGGTGAAGGGAGGTGACAACGATGAACGTCGATAGCGGAAGAGGAGTGTTATGATGACACCGATCTCGTTTTGCAGATCTGGAAACGAAAAGATGGTGGTCCGCCAGATGGTGGTTCAACAGGTGACCCTGTTAAGGTGACCGGTGATGTTGTTGTTGTTGAGAGAGCGAGCGAGCGAGCGAGCGAGAGAGAGAGAGAGAGAGAGAGAGAGAGAGAGAGAGAGTTTTGTCTTTAAATTAAGAAACATGGCAAAAATGAGTATTGTGTAATGGATTAATGAGTAAAAGGGTATTGTGTAATGGATTAATGAGTAAAAGGTTAGTGGATTTGTCAAATGGGCTTTTTTCCCAGATGGGTCAATTGGTCCATATCGATTAGGCTGGGCTTGATGGCGTGGTCCTGACCGCCTGATTAGATTAGCTTGATGGATACAAAGTTACAAACAACTTTTCTTGTCTATCGCTGTCAGGCGGAAATCAAAATATAATAGTATTTTTATTTATCGCATAATATTTAAATTGTTCGCAATAATTTTTTTAATTATTAAAAATATCAAGATTTGGTCTGTCTGACAAAATTGACCATCGAATTCGTAACGAGTCATTTTGTACCTGGACCCCATAGATACATGTCTATTTATATAGTTTACATCCATCATATCCTAGAACGACATTTCAAATACTCTCAACGCTTTATCCGGAGTGAGCTATGGATTCATAATCAATGGAGATTACGATGAATTTTGATGATATATGGTCTATTAGGATGGCCTAGAATGCTCCAACGCGCTAGCCTGGCCTGGCGCGCTCCTGCCAGCCCTGTCTGGCGTTCCCTTGCCAAGTCCTGCCGGGGACTCCCTTGCTAGCCTCACTGCTTGTTCCTCAAGAATTCTGTTGTCTGGCTATCGACAATAGTCTCACTACGTGACCCTCACTAGCAACCTAATCGCCCAGCTCTCAGAATCTCTGCCACTTATATTATGGTCAGCAACCTTACGGTTTATTGGTTCGACGACATAATCTGACGTGGCTACTTACGCTACCCGCATCAGACTGGGGGGAATCCAGGTGGTCATCGACGACATTCCATATAGACTAATAAGAACAACTGCATCGGATAACGGTCTTAGAGACTGTATAGCAAGGCTATGCTTCTTAGCTACCCGACCCGACATTTTATCGACATCAGTGTCGCGCAACACTCTTTAGCAGCCCCGTTGCGCATAATATTGCCAACAACAGTTATGTCGCATCTCACCGACGGATCACGCTCCTCTCAGTGAAGGAGTACCAAGCAAGCTCAAGCTGCATAAGCAATGTTTGGCTCATCACACAACCCCACAACTCTCATGGGCGAGGTTCGATCGTTCTCTCTATTATTTAATGTTTTTGTGCTTTATCTAGTCCGATCTGATTGTTAGCAACCCAATCGCACCAGACTGGGGGACTTGATGATATATAGTCCATTAGGATGGCCTAGACTACTCCAGCGCGCTCCTGCCAGTCCTGCCTGGCGTTCCCTTGCCAAGTCCTACCAGGGACTCCCTTGCTAGCCTCGTTGGGGACTCTCCTGCTGGTTTATATAACTAGTTCCAGTCTGATGTCATTGGCCGCATACCAATAACACCAGACTGGGGGGACTTGATGATTTATGGTCCATTAGCATGGCCTAGACCACTCTAGAGCGCCAGCCTGGCCTGGCGCGCCCTTGCTAGCCTTACCTGGTGCTCCCTTGCCAGCCATGCTGGGGACTCTCCTGCCGGCCCGGCTCGGCGCTCCCTTTCCTGGCGCTCCCCGCCAGCCTTACCTGGGGCGCGCCCGCCAACCTTTCCTGGGGCGCGCCCGCCAGTCCCACCCGACGCCTCCGGGCGGCCTCGCCCAGCTCCTTGCTAGTTGGGCTGACCCAAGGCTTGACCTAATTCCCCCTTGACCTAGTTGTCCCATATATAATGAATAGTGCCTCCTCCATGAAGGGGGACCTCTCCTGGACCTTTCCCCTGGACTCTTCCCCATGGCTCAGCCGCCACTATACTTCGGCCAGGTGGCTTAGCCGCCACCCGCCGCCGTCAACCACCATACACCACCACCAGCACCAAGATGGTTCTCTCCAGCTATGGAGGACCATCTCAGATCTATTAGTTAATCTAACTTGATCGTCGGAGTCCGCTCCCGAGGCACAGTCCCTGGGACGGCTCTAACGCATCTCTCTGATTGTGACTAGTAGATCTTCGCCGCAGCAGAAGACCAGAAGACTCGCCGGAGGTCCATGTCGCATCACATTTTGTTAGTTATAAACTCACAAAGGAAATGACATAAAAGCTCTTAAATTTATATATTTCAATGTTTGATCCTAACATCAACTTTTTTTTTTGGGTTAGAAACTATACAGTTGAAAAAGTTTTTCTTAAAAAAAACGACATTTAGCCTGTTACCACTCAATCAGTACTTCAATAGGCACCCTTATGCTAAAGTGTCTACCAATGTTACCCTTAATGCTCCAACACCCTGTTATCCAAACGATTTCTTTACCGTTTCACCTTGAGAAAGTAAACCCGTCAAAAAAACATGAAATTTATTCATATAATATAAATTAAAGTATGAATGTTACAATCTCCAAGCACATTAACGTATTGGTAACAAGTGCCCTCCAAGTAGTGCAAGGAGCTCCTTAATATCGGTCATGCACTCATGCTTTACCAGTTTCACATCAAACAAATTCTAAAGGATGTAAAAGATCTTGCAACGAGCTTCTCTGATTGGGATCTTGATAAGAAAAGTGTCCTTGTTGAATTCAATTAATTGATCTCGTTGTTTATGTCAAACGAGAACATGAGATTAAGTATAGTAAATGAAGAAAACAAAAACACTTTATAGTATTTACTATTTTTCGTTTACAACTTGTGAATGAACGTCTAAATTGACAAATATCAATGAGGGTTCTCTTGTCTTATAGAAGTATATAAACAATAAAACTTCAACGCTATTCTAATCTCGTGCTAACATCTATAATTATATATGAACATATGTAACAACAAATATGTAGATTATAGATATTTATACTATCTCAGAGTTTAATTGTACTACCTATAAGGCTTAAGACTTCTATGAACATGCTTATTTAGCCTAACTCTGTAGGATACGTATAATAGGTCACATAACACGCATTCATAAATATACATGTGTAAATACATATTCGCAAACGAAGAGGTATAAAATCAAAAAACAAATAAAGAAAAATATAACTTTTAGAAGGAATGTATGTAATGATAGAAAGACATAGGATTCTGGTCCTAAGTATCATGGCTATATAATCATATTCAACACTACCACTTACACGAGCATCTAAATGCACTTATCACAAATAACGAAACCACATCAACAATTAATTACCATAAAAGGCTGTAGTATAACCTCAACTTGTGTAAACAATATCTCTTATATTACTATTGAGTAATGATTCTATTCTCTTATAAATATTTTTTTTATCTGATCATAATACATATGATGAATTTGAACCCTGGCTGTGAAACAATGCTTGAGAGTTTGTTTATTGAGAGTTTGTTTAAAGTTTTGATAAATTAATACTTAATTTAAAATTTTAATCACACAAAATAGAGATAATTTATAGTGTTAATCATTGTGAAAAGTATTTTACTAGGATTGCTATCAGCAACCAGACGAATACAATTTGTAATATTATATTATTTTAAACGAAAAAAAAATAGAGAAAAAAAAACACATTTAACTTTTCCACTAATAACAATTATAAAATAGAAATAAGGTTGATCAATTATAAAATAGAAATAAGTTGATCGCGTTGTATAAGTTTTAGGTGGTGTTTGTTTTATCTTTTAAAACATCTTTTAGTTTTTAGGAAAAAATAAAAAGGCAAAAGATGTTTAGTGATATTGTAAAACTAATTTTTTATATAAAAAAAATGAATTTTTTGGAAAAGTTAGAGAAAGTTGACTTTTTGCAATTTTTTCTAAAATGATTTTTGTCATTTCAAAAGCTTAGCCAAACACCCTTACTAGTTTTGTATAACTCATGCTTTATATGTTTGATCTTATTTTTATAATATATAAAATTTAGCATCAAAGTAAAAATATATATAATTATTTTATAACAAAATAAATCTTAAATCAATACAATATATAGCATTAAAGTGAAAATCAACTTGACTTTCGTTATGCGTTGTGCTTCAGTCGATGGTACATTGGAAGCATGCTCACCCAACCTTTTACTCGTTATCAGGATTGGATCCCATATTTTATTGATACTTTTTCATTTTATCCGTAAACTAGAAATTGTCTCCTTTCTATTTTTTAATTTTCTTTTGTTAAAATCATAAATTCAACGTTCGCTTTGTGGTAACGTAATCCGTAAATTTTTTATTAGGCAGTGAATAATTTTCTAATTTTTCTAAACGTATTGACTATTTGTTTTTTTTGAACTACGAGCAATATATTAGCAAATAAAGCGAACAACAAATTCAAACTAGAAGCTCGAGCAATTACAAAAAACAGGCTAAGATAGGAGAGACGTTCCAAGCATGCCAGACAATAGGATTACATTTAAGACTTACGTTTAATCCAATTGAAAGTATCCATACTAATATCATCTGCAATCGACATAGTCGTCCGTCTTACGTTCCTGAAAACAATAGCACTTCATGTCTTTCATATCATCCATAACATGGTGTAAGATAAAGATAAACGCAACTTCTTCATGTACGCAGATTCAAGCATCTTCATTAGATCCTGACGATTATTCGGTAACCTTGTAAGTAAGGAAGATCAATCCATCAACCATCTCCACAAAATCAGCACAACAGAGGGACAAGAGAAAAAAATATCATCAACCCCTCAAATCTTTCACTGAAAATTTTGTATCACAGTCTCCTTCCCACTTCCATCTGTCATGCCCATCAATGAAAGTATACGCAGCCACCTATTCAACCATTACAACAAATTGATCTGTTTCACGACCCCTTCTAAGTTGTCTTGCCCAATCCCAACAGTGGTGCATAACATGCCCGTTTTCAATATATACCCTGTCATTTAAAAGGCAATCCTTCTTTTTCTCCACGGCATAAAGGTTCGGATAAACATCTTTTAAAGCATTGCCACCACACCAATGGTCTTTCCAATAGAGGGTATTATCACCATTTCCCCACAACCCTCTTAAACAGACTCTCAAAATGTATACCTCTTTTCTCAAACTCACTTCCAATTTAAGATACACTAGACCACACACCCTTTATAGATTTTCTAGCGATAGACTTTCCATCAATTAGCTGAACATTGTGAATTACTTTAATACATGAGCACCAAAAGGAATCATATCTGATTTTTAATCTCCACCAACATTTGGCTAAAAGCGCCAAGTTGATCGCGTCAAAGCATCTAACACCAAATCCTCCCATATGCTTTGGTTTAATGACCACATCCCAAGCAACCCAATTTATTTTTCTCGTATTTTCTCCACCTCCCCATAAGAAGCGCCTTTTAATACCATCTAACACATTAATCACCTTTTTGGGAGCTCTAAAGAATGAGAAGAAACATAAAGGAAGACTATTGAGAACCACATTAAGTAAAGCTAGACGCCCACCAAAAGAAAGACATTTGGTCTTCCAAATTGATAATTTTCTCTGAAATTTATCACTAATAGGCTTCCAATGTTTAGAAAGTTTCATATTTTCCCCAATCAGAAGGCTAAGATAGGTGAAAGGGAAAGAAGCAGGCTCACACTTGAGAATGCTAGCAAGTCTATTAACTTCTTGATCATTAACACCAACACCATAAACCTTGCTTTTGTGAAGATTTACCTTCAACCTGGAAGCAAGAAAGAAACACCAGAGAAGTCTATTAAGGTTGATGAAGTTGATCTCCGACCATTCATCAAAAAATGTCACATATGTTGGGTTTTGAGCATTCTAACACTCCTAAGTATACATGCAACCCTAAATACCTTGGATCTATGTTTTCTCTATTATACATGCAAATATGAACTTTCCAATGTATTCATCCTAACTAGCATAATAACATTGATTCATATGAATATATCAAGTTAGAATTACATACCTCTTTGATGTAGATTATCTTCATGAAGCTTGAGTGCCTAGTGCCCCAAGTGTGACACCTCAAATGGTTCACACAACATTATATGCACTTGGAAAGACTTGAGAGAATATACACACTTCATGAAAATCGGCTAGCCCTTTTACACATACATAGTAACCGATTTTGTCAACAATAAGATGCTTATATAGTTAGTGACAATTAGGGTAAACCCTAATTGTCATGGCTTTCCATTTCCTTGGATCCATGGGTTCAAATACACCATGGAGCATCCATGGAGCACCCTATGGGTTTTAGCCCAACTTGATAATCCATGGAGTCTTAGCCCACTATACAAGTATGGATGATTTACACAATCAACCCATATATTTAATTAGTCTTCTTTTGATCACTTGATTAATCCTAGATTAACTCTTGATCAATACTAATTAAATAATCTTATTAATGGACCATGCCGGGTCGGGTCAAGTCTTACCAATTATAGTTATGGGCTTAGACATTAATCCAACAGTCTCCCACTTGGATAAGTCTAAAACTATTATTGCAAGTATGACTTCAAGAACCAACTGGCAATCGTAGCTCTCAAAAGCTTCTGTCGAACTCGGACCTTGTCGATGATCTCTGACCTTTGTCAATGACTTGTCCATTAGATAAGGGATCATATATTCCTCCATTCTAGATATCATATGGACTGAGACATGGATTATAATCATTATCTCTGTCCATTTGTTGTTTCCCGATTTCTGATTTATGACGACTGACTAATTGAACAAATCAAATCAGTCCAGGCCCGGCCGAGCACTTACATTTGTCATCACCAAATCATTGAGGGGCCCACATATATCGCTTTTATCCCGAAGGTAAAAGGAATGGATAAACTTCGACTCATATGGCTTGTTCTACTACTTGTTGAATCATACACAAATGCACGTTTTATAACATCGAGTTACCAATGCGTTTTCATGCAATCAATGTATAACCAACTCATAGTAACAACTCATATCTCTAGGTTTGAATAATATAAGATATTATCGTCTCATGATCACTCGTGACAAAATCCATGAAGTGATTCCAATGAGCGCGGGTTGAATCCAATACTCAGAACTTATGAGCACTCATGAGTGTTGTAGCACCACCTTGTCCAACATCATAGACCTCTACAAGCCCAACCCATGACAGTCTTGATTCATATCTACTTCCAACATATGACCGACTGTGGATGGTTTGAATAACTTATTCATTCAGAACAATGACCTAGTTATTCTGGAAGTCAAAACATGCAAAGTGAAACACAATAATAATCGAATCCAATATGGTCTCAGAACTTATGAATATAAATAAAACACCTTTTATTTATAACCATATGATTACATATTATTCATTGTATACTGTTTCAGCTATCAACTTTATTCTTGAATTAAAACAATAGTTGTCCCATGCTCCAAGCATGTACACTATGTTTTCTAAACACTAGTCATGCCATACACCAAGTATGCATACTATGTTTGTCTATGATCTTTCCTTTGTGAAAGAGATCAATTGAACATAACTCCAATGATTCTCATTTCACAGTCCCAAATCCTTACTGCAAATGCAAGAATTCCAAATTCCTGCCATTTACTGAAATCTGTTAGATTCTAAACTTATATGCATTAATCCTCTAAACTTATATGCATTAATACTCTTGTAATGATTATGCACAAAGTCACAAAGACTTGACAATAAACATTACAGAGCATTCCAAAGGAGATCAACTTCTTGGAAACATCCTTCTTGCATTAAGTTTCCTAATCTTACATAGATTGAATAATTTCTAACTTTGAAACATTTCCATATTCCATTTTGACTATCACTTCTGAACAAGAGTTTCCTCCTTACAGATTATGTCAATATGGTTCTTCCAGAATTAACATTATACTTCCAACTGTCCTTGAGCAACCAATCTTTGGTAAACCTTAGAGTGTCCTTGATAATTGCTTAATCATTTTAGTCATATCCAACTCTAGATTTTTCCCTCTTAATACTCTGAGAATTTTTGAAAAATTTAGAAAGGATGAATATTATAGCACATGCAGTCGATCCTATATCAGAAGCATATGGGATACGATTCATGATGTCTCACATAAAGACATGATACTAGACTAGTCTTTTGCTATAATATTTCTATTTCAATTTGCCAAGTTCTCATAATTCAGATTATGAAAAGGGATGCTGTAATCATAATCGAATTTTAGAACGCAAATAATGGACCCATATATAGAATTTCCTTATGTTGAGTCATTCCAACATGAAATTTATATATATCCTTGACTAAATATGATTAAAACCTCAATCTAAGCTTTTAGATTTGAGATGAAGTATAATTTCCTCTCCCTTAATTATAGCAAAAACAACTTTTTCCCAATTGAAACCTTTTGTTTTCTATAATTAACATTGCTAACTTGCAACCTTTATCATAATTATCATACTCCCACTAACATGATGATTATTAGCATAACACTTATGCTCCCACTAGCTTTGACATGTACTCAGAAATCAGCTGGATTTCTAGAAATCAATACTTTATTGACTTTCTTACCAAAGTTCAGATTTCTGATACTAGATTGCTTTGATAAAAATTTATTAATATCATACACCTTATCTTAGATAGCTCACAGGTGTGTCTAAACAATTTTAAGAACTATGAAAAAGGGATGCCGTAATCATAGTCTCGATTGTTTAGACCTTTGTCACTTCTCGCAAGTCCATGTTAGTGTGCCGGTTAACCACACATGCTCCACTAACGACTTTGAGAATGCAAATATCACAATTGCTATGTAGCTAAAATCTACTTAGTGATAGTGTTTGCTCACCATCATTTTCATGAATCGGAGAGAAACCTTATGACACTTAGATTTAATGGTGTATGTGTTCTTATCCATGTGAATTTTGTCAAAACCATAATCACAAGATAAGGATAATGACAAATCCAAACTCATATGGGCTTACCTCAATCTTAATTTCTTGCCATCTGGCAGCTGAAGGGTCTGTCATTGCTTCCAAGTTGTTGTGCAACCAATTAAGAACTCTAAGAACTCATATGCAAAGCCAACTTTAATTGGAATGGGCGCAGAATATGTCAACACGATAGGTTATGAACCTCAAGTCGTGTGCTAGTGAAGAACTTCAGGTTTTATTCTTGATTAGTTCTTGAGACTTTCAAGACCTTTAAGAATCCCAATGTCCTCTTGACATATAAGACTTTCTTGTAAGATATTCAAGAGATAGTGTGGATTCTAATCAAGACAAACACTTCACACAGTTGGTCTTAGCTGGTCTTTGTTTTATCCAAAACATTACAACTTACCAATTTCAAATGTACAAGAGTAGAAAACTTTTACTCTTACATTTGACAAGTGTTTTAAAACTTCTTTAAGACATGCCACTCAACTTACAGTCTTGGAGTATGACTCTAAGATTTTTTTTGGAACGAAGTATGACTCATCTTCTTGATTTGACCACTTCAACAGTTCATAGCTCCTCTTCTTGGCTAACAGAATGCACTTAGAGGATGAATTGTGATAAGGTCTCAAAATCATTAAGATGGTCTTAAAACATGTCACACCCCAAAACCGGAACGGCGGAAACGTTATGGGGTGGATGACGTCATGTCAAGTATCACAACATATGCAATATAGTAATCAAAGTACAACAACCATTGCATTAATAGTAATAATTTTACATAGGTTACATGTCATAGTAATATCAAAGTAATTACAGAACATAACATAGATGCAAGCTCGGTACTAGGTTGTCTTCACAAAGGCTCCCGGGATGTAACTGTCTATCGATGACCTGAGAATACAAGTTATTTTGAAACCGAGTATCAGCATTTTTATAATGTTGGTGAGTTCATAAGTATTTAATGACGTTAGTATAAATACACATTGATATTCAAAATAAATTCATGAAAACGGTAGTTTAGGATCTACAGAGTATTAGAATTCTTTCCAGAAAATCATATATTTTCTAAATAAAAGCAGTCTTCTACCAAGACCCGACAGATTTATGTTTTAAGGAGTAATTTTCCCCAAAATACTATCATTGCCAAAATACGGTATTGACTTTAAAGAAAATATGAGAATATCACAAGTAAAAATGCTAGGGGAAAAATAACATATATCTCAACAGTAATACTGCTTACTAAAGCAAAAGAAATCATAGACTCCAGAAGAGTATTGAATGAATAATACGCCTGGCTCAGCCTAACAAAAGGAAGCACAAACTCCAGACAGTATCGAATGAACGACACAACTAGCAAAGTCTAAAACAAGGAAATACAGACTCCCGACAGTATTGAATGAACGACACCGCTAGCAAAGTCTAAAACAAGGAAATACAGACTCCAGACAGTATCGAATGAACGACACAGCTAGCAAAGTATAAAACATGGAAATACATACTCCAGACAATATCGAATGAACGACACAGCTAGCAAAGTCTAAAACATGGAAATACAGACTCCAGACAGCATCGAATGAACGACACAGCTAACAAAGTCTAAAACATTCGGTAATCCTAAGTGGGTTGTTTTAAAAATACCGTGTTAATTCTTGTTACCTTAAGGCCATGAATTATAAGGTAAACATAGAGATACTCGTAACCAAACTGATTGAAAATCGAATACTTGACGCCCTGCAGGCGTCGGAATGAATGTGAAATTTGTCAACCCTTGGCTTGGTCGGCCGAGACTGTAGCTAGCAGTCAGGGTATGGGAGTGTATGTCCCGTATAGATCTATACACACAATTCCCGCTCTCCCTCCAGGAGACTCTGGTTACCAACTTGACAACGGTGAAATCCGTGTCCTGAAGATACATCTCGTATTTCGAAATCTGTTATAAGTATTGGAATAATGATATAGACTCACGAATGAACTGACTCCTTTGGAATTCTCCGTACTATAAAGGGCAAATAGAATCTCCTAACTATTCCTATAATAGTTACTAATGTTTCAGGTATATGAATGGAGAAGGGAAGGATGCCCTTGCTACCCAAGGGAAATGAACTGGTCGATGGAAACCTTTATGTCTATACATGTATACATGATATATAACTAATGTTTAAACAACCTTCGGATGGATAACCGATACCCACCAGACCACATCCCAACGAGGAAAAGGAAATAGGGCGAATTAGCTTTCCTAAGTCCTTTAAACATTATTTATATAACTATACAAATATAGACATGCATTTAACGAGATAAAAGCATAGAAGAAAACTTTGGTAAAATCTTTGGAAAACCTTTACACATAAAAAATTTATGACTTGATGTCATTTTGTAAAACAAGTTTTGAAAACCTTTGGAATCCTTTGAAAAACCTTTCATAAACAACTTTGAAAATGATTTCTATAAAACAGTTTAAGGGAAGAAAACCTTTGATAAGAAATTACGACTGGATGTCTCTTTAGTAAACAAACTTTGAAAAACTTTGGATAACCTTTAATGATCTAAAAAGGGATATTCATACTTTAACAAGATTCGAAAACATGGTTTGGAAATCTTAAGCTGGATAAAACATTTTAAAATGCAAAAATCTATTTTGCTATACATTTATTAATCACATGTGATTTATCTAATAACTGTACAGCTCAACTTGTATCCCCCTCTATAAAGCAGTTAAAATCAGTTAAAAGGTTATTTCAGGGGTATGAACTCACCTGACGTGGGCGATTCGGATGAATGGACGGTATAGGACGCTAGGTGTCAAGTGAGCACTTGAACACACACTCGGATCCTATTTAACATATAATGATACATTTAAGTATCCAACTAGTCATTTAATAACTAATTAAGCAAGTAAGGATGTCCTACTACATGAAAACACTTTGCAAGTGTTAGGAGTACCAAGGGTTGCATATGAAGAGTGTATAGTCCCACTTTGGAGTTTACTCCTCAAATGGTAATACCTAGGGGTGTTTACGTTTTTCATACCACTTCCCCCATGAGTTTACGACCGTAAACTCATGGAAGTGGTGTCCTAGAGTGTTTGAAGGTCTTATATCACTCAAGGAATTATGCTGGACTCGAATCAAGGGCTATGGAAGTGATTGGGGCTTGAAATGGACACTTTATGGAGTTTACGGTCCTTGGACCACTCCCTTGGGAGTTTACGGCCATAAACACATGAGTTTACGGTCGTAAACTCATGTTAGTCCATTTATCTTGTTGTTTGGTGGTTCTAACTCATGCATGCAAGGTTCTAGTCATTTATACAATCATTGGAAGGTGTTAAGGGCACTTAAACACCCTTAAAAGGTGTTTACGGTTTTGGGAGACCTTACCAAACAATAAAATCATGTTTGTCCCTTCAATTCATGTTCTTGGGGTTCATAATTCATGCAAGTAAGGTTCTACTCCATCACACAACCATTAGAAGGCATTAGGGGCATCTAAACACCTCTAGAAGGTGTTTACGGTTTTTGGGATGATCTCCCCAAACCGTAAACCCATAAGATCATGGGGAAAAGAAAATTTTTGAATGCTAAACTCATCTAGGAAGGGATGTATGCTAGTTTTCAAGGCTTAGAATGAACCAAGGCACACTTTGGCACCTAATTTGGAGTTTACGGTCCAAGAACACCTTGGACCGTAAACACCTTGTTCTTGGTGTTCTTCAAGGTTTTGACATGTATTCAAATCAAACAACTAGCTAGGAGAAGTATACTTACATATAGGAAGCTTGAATGATAAATTTTGGCGAATTAGACGGGATGAATTTATGATAGTTGAGAGAGAATCCTTGGGTGTTCTTGAGGTGGGAGTTGGAAAAATGAGAGAAAATGACTAAGTGCCATATTTATACTCTCAGGGGTTCGCGGTCAAAAAATCTGAGTTTTTGTCCGTAAATTCCAAATTTTTGGAGTTCCGCGACTTACACTAAGCACGGAAATTCTAAATCTTACTTCTTTATTTTTGGTTCGCTTGACGAATATTATTTAAAATATTCCAACGGGCTTAAATCCGGCCAAAATTGTTTTGGGATAAATTTGGCTAATTTTTGACGTGCTTAATTACGGCGTTAAAACAAACGGAAATTTCGGGTTGTCACATCATCCCCCCGTTAGAGGGAATTTCGTCCCGAAATTAGAGTTTAGGCAAGGAAGTAGGCATGAACAATTGGGTAAGAGATGAGGGTACTTCCTATTCGGCTGGTCCTCGCGCTCCCAAATGAACTCAGGTCTTCACTTGGCGATCTAGCGACCCTTCACTAACTGGATGCGGTTTTGGTTTGTTCGGTTCGTGATTCCTACAGGTTCCTCTATGAAGTTAGGGTTCCCAATGATCTCTATCAACACAAGTGGAATTTCGAGAATTACGTCGGGCAAGTACTTTTTCAAGTCTGAGACGTGGATCGATTTGGGGTGAAACTTATGGAATTCCGAAAGTAGTCGTGGTCTGACAAGGTTTGGACCAATTCTTATAATGAATCTCGGATGGTCCTAAGTTGTGACAACCGTCAATTTCAAGTCAAGTCAAAGTCAACTAAAGTCAACAAGTCAAACCGGTCGACTCAATTAGCCCGTGGGTACTAGGGCTTACGCTGGGTAATTACTCTACAACTCGCTATTCTAATGAGAAATCATAAATTGAAAAGTTCGTACATCTAGATTTCCTTAATCTAAAACTGTGGTAAGTAATGAACCATACCGATAAAACATTATTGCATACTCAATGGGAGTGTGTAAGGTCCTTAAACATGGCTTAACGGGGCTTACGGACCTTGCATTACGGAGCCAAACACTCACAAATGTCGCACAACGAAACCTCTCTCAATCGTTTTCACTCTATCTCTCTTTATCTGAAATCTCTCCCAAATCTCTTCAAGTATGTGAAATCTCTCCCAAATCTCTCTTTATATGAGAAATCTCTCCAAGAATGTGAAATCTCTCCCAAATCTCTCTTTATATGTGAAATCTCTCCCAAATCTCTCCATGTATGTGAAATCTCTCCCAAATCTCTCTTTGTATGAGAAATCTCTCCAAGAATGTGAAATCTCTCCCAAATCTCTCCAAGTATGTGAAATCTCTCCCAAATCTCTCTCCGTATGAGAAATATCTCCAAGTATGTCAAATCTCTCCCAAATGTCTCCAAGTATGTGAAATCTCTCCCAAATCTCTCTCTGTATGAGAAATCTCTCCAAGTATGTCAAATCTCTCCCAAATCTCTCCAAGTATGTGAAATCTCTTCCAAATCTCTCTCCGTATGAGAAATCTCTCCAAGTATGTTAAATCTCTTCCAAATATCTCTCAAAACCCCTTTTTATTTATTTTGATCATTTGGGGGCATCCCTGTACTTGGCTTGATAAGAAACCGCTCAAGGAGGGGTAAAATCTTGGAAAAAGACCCCTTGGGACCGAAGCCTCCCCTTAGGGGCCAAGTCCCTCTTGAACCGAGGCCTAGAGTAGAACCGAAGCCACAGGAGAAGCCATCCGGAGCCGCAGCCAAGGAGGCCGACCGCAGTCAGCGAGCCGCAGCACCTTGCCTCGGCGACCAAGACCAAGCCGCTTCGGATTTGGGCTGCTGATGACCGAGCCTTAGCACCTCTGGTCCTAAACTTCGGATTTCAGCATTTTCTACCCGGGTTTCAATATTTTTAACATTTTAAGCCCGTTTTTCATCCTTTTAACGCGGGATTTTCTCCAGAAATCATATTTTAACATATAAGACCCTAAATATTCATAATATAAACATATTTTTAGGGAAATTCATATTTAAGAATAAAATCTATTAAATGAGATCTTGTGGTGGAGTGTTGACTTATCTTTGATTTATGACACAAGCAACCACCACCCCCACTCCATGACTAACCCACACACCTCCCCACCATACCTTGTCACTTCCTTGTACCTTCCCACTCAATTTTCAGCCTCTCCCACGCCCAAAGAGCTGAAAGACTCTCTCCCTCTCTCTTCATTTCACTCACTTCACTCATTTCCACCACAAATCAAACACCACTTTTCTCTCAAATCCTCTCACACAAATTCGAGATTTCCATGGCATTCTCCAGCTTTTCTCCTTCATTTTGGTAAGTATCATCATCCTCCTTATTATTATCATACTTCTCTTTTACTCAAATCATTGACTCCTTACAAAAACATCATCACATTCAAGATTAGATCTTCAAATCTTCAAGTGATCTTTCAAGTGTTCTTGAGTTGAACACTTATCTTCTTCAACACTCATCTACTGAAACCACTCAAGGTGAGTTCATACCCCTATCTTTTCATGTTTTTCTTAAGTTTTAAGGGGGGGGGGGGGGGGGGAATACAAGTTAAAACACCAAGAACACAACTAAACTCATTTAACAGCCTTCATAAGAAAATTTCAACTCCATTCACAGACTGTTTTGGACAACTTAAACATTTTAGTTTCCAAAACTATTTTTGGTTCAAGTAGTTCCAGTTCTTAGCATTAAAATGACTACTTTCACATCTCCATACAATTTTTCTACAATTTATGGTGATTTTTACAAAACTGCCTATCATTTCAAGAGCAAATCCGGACCAGTATGTGATTATGGACTTTTTCACACATGTTGGAGGTCATTAAAATTCATAATAAAAATTATGAACAAACTAGACTCATTTCCCAAATTCTCAGAATTTACGGATTCTGATTTGGACCTTTGAGGATTTTTTTTACAAATGTTCTAAGATCAGTAAAAGAAAATGTTAACAACAGAAAAATGCTATCAATTTCATTTCACCTTGTAACATGTTGAGCAAGGTGTATATCTTTATGTGAATATATGTTTTTGCAAATAAATGACATTTTGACTTAGTATATAGTCATACATCAGTTAACAAATGGAGTTTGCTAGATAAAGTATAGAAATAACGATTTGTTATAATCATAGCACATCTATTACATACAAACATTTAAATAAACTATGTTAAAGTATAGTTCATGTACATTACCACTTTTACCCTTGTTTTGATAAACTATAATAGGTATGGTTTATGTTTCCATTAATACAACAAACACAATTCGGAAGGTTTTATTCCCACAGAAAAAGGTTTTACACTCACGCACACCACACGTAAACTTGTTAACTTAAATTGTGAGACATTCTCTCCCTGTACGTCCGAGTACGGGATCCAAATTCCTGGTAGTTATAATCAGAGTCTCTTGTAGGGAGAACGTGATAGTTGTGTATAGATCTATATTGGGTTAGACATCCCACACCTGAGCTGCATGCAACAGCTAGACCGGCAGGTCTGTGGTGACAAGTGTCATTTCAGTTTCGCGACGCTTGAGAAACGTCGTGGCAGGTTCATTCAATCATAGTATGATTATAGCGGCTCACATAGGAAGTTAACAACTCATAAAGTTTACGGGAAATTTTATAGATCAAACGGGGTTTTATGTCGATTTAAAATCACTTTTTATATCAATAATTACCGATATTATTGTATATTTTCAGTCTTGGTATTTAAGACTACACACCATTCATTACGGGGTTTTTCTCAATTCAAGAAGGGTTTTACGCCAATTTAAAATCACTTTTATATCTTTAAGTATGACAAATACTTGTTCATTCTCGGTCCCGACATTTAGGACCACATAACTTCTATAAGGAAAATATTGGATTTTTCTTGGTAACACACAACTCATTACAAAGATCGGTTTCCAAACTCTTTATCTCAAAAACTTATGAACTCACCAACCTTTGTGTTGACACTTTTTCAAACAACTTGTATTCTCAGGAAATCAGTGAAACAGGAAAACCAACAGCATTTTGAGGATGGGACGTTGAATCGTCAAACAGTTCATTTTGTCATCATAATGTAATTGATTTGAAACATGTAAACATATACTTTGGTGTAACTTTTTTAATTATATTTATGATGGTTGTATTTACTTTGAGCACTATTATACTCGTTGTTGTGATACTATACATGAAGTCCTCCGCCCCCGGACGTTTCCGACATCCTTGGTTCGGGGGTGTGACATAAGCTCTCGGAAAGATAGAGCTTTTCAGTACTTAGAACATAATGTACTTCTATGGTGAGATCATCACTGGCGTGATCGCCATTTTGAAGTTCCAAACGTTCTCTCATACCGGGGGTGTAGTTCTTCGGGTTGGTTCTTAGAAGACTCGGGTTATCCTCGAATTCGCGTTTCCTACTGATTGGCTCTCGGAAGTTTTCTGGATCATCGGATGTATTGGCTACACACTGGCAGGTATTGGTTTCGTGGCATCTATCTCGACCTAGTGCAAAAATGGATCTGCACTTCTGATTCTCGAGATGTTTCTAACGGAACTCTCAAGGTCTGTGAGATAGGGTTTTACCAGGCGATTGTCTAGAAAGTTTTTAAACTTTTCATCATCGTTTAGTTGACGCTTTCACAATATGATTCCTAACGGGAAAAGAATCATGCTCTTACTCGCCTTGCTGTTTCATGAATAACAATCTCTATTCAGGGCTAACTCAGTCCTTAGAGATTTTCGGAAGTGTTGGACTATTTCGGGAGGTGGTTCTACTATTTTTGTGTGAGATAGTATCCTTGGAACACCTAGTAGTCCAATAAATCTCTAAAACATGCCCTATTCTCCAGGGTGTCGGTTCATTCCAGTAGCAGAAAGCGCGTGTTCTTATATAACCCATCGACTAACACCTAGACTGGTGTCGAGTGTATAATCTCTTTGGGATCTGGGTTATAATTCTTGACGCAACCTACTTTCGTACTTTATTCAAGTATTTTTGGCTGCGGAGATTATCCTGAGGTTTTTGGCATTCTAGCATACACTTTCGGAGAATGCAGTCTATCCTCTACAGGGCGACGGTGACTTCTCTCGTGTGAGGAGGTGGTGTGGCCTATGCACTACTCGTCTGTAACTGGATGGACGAAGTGTTTAAGTAGTGCGAGCATCTTCTACAACTACTCTTCCGGTGGTTCTAAGTTTCCTCGATTAAGTCTAGAAAGTATAGGGTACCGTCACTCGGAACTTCTAATTTCCTCAGCCACTCTTCTCAGAGTTTAACTTGTCATAGCTTTTAGGTTTCCGGGATCTCTACTAAGATGCTTAATTCGTGGGATTAAGCGTGAATGGATGGTCGCAGTCACGATTTTGACTCTTACGTCTTGAATTATTTATCTAACCGAGGGTGTTAACTACTATGTTGGCTTAACCGGGATGACAACAAAATTTGAATTTATGGTCATTTCAGTAGCTCAACCCGCAGTGGTGCTCTTGACTCCAGCTCCTATCCTATGGGATAGGAAGAAGAGTTTCACCTTAATGTTCGTGGTAGAGCTTATACTCGGCTTAATCACTAATACTTGGCGTATGCAAGCCGTATATAATTGAGATCGACGGGATGTTCGGTTGTGCGACCCCACTCCAAACCCACAACCAAATCCACTGAAGAGAAAGTTCAAGAACGAAGAGGGAAGTACCTCGACTCAAGGACCTTCCGAAGGGCAACAAGTTGAGGCAGTCAATACCCCTGCCAACCCTTCCGTCTTGACTTCAGGAAGACCATAGCTAGGAAACCTCCCCCGTTGCAGCAAGTGTAGCTACCATCATCATGGTATCTGCCGAGAACTCTTTTGTGTTAGGTGCAACATGAAGGGGCATATCGCTCGCATTTGTAGAACCCCGGTTGAGTTCATTACATCGACCACCAATGTTGGGACCAGTCCAATATGCCATCTATGTGGTGAGATTGGGCATTTCAAGAAGGAATGCCCAACTGAAAGAAACGACAAGGGCACAGGAGAAATCTAAACCTAATACCTAGGAGAAGCATCAATGAACCCGGTAGAATTTTGGTACGTCTCTCAATCCTAGATAACTAACCGAAAACATTAAAAGGCAAATTCTAAATGTAATTACTCTCCCATTAAGGCGAAAGTCGCAGCACTGTTGTAAAAATTCAAAATTTCATCAGGTAAAGCTATAATGACTCGATTTATACGTTAAAGCCATGTATAATTCAGATGGATAGACCTCGAGTGAGTGATGTTGCCTTATTTCATGCTCCTCGTTTGGTTGTGGATTTAGGGCGGAGTCACTCAGTCAACAGTCCTTTCCACCTTAATTATACTTAACTAGTGTATACTAGGCGATTATAGAGAGGCCTCGTAAGAAATCCATTCATGAAAAGTACATCATCCCGAAACATCAGGACCCCTAGAGTTCCGCGTCGATTCCATCAGTCCAAGTATCCGCGACAGTGATACCATGGATGGAACCCGAGACGCCAAGAACTTGTGTGCCCATTCAGCACGTGGCCCTATCGACCCTCATTCCACATCATGTCGATATTTGTTAAATTCGACATTTCCATCAATCATGGTTCGGCTTAGTGCAACCATGTGTAAATTCCTAGTGATGTGTAAAAAGAACTTTCACCGTAGCCATTTCGGCAAATAAAGGTCCTTCCGAACCTAATAATAAAACCTAATGCGATCCGTCAGTAGTCTCTCTTATCTAAAACCTTCCGAAATACCCCTGCGTAGGGTATCGCGCGCTGTTAACCAACCCCTCCTTAGACAGATAGAATCTGAAGCGAAAGACACTGCAGGTATCCCAGAAGACAACAACCACCCGAAACCTACTCAGTGGATCCCCCAGAAAGACCATTAGCATCACACAAACAGGTTCATGAATCAAGAGAAAGAACTCATGGGATTAACATACTACTACTGAGTATATGCATTAGAGTGGTATATAATCCAGATCAATAAGATTTAAGATGTGTGCTTCCTCCCTACTCCATGTTCCTTGTTGGGTTGTTGTACTTTGATTACTATACTGCATATGTCTTGATACTTGACATGACGTCATCCACCCCAGAACATTTCCGTCGTTCCGGTTTTGGGGTGTGACAAAACATGATACTAAAGTACTCTCCCATCTTTTCAGATTTGAGAGACTTTTATCTTTCTGTCTAAGTTGATTCTTCTTATTCACTATGCCATACATTGGAATCTTTTCCAATGTCTCAGAATTACACTTAAGCTTGTAAGTATAACCAGATTTACTGAGCTATAGTAAATTATGACGAATAGTCTTATTGATCTTTTGTGGTGGACTTAACCAGTGCACAAGAATGTGTACTCGATTCCTTAGTCCTTTACTTGACTCACACATCCATGTGAACAAGTAGTTAGTCTTAATTTTCCAATGCTTGAAAGTTCTCATTCATCATACTATACAACTTGCATGATTTCCAAGTTTCTATCAACTGAAACCTTGGGTGATGAGAATCTTTCCTTATTTGGTAAATTTAGACATTACCACAAACGAAAGAATCAAATCCATTTTTTTTCCAATATTGCTATCAATGGAATCATATAAGCAACACTTTTTCACAAATGCCATTATAAGGATCCTTAAAATAAATAAAATCAAATATTTTCCTTTTATTTTAAAAACTTTGCGGAAAAACTTATCCTTACAGTGCAAATGAAAACCTTGTTATCTATTCCTAAGCAATGTGTCATAACTCCTAAGTAACAACTCAAAATTCTGATGCGATCGAAATCCATCTTCGCGATCAGAATCAACATATACTTCCTTTAAGCTTTCTCTCTTTTCTTTGATTCTTATAACATCACCATGTGACTCAGCCACATTATGTAATAAGAATCTCCAAATAGGAGCTTAACATGGTTAGATAGTTGACTTTACCTGAAGTAGAGTCAAACTTATTGACTTTATACATCCTTAGGTAAATTTGGCAGCTTCGCAACCAAATCCCCTTTCTTTGGCAATGGACCCTTAATAATGGGACTATCTCAGACTTAGTCTCTCTCTTTACCATTTGGTCAACCGAGTTGACTATGGCCAATCCTTTTTCATTGGGAAGAGAGAGCTTTACTGGATATCCGATGTCATCATTGTCAATGTCCATAAAGTTTTAGGAAGTTGATCTTAGCAAATAGGTAAGATCATTAAGGGTCTTGTCATAGTCTGTTTCATAGGAGTCCCAAAGGAACTCACTATGTGACTTAGAAAGTAGTTGAGCCACCAACTTTCTCAAGACTTTGACACCCAACTCTCCCGGCTTGTCAATATGTGACTACATAGACCTTTGCTTGCCAATAGGGCTTGAGTGACCTTAAACTTTTCAAGAACTTGTGGGTTAGGGAGAATAATTGGGGGAGGTGAAAGAAGTATGATTTCCATGGGACATTATCTTCATTTAGGAAAACTTGTTTCAAGAGATTTGGGAAGATCATAAATGTCTAAACCAGACATCTTTTGGGAGATACTCAAGATAGTTGATTTAAAGTCCCTAATATAACACCCAATATGAAATATTAAGGCTAGGACCCAACACAATATTTTATAACTTGGAAGAGGGATGCCGTAATCCAAGCTATAGAACATTTGAAGGTAGGTGAATGACGATTCACCAATTTCCACCATGAAAACGAAACAATTTAGTTAGGTTTTACTTGGATTTGAAACTCCTAGATCTTTTGAGATTCATTGAACTTTTCAATGGCATGTTTCAATATCGAGTGTACCCTTCAGGTTTTGTGACTGGGATGCCGAGGATCACAAAACAAGGTGTGAAGTAACCATGCAAATATACTTGGTACCCTTAATATTTACCCCTTAATCGATGTGCCGGTTAACCACACGTGCTCCACCGATACTATGATAAACATTAAGTTACCCTTTGCCTACCTTGTTAAATCTAGGTTAGTGTGTCGGTTAACCACACACGCTCCACTAACCGACTTAAACAAAGTGCAAAGTGTAATTTCATGGATTAGCACCTTATTCACATTTTCCTAAGTAACTAAGATTGGGTATTTATAAAAGGTTTAGTTACTTAATATTTATCATTAATACTTTTAATGAAGGGAGAATTATAGTCCTTGTCCTACCCGTTCGGCTAACGACCCTCCACCAGTCAAGGAAGCAGTGGTTGAGAGTAGACACCCATTAAGCTGTCATTTTATAGGCAACAACCTTATCCCCCCCTATAGCCCGACTTCGTGAATGAGGCCTACAAACGTTAAGACTGACTTGCTCTTATACATATATATAAATATTATTAACTTATAATATTATAAAGTATAAGGGTTGAATTTTAACTTTTAAAATTCTAAGGGCTAACTTGGAATTAAAGTATTCATAAGTGAAACTTTTCAAATTCCAAAACTTGAGGGCATGTTTTGAAACTATTCAAAACTAATTAGTTCCATAACTTATGTGTTTAAAGTAGTTTTAATTAAAAGACTCTTCAAGTTCCATAAATCGAGGACAAGTTATGGAAGACTTTAAACTAATAAAAGAATGTAACTTTTCTTTATTTTGTAAGTTATGGAATTAATTAAGGTTACACATTTTATTACTTAATGAAGTGACTCTTGAACCTCCATAACTTGAGGACAAGACTCTTCATTTTTGTAACCATTGCCAACTTTTATGAGTTTTATGAAACTTAAATGTGACTTTTCATGTAACTTGAGGACAAGTTACAAAAACACATTTTAGAATCAACTCTTAGATTAAAATGGATTGAAAACACATAATCAATTAACTTATCTATTAATCTAAGCAACTCATATGAACAAAGATAATTCACATCAAACATTTTCATGTAATTAGCATAACTTTTAAACCAATACAAAACATGAATCTATTGACAATTATCTTTGAAATTGGATTAGCATGAACATTACCACATCAAAAACAAGTTTATAAGTCCAAAAACATCTTAGGGTAATGTTCCTAGTCCAATTCCAGTCAAAACAGTCGAATATATGATGTCTGGGGGTCCAACTCGTCGAGTGCATGAACCAACTTGGAGAGTTGGATGCTTTTTGCCTTGGACTCGGCGAGTCTGCTGTGCAGACAACACCAAAATTCGATTTTTCAGCTAATTTTGCAAGTATAACAAGAAAACAAGCCTAGGCTCTGATACCTGTTGTAGCTATTGCACCTGAGCCGATAACAATGGCTGGTGTACAAATGATGATTCAAACGATGTTGGATCGTCAGATGGAAGAAACAAGACGCCTGCTTAGGAAGAATCGTGAAGAACCGTCAATTCAAGTAGAAGAGCCCAAGGAGAATGGAAGGCAATCTGAAGGAGAAAACTTTAGTGGGATCATTGGTCAAGACAACCCACCAGTGGTTAGACGCAACAACCAGTGTGGAGGAAATGATGGCCGTGGGTGTAAGTACAAGGATTTCATGGCGTCCAAACCACCATGTCTATCTGGAAGCCCAACGCCGGTGCAAGTTATGGACTGGATCTCCAAAATGGAGACAATGTTTGAAAGTTGCGAATGCAGCAACAGGCAGAAGACCGCTCTTGCGATCCCTCTGCTAAAATCTGGGGTGTTGAGTTGGTGGAAGCTATTATCCGACTCTATGCCCAAGGGAGAAGCAAGAAAAATGTCTTGGGAAGACTTTGTGGAACAACTAAAACTGCAATACTGCTCCGAGAAGGACCTTCTGGAAATCAGTAATGAGTTTCAGAATTTGAAGAAGGGGGAATTGAGCGTTACTTAATACGCTGCAAGTTTCACAGAAAAGATGAAGTTTATCCCATATTTGGTACCTACAGAACTCTCTAAGGTCAACAAGTTTGCCCTTGGACTACCAGCGGACTATGGTCTAATGGTTAAGCAAGCAACCACGTTGAAAGCCGCCATCTGGGCTGCTAGAAATGTTGAGACCCAGATCAGGGAAAAAGGTCTGGAAAGGTCAGGGGTGGGTGAAAATAGGAAAATTGAGGGATCTTCAGGGTCCAGCAAGAAAAGTAAATTCTAGAAATCTGGTTCGAGAGGAAGTGGAGGAAAGGTAGAGGCGAAATGGTGCGACAAGTGCAAGAAAAAGCATAATAGGAAGTGTGGCGGGGAAACCACATGCTTCAAATGTGGGAAGCCAGGGCATTATGCCAACGACTGCACCCTCACCAAGAATGTGTGTTATGGTTGCGGTGAGGAGGGGCACATCTCAAGGGATTGTCCGAAAAAGAAGGAAGCAGCAAGACCCAACATTTCGCCAAAACCGAAGGCAAGAGCATTCCAGATGACACTGGAAGTTGCTAAAGATGAAGCTGATGTCGCTTCAGGTACCTTTCTCGTTAGCAAATTGCCTGCCCAAATTTTATTTGATTCTGGAGCCAACTACTCCTTTATATCGCATGAATTTGGTAGAAAACTAGCTTTGCCTGTTGATAGACTAGATAATGCCTTATTAGTCGAAGTTGCTAGTGACAAGTTTGTACCTGTTAGCCATCGTATGAAAAACATCTTAATTTATTTGAATGGGAATAAGTTCCACAAGGAATTATTGCCTATAGAACTTAATGGTTTCGACATCGTTTTGGGAATGGATTGGCTTAGCGCCAATGATGTCGAAATTTTATGCAAGAAGAAAATAGTGAAAGTGAACCCGCCTGGGAAGGAATCATTTATGGTGTACGGAGATAAACGCAGAGTAAATTCTAGAATCATTTCTCTAATTAAAGCCAGAAAATGTTTGACCAAGGGGTGTACATCATACTTAGCATTCGTGATCGATGCTAAGAAGGAAAAGAAGGTGATGCAGAATATTCCCGTTGTGTGTGATTATCCGGAAGTATTTCCCGAAGATCTTCCTGGATTACCGCCTGATCGACAAGTAGAATTCTGTATTGACTTGTTGCCCGGAACAACGCCAATTGCAAAAGCACCTTATCGACTAGCACCGACGGAGATGAAGGAGCTGATGATGCAACTTCAAGAGTTATTGGAAAAGGGTTTCATTAGACCTAGTTCATCACCCTGGGGAGCTCTGGTGTTATTCGTAAAGAAGAAAGATGGAAGCATGAGGATGTGCATTGATTATAGAGAGCTGAATAAGGCAACAATAAAGAATAGATATCCGTTGCCGAGGATTGATGACCTATTCGATCAACTACAAGGTTCAAGTTATTTTTCAAAGATCGACCTAAGGTCAGGATATCATCAGCTGAAAGTAAGAGAGCAGGACATAGAGAAGACTGCATTCAGAACACGATATGGACACTATGAGTTCTTGGTTATGTCGTTTGGACTGACCAATGCTCCAGCAGCATTCATGGATTTAATGAACAGAGTTTGTAACCCGTTCCTTTATAAATCTGTGATAGTGTTCATAGATGACATTCTGATTTACTCAAAGAGCCAAGAGGAGCATGGCAGACACTTGTGAGAAGTGTTGGAAGTCTTGAAGAAGGAGAAGCTGTATGCGAAGTTCTCCAAATGTGATTTTTGGATTCGTGAAGTCCAATTCTTGGGTCACGTGGTCAACCAAGAAGGGATAATGGCTGATCCAGCGAAGATCGAAGTTGTGATGAAGTGGGAACAACCGAAAAGTCCCACTAAAATCCGAAGCTTTTTAGGATTAGCCGGATATTACCGAAGGTTTATCCAAGGCTTTTCTTCGATCACTAGTCCATTGACAGTTTTGACCCACAAAGGAGCTACTTATGCTTGGAGTGATAAGCATAAAGAAGCATTCGAGAAACTAAAGAAGAAACTATGCGAGGCACCGATACTTTCTCTACCCGATGGAGTTGAAGACTTCGTTGTTTATAGCGATGCGTCGGGTGTCAGATTGGGTTGTGTTTTGACCCAAAGAGATAAGGTGATCGCATATGCGTCTCGACAATTGAAAGAGCATGAAAAGAACTACCCGACTCATGATTTGGAGTTGGCAGCGGTAGTTTTCGCTCTGAAAATATGGAGGCATTACCTCTATGGCACGAAGTGCAAACTTTTTACTGATCATAAGAGTCTCCAATATCTCTTTGGTTAGAAGGAATTGAATATGAGACAACGACGCTGGCTAGAGTTACTTAAAGACTACGACTGTGAGATACTTTACCACCCCGGTAAAGCAAATGTTGTTGCTGATGCTCTCAGTCGGAAAGTCAATCTTGAAAGGAAAAGGCCAAGAGCGTTGAGAATTGAAGTTGTCTCAACCATTGTGGAAGGTATAAAGAAAGCTCAAGAGGAAGCTTCTGAGAAGAATGACCGAAAGGAAGAACGTTTGGGAAAAACGTTGGTGTTTGGTATAAACAGTCATGGACTGAAGGTGTTCCAAGACCGGATTTGGATACCTAAGATAGGAGGAGTCAGAGACCTTCTAATGGAAGAAGCTCACAAAACCATGTACTCGATTGATCCCGGTAGCACAAAAATGTATAGGGACCTGAAACCCTACTACTGGCGGCCGACGATGAAGCTTGATGTCGCAAAGTATGTGGCTGAGTGTGTGACTTGTGAAGTCCGCCGTCATAAACTTCCACCAGTCCTTTGCCCCCAATCGAAGCTGGTTCAGTGCAAACCGAACTCTCAAATGCTCTAGACACGAGCAAGTATAGAAACATCCCTCAATATTAGAAATCCATCTCATCGCAGTGATCGGATCCTGCGTCCCGTCGAACTCTGGTGGCTTCGTGTTGCTGAACTCTCGGTACAACAACGAGTCACCCCCTGTGGCCTCGCAGCAGCGATGGCTGCGGTGGCCGCAGCAACATCAGCATTAGTAAGAGCAGTGTAACACTCTTCAAAAGTCTCGATCAGAGTGGTCTTGATAGACCCAAACATCCCCGATATCTCGGCTCGGATGGTAGCAGCCACCTCCTCATGAATCAACCTGCGGATCTCCTCATCACTAACACCACTACTCTCAGGTGTGTGGCGTGTTCCAACCACGACGTCTCTCTGAAATACAACACAAAATATCAGAGATCTGCTCGAGCATACTCGCACTCGATAACTCAAACCTACTTGTTTCCGAGTACCCTAAGGATTCTTGCTTGGACTGCGCACTGATACGGTGTCTTCGGTAGTACGGGCCCTTATACTACCGTCCACACCGCATCAGTATTCACCCCAAGTCCTCCTCCTTGGATCCCAGATCAGAAGTATTCTACATCTCGCTAGCATAAGCTATCATTCGGTAGATCTCTCATAAGCTCCTCACTGCTACCTACTCACTCTCAAGCAGTAGAAATCTTCCTAGTCTAAGGCATCACAAATCAGGCCACTCTAGTCCTAATATGAATACCTAGCCTACTCTAGCATGCATATCATATCATAATCATATTTCATAACACATAATGCAAGGGTATATTGGGAAATAACCGTTCGGGCGCTGGCTGACCGTACACACTGCTTTCTCCTATTTTTTTCTCTTTTACTTCTTTAGAAAAATTGTTTATTTTATTAAAACTTTCTCAAATCCTCAGTTTGATTTTAGACACGCCCGAAGGTGCATCCGAATCCCTCAAACCAAGGCTCTGATACCAACTTGTAACAACGTAAATTTCAAAACAAATTTTCACTATTTAATAATGCAATTTCATTCATAAAAATTCCAAATTCTCAATGTATCACATAACAAATCCATAAAATCACATCCCAAGATCAAATATATGAAAACTCCGATAGTGTGTACTGGTCATGCCAACGCCTTCCCGCGATCCTCACTGGTACCTGAAACACATCACACAAACACTATAAGCACAAGGCTTAGTGAGTTCCCCAAAATACCACATACAACACATACGCCTCTCGAGGCTACAGTATGACCCTCCGGTCGATGTGTCTCGGCGGGACCCTCCAGTACCGTAGCTCGTTGGACCCTCTGGTCCGGTCATAGCTCGTTGGGCCCTTCGGCCCGATCTGTATCGTTGGACCCTTCGGTCCGGTCTATATAGTTGGACCCTCCGGTCCGTTCTATACAATCATATAGCATACATGTATCACATTTCACATAATCTCATACATACACATAGCACACAAGACCCTCCGGTCTACACATATATATACCACTCTAGGTAATGTATAGTGAGAAGACTCACCTCGGGTATCTCGGATAATCTCGCACACGAACACACTGGCCTAGCCCCCGCCTAAACACATAAACACACTTTCAAATAAATAATGGCTCCCAAAGGCTAGATTAAATCATCTCTACAATTCCACATAAGGGTAAAAGACCATTTTACCCCTCCCTGACCCAAAGTCCAAAGGTTGACCAAAACCTTAAAAATCAACGAAAGTCAACAAGAGGCAGTACGCGGGGCGTACGCCGGTGAACCACAATCGAGGTCTCAACCCCTTACGCTGCGCGTACTGGGAGTTATGCCCAACGTAAGTCTCACTTCAGCCTTTCCTTGGATTTTGGTCTTAAACGGTTAAGACACTCATTCAACTTCCAGATCTGACTCTCCCTAAGCCTCTTATGCCATAAAGTCAGAACCTTTAAGCCTTTGCATGGCTATAAAGGTCCCTACACCCTCTAACATCTTCCCTTCTTCCTTAAAAGGTCTAGATCTCTTGCATGGCTCAATATTTACGTCCAAGATTGCATTTTTATGAACATACAACTCTTATAGTCCTGAAATATGATAGATCTAGGCCAATGGAGACCATTTTCTCATAAAGTCTCCAACTTGGGACCAAAAACCATATAAATTGGTCCAAGAAGCACACAACACAAATGGAAAGGAAAGTTTTGAGCTTTTTACCTTAGAAAGACGCTCCAACCTCTGAAAAGCTCGGATCTACTCTTGCCCACAAACTCCTAGCTTCCAAAATGGCCTCCTCTTCTTTTTCACCACCTTGAAATGACACTTGAAGCTTAGAACACCAAAACACTAGCTAGAAACGAAGGAGGATTCTCTATTAGGGTTTCACTCTCAGGAATGGTGGCTGAGGATAAGGCCTAAGCATTCCTTTTATAGTGCACAAGACAAAATTTAGGGTTTACATTTGGGCTCGCTACGCCCAGCGTAACCCTAGGCGAGTCCGCGTCCAAATTAAGCGCGCGAGTACGCGCAGCGTACTCTTCAGTACGCCCAACTTACTCACTAGCCTAACAATTCATTTAAGGGGCTTAACTTGACAACTTGGAAAAAGGAGAAGGGTTTAAGAGACACACCTGAATTCGAAATGTTACATAATGCACTCGAGTCTTGACCAAAAATGGAGGTGTTTAACCTCATACTCACATTATACCATAGGTACGTTCGACGTACAATGCTACCACCTTTTCCTTCTATTAAGAGCTTAATCCTTAAGCTCTTTTGTCCAAAACCTAGATCTAGTCCTCGAATGATGTCCTTAACCATAAAGTTTCCAACTCTATGGTATTGCATGGCTATTAAGTGCTCAATACCAAAAACCCTAACTTCTTAACTCATTAAGACATCCTAGTTCATGCATGGAAGGAAACTAAGGTCCAAGATTACATTTTTATGATTCTAAACACTCCAAAATGTTTGGAAGGACAACTCATATGAATTAGAGTAACCCATACTCATAATACCAAGCTTATGGGACCAAAAAGAACACAAATCCATGGCTAATCAAGATCCAAACAAAACTTCATCAAGATCAGAGCCTTTTTACATCCAAATGGTGTCAAGTGATGATGTGGTTATGGATCCAAAGTGCTCTACTCTTCTAATAAGGTCCCCTATTTTTTCTTCCTCCTTCAAGATCACCAAAACACACACTAATGGCTCAAAGATGCTCTAAAACTGGAATGGGTTTTGTAAGGGTCGAAGATGGGGTTGTAGGGTGTGAATGAAGGGGGTATTAGTGTTGGAATAGTGTCTAAGGCTGCAACTATATTAGGCAAGTATTTGACCCAATTGTGCATGGTCCTTTTGGGTTGCCTTCACCATAGCAACTTGATAGGATGATTTATTATGAGAGAATATATATTATTAATATATTATGAGAATAATATAAGGAATAATAATATTGTTATTTGATTAATATAAGTCATAAATTAATTAGTATTAATTTGGTGACTTAAAGAGATTAATTAAATAAGAGGGTATAAACTGTCAATTGTTTGATAGTTACACTTTAGACTGTAAATCCTTAAGGGATAACGATTGGATGGATTCTAGAGCTTAGGATAGCTCAAAATCGTACAAGGCTTATCTATGGTAAGGATTTGGATTGCTTTAAGGAAAGGATTATCCAACTAGGGTTTAAGGTGAAACCCTTAAGGAGTCTACAAGTATAAATAGACCCTATGGCATAGGGAAATCGGCACCTATTAAGAAGAAAGAAACCCTGGCCGAATCTTCCCTCTCCTCTCTCTCTCAAATCATCTTCTTTGCTTATTGGTGTTTGTAAGCCATTAGAGGAGTGACAATTGTGACTCTAGAGTTCCAAGACAACAAGATCAAACAAGAGTTTCAAAGGTATACTTCTAGATCTGATTTTGTATTGTTTTATACCTAATTAGTTGTTAGAAGTCTTGGATTCAAAGCATGTTTAATTAGAAAGCCTAGATCCAAGCATTAGGGTTTTGCATGCGCACATAGGAAAGTTCTTATGGCTAAAACCCATCAGTGGTATCAGAGCCTAGATTGGTTTCTATTAAATTGTTGCTTGTTTGTTTGAAACTTGTGTGCAAAATTCGTTTTTTGTGTTTCTGAGTCATGGACTCGGCGAGTTCCATAGTGGACTCGGTGAGTTGGCCTGACTCGGCGAGTCCCTTGGTGCACTCGGCGAGTCCGAGCGTCAGGAAAGGCCAGATTCGGGATTTTTTGATGATTATCTTATAGAAACTTACCTTAATCATATTAGATCAACCCTAATCTGATTTTTTGATATATATGACTATAATCTTGATCTAATTAAAGATATTTATCAACTAATAAAATATTTTGTTAGGATCAGTATAGTGTTGCGTCTATTGGGCTCGTTAGCTAGTCCAATGTTTATCTCCGGTATGGGCCTGTTCATCCGTGAGTTTTGTAGGGTTTAGTATAAATAGATGCTTGCATGCATCCTAGAACGTAAGATGATAAGTAACGATTAGAGATTTATTGTTCAGAAAATTTATCGTTCTTGTTTTGTAACCCTAGAATCCTCTACAGCGGAAGTTCTTAGTCGATCTCTGCTGAGGATCGAGTAATCTAATCATTCGACACATCTTAATTCATACTTGTGTTTTGTTTACTGTTTTTACGTTCATCGCATACCTGTTACAAAGATCTAATCGATCAAAGAGTTAATTAATAACTCATCAATTGGTATCAGAGCAGGAGGCTGTGTAATTCATACACATCTTTTCTGTGAAAGAGTTTGCGATTAGGGTTATTCCGCATTAACTAATATTTATTGAGCCGTCATTCCATTATTGACGTAACTTAGCATTTATTTGTTTGCCCTAATATTAAATATTACAAGTCTGATCTTTCAAACAGGTTAAAAACGACCAAGCATGGACGAGTCACAATCTAATCCCATCAACATCTCTAACAACATTGGATCGACGACGAAGATTCCTATTCTTTACACTCATGATTACGAAGTCTGGGCACATCACTTTGAAGATTATGTCATCGGATCGGAAGACAATGGATACCTTATTTGGGAAGCAATCGTTTCTGGACCATTTGCTCACTCTGGAACGTCAAAAATCATTAAAACTCAGAAAGAGTACAATGATCTGTTAAAGGACGTAAAGGATGTTGCTCAAGATGAAAAGGAAAAGTTTCAATGCAACATTAAAGCATTGAGACTGATTCGATTCGCTCTGCAACCAGATACATTCAGGCTAGTGAGTTCATGCAGCACTGCTAAAGAAATATGGGATAGGCTGCGAGAGCTATATTCCACAGATGAAGATTTGGAGCATTCTATTCAGACCTTGCTTTTGTCTGAGTTTGGTGGATTTAAGCAAAATTCTGATGAAACTGTTACTCAGACATCCGATTGCTTCAATCATCTTCTTAGCAAGATGATTAAACACGATATAGAAAGGAAGCTGATTGAACAAAAAGTAACCTTTTTGAATGGCCTTAGATCCGAGTGGAGAGCGGTTGTGTCCACTGTTAAAGCTCATGAGCAATTTAAATCTTATTCGTTGGCAAAGATGGTGGGGATTTTGAAATCCCAAGAAAAGATTGTTTTGTAAGAGAAAAATGTGGTCTCCAGTTTAGGGTCCTTGGCCCTCTTGTCCAAAAGCAAAAGTGTGGTAGAAGATGAAGATCTCAACTTAGAAGATTATGATCTTATTCTGAAGACTATGCAATGATGGTGTCGAATCCAAAGAGGTTCATTAAGAAAAGGTTCCCTACCAATCAGAACCGAAATTGGCAGGGAAGCTACAGTTCTGAAAAGGTTAGGGAGGAACCGAAGACAGAGAAACCAAAGAAAGAGGCGAAAGTTGGAGGAGATTCAGGTGTGAACTGCTACTACTGCGGAGGAAAGAACCACTATGCCAAAGACTGCGTTCTAAAGAAAATGGCAGAGAAGGATGAGGAAAAAGATGAAGAGGCCTTGTTGATGAAAAAGTTGGAAGAGATCAAGAGCAAGAAAGCTACTGCTAACCCTTCAATGAATGCTTTAATTGTGCAGGGTTCGGCAACGGATGATGAGTTCGGTGGCGTGCAGGTCTGGTCAACCAACTCAAATGATGATGTGGTCAGGAAGCCATCTCATGGAAAGGCATACGTTGCAAGAGGTGAAGAAAGCGGTGGGAAGTGTTTGATGGTGACTGATATATCTCAAATTAGGGGATACAATACGGATGGTGGGAATGAAGAATCCAAGGAGCGAGAGGACCTATGCTTCACAGCAAAACCTCTCAGCGTGCAGATCAATGAGCTAGATGAATTGATCAAGAAGGTACAATCCGTTTTTGTTTCATTTAAAGTCCCACAAAATTCGTATGAAAAAGAATTAAAAAGCTTAAATTCAAGAATCTCAAATCTAGATAGCAGTTTAACTCAAACACGGGTCACCAGTTCTAACCTAACTGACCAAATAAGCAGGGTGTCTTCCAAGAGTGAGGAACGGAGGATGTGGATAGAGCTGAAGGAGTCGGAGCTGATTAAATCCAAAGATGAAAACATTTATTTGCAAAGAGACAATTTAAAACTTTTGAAACAAAGAAATGTCTTTTGTTTAATTGCTAAACGTCTTTATGCTAACATCACTCAACTTCATCTGAACTATGAAATAGGGCAGAAAATTCATCGCATGATTTTGCCCTACCTTGAATTTAAGGAAGATGAAATCGACACTGAAGCATATAATTGTGAAAGTGTAGTTTCGTCTGATGATGTGAATCCGACCTATATGTATGGTCTGTACAAAATCGAATCTGTTATAAAGTCCAAGGACCATAAGGACATGTTGAAAAACCTTTTGGATGAAAACGATAAACTGAAACTAAGGACCGAAACCATACAAAAGTTTGACTCATTGAATGCCAACTTGAGCTCATAAAATAAAATTGATGTTGAAAACGCGTCTGAGCTCAATGAGGATGATGATATGAGTGAAATTTCTGTAGAGGATGAAGTCGACTGTTCTGAGTTTGTCAAGAGCGAACCCAAAAACCACAAAAATCTTATTTCCGAAAATTCTGTGGAGTTCGCTCGTTTATGCCAAAATAAGTCCCCGATTCTTGAAGAAAAGGTCGTGGTGTACCAAAAGGTGAGAACAACACCAAATCAGGTGTATAAGGTCACAGGAGTAATCAAACATCAGACAGTCGAACTCACCGCCATAGTAAACGAAGATAATGCAGATGGTTGTGATGAGTTTTTCTGGTATGCTCCTATAGATAATGCAGACGAAACTGTTGGTCTGTCAGAGCGAACGTCCTGGAAAACCAAAGGCAGATATGTGTCAGAGCCATTAAACAAGCCTGACAACTTCGATGTGCCAAGTACCAGTGGTGCAAAAGAAGTTCCTGTAGAAGAAGTCACTCCTTCAAGCGAAACATCATCAGTTCAAAGTGAACCGGCTGACAAAAAGCAAAAGCAAAAAGCAAACATCCACCGACAGCCGAAGCAAGTAAAGGATCAAAAGCAGCAAAGGAATCTGAGATACAAAAAGAATCTCTCAGAGCGAAAACAGTTCTGGCGATCTCAAAACGCCCATTTTTCTGATCATGATAGAAAGTCAGAGAAAAGAGCAGTCAGACCGCAAGAAAGGAATAACAACCGAAGGGAAAGGTTCGGTTCAGAGAACACCAGCTACCGAAAGCATAGGTTCGGTTCCGAGAGCAAAAGCTTTTGAGGTTCAAGGTTCGGTCCCACTGATGACCAAAACCTAAAGGGTCACTTAGAACCTCAAATCAAGAAAACATCTCAGTCTAAATTCTCTCATTCTAATTCTTCTCAACCCCATTCTAAATCCAATTCTGTTCAAACTCAAAATCCAAAATCTTCAACAGATTTGAAAGGAAAATCGAAGGTTTCCTCACTCAAGAATGATCAAAAGCATTCCAAGGCCCAAACGCCTGAACCTGAATCCAAACCGACTGCAAGAAATCCCAACAAAATTAAAGTTTTCACTATTAAGAAGAAGGATGAAACAACTTTAATAAAAAGAACATATCTTGTTGACATTTCTCTTACTATTCCTGTTCCTGTGAAAGGCTCACGTGGACCCAAGAAACTTTGGGTTCCTAAATCTGTTTGATTTTTGCAGGTTATCAGTGACGAGCAGTTCGACGAAGAATGGTATATTGATAGTGGCTGCTCACGTCACATGACAGGAAGGATGGAAGAGCTGAGGGAATTCCGATCTCTTCCAAATGGCGGGAATGTCAAGTTCGGGAACAACTCATATGGCACGATAAAAGGTTATGGGATGATAACAAATGGAGACTTCACGATTAGAAAAGTTGCATACGTTGAAGGACTACAAGATAACCTCATCAGTGTATCTCAGCTTGTTGGAGGTACCGGTCTTAAAGTTTCATTTGACGATGAGGGTTCGGAAATAATAGAGAATAAAACAAAAAGAGTTATTCTCAAATCAGAGCGCAAAGGCGAAATGTTTCCTCTCAATCTCAAACCTATCAAAGGAAATCCAGCTATCTGTCTGTTATCCAAAGCACATTCTGACGAAAGCTGGCTGTGGCACCGAAGGCTCTCCCATCTCAATTTCAAGGATATCAACAAACTTGTCACAGGAGGTCATGTTCGGGGTCTTCCATTGCTCAAGTTTGATCGAGAACATTTGTGTGCTGCATGTGAAATGGGGAAGCAGAGTCGTCAAAGTCACCCATCCATAATAAACACTAAAGTCGTTGAACCACTTGAGTTAATTCACATTGACTTATGTGGTCCATCTTCTATCGAAAGCATTGGCGGTAGCAAGTATATTCTTGTTATTGTTGATGACTTTTCACGTTTTACATGGGTGTTCTTTCTGAAGCACAAATCTGAGGCAACTCTTAAGCTAAAGATGTTTATCAAGCAGGTTGAAGTGCAGCTGAGGTAAGTCGTTCGCAACATCAGAAGCGACAATGGGCTGGAGTTCAAGAATAAAGAATTTGAAGACTTTTTAGCAGAAAAAGGAACCAGTCACAACTTCTCAGCTCCCTACACCCCTCAACAGAATGGGATTGTCGAAAGACGAAACCGATCTTTGTGTTAGGCGGCCCGAACCATGCTAAGTTTCGCTTCTCTACCTCTATATTTCTGGGCTGATGCTATTGCTGTAGCATGTTTTACGCAGAACAGGTCTTATCTCAATAAGCGTTTCACTCTTACTCCTTATGAGATCATCAACAATAGAAAGCCAAACGTCAAATTCTTCCACGTATTTGGCTCACGATGCTTTATCTTCAATTCTAAAGAACATCGTAACAAGTTCGACGTAAAAGCCGATGAAGGGATTTTTCTGGGATATTCTCTCACTTCGAAAGCATACAGGGTTTTAAACAAGCATTTGAGGAAGATTGAAGAAACGTATTATGTGACTTTCGATGACAGCTATGTCAAGAAGCTGAAGGCCACAGAAGAATCAGTTGGAGAAATCTTCTCTCAAACAGGCCAAGTCACAGCCTCGATTGCAAATTTGTTTGAGCAATTTGTTGAGTTATTTGATGAACCGGAGAAGGCTACTCTCTCAGAAGCCAATGCAGCAGACAACAAAGTTGACCATTTGAAGCAAATTGTCGATGACGCTGCCAAACGACTGGGTGAAGGAGAATCAGTTCCAAATAAACCTTCTCAGCAAGGTGCTTCAGTTGAGGGGGAGAATCCATCTTCTTCAAAACAGCCGAGTTCACAAGTTGAGGGGGAGAATCCGTCTTCTTCAAAACAGCCGAGTTCACAAGTTGAAGGGGAAAAATCTTCTCCATCTGCTCCCGAAAGTTCTACTGCACCCAAAGGTACTGTAGCTACCGAAAGCTCAAATGCACCCGAAACTCCTGTAGCACCGGAAAGTCAAGATACCCCTAAAAGCTCATCAGTCGAGGGGAGAATGTCGATATGTTTTATGACGATGACAGTCAATCCGAATTAGAAGAGATGGTAAATGCCGAATTGGATCCATCCTATGATCCAAATTACCCTCCTCTTGTCAAATGGACTAGAGATCATCCTGTTTCACAGGTTGTGGGTAATGTCTCTGAAATGGTGTTGACCCGATCTCAACTGAAGGCAAAGCAAACATCTTTATTTTCAAAAGTAGAGTTCTGTATGTTTAACTCTTTCGTCTCAAAAGTTGAACCAAAGATAGTAAACACTACTCTTGATCACTCTGATTGGGTTCAAGCTATGCAAGACGAACTTAATGAGTTCGAAAGAAATAAAGTTTGGCGCCTCATTCCAACTCCTCAAGATGCCTCGGTTGTTGGTCTCAAATGGGTCTTTAGAAATAAAATGGACAAAGAAGGCAATGTAATAAGAAACAAAGCTCGTCTAGTTGTGAAAGGATACTGTCAGGAGGAAGGAATTGATTATGAGGAAACATTTGCTCCTGTAGCTAGGCTGGAATCTGTTCAAATATTTCTTGCCTATGCTGCACACAAGAACTTTGAGGTCTACCAAATGGACGTGAAGTGCGCATTTCTAAATGGAGAACTTGAAGAAACGATGTACGTGGAGCAACCTCCGGGATTCGTGAATGAAAAATACCCCAATCACTGCTATATTCTGGACAAAGCAGTATATGGACTGAAACAAGCACCTAGGGCCTGGTATGAAACGCTAACCAAGTTTTTAAAGATGTCCAAATTCAAACAAGGTTCGGTTGACCCAACCTTCTTTCGTAAGAAGGAAGGTAACCACCTTATGATTGTTCAAATCTATGTCGATGATATCATCTTTGGCTCAACGAATCCTAGCTTAACAACTGAATTCAGAAAGCTGATGGAGACTAAATTTGAAATGAGTTCAATGGGTCCGATTAGCTTTTTCCTTGGTTTAAATATTAGACAGGGACCCGAAGGCATCTTTATTAACCAGGAAGCCTACACCAAGACTCTCCTTGCTAAATTCGGCATGATGGGAGACTCAAAGGTTAAAGTTCCAATGGCGTTCGGCACCAAGCTCACTCCATCCTTGGATAAGCCAACAGTCGATATTACGCTATATCGCCAGATGATTGGTTCTTTAATGTACCTTACTGCTAGCAGGCATGATATAATGTTTTCTGTTTGTTACTGTGCTAGATTTCAGGCGAATCCTCGTGAACCTCATATGCTTGCAGTGAAGAACATTCTCCGGTATCTGAAACGAACTACCTCTCTCGGCTTATGGTATCCATCAAACTCAGGTTTCTTCGTTCAAGCCTACTCAGATGCAGACCTTGGAGGTTGTGGACTAGACAGGAAAAGCACCACAGGAGGCTGCCAATTCCTTGACGGGAAGTTGGTTAGCTGGCAATCAAAGAAACAGACTTATGTATCTCTGTCTACCGCTGAAGCAGAATACATCGCAACTGCCTCCTGTACATCTCAAGTGATTTGGATCCAAAGCCAGCTCCGGGACTATGGACTTAATATGAAAAAGATCCCACTATATTGCGACTCTGAAAGTGCAATTAGGATCTGTCATAACCCAGTGCAACACTCCAAGACTAAGCACATAGCACTGAGGTATCACTTCATTAAGGATCATGTGGAATATGGGAACGTCGAAATTCATTTTGTTCGAACCACTGATCAACTGGCCGACATCTTCACCAAAGCTCTTCCTGAAGCTTCTTTCAACAAAATTCTACAAGGGCTTGGAATGATGGAATCGGAGTCAGTACCAAAAATTACCTCTCAAGATCAAAAGTAAGAAGCGAAATAGACCGAACGTTCGGGTTCGGGTCTCTTGTATGCCGAAATAGACCGAACGCTCGAGTTCGGGTCTTGATCTGATGTACTGAAATGAACCGAACGCTCGGGTTCGGTTGTATCATCTGATCTTTGCTTATCGCTAAAAGGTAGTTTCCTTGGTTGTAAATCTTTTCTATTATTTTTCCAAATTCATTTATCTTATTGTCGAAGTTCTTTTCTTTTTCAAACTTATTTTTTTTGGCAACCGAAATGGACCGAACGTTCGCGTTCGGTTCCAAAATATTTTCTCACCCGAAATAGACCGAACGCTCGGGTTCGGTTCAAAAAAAAAAAATCTCAACCGAAATAAACCAAACGCTCGGGTTCGGTTCCAACATTTTTTTTTGTATAAATTTTTTTATGTCTTATTTATTTCGATCAAAAAAAATTCCAAAAATATTTTTTTTCTTTTACTTTCGTATTCAAAAACTCCAAAAATATTTTATTTATTTATTTATTTTATTTTGGCTTTTATTTATTTCATTGTGGGTAACTTATTTCACTAGCTAAGTGTCCCTAGAAGCATGCTGTTGTATGTATCCAAAGTCTCATCTGATTCTGAATAATAGCCTTACTGACTTGGTACAAACAAACTCTGTCTTCCCAATTAGGCTCTCATATTTATTCTAATCATGAGCTACCTAACTCTCTTCTCACATGAGATAAGAGTTTTCTGCTTAAGTCCCTATTTTTATAGCAGAGGTACTTTGGTCTCTTTCCACCATCTACATTACTTTTTCTCCATCTCATTCGTTTCACAAACGTAACCCTTGAGACTCTCAGACATTACCACTGAGGTTTATGGTTGCACAATTTCTGTGTTCATGATCTTAGCTTCATGTCACTACGTGCTAAGTGAAACCCACAATTCAATACCTACTATGCATTGACGGTGAACAATTAACTTGCTCTAGCTTTCACTAATGAATTGACGAACTTATCCATGGGGGTACAACATGAAATCTCTATTTTTCTTTTGAGTGATTCCTATGAAATTGTTAAATCCAATAACATTTCTTCCCTTGGGATCCAGTTTTTTTTTTTTTTTTTGAGATTTCGCATACATTAGTTTACCTTGCCACTTAAATTATCTCCAACCTACTTGTTCAACAGACTACATTGGTCTCACAAGTACTTCGTTCGATTTCTATCTTATATCAAGATCAGGAATTATGAATCGAAGCGAAAGCCACCCCATAAGCCTACATAAAAGAAGCCTTTCAACACTTCTTAATAAGTGTCTGATCGTTATTCAACGGGAAACCACACAAACACTTTAAAGTCTCTCTTGAATTTGAAGGAAGAGATTCGTGCCCGGGATCCATTGTTTCGTGTCTTTATTGACATCACATAATCCCTCAAAAGTGTTGCTTTATTTCTTTTTCTTTTACACACTCAGCACGAAAATCTTTTTGATTTTCCAAAATTCTGGTTTCATTAATTCTAAGGACTTTTAATTGGATTGGTTGTTATAAAAGGTTGTGGTTAATATTGATCCACGTGGGGATTTTACTTTAAAGATGTCGTTAATCTCTAAAGGGATAAGATGACGAAATGATGACTCAGGCGGGAGTCCAATCGATTTGATTTCAAACGGCGCAACAGGGAAAAGCGTGCGAATAGGAACCGTTTCATCTCCAAACGGCGCCTGATGGGAAGGCGTGTGATTAGGGACTGACACTCTCTCTCCTGCGTGATCATCGGCACACCCAACTGTCACGCGTCAGTCACCTCCGAAAAACCCTTCGTTTTTTTTCAATTGAAGATTTGGGAAAGATTTTTCTCTCTCCTTTACCCACAGTATAAAAGACAATGTGATCCACCGTTTACCTCTTTACTGCACCTACATTCCCAGAAAGCAAGAAAATCCTCTAAACCTCTACTGTTCATCATCTCTCCCACTTTCATCTCAACAACGGCGGATTCTTCATCTGTTCACGCAACTTCTCACATCTTGCCCATTCGTCCCCAGCAGACTTTGATCATTGATCTTACTCCTCAGGCATATGACGCTTTCATGTTTCCCATCATTGAATGCCTGAAGTTCTCGCCAATCGCTCCTGCTCTTACCAGGGCTGAAGCTGTTCCAATGGAGTTCCTGTCACAAATTTTTGCTACAGCTCACTACGACAAGGTCGTCGACATGATTTTCTTCGATGTCTTTGAGCACAAGGCGTTGATTTCTAAACAAAGGTTTTGTACGTTGTTAGGGTTTGAACCTAATTCTTCGAGGGTTAATCCTGAAAGCATCCCAATGGGTCATCTGTTCAACATGTTCTACAACATGGGGTACACTAAAGTGCTCACTACAGTCACGAAATTCAAAAAGTCGTGCCTGCCCCTCAGTGGAATGGGATGTTCACTGTTCTTTTCAAGAGCTTATCTGAACGAAGTGCCGGATCCGATGGGGCAAGTCGTTTGTTTCTCTCAATCATGTACGGGATCTACAATGGCATCAACATGGACTACGGGTCGGTCCTATGGCAACAACTCATTCAGAGTCTCTCTTCCACCTCTCGACACTCAAAGATTTCTTATGCCCGGTTCTGGACTATTGTCACGAAATGGTTGATGGACAAGTACCACGTCCCCATTGTCGCTGGTGCTCCAATGTCTTCGATTGGTACTTTCCATACCACGAAGATCATTGTCTCGGATGCTTCGAAATTTCCCTTCAACGGGTCTATCCCAGAAACGATGTATGGTGATGTTCCTGCTAACAACCGGATTATCAGAAACGTACAAGGAGTTCAAACGTTTTGGTCCAAGGGATCTTACTCCAGAGATGCTGAAATCAATTCATGACGCTGACAAGCCTGCTCCTAGAGGCAAGAAGGCTGATAAGGGAAAACAGGTGCCAGAGGGAGCAAAAGGCCCATCTCCCAAGAAAAGGAAAACCACTAAGGCTGCTCAGTCTCCACCACAGAAGAGGAGAAAAACCCAACCGAGACGAAAGCTGATTATTGCTTCATCCTCAAGCGAATCTGAGGACGAGGGTTTTGATTCGGATGGATCTCAACGTGGCAACACTCCACCTCGTTCGCATACCCCAGAGATACATATTTCTACTTCTCCTATCTCTTCTCCACCCGTTACAATTCCTATTTCTATTCCCCCCATAACCTTCACCACTCAAATACCATCCACCTCCATCCCAGTACCACCACCTATCTTTACCGAAGCAACAACCACCACCACTGCAGATGTTAGAACCAACGTATCTGATATGGAGGTTCATACTGATGCACCAAGATCCACCTCAGCACCCGAACCCACACTAACAACCGAACACACCACCCAACCCGAAACTACAACTACTACCGAACCTACAGTTTCACCACCACCATCTTCTCCTGCTCATGCATCAGAGGAAGAAGAACCTCTCCTTGGCGGGGAGAATATGACTTTTGATTCGGTCTATTACAGTCCGTTGCAAGTTCAAAGTGATGATGATGACGATGCTCCTTTCACAAAGAGGCATCTCAAGGAGCTACATGACAAAATCGATTCGCTCATCGCCTCATCCTCTACATCACAGACCTCTATCTCTGAAGCTGCAATTCAGAAAATTGTTGAGGCTTTTTCCAAAGCTCATCAAGTTTCCCTTGATTCTGCCACTGCAGCCATAGATGCCTCAACCAAAGCTTGTGAGGCAGCGACCGAAAAAGTCGATAAACTATTCACTGATGCTTCTTCCTTGTTGAAATCTTTACAGGAAAACGCTGAAGCTACCTCGACAAAGCTGGAACCAATTGTCAGCCAGCTGGCTAACTCAGTCGCATCATAGCTAAAGTCGTTCGCTTCGCTTTGTCAAACCATCTCTGACGACAACTCAACTTTCAGAACAACCATTGAGGAACGTCTCTCCAAGCTTCAAGAAGACTTAGCTGCCGAGAACACTCTAATGGATGTTCTTGCAAGGAAAACTACCGCTCTGAAGGTCAAAAGTATTCAACTCTCCAACTCTCAACAGGAGATTGAGTCTCTTCGATCTGAAAGAGAGGTGGTTAAATCGTGTGTTTCAGATGTCCACTCTGCTATCTCAAACATCCTTGAAGCACATGACCCAATCCTCAATTATTCAGTACGACGTACCCTTGCAGAGAAGCTTGCTCCCGCCCTTTCTCTACTGATCAAACTTGAAGGGCTCCTTGATTTCGTGTCCATTCCGAAACAAGGGGGTGAAAAAGAACAAGTGTCTCAACCACCTCCTACATCAACAGCAACAAACACAATCGAACCTCCTCCAGTAGGCCAATCCTCAGGTTCCGGTGTGAAAGACAAAGGCAAGAAAATTGCTAAGGAGAGTGACGATGATGATAAAGAGACTATTGCCGACCTTTTGAAGCAACAGGGTCGAGATAAAGAGGCTGACATCAGTGTTCGTGTGGCTAGAGAGGCTGAAGAAGCCGAAAGGAAACAAAAAGAAGCCCACGATCTTCTTGAGAGCAGGAAAACTCTTTTTCCTTCTTGGACTCTTGAGAGGCTGATTAAAGAAGCCATTGACACACCAAGTATCTTGTGGCTAGAACCTGTGATCTCTTTAGATCGTTCTAACACTGTCGACTCGCAGTTCGACATGTCACTGACCCGAAAGGCGTTTATTTTTCATGCCTTTTCCAACATTGCAGAGTTCCCTCATCCTCATCCACAGGTTGATCGGGACTTAATCAAATTTTATCTGAAGGCAGCTAAACCCCATTACCAGACTTGGAGCGCTCAGAAAATTGTCAATGTTCGGGTCCTGAAGCCGTACAGGGAAGGCAACTTCACCAACGTTCGGTTCAAGGTACTACGGGGATCTGCCAAGACCAAACATGCCATCTCACTTGCAGATCTTCCCAACCTTAATTCCCATGATTGGATTATCTTGCACAACATCCTTCTTACAAACGAAGCTGAATATGGTCCGATCATCGACCACTTTAAGAGGACGCTTGTATGCTATATCATGGAAGTTGCTTTGATGGATCAGGAGATTGCGAGCGTGTTCAAGAAGAAACCTACCATATCTCCTGTTGGCTCTGCCAGTGATCTCAATATGATGCAGATGGGAAAAATTGACCCAAAGAGAAACTCTGTCATGTTTACCAGGAACGAAGGACATAAATGTCTTTTCGCCTTGGCAGACAAACATCTCTACACCACTGCCTGTTTGGAACACGTTTTAGGGATCATCCATCGATGCAAGCAGAACACAGCGGATGATATCAAGTACTTTGATGACATGATTCAATAGTACATTCGCTTCAGACAGACAATCCTTGTACTTATCACACGTCTATTCGATACAGTAAAGAAGGCTCCCGTTGCTGGTCCAAGCAAGAAGAAACGATAGTCTCGCTCCAAATTGACGCAAAGGGGGAGATTGTTAGGATCAGTATAGTGTTGCGTCTATTGGGCTCGTTAGCTAGTCCAATGTTTATCTCCGGTATGGGCCTGTTCATCCATGAGTTTTGTAGGGTTTAGTATAAATAGATGCTTGCATGCATCCTAGAACATAAGATGATAAGTAACGATTAGAGATTTATTGTTTAGAAAAGTTATCGTTCTTGTTTTGTAACCCTAGAATCCTCTACAACAGAAGTTCTTAGTCGAGCTCTGCTGAGGATCGAGTAATCTAATCATTCGACACATCTTGATTCATACTTGTGTTTTGTTTACTGTTTTTACGTTCATCGCATACCTGTTACAAAGATCTAATCGATCAAAGAGTTAATTAATAACTTATCATATTTAATCTCCTTATGTGATAATTAATTAATTATTTTGATTAAATTGGTAATTATCTTGCAAGAAATCTTGAATAAATCAAATATAGATAATTAGGAAATTAATTGTTAATTAAAATTATTTGTTATTTGATCCTCCATGTTTTAAATGTTTAAAACTTGTCGTCAAGTTTTGAAATTTATGTTTTGTGATTAAAAGTTTTAATTTAGACAATTTAAATTTCAAACCCTAGATTTTTTAAAAGTTTAAAATACAACCCTATACTAATATAATATTACAAGATTAATATATATATATATATATATATATATATATATATATATATAACTAAAATGCTAGTCTTACCGTTAGTAGGCCTCATTCACGAAGCCGATCTACAAGGTGGGTATAAGGTTGCGGCCTATAAAATGGCGCTTAATGGGTGTACACTTACACCCACCGCTTGCTTGATCGGTGGAGGGTCGTTAGCCGAACGGGTAGGATAGGGCAACCTCATCCTCTCATTAAAATTATAATACGAAATACAAAGTAACTACATATTTTTAAAATTTCCCAATCTTAGTGACTTTAGGAAAAGTGAATTGATGCAGTCCTATGAAATTACACTTTGCACCTTGCTAAGAAGTTAGTGGAGCGTGTGTGGTTTACCGACACACTAATTGGTTCTAAGCGAAGGTGGAAAAGGGTGATTCATTGTTTATCATAGTTCGATGGAGCGTGTGTGGTTTACCAGCACATCGAATAGGTGATCGTTACAATGAAGGCACCATGTGAATTTGCATGGTAATTCACACCCGCTTTGTGATCCTCGGTATCCCAGTCACAAACAAGAGGGGCATATCGAGATTTAAACATGTCATTGAATAGTTTCAATGAATCTCATCCGAACCTAGGAATTCTCAATACATTTAGGACTTAAAGTTATGTTTATATGGTGGAGAATTAGTGAATTGTCATTCACTTACCTTCATATTATTTGCATGTTAGATTACGGCATCCCTTTTCTAATATGTAAATATTGTTGTTGGATCCTAGCCCTAATTTTTCTTATTGGGTGATAATTAGGGATTCATAATCTAATCTATCTTTGTCCTTTCTATTTGTAGATGTCGAACGCAAACAACGCTGCTGCTAGTTCTTTCACATTGATGAGCCTTTGTCAAAAGGTCATTTTCGATGGAACGAACTTTAGTGAATGGATAAGATACATTCGCACCATTGCTCGCTATGAGGATAAGGAGTATGTCCTCGATGAGAAGCTCGAGAAAATCAACCCTGAAATCGCTACTCCGGCTGAAATGACCGCTTTTGAAACTCACGAGCGAGATGCAACAAAGGTACATTGCATCATGATAGCCATCATGAACTCCGAATTCCAAAAGTCCTATGAGGACATGTACCCGTACGAGATGCATCAAGACTTATTGGAGAGATACCACCAAAACGCGAGACAAGAGCGTTATGAGATTTTCACTAACATGATTTCCGCTAAGATGGGTCATGGAGAGTCTCTTACCGTGCACCTGCAAAAGATGCAAAGGTATGTCGACCGCCTTCGCAAGTTAAATGTTGACTTTGGGGAAGACTTGGCGATCGACATGGTGCTTCACTCTTTGCCTCCAAGCTACAATCAATTTAGGATGACCTACCACATGAACAAAGAGGAGGTCACCTTAAGCAAGCTCCAAGGTCTCTTGAGGGTCGCTGAGAGCAACTTCGAGGACTAGTCTGTTGCACCAACTCCCAATCCGCCCGCTGCTCCTGTCTTGGCTATTGGACAAGGGAAGGGAAAGAAGAGGAAGGCCTCGTCTAAGAACTATCGCAAGGTTAAAGCCCGAGATGGTGCCTCTTCTAGTGGGACCAAAGTTGATCCTGTTAAACCCTGCCCTAACCCGAAGGAGGCAGAGTGCCACCACTGCCACAAGATAGGACATTGGAAGAGAAGCTGCCCAGAGTACCTGCAAGCCATCAAGGAAGGAAAGATCAAGCCATCTTTCGCAGGTATATACACAATTAAATCTAACGATTCTAATCATACTATCTCTTGGGTTCTTGATACTGGTTGTGTTTACCACATTTGCTCTAATGTGCAGGGACTAAGAAGAAGTAGGGATGTGGAGCAAGGAAGGATCAATCTAATCATGGGGAACAGAAGATCGTCGTCTGTGACCAAGATTGGAGTGTATTCTTTAGTGCTTAGGAATAGTTTATGTTTAGATTTGAACAATTGTTGCTATTCGCCAGAAATGGCTAGAAACATCATTTCATTTCATGGTTTGTTTAGACAAGGTTTTAGATTTTCTTTTAATAATGAGAATGGTTCTATTTTAGCTTATCTAAATGGTGTCTTTTATTTTGAAGCTATACCATGTAATGGAATATATGAAACTGTTATGATTGTTGATAACTTAGGAAATGATGTTTTGAACATAGATTCTTCCAATAGTATGGATAGAGCATCCTTGTGGCATTGTCGTCTTGGACATGTCAACAAGAAACACATAGTCCAACTCCAAAAGGATGGAGTGTTGGAGTCATTCGACCTTAGGGAAGATGACACATGTGAGTCTTGTTTACTTGGAAAGATGACCAAGTCACCATTCACAAGTACGTGTGAAAGGGGTGAGGGTCTATTGGACCTAATACATACCGATGTATGTGGACCGTTTAGATCAACCACGAAGGATGGGAACCACTTCTATGTGACTTTTACCGATGACTATAGTAGATATGGGTATATCTATTTAATCAAGCAAAAGTCAGAAACTTTTGAAAAGTTCAAAGAGTTCAAGAATAAAGTGGAGAATCAATTGGGCATGAAAATCAAGATGCTTCTATCCGATCGAGGAGGAGAGTACCTAAGTCTTGAATTCCACGATTATCTCAAGGAGTGTGGAATAGTTTCACAATTGACGCCACCTAGGACACCACAATTGAAGGGTGTGGCAGAAAGGCGTAATCGAACCTTATTGGATATGGTCCGCTCTATGATGAGTCGTGCTTCACTATCAATCTCTTTTTGGGGGTATGCCTTAAAGACTGCCGCCCATATCCTTAACCGAGTCCCTACTAAGAAGGTTGCCAAAACACCTAATGAGATGTGGACAGGGAAAGCTCCCTCGTTAGCACATATCAAGGTTTGGGGTTGCGAGGCTTTCGTAAGACGAGATACTCACGACAAGCTCGAACCTCGTAGTGAGCGATGTATTTTCATCGACTACCCGTAGAAATCCTTTGGATATCTCTTCTATAGACCGAAGGACAATGTTGTCTTCGTTGCGAGGAGAGGAGTTTTCCGAGAGCGAGAACTCACAAGCCAAGGAGACAGTGGGAGGCAAATCGAACTTGAAGAGATTCAAGAGTCGATAGATGAAGGAGCCTCTACCGCTGGCACTCAACCCGAGGAGGAAACTACGGTTGAATCGATTGACGAGTCCTTACCTCTTAGACGTTCCGATAGAGTTAGAGTTCAACCCCAGTTTTATGGTTTTCATATTACTACCGAAGGGGACACGTATATTAGTGATGGTACACTAATAAACCTTGATGAACCTAATAGCTATAAGGAAGCCATGGCAGGCCCAGAGTTTGCGAAATGGAAAGAGGCAATGGATAGCGAGATCCAATCCATGTATGATAACCAAGTTTGGAATTTGGTTGATTATGTGCCCAGACGTAAGACCGTTGGGTGCAAATGGATATTCAAGAAGAAGACCGACGTGGATGGAAACGTACACACATATAAAGCACGATTGGTCGCGAAGGGCTTTACTCAAACTCCCGGAGTTGACTATGATGAGACCTTCTCACCAGTTGCGAAGATAAAATCTATTAGAGTGATGCTAGCGATTGCCGCATTTCATGATTATAAGATTTGGCAAATGGATGTCAAGACCGCTTTTCTTAACGGAAAGTTGGCTGAGGATGTTTACATGGCTCAGCCAGAGGGGTTTGTGGATCCGAAGCATCCGAATAGAGTGTGTAAGCTTGAGAAGTCCATTTATGGACTTAAGCAAGCGTCTCGTAGATGGAATCTTTGCTTCGATGAGAAAGTCAAAGAGTTTGGATTTGTACGAAGCGAAGATGAATTCTGTGTATATGTCAAAGCCAGTGGGAGTATAGTAAACTTCCTCGTTCTATATGTTGATGACATATTGCTCATAGGAAATGACATCCCAACTCTGCAGGAGGTTAAGTCCTGGCTCGGGAAGTGCTTCGCTATGAAGGACCTCGGAGAGGCTTCTTATATTTTGGGAATAAGGATAGTAAGAGAGAGAAGTAAATGACTAATAGGACTTAGTCAGAACACTTACTTAGAGAAGGTACTAAAACGTTTTAGTATGGAAAGCTCGAAGAAGGGAGAATTACCGATACAAAGTAATGCCAAGTTGAGTAAGACTCAAAGTCCGAGTACCGAAGCTGAAATAGTAGAAATGAGCCGAGTACCATACGCTTCCGCAGTTGGCTCAATCATGTATGCTATGACTTGTACTTGCCCTGATGTAGCCTTTGCTCTGAGCATGGTTAGTAGATATCAAGGGAACCCTGGCAAAGCCCATTGGATTGCGGTGAAGAATATCCTTAAGTACCTTCAGAGGACGAAGGAATGGTTCTTAGTACTCGGGGGGAGTGACGACTTGAAGGTGCGAGGGTATAGTGACGCCAGTTTTCAGACCGACAGGGACAACTACCGTTCGCAGTCGGGCTGGGTATTTACCCTGAATGGAGGAGCAGTGACATGGAAGAGTTCCAAGCAGGAAACCGTAGCTGATTCAATGTGCGAATCAGAGTACATTGCAGCAAGCGAAGCATCGAAGGAGGCAATATGGCTGAAGAACTTCATCGGTGATCTTGGAGTTGTACCTGCCATAAAGGAGCCCATGGAGATTTTCTGTGATAATGAAGGAGCGGTTGCCTTGACCAAGGAACCGAGGGATCATGGTAGATCTAGACATATCGACAGAAAATATTACTTTATTAGACATCGTGTAGAAGAAGGACAACTCGTAGTGAAGAGGATATCATCAGAAGATAACCCAGCAGATCCGCTTACGAAGGGACTGAGCAGGGTTAAGCACTTGCAGCATGCTAGGAGTATTGGGCTGAAGGATGATATTAGCATAGATTAGATAGTAGTAGAAACGCGTAACAGATAAATGTAATTAACATTTGATGATTAAATAAAGGAGTTTTATTTATGAGTAATGTTACTGTCTTATGTTAATTGTTTAACTATTGTTTCATTTTTCATGTTTTGACTTCCAGAATAATTGAATTTGTTAAGAATAATCGAATTATTCAAATTGTCCACAATCGTTCATATGTTGGAAGTAGATATGAATGAAGATTGTCGTGAATTGGTGCGTAGATTGTCTAAATGGTATTAGACATAGCAAAAGATTGCTGCGACGTTCATGAGTGCTTATGAACTGGTTTTTAGCATTGGAACAAACCCGTGCTTGCTGGAATCACCTTATGGAATATGATATAAAAGGGTGATCGCAAGATGATAATATCATATAGTCTTAAAACCTAGATATATAGTTTGTTATTTGTTAATTGGTTGTACATTGATAATGCGAAAACACATCACTAACTCGGTGTTATAAAACGCATTGTTGTGTATAGTTGATTAATGAATAAGTAAATGCATATAAGTCGAAGTTTATCTGTAACTTTTATCCTAAGAAGGTAAAAGCGATATCTCGGTCGCTCGATGATTTGATTTGACTTATGTGTCGGGCCCGGTCAGAACTGAATTGATGTGTTCGATTAAGTTCTATGTCAAATAAATCGGAGATCGAGAAACCAAAATGCTAGACTAATCATTCCATAGAATTGTCAGCATGATATCTAACAGAGGACTGTACGATCCCTTATCTAAAGGACAAGATTGATTAGATCAGAGTTTGACAGCATCTTTGAGAGCTATAATTGCAAATCGAATTGTACTTGTGCATATAGTTACTAGACTTATCCAAGTGGGAGACTGTTGGAATAGTGTCTAAGGCTGCAACTATATTAGGCAAGTATTTGACCCGATTGTGCATGGTCCTTTTGGGTTGCCTTCACCATAGCAACTTGATAGGATGATTTATTATGAGAGAATATATATTATTAATATATTATGAGAATAATATAAGGAATAATAATATTGTTATTTGATTAATATAAGTCATAAATTAATTAGTATTAATTTGGTGACTTAAAGAGATTAATTAAATAAGAGGGTATAAACTATCAATTGTTTGATAGTTACACTTTAGACTGTAAATCCTTAAGGGATAAGGATTAGACGGATTCTAGAGCTTAGGATAGCTCAAAATCGTCCAAGGCTTATCTATGGTAAGGATTTGGATTGCTTTAAGGAAAGGATTATCCAACTAGGGTTTAAGGTGAAACCCTTAAGGAGTCTACAAGTATAAATAGACCCTATGGCATAGGGAAATCGACACCTATTAAGAAGAAAGAAACCCTGGCCGAATCTTCCATCTCCTCTCTCTCTCAAATCATCTTCTTTGCTTATTGGTGTTTGTAAGCCATTAGAGGAGTGACAATTGTGACTCTAGAGCTCCAAGACAACAAGATCAAACAAGAGTTTCAAAGGTATACTTCTAGATCTGATTTTGTATTGTTTTATACCTAATTAGTTGTTAGAAGTCTTGGATTCAAAGCATGTTTAATTAGAAAGCCTAGATCCAAGCATTAGGGTTTTGCATGCGCACATAGGAAAGTTCTTATGGCTAAAACCCATCAATTAGGAGTTAAGGATGTTTAAATAGAGTCCAAACCCTAAAAAATCAGGGTTTAACCCCTGACCACGTACGCCTAGCATACCATATGTATGCCCAACATACCTGAGTAAGTCCACGTACTCCCAACATACCAACATGTACACCTACCATACCTGATTACGTCTGAATTTTCATTTAAGTCCCATTTGCGACCGATTTGCAAACAATTCTCATATCAAGGGTCAAAATGTAAAATACCTTGAAATCGAGATTTCAAAATTCTCCCCCACTTGAATTAGACTTCGTCCATAAAGTCCTCTGCCACAAACAACTCGGGGTAAAGAATCCTCTACCCACTAACTTGACCAATAGAGAATAACCATCATTACTCTGCCTGAAATCCGAAAATCGAATACATTATCCTCGACTCTTTGTCTATTTTTTTTTTAACATTGATCACCTGTTCTGCAGTTGTCAATATGCTAGGAAAATTTGCAGTTGGTTATGTTATTGGTATGGTTTGCTTCCTATATACCCCTGGTGAGTAGATTGAGTTTTCTCTCATGTGTGGACTCTATGGTGCAGGATAATAATAGACGGAAGTTGTTTTTAACCCTTTTGTTCTTTGTGTTGTGGATGGTTTGGAAAACTCATAATTTATCATTTTCAAGAAAGTAAAATACAATCCTTTGAAGACGGCGGGTGATATATTTTCAAATAGATAAACATATTGAAAGATCCAGTATGCCCAATAATCATTAGAGAATGATATTGGTAATAATATATGATCATATAGGGTCACACCTCATAGAAAATCACTACTAATTGATTATTTATTAGCATAATTTGATTATTAATAAATACTATCGACATTTGTATTTAATTGATAAACATTATTTTATGAAAATAATATTTTCCAACATATTGAGAATTATTATTTCTAGGAAATCATAATAAAAGAGAACAAAAACTAGCTTAATATCATATCTTATAACTATATGTGTTATGTATAATTTTTTGACACTTAGAATAACCATTTAGTTAAGGACTAACTAGCTAGTTACGAATAAAATAAAAGGCATTCTACTTTTGTGTCTTCCATATAATGGCCGAGAATTTAAGGACAATTGTGACAACCCGAAACTTTGTTCGTTTCTGTCATGCGATTTTTGTTAATAAAGTTTCAAATTCATTAATTTTTCCGTCAAATTTCGGTTTAATAAAATAATCTAGTTATATTTAATTAAACTATTAACGAGCCGGAACCAAAAATCGCGTGGAAACCCGAATATCTCGAGAAAATTACATTTTCGGTCTAAAATGGGATTACGACCGTAAACTCGTTTACGGCCGTAAACTTGTTTATGGTCAGTGGAAAGTGGACCCCTCACCTCACCCCTATAAATACGATGCCTCCACCTTCATTAGAACATTTCTGGCCAAAAACTCTCTCTTTCTCTAGACTCGACCGTAAACACTCAAAACGCCTTCTAACCTCGGAGAGCATCGAGAAAACCACGTTTGGAGTCTTTTGGAACGTCTGGAATCACCCAGCTTGTCGAAATCAGCATCCAAACCCCATTTTCCGAGTTTATGGTCCAACCTTCAAAGACCGTAAACTCAGTTCTTGAGTTTACGGCCGTAAGCTCGGCAAACTGCAGAAACTGTAAACTCGTGTTCTAAGGCCGTAAACTCACCTTCAGAATCCATAAATTCGTGTTTTAAGGCTGTCAACTCATTTCTCCGATTCAAACAAGTCTCGGTAACATTCCTCAACCAAATTCAAGTGTTTCTGACACTTTATTTATCGAAATCGCTAATTTAGATACATATACGTATTTATTTGATAATAGGATTTCGTTAAGTGTCACGCGCAACAATTCGAGAATCTTCATTTCAGTCAACAACTCCACGAAAGAACTTTGAGTTCATACCCCTACGTTTTTCCGAGTTATTTTTATGTTTTAAGGAGGGGGGGGGGGGGGGAATACAAGCAAAAGTACAAGGAAACTTGTGCTCAAAATATATTATTTTGTTTAAGATAACCATATTTCAACATGCTTTTGACACGAAAAACAGTTTTACCAAACGATTAAGAAACAACTCGTAGAAACAATTTTTTTAAAACTAGAACAAAGAACTTGTGAAGCATATAGTAAAATGTATTATTTTATTACGGATTCATGCAAATCATAAACAAGATTTTCGGTGTTATTACGTGTAAATTTGTTAGACTATGTTTGAGATACATCCTTGGTAACACTCACCACATTAAACAGAGTGGATGACTAGCCCTCGTGACCAGAATCTCTTGTACAGAGAGCGTGACTATTGTGTATAGATCTATACGAGACTGACAATCCCGCACCTCACTGCTAGCTACAGTTGGACCGACAGGTCTGCGGGTGACAAAGTCATTAAGGATATCGGCCGTTGCGAGCCATGTCCAGTCAGTTATGGTTACGAAACTCACAACCTAGATAACAGGAATTTACTTTGTAATAATGAATCAAATGAACTAACCTCAAAGTAACAACTATTAGATTACTGGAGGGTATTAATAATACCTTAAGGACTTAGTTCATCACGGTTTCTTTTATTTAGCTTTTAAGACAAATATATCTCTGGGTGTAACCAGGGTCTTTAAAAGAAAACTGCTTATATATATACACGAGTATGGTAGATACTTGCAGACCTCAGTTTAAAACGGTTAATCAACCAACTACCTTTAGGAAAAATATGGGATTTTCCCGGGATAAACCGGCTATTCAAAACAGATTGTTTTTTTAACCAACATATATTCATATTCATTCCACAACACATTGGATTGTACACGTTTTGTACGAACCTGGAAGTCATGGAATGAATGGGTTTTCAAACGTGCTTTTCATAAGAAGATACAGGATTTTCTCGAGGAACACTTTTCAAAAGGATTCAAAGAACACTTTTCCACCAAAACTAAATGCTTATGAACTCACCAGCTTTATGCTGACTTTCAAACTGCTTGTATTCTCAGGAAATTAGTAGACAGGTACTTCCAGGAGTTCGGAGAAGTCAAAGCGTTAGTGTCATGAATTTCTATTTTACCTTTGACAAGAACAAAACTATGTATTAAACAATGTAAACCTTTTTCACATATGTATTCAATGTTTGGTTGTGTTTACTATGTTTGCTGTTATTCATTGGTTGTGATGCTATGCATGACGTCACCTCTGCCCCGGAACGTTTCCGCCATCGGTTTCGGGGTGTGACACCAATGCATTGGTTTGCTTTTGCATTGTTTAATGTTTAGTCTCATGCTTGTAAGAAAAGGCTTTCACTTTCACTTTATGGTCTAGACTTTGTGCCATACTTGTATGCATAAAAGAAAGGCATAAATGATGAAAGAGTTGGCTTTTCTACTTGGTTTTCTCTGATAATATGGCTGCCCATTCCGTGGGTTTTATCCCACTCTCTCCTTTTTCCTCTGTTCTTGCAAAAGGTGTTGGAATTAAAGGGTAATGTGTTATTTCTTTTTAAGAATATTTTGGTATATGTTTTAAAGCTTAAGATTACATATATACAAGTGAAGACTAACATCTTAAAGTGGTTTTATTATTGTTTTGGTGGATAATTATAGATGACTTCTTCTTGGAGTTTTAATGTTATATTAATCAACTTCCTAATTCTCAAAATGAACCAAAATCTTTAAAGGTTGTAAATTTTTTCTTTCTTTTGGTTATGTTTTAACTTTTCTAAGTTTTACAAAATGATATTTGGTGGGTTAAAATGGTTTTTGTTTATTCAAATTATAAAATGCTTCCATTATTAATTACATAAATTTTGTCAATAAAATTAGATTATTTTTTAAATAAAAACCCAACACATATAACTAGACTTAGGGGTTGTTTGATTTGCCTTCTAACTGGGTCCGAAGCTAGGACCCAGTCCTAACTTCCCAGTCCATGCGTTTGTTTTGGTTGTTTACCTTTTGAATCGGTCCTTACTTTGAACTGAGTCCTTCACTTTACATTGGACCGAATTCTCACTTCAAATCCATCAGACCTAGTTTGTTCTTTATTAAGCTTCTGATCAGCCCCTCCCTTGGACTCGGTCATCAGTCCAGGGGCATAACCAAAATTTTATATTGTTGGGCCTAATATGTATAAAATTAAAGTAGATGGACTATTTCTAACAAAAAAAATCAGGGGGGGGGGGGGGGGGGCACAACCCCTTGCCCCTATAAAGCTGCGCCCTTGCATCAATCCACATGTTTGATATTCCGTTTTGCTTCTAACATGGTCTAAACTTTAACCTAATTACTAGGGTAAATTACACCAATCGTCCCTCGTGTATGTGCCAGAAAACGTGTTTAATCCCTATTTTCAAAATTAACTCGGATCATCCCTCGTTTGGTTTAACCTTACATGCTTCATCCATGAAAGACGATTTTGTTGCAAACTTAGTCCATGCCAAAACTAAAATGACAATAATACCCCTGTATGAGGTAGTGGTTATGTATTTTCACGATGGTGGTTATGTATTTTTACGATGGTGGTCACTATGACTCTTCCAAATGTACATCAGAGAGGATGAAGAGATACATCGGCTATTTGGGGTTTGTTTTTGACACTTCATATGTCGACTATGATTTAGGGCTACACCGAAAAAGTTCTTCCTTTTCAATTTGGGGTTTGCCGATGTATTCTTCCTTTTCCGTCTAGATTCACCAGAAAAGTTGGAGATCTGAAATAGAAAGGGGTACAAGAGAGTCTTGAGAGTGTTGTCAGAGATGACTTCCACTCGCCGGAGTATTGGAGCTGGTGGCTTCTTCTGGCAAACATAAAAAATCGAACCCCGCTGGTGGTGCTTGTACTCGACGGTAGTGATGGTTGTGCTGGTCAATGGAAATGGTGAAAGAACCATATATTTAATTAAACCATTTCATTTAATAGATTAATAGTTAATAATTAATAAACAAATCAAAAAAGAAATAAATAAGGGTAAAATAGTCTTTTTATGCTTGGAAGGACGAATTGTGCAACTTTTAAACAAATGAGGGACGATCCGAGTTAATTTTTGAAAATAAGGACTAAATACGTTTTCTAACGTATGCACGAGAGACGATTGATGTAATTTATCCTAATTACTAACACTATCAAACGACCCTTACATATTGTTCACCTATTTTAATTTTTATTCATAATATAATTTAACGATTGATGTAATTTACCCTAATTACTAACACTATCAAACGACCCTTACATATTGTTCTCCTATTTTAATTTTTATTCATAATATAATTTTCTTCTAACGCTTTATGGGTTTTTATAATGAAAAAAAAAGAGAACCTAATTAGCAATTTTTGAGTTAACTTGTTGCAGATTTTGCAACTTACGAATAGTTTATCCTTTCTTCGTAAACGCATGATGCACCCTTGAGTAAAAGACTTATTCTATAGAGTATAGATTGTATCCAAAATATTAATTTTAAATTAATTTTCAGATTTTATAGCGTAATTTGTTTTCTTCTTGATCGTCGTTTTCCTGACTGTTACCCAGAGCTTCATTCTCTCCCTTTGTTATGGCCGCCTGAAGAAACCGTCCTGTCCTCTTCATCCCACCATCTTTCTCTTTTGTCTGTGTGAAATACAGAGAAAGAGATACACACATCTTCAGACTCTTACATGTATCTTCTGTAAGCAAACCGAATTTACAGGTGAGTTTATTCGCTTACTGCGCAATCGCGTCGTGTGATTGCATAAATACATCGCATCTTTCCGTTAGTTCGAACTTCTTTCGTGTGGTACCACTTGTTCCTTGTAGTTTATTGAAAATAATTTTTGTTTTCGTCATCGTCCCTAATCAAAATTTCTTGCTTAAATCTTAGTATTAATTAACGTGAAAGCGATTTTTTTTTCCGTATAAGTATCATATGTTTCTACATGTTTAAGGTTACTTAAATCTATCTGTCAAACTTTACTGGAAGTCTCTTGTAAAATTTGGGGTTTTTACGTTTTCATGTATTAGTTATTGCACAAAGGGCAACTTCGCAGTTTTTACTAAATTAGAGGAAGGTTTATTAATCTGAAGCGGCAACAATAATATACGAGTTTTCACTCTCCCTTTAGTTCTCCTCCTCCATGTTTTGGCGCTATCGTGTTAATAATTTACAGAAAAGAAGAACGGTAGTTTTTAATTTGTGAAATTTATGCTAAAATAGGAGTAATGGTGATAGTTCGAGTGAAGTTTTGTGAGTCCAGAATTCTGGAGCAAAGTAATTACATGACATCACTCTCTGCTTTCTTCCTTACTTTTACGCTTCGATTCTTGAATAGTTTGTATAGCAATGGCTAGTTTCATGAAGAGTTGTTCGTCATGATTTGAAATCTCTCTGTTTCCATGTTCTTCAGATCTTCTCCAATCAGAATTTTCTTTTTGACAAGTTCCTTTTACTTAATTCCAGATTCTTGTATACTTCATTCTTGTCCATTTGACAAAGGGGATTGATTACATTGATGGAAAAGAATGAAGAGTCATATAGCCCAGGTTGGGGCGCTTCATTCTTCATGCAGACTACTGAAGATGTTACCAGAGCTTTTATGGCTGCAGCAGCAGCAGCTAGTGCTGCTCCTTCTTCAAGACCATCAGTTTTATACTCATCAAAAGATGACAGTGGTGGCCATCTCCAAAAGCTTCAGAATCAAGTTTTCAAAGTACTGAAAGGTCTATCTCATCCTACTGAAGAGAAAAGAAGTTACAACCCAGAAGTATTAACTACCCAAAAGCGTCAATGGGCAAGCTTCCAATTACAGTCCCTGGTATTTTCTTTGTTCACAAATCTTTCATTCTTTTTGTTGTTGTTGCAGATGCTATTGACATTGTTATCCTTCTCCATCATGAATGTTTATAATTTCAAAAAAATTTCAGCATCGCAGGATATTGAAAGAACCATCAAGGCTGTTTGAGAGCTTTGTAGTGGTTGGACTTCATCCAGACTGTGATATTCAATCACTTGAGAGGCAGTACTTTGGCAGAAATTCTCAAGTCAATGGTCAACATCAACCAGTGTCCACTGTAGAAAATCTTGACCCTCAGGTTTTGCCCTCTACCCCACACAAATAGTTTATATTAACTTTCTTTCATTCTTCTAGAATATGTGATTTAGTTATATATATATATATATATATATATATATATATATATATATATATATATACATTCCTTTCAGGTTCTGTTTGTATACCCTCCCGATAAACAGCTGCCATTAAAATACAGGGACCTCCTTTCATTCTGCTTTCCTGGTGGAGTGGAGGTTTGGTTTTGCAACAGCAGTTTCTTATTTACCTTACTGAACATTTATGTCTCAACTCTTAAATGTTGCTACTTGTAATTACAGGTTAATGCTGTTGAAAGAACTCCTTCTATGAGTGAACTGAATGAAATACTTCTTGGACAGGTTCATAAACATCTGAACCCTGAAACTCTGTTATCTTGAAATGCTGTATGTTAACATGCTAATGGTTTTTTCAGGAACACCTTAAACAGAGTGACCTCTCCTTTGTATTCAGGTTGCAGGTAATCCACACATTTCCCTCTAACTATTTTCTCTTTTTTTTGGTTAGTTTTGGGATACTTTTGTTATTGGGTTCTGAGCTTTAATATTACATAGGGTGCAGATGATTCAATTCTTTATGGTTGCTGTTTAGTAGCTGATGAATTGGTTCAAAAACCTTCTACATTAATTTCCAGTTTGTCAGATGGACAATTTCGCCCTTCTTCCAGCCGACGCATCTTAACAACTCGTCGCTGTTACTGCATTCTTTCAAGGCTTCCATTTTTTGATCTTCATTTTGGCGTGTTGAATAGGTTTCTCATATATAAACTGATAAAAAGTCATCTTTCCTTGTATTTTCTAATTTCTACATTCCATTAATATCATGTTATATGTATTTTTTTTAGCATTTCCACTGAAGAAAGGTTGGAGCGGTTGAGAGAAAGTATCAGTGGCTTAGATCTTGAGTCTTGTGATGTGCATGAGCATGAGAAGAAAGTATATTCAGAAGAAGAAGAAGAAGACAAAACAAGTGGTATTTCTATTTCAGCTGAACATGGAGATAAGTTATTGCTGAATGGAAACAGAGAGACTCTACACAATTCCATCACTGAAACCCTAGTTATAGATGATGATAAGGCTGAAGCAGTTTCTGAAGTTTGTGATGCTTCTGTTTATGATATAGTCAACAATGATCAGCCATCTCAAAGGCAGATACCAAATGCAATTTTGCCTCTTCTACGTTATCAACAATATGATAGCTCTGAATCTTCATCGAGGTATTTTATAAATTGTTGATATTTGGAATACAAGAAATATTGTTTTAATAGATTAAACTTAATTAATGCAGTTTACAAGGGTCGCCTAGTGAAGATAGAAACTTCAGGAGTGAGCTTGATTCAGCAGAAATGGAGGAAACATCTTTCTCTAGCCAAGAAGATAGCGAACATGATGAGATTCTTGATTGGGCCAAGGTATTTTCTTCTTTGACTTTCCTGTTGACCTCTTCTTGTTAAAGATTCTCTTTTCTGTGTGTTACATTTTGTGGAATAAGGATTCTCTTGTTCCTTTAAAGAAAGAGTACAAACGAGATATACATGGAATCCTATTCCTGATTACTTTTGGTGACAAGAGATATATAGTAATATATTGGCTAATACTGATTTAATCCCAAATTATGAAATATATATGCAGGAAAATAATCATGGATCCTTACAAATAATATGTGAATATTACCGATTAAGCCTCCCTACAAGAGGGTCAACAGTTACATTCCATCCTCTGGATCATCTTCATCCTTTGGAATTTCATAGACCAGATGAAACAGTGTTACATATTGCAGGCTCAACTATTGATTTGATGTCATGCACCACAAGTTTTGAATTAGCAGAGGTTTATTTATTTATTTTTTACATGTATCTGCTTCTGTTTTAGATATATAAAAATAATCAAGTTTTTGTTGATATATTATTATAGGCTCACAGTGCACTTGCAGTGGAAGAAGAAGCAACTGCTTTATCAGTTTGGGCAATTGCATGCTTGTGTGGCTCCTTGCGTCTTGAACATGTATTTATACAATTTTATTAAAATCTTCATTGTACATTTATAAGTTTTTCAGTTTCTTTTATTTTCTACAATGTACAGGTGTTGACAATATTTGTGGGTGCATTGCTAGAAAAGCAAATTGTGTTTGTATGCTCAAATTTGGTATGTAATAATGTAAATGAATGGCATATTATAGTGTTTTAAGTTTTTCTTACTTGAATCTGTTGAATAATGTATACAGGGAATATTATCTGCTTTAGTTTTGTCAATTATACCCCTCATTCGTCCCTACCACTGGCAAAGTTTTTTAATGCCGGTAATAGCTTTATCATATGTTTATACAAGTATTAATCCTGTTTTAACTTTTTAGTTTTAATAAAAGTTTATCCATTTTACTTCAGGTCTTGCCAAATGACATGGTGGACTTCTTGGATGCACCTGTTCCATTTGTTGTAAGTTTTTGTTATTTTTTATTTTTTTTTTTTGTAAAAAAGATTACTAGTGTTTTATAATATGCTAAACAGGTTGGTGTGAAGCACAAAACTGCTGAAGTACAATCCAAGTTAGCAAATGTTATTTTTGTTGATGCAAACAAAAATCAAGTAAGTGTTTGTTTCACTCGTATTTACCTTTTTCACAAAAATAGAACATAATTGAAAACATACTCGTATTTATCTGTTATTTTGTTTTTGGGTTTAATTAGGTTAAATCAGTTTCAGTACCAAATTTACCTCGACACAAGGAGTTATTTGCAGCATTAAGTCCATACCATGCTCAGCTTGTGGGTGAAAATTATTTAGGGAAAAGAAGACCTGTTCATGATTGCACTAATGTTCAGGTATTACCTTTTTTTTTATATAAATATTGATGAAACTTATTTATTTATTTATAAAATTGAAATGAATACACAGGTGGAAGCTGCAAAGGGATTCCTAACAGTATTACGATCTCACTTGGATTCTCTTTGCTCTAACTTACGTTCTCACACAATTACAAATGTTCAATCAAATGACGATAAGGTATTTATATGTTTATTTATTTATTTTACTCGCACATTATTTTCTATATATCTAAAAAGTAAATAATTTGACCCCAGGTATCTTTGCTTTTAAAAGAAAGTTTCATCGACTCGTTTCCTAGTCGTGATCGACCTTTTATGAAGGTGCATTTTTTATATAAAAAATCTTGTTACTGTTATTAAGAAAACGAAGGTATATAAGCTTACTTTATTTATTTATATATTTGTTTGTTGCAGCTTTTTGTGGAGACGCAACTTTTCTCTGTACATACGGATCTGGTGTTATCTTTTTTCCAGAAGGATTAGTACAAGCAGCACATAATAAAATAAAAATTATACAAAACAAAAAAAATCTGTCTCAAAACTAAGTTATGTAATGAAATAATTTATTACGTACATTTCATTTTGATTTCATTTCCCCCTTGTTCTTTCATGTCAGTTATATGCAGAAATGGAAACCTGAAAGTGGGGCCAAAAGAGTAAGGTTAAAAAAAATTGTACCAAGAAAATTTGTAACTTTAATGAGAGACCACCAAATGAAATGAGTCAGTGGAGTCATGAATGTGAATTTACTTTTGGTGTTTTTAGGTGTGACTGCTGAAACAAATAATTGAGCTTTTGTGTACCTTGTTGTATAGTAATTTAATGCTTTCGGGACCTTTACAAAGAGGAATGAATTAACATATGCATATATAGATATATATGAATTTCGTTGGTGGTCCTAATTTATTAAACATGTCAAATGCCAAATGCTATGTTATATCTGGAGACTTGTAGTTTCTTTTGGTAACATAAAGTTTAGATGCTTTCTTTTTGATCCTATTGGACACTGGAATGGAACATAATCTGAATATCTATCTTTAGAAAGGATTCTATTCTTTTTAAGGATGACATTGTTACGGCTCTCATTGCATAAAGTACAAGTCATTCAAGCATAGTTGCTATGTAAATATTCCAAAACTAAAAAAGCCAGGATCTGTTATATATTTTGATTTTGGTTAAATTGATGTTTTCAAATGTCCAAAAAAAAACGCCTATATGAAATTAAAAAGATTATGTCGTTATAAATTTCAAAAAACTGTAATGAGAACATATTGACATTTTCAATTATACACAACAACATATTGACATTTTCTTGAGTTTTCATAAGAAAACAATAATTTAGTCTTCTATTACTTGTATAAGAAAACAATTATTCTAATTATGGAATGAAGACTACAACGTTTTCTTAACTTGTTCTTGGGATCGTTCTGATTGTTTCCAAGTATTTAAATAAACTTCAATTCGGCTTTCCATTATACCATCGATGTTGATTTGAACTAGGGTTTCCATCCAATATAGACCAACTTCATATACCATATCTAATATGCCAACATTTAAAATCTAAAAACATTTGAATAAATTTTGCGTTTTGATTACTTTGTGTTCTTCCACACATCCTCTAGAAGAAATCGATTATTCAAATCAAAAACCAAAATCGATTCTCAAAGCATCCCTACAACCTAATACATTCCCTGGAAAAACATTTAGATGAACAGAAAAATGACAAAAATTAATACTCATAAATTCATCTAAATGTTCTTATACATTGAGGTGTCACACTGGATATAATTTGAAGTTTTGTCATGTCAGATGCCACACTATACTGACATCCAGATAGAAAATCAGTTTACCCATTGAAATTGGTAATAAAATACCAGGGAAGGGTTTATTGTTGTTGTGTATAATTGTAAAATAGCAATCAAAAGAAAATGTCAACATGTTGTTTTTACAATACTAACTCTGTTGTAATTGGAGAAAGGTGGTGGGTTGGTTTTGGTAGTTGGTTCAAAGAAATAAAAGTGGGGGTGGTAGTGCTGTCACAGAGGTGAAAGAAACAAGCACTAATGATGGGAAGAGTTTCTTCAAGTCTTGTTTCTTTTTTCTTCTGGCAGCAGAAAAAAGTACATGCTATGCTCATGCATTGTAGATTGTGTTGTGATTTTGTTTGCAAGTTAATATAAACTTTCAAAATAATTCTTATTTATCATTTTTTTTAATAAATTTGACATATCCTTTATTATAATAACTTTATGAATTATAATATTAGAGTCCAACGAATCATTCTATAGTAATGTCATGTTCTCTGTATCTACAGATGTTGTCTTCAAATGAATTAGTTTCGCTATCCAGAAAGGGCTAACGACACAACTTGTTACTCGCCTGTCTTCCATCGTTATATATTGACGTTTGTAATTTGATATTGTTAATATAAACTGACCCTATTTTAACTATTAGATAATAATAACCAATACATTTTTTTTTGTAATTAGTTATCGTATTATTAAAATAACCATTTTATTAAATTTTTAAAGACCAAAATACTAAATTTTAAAATGTTCTAAACATTGATGGAATTTATTGAATCATAGACTAATATCAATTTAAAAGCAATATATCATCACATGTAACAAATACTAACTATATAATCTATCATACAAATAATAAATTAAAAATACATAAATACAAAGCTTTAGCACCAAATTATATAAAAATGAAAGTTTAACAATATTTCTCAATATATATATATATATATATATATATATATATATATATATATATATATATACACACACACACACACACGAACATACACACATATAGAAAAAAATTCTTTTCAGAACTTAAAAATTTGTGAGAACTCGAAAACTCATAATTTACTCATCATTTTTTAAAACCAAAACTACCAGTATTCATCAAATGTTATATCTAAGAGGGATCAATGTTAAAAAAAGATTTGACAATTTTTTTGAGGAAAATATACATATATGCAAATCTAAATATGCATACATGCATATTTATGTTTTTTTTTTGTATATTGACAAGTTGCGATTTTTTTAAACGCTGATATTAGACTCTCATTGTTGTGCTGGTTTTGAGAAATATTGAAAAAGCACGCGCACACACACACACACATATATATATATATATATATATATATATATATATATATATATATATATATATATATATATATATATATATATATATATATAGGGAAGGGTTATATGGAAAATGAATGATTAGGGCAACACATATTTGAACCAATGAAAAATGACAACACATCACTTCCACAGTACATTAGTTGTGAAGAAAGAAATGGACACGTGTCATTTGATTATTAGTTCCGATAGATGTTGCCCTAGTTATTTGTTTTCCATAGAACTCATTCCTCTCTCTCTCTCTCTCTCTCTATATATATATATATATATATATATATATATATATATATATATATATATATATATATATAGATATGGAAAAGTGAGTATACCTTACAACAAAACATAAGCTTAGGTACCTAATTGTCAAAACTACGTAGTTTTGGTTAATTATTTTATTTGAAGAAAAAGAAAAATGTTATTTCCTGGAAAAAGAACAATACGTTCCAATTTGTTTCCTTATTTTTATGAAAATAGATATCTTATCTTCCTTCTTTTTCGATTGTTGCTGTGATCATCATCGTTTTGAAAAAACGGTTACCATACGACTTTGCTGCTTGAAATCAGATTCCTAATAAATCACGAAACAGAAAAGGTTCGAGAATTGAATTGGATTTTGTCATATGACTTCTAATTGAAGAAACATAATTCACATAATTGGATTTTGTGGTATTCTTAAAGAATTCGGATTTCAAAGGATTGGTTCAAGAAATCAAATTGAAGAAATTGCTTCATGAAATCGACATCCTTCAAAAACTACAAATACTCTGTTTACGGTAAATCTTGAAATCGGATTCCTAGTAAATAAGGATTTGCTTTTTGAAAAAAAAAAAACAATTGCCAAGGCTTTGTTGTTTACTGATTTCAAAATTTTAATTTTGGGATTTCATTTTTCATGTTTTCAGAATTTTAATCTTGGATATTGCTGTTTCCGGATTTTGAAATTTGTTGCTTAGTCTTATTTGTTCAGAGATTTTAGAGCTGGAGATTGCTGTTTTTTTAGAGCTGGACATTGCTGTTTTTTAGAGCTCCATATTGTTGGTTGTTTTGAGTTTTCTAAAAGGTAAATATCCAATGTAATTAATTTTTGTATATTCTTCGTTCTCATTGTGATTTTTAAGTATAATGATTCAATCTTTACTAATAGTAAAAAAATGGTGTTAATCTTTTATTTAAAAACATGGATCGTGGTCTTGTGCAGGCCATAATGGTTGAAACCGAAGCAAATGATGAATTTGTTGGACAAGCAAGCAACAAGATCGATAGATGTTAAAGAGTACACAAATTCTTGAAATAGTGAGGCCCGATTGAAAGATTCTTCGAACCAACTTGAAGCCACATGCAAATCTTTCTTTTTTCAATACTTTGTCACAGATCTAATTTTAGACCCAACGTTGAGTCTTTTGCATCATTGCTTACGATACTAATCAATAATCGATTTTTAAATGTGGCTGAAAATATCTGGATTTCGATTGTGAAGGCTTGCGAAACGGACGACGATGCGAGGTTTGTTTTGGGGTTTTTGGTGAACCCATTCCCAGGAACCATCGCCGTGGACGGGTGAAGATCATGAATATGTTCCTCTTTGAATCTGAGAAATAAAACAAAAACGATGTTTGTGTGGTTAATCAGAAACTCGATGTCTATAAAATAAAAAGATAAAGGAAACGACACGGTTTTATATATCAGATATCTAAGCTTATGTCCTGCTGTAAGGTATACTCACTTTTCCATATATATATATATATATATATATATATATATATATATATATATATATATATACATATATATATATATATATATATATATATATATATATATATATATATATATATATATATATAGGAAAAGTGAATATACCCTTAAGGGTATATAAGCTTTCTTTGATATATTCATTATAATATTCTTAAACTTCAACCCCTAACTTGATTTACTTTCAAACTTTTCTAAATTTCACTATTATCTTCTTTTTACACCACATCTCTTTGCCGAACACGTACTAGGCTATATATATGATAGTTGAAAATGAAAATTATGTAAGATGCAGATAAATGTGAAATTTATAAATTTTTTGGAAGTAAATCAAGTTAGAAGTTGAATTATAAGAACATTAGACAATTACAATGTATATATGATAACAAAACTGCAAATTTGGTCATTGTGGTTTGCAAAATTTTTTGGATGAGATCCAAAAGGTTTCCAGCTTGTACAGAAGGTCCAAAATCAAGGTTTTTCTGTGTTTTTGGTCTAAAAAAATTTAAAAGTACCTATTTACCCTTTTAATTTCAGTTTTGTATTTTCTTTTCTTATTTATTTTAATACTTTATGAAATAAAAATAAAAAACAAAAAGGATAGACCTCCACTCCACCCTTACCGATACCCTCTCTCTCTCTCTCTCTCATTTCTTATTTTATAATAAAAAAAAAAAGAAAAAGAAAGAAGCAGCAGCAGCAAACAGCCAAAGCTGCTGTTTCCACCCTAACTAGCAGACCACCATGGCATCCCCCCTCTTCCTGTGAATAACGATCGATCCACCCCGATTGTTTCCTTCCATTCGTTCTTCCCTTATTTCAATCATGCTCCTTTCATTCCAAATCAAATGAAGACGGGAACAAGATATGCTTTCTCCATCTTTGCACTTGACCAATCATGCTCCTTTCATTCTATCGACTGAATCAGCCAAGCACCCATTGTTTTCATCGAACAACCCTCCACCCAAACCTTTCCTCTCTCATCAAACAGTTGTTGCTTCCCCCTTTCCTTTCATCGTCACGTGCTTCTGGATGATAGCAAGAAGAGGCAGCGGAGCTGCCATCGCAAGCCATCCACCACCACCCGCTGCCACCACTTGTTGCTGCTATTGTTATTCCGACCACCACCACTTCTTTCCTCTCCATTGCCGGTGCCACCTTCATCCGACACCACCGAGATAACCACTGGAGGTCTTGACGAAAGATCAGCAGCCACCAGATCCAAATCGCGTTTGCCTCCACGCTTCCTTCTTGATGCGGTCGTTCGATCGTTTTTTGTTCCTTTGCCTGATCAAGAAATAACCAAAGGCATGAGAAGCCCTAATCCACCTAAGTTTGAGCCATTAAAGACATCTAGCCCCTCCATTTGGAGAGAGAGAGAGAGTAAGTGAGAGAGAGTGAAAGAAAGAGATAGGAGGAGGAGAGAGAAAGGGGGAGGGCTCCGGTGGGGTGGGTAGAGAGAGATGGGGTGAGCCAACTTAATTCCTTTTTTGCATTAATATTTATAAAATAAAAATGAGAAATTAAATTACCTCCTACATTTTATGCCTACAATTATTCTCACCCACTAAAATTATGACAAATCACCATTCAATTAAATTTTTTTTTGATATATTCCTAATATAGCCTTAATGAGTTAGTTAAATTTTTTTGAATGATGACACTTGTCATAATTTTATCGGATAGGAACACTTGTAGGCATAACAAAATAAGAATCAATTTAATTTCTCAATAAAAATATAAAAAAATACAACAAAATTTATAAAAAGAAATTTAAAGGGTAAAACAGTCAATTCAAGTGCTCCATGGACCAAAAATACAAATTTTTGTTAAGTTTAGGACCAAAAACCCAGAAAAACCTTGATTTTGGACATTCTGTGCCAGCCGAAAACTTTTTGGACCATATTTAAAGAATTTTGCAAACCACAAGGACCAAATTTACAGTTTTGTCTATATATTTTGATGGACGCAAATGTTTATGAATTAAGGAATTAGGAGCGGGGGCACGTGCCCCCATGGCTAACATATTTACATATAAATACTTAAATTATTTTTAATTCTAATATATATATATATATATATATATATATATATATATATATATATATATATATATATATATATATATATATATATCCATTGACGGACACAAGAGTTTAGAGTAAATTATGTGAATGGTCCCTTTAGGGTAATTTGCGTGTTTGGTACCTAATTTATTTTTTTAACATAGAAGATCCCTACTGTTTGTTTTTGTTACACGTTTGGTCCCTCTTTTACCTAAAAAAACTATTTTGCCCTTGATTTTTAAATTTTTTTAAATAAGTACACCCCGATCCCAACCCCCCCTCACCGTACCTTACCTATCACACAATTTTTTCCTATTTAAATAATAGTATTTTTAGGTAAGAGAGAGACCAATCGTGTAACAAAAACAAACAGTAGGGATCAAGCGCGTAACAAAAACAAACAATAGGGACTTTACGAGTTAAAAAAATAAGTTAGGGACCAAGCACGCAAATTACCCCAAACCATAGGGACCATTCGTGTAGTTTACTCAAAAGTTTATAACTTAAGGACTTAGGAGTGGGGCACATGCCCCCAATGGCTAACATTTTTTACATATAAATACTCCAATTATTTTAATTTTACTGTAAATACGTATATATCCATCCGCGGACACAAGAGTTTATGACTTAAGGAGTGGTGGGCACATGCACCCAATCTCTAAAAGTTTTTATATATAAATGCTCCAATTAATTTTAATTTTACTCTAAAATCCTTTATGTTTTTGAAAAGGTTCAAAAATTGCCCCCAACAATAAATGCTGGTATCGCCATGTATATATCCCACCAATTTGGAAATGACTTAAAAAGACTTGGTGTCTCCTTGAAATGCAACACCAAACAATGTTATGGTAAGGTGAAACACACCACCCTTTTCATAAGAACAAATAAGTGGATGGATGGAGTGATGCAGTGTAAGGTACAAGTCAGGAAAGCATAAAGTAGCATGCTTGAATTGGACCATTTAGGGGTATGGGTGGATGGTTAGAGTGGATTACCCCAAAAGAAGAAAAGGTCATATTGATATTGTGGGTTATTTACTGTCAAAGTAAGAAAAAAGAAAACAGAGGAATGAAAAAGTAAAAGTAGAAAAGAAAAGAAAAGAAAGAAAAGAAAAAAACCCGTACAAATGGTTCTTCAATGGGAACTCCCACTTTCTACTGTCACTCTCTGCCCTTTGAGATCACCTCTATCTTTTTTATATAAATCTTTTGCGTTTTTATAGTTTTAGAGTTTCATATAACATGCTCTTACGTACATGGTAAAAATTTTTTATCGGCAGCTATTAAACGCAGATATATCAAATATAAATAGTTAGACTTTAATTTATTTTTCAAAGAAGACACCAAAGACAAAAAAAAATGTATTTGGTAAAATTTCTTTCCATATATAGAATGTATGTTATATACATGTGTACGCCAGAAGATGCAATGTTTATTTCACGTAGAACTATGTTTAACATTAAACTAAGCGTTGCAATATTTTCTAGGATGCAATTGCTAAGGAAAATTTGTTGATTAAGATTAAAAATATTAATATCATACGTAGTTTAACAATGTTTCTTGGGTCCATAAAGAAAGAAAAAAAAGGAAAAAGAAAGTAAAGAAATATGCCCATAATGTTAGAAAACATGTTTTAATACGTCGTTGTCCATCAATGTGTGTTTGAAAACAGTTATATTCGATTGGAAAAATTGAACATTTTTTCTAATATAAGACAGGATGTTGAATATTTATCTATGAGAAATTAAATATATTTTTTTATCGTTTTTTCCTATTTATCTTTATATTATATTCATATGAAATGGTGACAAATGTTATATTTTAATAAAATTAATAATACTCTAAAACATTTGTTATCATTAGTAATAAGATAATTAGAAAGAAAAGTAGAAAAATATTAAATTTTTCTTAATCTATTATAATCTATTTGTTTTTAGCTGTTATTTTAATGGTCAAATATTTTTAATTGATTCTTTAACATTGAAAATGTAAGGATTTAGGAGTACGTATAAATTAGATTTTTGTTGTTGTTGTTGATGTTATTGGAACAATGGCTGCATTGAAAAAAGAACCAACAAGAAGCTAGACCAAAGTTACATAATACAAGTATTAAACAATGAGTTACGCCAATCAAACCAATTAACAAGGATGAACAAAGATCGATGTGTAATACAATTATACGCTAATAATTGGATATCATTCGTCGTCTTTAAGGAAGAACTTATAATTTTCTTAAACACTAAATTGTTGCGGACCTTCCAAATCGCCCAAATCACTATATAAATAAGCACCAAACAAAGTTTCTTTCTCTTCTTTCCTTGAGTTGTGGCATTAATTACCTGTAACAAAGCATCTCTACTTGAGGGAGGGGGCGAGAGCATCAAACTCCATGTGCTCATCCAACTCCACAACTAAACCGAGTAAGACCATTTAAAGAAAACATGCTTGACTGTTACTTCCTAGGCATGATAGAAAGGATAGGTTGTGTTGTCCCAAGAAACCCCACACAATACTAGGTTACGAGCCATCGAAATATATGATGGTACTAGACAATAACTGTAACGTCCCAAAAATACCGAGTAAAAAATTCATTTTTAATTAAGTTAAAACCATTCACTCATTATTCCAAAAGACAATCAAGTAAAAGTATTCTCAAAACATCAGAGTAAAATCATAAATAATCATTACAGAATAATCTCCAGGGGATGCAGTGCGATCAAGTTGGGTACTTCCCTTTGAAACCAATTGTTGATTGGGTGTTGTTTTGACTTTGATAGTTTGGGGATCTGTCAGCCAGCAGCCATACATTTTCTATTTGATTCAACAGTGTGAGGTGAGTCTTCTTACTATATCCATGGGTCGAAGGCACCAATATCGGCCCATTACTTGTTATGTGGAATGCTAGTTGTCTCTGTGATACTTGCATGGAAGACCATGGGGGAACTCATGACACTTGGATATCAGACCATGGGGGGAGCCCATGACACTCTAGGTAAAGACCATGGGGGAGCCCATGGAAACTATATGTATGTCACATGATATTTTTGATGGGTTTTGGTCATAAGACATCCTATGTGCTCATACAAACCCTAATGCTTGGATCTAGGTTTCTCTATTGTACATGCTTTGAATCCAAGACTATAAACCCTAATTCTAGCATATGGAAATCAATATAAACATATAATTAGGTTTATGATATTACCTTGATTGTTATGTAGCAATAACAATCTCAATTCCTCCTTGAATTGACTTTGGAAGGCTTAGAGTCACAAGTGTCACTCCTCTAATGGCTTACAAACACCACAAGCAAGAGGATGAAGAGGAGAGAGGATGGAGGCTGCCAAAACCGTGTGAAAACCCTAGAAGGTTGCTTCTTTTACGTTTTTGAGGCATAAGGGGTCTTTATATAGTGAGGCTATTAGGGTTATCTAACAAGGAAACCCTAATTTGGTTGCTTAAGCCCTAAGCAACCCATAGACTCCTTTAATCAAGCCCATGGACGATTTCCTTATGGGTTTCCCCATAGAATTCGTCCACCTCTTGATTCAAGGCAATCCATGGCCCAAATTGCAATTATCCTATAATTACAATTCCAGTCCCTTAAGTTTAATTAATCTCTTTTAGTCACAAAACTAATTACCAATTAATTATTGACTAATATTAATTAAACAATATGATTTCTCCTTTAATATATTATTCCCATAATATATTAATAAATCATATTTAATCCTTTCTCTCCATAATTCATCTTATCAAGTTGCTTTGGTGAAGGCAACCCAAAAGGACCATGCACCATCGGGTCAAGTACATACCAAAATAGTTATGGACTTAGACACTAATCCAACAGTCTCCCACTTGGATAAGTCTAATAACTATTATGCGTATGACTTCAGATCCTGATCTGCAATCGTAGCTTTCCAAAGCCACTGTCAACTCTGATCCTATCAGATACGCGTGTCCTTAGATAAGGGATCATATATTCCTCCATTCTAGATATCATATGAGATATGATTTCAAATCATTCTCTTTGTACTATATCTCGATTCCCGATTTATGACGACTGACTAATTGAACAAATCAAATTAGCCCTAGCCCGGCCGAGCATTTACGTTTGTCGTCACTAAACCATCGAGGGGCCCAAAGATATCGCTTTTATCCTACTTTGAACAAAAGGAACGGATAAACTTTGATACAATGCTTGCTTGCACTCACGCACCGAATCACACACAACAATATGTTTAATAACACCAAGTTACTAGTGCGTTTACATATTATCAATGTGCAACCGATTCGCAAGATACAACTCACACATCTCGGTTTCAAGAATATAAGATGTTATCGTCTCACCAATCACTTGTGATACAATTCATGGAGTGATCTAAGTGAGCGTGGGTTTAATCCAATGCTCAAATCACATTCATAAGCACTCATGAACGTTGCAGCAAACATTTGCTTATGTCTAATACTCTTTTAGACAATCCACACACCAATTCACGACAGTCTTCATTCATATCTACTTCCAACATATGAACGACTGTGGCCCGTTTGAATAATTCGATTATTCTTAATAAACTCAATTATTCTGGAAGTCAAAACATGCAAATGTGAAACACAAGAATAATACTAATCCCATATGGCCTCAACCCTTTGAGCATAAATAAAACACCTTTTATTTATCACCATATTGATTACTCATTATTTGTAGTTTCGGGTAATCGACTTCTTACTTGAATTACAACACCTGTCCCATGCTCCTAGCATGCACACAATGTTTACCTATGGTTCTTACTTTGTGAAATAGATCACATTGAACACATTTCCAATCATTCTCATTTCACAACTCCAAATCCTTTTCATAAGTGAAAGAATATCAAATTCTTGCTACTTATAGAATATGCTAGATTCTAACATTCTATGCAACTTATCCTTTCGTAATGTCACTGCACCAAAGTCACAAAGACTATTGCCAATGATATTACAAAGTCTTCTATCGGAGATTGTTACAAAACAATTCCATAGATGTGATGTCTCTCACTTAAAGTACTTTCTTGGAACATCCTTTTGCATAGAAGTTTCTAATCTAGTCATAGATTTCTCAATATTCAATTCCCAATATGGACACACTTCCATATGTTCCATATGACAACTCATTCTTAATAGAATCTTATCTATTCGTAATGATGTCGATATAGTCCATCCAATATGGAAACATTTCCATGATTTTCCAATACTATACTTCCAACTACTCACAAGCGACCAATCCTCGTCGAACTTTGGATTGTCCTTTGATAGTTGTTTAATTATTTTAGTCAAAACCAATTCTAGTCCCTTTTCCCTCTAAATGCACTTGACATTTGGAAAATTTTAGAATGGTCAAACATTAAAGCATTTGCAATTGATCCTATACCCGAAGCGTATGGGACACGACGCATAATGTTTTATTTGCTATGTTCTCAAAATTCGAATTGTGAAGAGGAATGTCGTAATCATAATCGAAATTCTAAGAACACACTATGTAGCTTTGACTAAATTTATTAACATTTCTCAACCTAAACTTTTAGATTTGAAATGAAGCATAATATTCTCTCCCTTAATTATAGCAAAACAACTTTACAACTATTGCGACTTTGCAAAGTATGACTCTTGTTTTCTATAATTAATATTGCTAACCTTGCAATACTTTCCTTAATAATCATACAATCATAACTTTTATGCTCCCACTATCATGATGATTACTATAAAACATAACACTTATGCTCCCACTAGCTTCGACATGTATTCATAAACATCTTAACTTTCAGAAAAACAATGCTTATTGACACCCAACTTTCACGGGACTTTGACACCCAACTCTCCCGGCTTGTCAATATGTGACTTTATCTCCAAGATGTGAGCACACATAGACTATGCTTGCCAATAGGGATTGAGTGACTTTAAACTTTTCAAGAACTTGTGGGTGAGGGAGAATAATTGGAGGAGGTGGAGGAAGTGAAGCATGATGTTGAGGGACACCATCTTCAAGAGATTTGGGAAGATCATAGTTGTCTGAATCAGACATCTATAATGGGAGAAAATCAAGTTAGTTGATTCAAAGTCCTTAACATAACACCCAATATGAAATATTAAGGCTAGGACCCAACACAATATTTTATAATTTGGAAGAGGGATGCCGTAATCCAAGCTATAAAATATTTGAAGGTAGGCGAATGACGATTCACCAATTTCCACCATGAAAAACAAAATAATTTATTAGGTTTTTAATTGGATTTGAAATTCCTAGATCTTTTGAGATTCATTGAACTTTTCAATGGCATGTTTCAATCTCGAGTGTGCCCTCTCAAATTTTGTGACTGGGATGCCGAGGATCACAAAACAAGGTGTGAATAACCATACCAATTCACTTGGTACCCTTAATATTATCACCTAATCAATGTGCCGATTAACCACACACGCTCCATTGATCTATGACAAACATTAAGTCACCCTTCGTGATCCTTACTAGTCCAAGTTAGTGTGCCGGTTAACCACACACGCTCCACCAACGACTTGGTAAGGTACAAAGTGTGAATTCCATGGGCTAGCACCAAATTCACATTTTTCCTAAAGTAACTAAGATTGGGAATTAAATAAAAAATATTTAGTTACTTTATAATATTCATTGTACTTTTAATGAGAATTTAAAGTCATCGTCCTACCCGTTCGGCTAACGACCCTCCACCGATCAAGCAAGCGGTGGGTGAGAGTGGACACCCATTAAGTCGCCATTTTATAGGCAACAACCTTATACCCACCTTATAGACCGGCTTCGTGAATGAGGCCTACTAACGGTAAAACGACTTGTTCTTATACATATATATATATATATATATATATATATATATATATATATATAATAATTAACCATTAATGTTATAAATAGTATCAATGTTGAATTTTAACTTTTAAAATTCTAAGTGTTGGAATTAAAGTTTATTAAAGTGTGTGAAACTTTTCCAAATTCCAAAACTTGAGGGCAAGTTTTGAAACTATTCAAAACTAATTAATTCCATAACTTATGTGTTTAAAGTAGTTTTAATCCAAAAACTCTTCAAGTTCCATAACTTGAGGACAAGTTATGGAAGACTTTAAACTAATAAAAGAATTACTTTTTCTTTATTTTATAACTTATGGAATTAATTAAGGTTACACTTTATTTATATATTTATTAATGAAGTGACTCTTGAACCTCCATAACTTAAGGACAAGACTCTTCATCTTTTGTAACCATCCAAAACTTTTCATTTCATAACTTATGAATTAAAGGTTCATAAAAAATGAAGACTCTTCATTTTCATGTAACTTATGTGTTTTAAGTGTGTGTTAAATAAAAGTGACCTTTGGATATCCATAACTTGAGGACAAATTATGGACTCCATTAAAACACATAAATGATCAAGAATTAATTCTAAACAATTCAGCAAATAATTCCTATCATCTTCTAAATTCATAAGAACATGAACATGATCATCAAAATTTCAAGAATTATATGAACACATAAAATCATGGAATTTTGATTATAACTTTGAAATTTGTCCACCATCATCATTACCACATCAAAAATAGGTTTTATGAGTCCAAAACAGTTTAAGGTAATGAATCTAGACCAATTCCAGCACCAAAACTCGAAGATATGCTGTCTGGGGGTCCAACTCGTCGAGTGCATGAACCAACTCGCCGAGTTGGATGAGTTTTGCCTTGGACTCGGCGAGTCAGCTGTGCAGACAGCATAAAATCTTCGATTTTCAGCAATTTGCATCAAGTATTCAAACAAGCAAGCCCAGGCTCTGATACCACTGTTGGGTTTTGAGTAATCTAACACTTCCTAAGTGTGCATGCAACCCTAATAAACCTTGGATCTATGTTTGTCTAAATACATGCAAAATAATAATTTTCCAAGGTTCATAACCTATCTAACATGCCATGGGGTACTTTTAAACATAAAATAATTAGATGAGATTACATACCTTTTGATGATGAGTTCAATTCCTAAGGAGTTTGAGGGCGAAGCACCAATAGTGTGAATGCCTCAAATGGAATCACAAATCACCACAAACTCATGAAAACTTTGAGAGAGTGTATATACACTTATAAAATCGGTCACACACAAACACACATACTCTAGTAACACTAGTCACTCTAGTGGCCATTTCATGCAACATAAGCATTCTTATATAGTGTACATGATTAGGGTGAAACCCTAATAACCCATGACTTTTCCTTTCCCAAGGATCCATGGGTTAAAAGCTCCATGGATCATCCATGGACTTCCATATAAGCCGAGCCCATTAACTAATGAGTATTAGCCCACACCATATAAAACAATAGCCCACAATTTAATTAGTCTTCCTTTTAATCTCTAAATTAATTCATAATTAATTTAAGACAAAGACTAATTAAATAACATCATATTAATATATTATAACTTACAATATATTAATAAACATATGTGTATAACTCTCATAAAATTATCCATAAATAGTTTGGATGAGATGCAACCCAAATGGACCATGCCGGGTCGGGTCAAGTATGTACCAAATAAGTTATGGACTTAGACACCTTATCCAACATCATCTTCATGTGGAATGCTTGTTCCACGGGATTTGAGAAGACCATAGTTGTCAAACTTTGACATCTATAAAACGGGAGAAAACGAATTCAAGTTAGTTGATTGATTGAGTCCTTAGTAAATCAACCAAATGAGATACTAAGGCTAGGACCCAACACAATATTCTACAACTCGGGAGAGCGATGCCGTAACCCAAATCGCAGAATATTTGAAGGTAAGTGAATGACGATTCACTAATTTCCACCACGAAAAACGAAAAAAGAATTTAAGTTTTAAATCTACGAAACTCCTAGATCCTATGAGATTCATTGAACATTTCAATGGCATGTTTAAATCTCGATATGCCCCTCTTGTTTGTGACTGGGATGCCGAGGATCACAAAGCGTCTTCGCAAGGGCACAAAGTGTAATTTCATGGAATTGCATCAATTCACTTTTGCCTAAGTAACTAAGATTGAGAATTTTATAAAAGCATTTAGTTACTTTAATAATTCATTATACTTATAATGGAAGGTTTCGTCCTATCCTACCCGTTTAGCTAACGACCCTCCACTAGTCAAGAGTGCTGTAGGTAAGAGTGGATACCCATTCAATCACCATTTTATAGGCAATTTCCTTAAACACCCCTCATAGACCAGCTTCGTGAATGAGGCCTACTAACGGTAAGACTGACTTTTACTCATACATATATATAATGTTAGACTTTTAATGTTATATATATAGTATAGGGTGTATTTTACACTTTTAAAATATTAGGTGGTTCAATTTAACAATTATACTTTTAATTCAATTAAATTGTAAACCTAAACTTTTATGGATTTATTAAACCTCTTTTAATTATACACCTTAATTAATTAATAAAACCATAAGGGTGTGAATTGAACTTTTTCAAAACAATACTAGGGTTTTAGAATTTAACATTCCTAATTAAACTTTTAATCAACTTTTAAATTCCAAAACTTGAGGGCAAGTTTTGAAACATTTCAACACATTAGGGTTTAGAATTTAAATATACATCAAAATTAAACTATTTAATCAAAATTTAAATTCCAAAACTTGAGGGCAAGTTTTGAAACCTTTTTCAAAACATTAGGGTTTTAACTATTTAAATTTCAAAACAACAAAACTTTTGGGGTTCAAATTTAAACTATAAAACCTAAAGGGAAAAATATGAAACTTTTCATAACAACAAGGATCAAATAACAAATAATTCAAATTAACATTTAATCACATAATTATCCATATTTGATTTATTTAATGATTTCTTGCAAAATAATTTATCAATTTAGTCAAAATAATTAATCAATTATCTTATAAGGAAACAATTATCTTATTAATTGATAAATATCTTCAATTAGATCAAAATTATAGTCAAATATATCATATAATCGGATTAATATTGATCTAACATGATAAGGTAACTATCCCAATGCAAAAACAACAAGAAATCCCGAATTACCCTCCATCTGACGAGTTGACTTGTCGAGTCAGGCTTGGACTCGTCGAGTCTGCATGCACTCGGCAAGTTCAGCCATGGACTCGGCGAGTCCAGCCTCCAGAAACCCAAAAAACGAATTTTCCAGATATGTAATGCATCAATACAATTGAAACCAAGCTAGGCTCTGATACCACTGATGGGTTTTGGTCATAAGACATCCTATGTGCTCATACAAACCCTAATGCTTGGATCTAGGTTTCTCTATTGTACATGCTTTGAATCCAAGACTATAAACCCTAATTCTAGCATATGGAAATCAATATAAACATATAATTAGGTTTATGATATTACCTTGATTGTTATGTAGCAATAACAATCCCAATTCCTCCTTGAATTGACTTTGGAAGGCTTAGAGTCACAAGTGTCACTCCTCTAATGGCTTACAAACACCACAAGCAAGAGGATGAAGAGGAGAGAGGATGGAGGCTGCCAAAACCGTGTGAAAACCCTAGAAGGTTGCTTCTTTTACGTTTTTGAGGCATAAGGGGTCTTTATATAGTGAGGCTATTAGGGTTATCTAACAAGGAAACCCTAATTTGGTTGCTTAAGCCCTAAGCAACCCATAGACTCCTTTAATCAAGCCCATGGACGATTTCCTTATGGGTTTCCCCATAGAATTCGTCCACCTCTTGATTCAAGGCAATCCATGGCCCAAATTGCAATTATCCTATAATTACAATTCCAGTCCCTTAAGTTTAATTAATCTCTTTTAGTCACAAAACTAATTACCAATTAATTATTGACTAATATTAATTAAACAATATGATTTCTCCTTTAATATATTATTCCCATAATATATTAATAAATCATATTTAATCCTTTCTCTCCATAATTCATCTTATCAAGTTGCTTTGGTGAAGACAACCCAAAAGGACCATGCACCATCGGGTCAAGTACATACCAAAATAGTTATGGACTTAGACACTAATCCAACAATTTTGTGGTTGTATGTTATATGGTATTTTGGGGAATTCACTAAGCTTTGTGCTTACGGTTTTCAGTTTATGTTTTCAGGTACTTCGGTTTTCAAATGGAAGAGCTCGAGATGATTGCAAAACACACACCACATGTTTCCGCATTCTGTGAACTACTCTGATTTGATGATGTTTTGGTAAATCTTGGTTACCTTGGTTTTATGGGAAAGATATATACTAATGATTAATTAATTTTAAAAAATATATATATACATGTCATTATTTTCAGGATGTTACAAGTTGGTATCAGAGTCTTGTTTTGAGAGATTCAGACATACTCTCGAGTGTGTCTTAACTCAAACTGAGGATTTGGTAAAGTTTTCAAAAGAAAAGTATTTTAAGAAAAGATTTTTCTAAGATATGAAAATGGTGTGGTGCATGCAATCATCTGAGCTCAAGTAAGTTTTTCCAAAATACCCATACATGTTATCTTTTATGCTTTAATTTGTGAATCGCATGCAAGTTAGGGATAAGGATCTGCTCAGTTTTTGCATGCTATAATGATAGGAGAGATGCCTTTGTATGTCTATTGTAAGAGCTGGTAGACTTGCATGCTAGTGATGATTAGTCAACGATCGATTGGCTTGATATGCGATGTCTTGTAGCCTTTGAAGCATTGGATGTTATGCTATGATGGAAATAGTTATTGGTATCAGTAATTGCTAAGTGTATGCTTTAAAATTGTATACGGTTAGGATCTTATAGCCCCAAAATATCTGATTTGGCCTTATTTCTTGTTCCTTCTTTGGTTGCGGTTCTAGGGTAGAGTCTTTTATTCGACAATATTTTTAATCATCTTCTATGTATATTTGCATGCATAAGGCAAATGACAGTGAGGGTGGAAATTCTTAGCATGAGTTGTGGTGTGTGATCTTGAATGTTCTTTGATTATTCTATGGATTATAGTGTTACTGCATGAATGTTGCTTGCTTTGTGCTTTGTGGAACTCAGAAGTGATGTAAGTTATCTATTAAGTGATTGTGTTCATGAGGTAGCTAATTGACATTATGAGGAGTTCTTCAGCAGCTGATGGTAGGCTAAGGTCAGAACCTAGGGGGAGCCTAGGGATGCTTCAGTGGGTTTTGTTCCGCTAGTTAGCATTTGCTTGGAGTATAGATTTGAGAATGTGACTTAGAGGATCTGGGGGGATTCTTGAGGAAAGTATTGGGCCCGTACTACTGAAAGCACATGATCCATACTCGCAACCAGGGAGAGCCTTGGAAAATCTAGGAAACCTGTAGGATGAGGATTCTTGAGTATATTATGACCTTTTACATGTTCATTTGATATGATGTTGAGCACTCAGGAATGTGTTCCAAATTCTGGTTCCGGCTCAGTAGCAGGTATTGAGTCGATCGATGCGCGGTCGTGGGAGTTCATCTTGTTGGATTAGTGTCTAAGTCCATAACTATTTTGGTATGTACTTGACCCGATTATGAGCATGGTCCTTTTGGGTTGCCTTCACCATAGCAATATGTAGGATGAATTAAGGAGAGAAAGGTTTAATTATGATTTATTAATATATTATAAGAATAATATATTAAAGGAGAAATCATATTGTTTAATTAATATTGGTCAAGAATTAATTAAGAATTAATTTTGTGACTAAAAGAGATTAATTAAACTTAAGGGACTTATTGTGTAATTATAAGATAATTACATAGATGGGCTTATGGACTCCATAGAATTAGAGTGGATGATATCTATGGGGAAACCCATCAGAAATCGTCCAAGGCTTCTAAAGAAGGAGTCCATGGGCTGCTTAGGTTTAAGCAATCAAATTAGGGTTTCTTAGTTTGATAACCCTAATAGCCTAAGTATATAAGGAGCCCTTAGGCTCCAAAAACATGGCTAACACTTCCTTTAGGGTTTCCAGCCATTTTTGGTGCCTCCCCTCTCTTCCCTCTTCATCCAAGTTGCTTAGTGGTGTTTGTGACTCCATTAGAGGTGCAACACTTGAGGCACTAAGCTTTCTGAAGCCAAGGAATTGATTGTTATTGCTACATAACAATCAAGGTAAGATCTAAACCCTAATTCAAATGTTAATTTGATTACTAGTATGCTAGATCTAGTAACTATTGAAAGTTTATTGCATGTTCAAAGTAGAAAAACTAGATCCAAGCAATTGGGGTTGCATGAACACCATAGGATTAATGTTATGCTCAAAACCCATCAATGGTATCAGAGCCAGGTTGTTTTTCTATTGAATAGAAGCATAATTGAACTGCCAAAGATCAGAAAAATCGAAAATTTTGCTGTCTGGAGCAAGAACTCGATGAGTTTGGCACGAACTCGCCGAGTTCTAGACCCAACTCGACGAGTTTGCTTGTCAGTTGCCGGGATTTTTGTCACAACTAGAAATTTTGTGCCTTGTAACTACAACACTTAAGTCAAATTGTGAATCAAAGACATAAGAGCATGTATGATGCATACTCTATGACAACAAAAATTTCAAACAAACACCCCATGCAAGCATTTCAAGTAGTCAATAAGCAATTGGAAACCCTAAGCTTCCAATTTGACCATTTTGGACTAGGAATTTCTTATTGGGCCCAATGGACCAATAAGCTTCCAATTTGACCATCTTGGGCTTAGAACTCTTAAATAGGCTCTAATTGGACCCACTTCCATTTATTTCAATATTTTGGGCCATATTGGGCCTAGAATGAAATAAATTAATTATATGAACCATTTTGGGCCATAATTAACCTAATGTAGCCCTAATAGGTCATAAGAATCATATCTATGGTTATTTGGACCAAACATCACTTAACATAACCATGAAAAAGGCTTAAGCATACAAGGCCCAAATTCTTTTCTCTTCCTCTCTAATTCTCGGCCCAAGCCCAAGTAAAAAGGGAGAGTTGACTTCTCATGGCCACCTCATTTTTACATTATCGTCTTCCATGCATCTTATCCCATGTTTCCATGCACACATCACTTCAAGATCTCTCTCTTTCCCTCTCTCTTGCTCTCAACCGATTCCAAGCACACACACACACACACACAATTCTCTCACAAATCTCTCAAGGAAACTCCCTCCACTCTTCATCAAGATCTCGAAATTTAGAAGGTTTTTCAAGAAGATATTTCCACAAAATTTTCATCTAAGGTAAGATCATGCTTGGATCTATGATCTAGGTTCTTTGTTTTATCAAAAATCTCTTTCTAATCCATGCAAAAATCATGATCACTCTCTTAGAAACCCTCTAAGTTCGAAGTCATCAAAGGAAGGCTTGTTAGGGCCGAAAACAACATCAAACTCCTTCCAATCTTCTTCAAAACCGAAACAACAACTCAAGGTGAGCTTCATACCCCCTCTTTTTCGGTTTTTATGAGTTTTTGTGGGGGAGAATACAAGTAAATGTGTAGATCTATGAGTAATTTTATGCCTTGTGTGATTTTTATGCTTGTATGTATGATCTTATGTGTTTTGTGATGAATATGTTAGCTAAAAAGAACCTAAAAACCGAGATCCACAATATGAGGAATGAACTAAACATAACTTATATCATTTTACACTAATCAAGTATAGAAAAATAGTTTATTTGGTTAGAATGAACATTTTTGGACTTAAAACACATTTTTGGGCTCAAATTGTCAAAAATACAAAACTAAGGGCCCAAAACGACAAATGATAATTTCTGGAGGTTGAAAAGAGTCCAAGCAGTTTCTAATATAAATTTTCTAAATATCAACACTTTTGAGGGGCTTAAAATGTAATTTTTGAACATAATGGGCTAAAATGGGCTTTTCGGCCCAATAAGCCCCAAGTTGCGAGATTTTTGAAATTGAGGGGCTGGAAAAGCAACTTTCTGAAAAACAGAGGATTACAAGTGTATTAAAACCGATTCAAAGGTCAAAAATGTTTTTCAAAGTCAAAAAGGATCAAAAATGCAAAAATTTTCCATTTTGGGCCAAAACTATAAAGTTTGCAAAAATGGGGGTTCCAACCGGGAAAACTTCATTTTTGAAGGACTTAAGCTGTTTATCAAGTAAAGCTGGGCTGAAAATGTCTTTTCAATAAGTGTTGATACTAAAATGTCAAGAAAAATGGTTTAAGGACTAAAATGGAAATTCTTTTATATAAAGGATTAAAAGTGTAAATTTTATCTAAGAAGGGTCATAAAAAGGTAAACTCTTACTTTTAAACAAATAAATCCCTTAAGATAAAATACGAGCACCACGACTACCGGCGAAACGTAATAATAAATACACTTTCAACACCAATACTCTTACCAAACGAATTGATTCGGTCTCGAATCAATAACGAATCAAAAATCAATAACCAATAGTACTTCAATAAACACGTGAAATTTATGAGAAGTCAATATTCAATCTTTGGGCTTGAAAGTTTCACATCGTGCTTGTTGGGCCTAGTTAGCCCAATAACATGATCTTTAGGCCCGAAGGGAACGCACTTACATGTTATTGGGCCTTCTATGACCTAATTCCATGTAAAAGGACTTTCAATAGCTTTATTGTGTTGTTGGGCCCCAAGGGCCCATTGGTACTGCTAGCAAAGTCGAGAAGTCAAATGCAAGTCGGGCCAAGTGCCTATCGCATTCCCGATAGCCTTGAACGACTTATGGAAATAATGGGGGCTTCGTACCTTCCTTTCTCCTCGGTTGTGGGGCTATGAGAAGTCAGGGTGGTTGGATTAAGTGAGTAGTACGGACGAAGCCTAAGGGATCGTTTGTATTTGATAGTTATAAACTAGTCATCTTCATTAATGCGTGATTATAACGACTCACAACCCATAATTAATCCAATGTCACCTGGAATTATCGGAAACAATCGTCGTATCGATATAACAATAACAAGACACGAAATTTTATGTATGAGGAAAACATCGGGTTTTCCCGGGAAGTTCAACACTTTTACCTAAGTTATGTATACAAGGTTTAACAATTATACACGTTTACAAAAATCGACAAGCATACTACGGATCTCCACACTTTTTCATATATACAATATTCGTTTCAGAAAAAATCAGATTTTCTGGGTTTTCAAACTTCACAAAAATCATTTTTTTTCAAACATTACTTATGAACTCACCAACATTTCATATGTTGACGTTTTTCCAAAATACTTGTATTCTCAGGTAACAGGTAAATCGAAGAATATGTATCCAGTGATGTCATGGTGTTTTGTTTAAATTAGTATCAAACGGTTTATGTTTTGGAAATGTAATGTTTAAAACAATGTACCGAATGTAAACAATATCAGTTGTATTATTTCAGTGCATGGTGATGAATGATGTTATGATTCATGTATAATCATTGTGATGGTATTCAATTAAGTCACAATAACCCCGGACGTTTCCGCCGTCTGGTTCGGGGGTGTGACAATTTTCGATTTTTTGAGCAGATTTTGCTAAAGATAATTACCAAAACTCGTTTTTGTTGCCTAAAATCAATTTTCATGTTTGGAATGTTTATCCTTATTAAAATTGATGGATTTGGTTAAATATGGTTAATATAGGATTATTATTAGATATATATTTAACCTAGTAAGTTTGAAAAGTTTCAATTTACACCCTTTAGGTTTCTTAGTTTAAATTTGAGCTGAATAGTTTTAGTTTTTGAAATTTAAATAGTTGAACCAAAATGTTTTGAAAAGTTTCAAAACTTGCCCTCAAGTTTTGGAATTTAAATCTTTGATTAAAAGTTTAATTTTGAAATATATTTAAATTCTAAACCCTAATGTTTTGAAATGTTTCAAAACTTGCCCTCAAGTTTTGGAATTTAAAAGTTGATTAAAAGTTTAGTTTTGAAATGTTAAATTCTAAAACCCTAGTATTGTTTTGAAAAGTTCAAATCACACCCTTATGGTTTTATTAATTAATTAAAGTGTATAATTAAAAGAGATTCAATAAACCCACAAGTTTTGGTTTACATTTAATTAAATTAAGAGTATAACTTATTAAATTAGACCACCTAGTATTTTAAAAGTGTAAAATACACCCTACACTATATATATGTAACATTAAAAGTCTAATATTATATATATATATATATATATATATATATATATATATATATGAGTAAAGAGTCAGTCTTACCGTTAGTAGGTCTCATTCACAAAGCTGGTCTATAAGGGGTGTTTAAGGAAATTGCATATAAAATGGCGATTGAATGGTTATTCACTCTTACCCACCACACTCTTGACTAGTGGAGGGTCGTTAGCCCAACGGGTAGGATAGGACAGGAACCTTCCATTATAAGTATAATGAAGTACAAAAGTAACTAAATGCTTTTACAAATTCCCAAATCATAGTTACTTTAGGCAAAATGTGAAATTGTATGCTAATCCATGGAATTACACTTCGTACCCTTGTCAAACGTTAGTGGAGCATGTATGGTTAACCGACACACTAATTTGGGGATGACATTGGTAGCGAAGGGCGACTCGATGTTTGTTATAGATCAATGGAGCATGTGTGGCTAGCCGACACATTGATTAGGTGATAGTAGCATTGGGTGCACCACGTGATTCGTATGGTTATTCACACCTTATTTGTGATTCTCGGCATCCCAGTCACAAATAGAAGGGCATAATCGAGATTAAACATGCCATTGAAAAGTTCAATGAATCTCAAAAGATCTAGGAGTTTCAATTCATTTAAAACTTAAACTTCATTTTCGTTTTTCATGGTGGAAATTGGTAAATCGTCATTTACCTACCTTCAAATATTCTGCAACTAGATTACGACATCCCTCTTCTAGGTTGTAGAGTATTGTGTTGGATCCTAGCAATGACGTGTATGAAAAATTGATGTTTGAAGGTTTCTATTATTAGCAATAATGGATTTGATTCTTAATTATGTTATTTGTGGAAATGTCGAGAATTTACCAAATAGGGAGAGTTTCTCATCGCCCAAGTTTCAATTGGATAGAAACTTGGAATCTTACAATTTGGTTGCGTGATGAATGAGAAATTTCATATTTGGAAATTAGACTAATTCTTTGACAGAGTGTCAAGTGAAGGACTAGGAGATCGAGTATATAAGATTGGACATTGATCAAGTCCACCACAAGAGTGATAAATATATTCGTCATGATTTACTAAAGTTTAGTAAATATGATTATACTTATAAGATTAAGTGTAATTCTAAGTTGATTGAAAGAGTTTCAATGAATAGCAGAACGAATAAGAAGAATCTAGTAGACAGAAAGATAAAAGTTTCTCCATTCTAAGAAGAAGGGAGAGTAACTTTTATTATGTTTTATGATAAGTCTTAATGATTAAGAACCATATCTCAATTGATCCTCTAAGTGAGTCTTAGTGCATTTGTATGTCTAGGAAGAGGAATCGAGAATTGTGGAAATGGTTAAAATCAAGAAGTCAATCATACTTCATTCTAATATCAAGTCTTAGAGTTATACTCCAAGATTGTGAATCGAGTGACAAGTCTTAAGCATGTTTATAACACTCAACAAATGTGGAATTTGGAAAAGTTTTCTTATTCTTGCACATTTGAAATTGCTAAGTTGTGCTGTCTTGGATATGACAAAGACCAACTAGGACCAATTATGTAAAGTGTTTTGTCTTGATAAGAACTACACTAACTCTTGAATATTTTTTTTGTCTAGGAAAGTTTCTTGACAAGAGAATCTTATATGTCAAGGAGTTAGTGGGAGTTTTAATGATCTTTAAAAAAGTTTCAAGAACCAATCAAGAATAAACCTTATCGATCATCACTAGCACACGACTTGAGGTTTACAACCTATCGTGTTGACATTATTTTGTTTCTGTGCCATTCCAATTGAGTTAATTATGCATGTGAGTTCTATGAGTTCTCATTTGAATGCATAAAGACAAAGCACCTTGATCGATAGAAAGCACATTGATATGTAAGGATAAGTTGCTAAACTACTTGGAAGACATGGTGGGCACTCGTATTACCATAAGGCAAGAAATAAAGATTAAGAAAGTTCAGTCCATATGAGTTTGAATTTGTCGCAAACTTGGTTTTGACAAATTCACATGGATATGAACACATACACCATAAAATCCAAGTGACATAAGATTTCCTCCTTCATGAAAATGACTATGAGGAAACGCTTTCACTAAGAGAGATTTTAAGAAGATAACAATTGTGAAAATCGTATTCTCAAATTCGATTATGGTTACGACATCCCTTTCCATACTTCAAATTGTGAGATTTGGCAATTAATCTAAAAATTTAGGACTTAGTAACATAAGTTCTGAATTTGACTAGACACACATGTGAGCTTTCTAAGGCAAATGTGTATAAGTTTAAGAAGCTTGGATAAAGGCTTATCAAAGAATCAAGTATTAGAAATATGAACTTAAGAAATTCAATAAGCATTGTTTTCTGGAAGTTCAGTTGTTTTCTGAATACATGTCAAAGCTAATAGGACCATAAGTGTTATGTCAAAAAGGAAATAATCATCATGTTAGTCGGAGCATGATTATTATTATGGTAAGTATTGCAAGTTAGCAATATTAATTATAGAAAACAAAGATTCACTTTGCAAAGTCGCAAGGGTTGAAAAATTGTTTTGCTATAATTAAGGGAGAGAATATTATACTTCGTTTCAAAATCTAAAGTTTAGATTGAGAAATTTTAATAAATATAGTCAAAGGATACATAGTGTGTTCTCAAATTTCGGTTATGATTATGACATCCCTCTTCATAGTTCGAATTGTGAGAACGTGACACATAAAATGTTATGGCAGAAGATTGATAAAATATCATATCTTATGTAAGACATTATGAATTGTGTCCTATACGCTTCGAGTATAGGGTCGATTGCAAATGCTATAATATTTGACCATTCTAAAATTTTCCAAATGTCTAGCGCATTAAGAGGGAAAAAGGACTAGAATCGGCTTTGACTAAAATAATTAAACAACTATCAAAGGACGATCCAAAGTTCGTTGAGGATTGGTCGCTTGTGAGTAGTTGGAAGTATGGTATTGGATGGACCATATCGACATTATTATGAATAAATAAGATTCTGTTAAGAATGAGTTGTCATATGGCAAATATGGAAATGTTTCCATATTGGGAGTTGGAAATTGAAAGTCTATGTCTAGATTAGAAACTTTTATGCAAGAAGGATGTTCAAAGGAATGTACTTTGAATGTGAGACTTCACGTCTATGGAATTGTCTTGTAACAATTTTTGATAGAGTACTTTGTAATTTCATTGTCCAAGTCTTGGTGACTTTTGTGCTATGACTTTGCGAAAGGGTCGTTGCATAAAATGTTAGAATCTAACATATTCTAGTAGTGGCAAGAACCTTGTATTCTTACACTAATGTTGAGGATTAGGAATTGTGAAATGAGCATCATTGGAAAAGTTTTTCAATTGACCTATTTCACAAAGTAAGGACCATAGGAAACGTAGTGTGCATGCTTGGTGCATGGGACAGCTATCGTTGTAATTTGAGTAATAAGCTGATTTTTTGAAACAGTAAACGATGAATAATGAGTAATCAATATGGTGTTTAAACAAAAGTGTTTTTATTTACTCCCAAAAGTTGGGGCCATATATGATTAAGTATTATTGTTGTGTTTCAGTTTGCATGTTTTGACTTCCAGAATAACTGGGTTATTCGAACCTCCACAGTCGGTCATACGTTGGAAGTAGGTATGAAGGAAGACTATCATGAAGAGTCTGTAGATTGTCTGAAGAGTTTTAGACATAGCACAAGTTTGCTGAAAGGTTCATGAGTGCTTTGATAAGATTAGAGTATTGGATTAAACCCACGCTCACGAGAATCACTTCATGGATTTTATCACGAGTGATTGTGAGTCGATAATATTGTATATTTTTGAAACCGAGACGTGTGAGTTGTTATTTTCTGGTCGGTTACACATTGATGATAAGCGAACGCACCAGTAACTTGGTGTTATAAAACTTATTGTTGTGTGTGATTCGATGAGTGAATGCAACCAAGCATATGAGTCGAAGTTTATCCATTCATTTTACCCAAAGTGGGATAAAAGCGATATCTGTGGGCCCCTCGATGATTTAGTGATGACACCTAAGCGCTTGGCCAAGCCAGGACTAAGTTGATGTGTTCAATTGTAGTCTGTTGTTAGTTGTCATAAATCGGAAGTCGGGAAACAGTATAGAGAGAATGATTGAAATTCATGTCTTGTGTCTATACGATATATTGAGAATGGAGGAATATATGATCCCTTATCTAAAGGACACGCGTATCTGATAAGATCAGAGTTGACAACAGCTTATGAAAGCTACGATTGTTGATCAGGTTCTGAAGTCATACGGAAAATAGTTATTAGACTTATCCAAGTGGGAGACTGTTGGATTAGTGTCTAAGTCCATAACTATTTTGGTATGTACTTGACCCGATTATGAGCATGGTCCTTTTGGGTTGCCTTCACCATAGCAATATGTAGGATGAATTAAGGAGAGAAAGGTTTAATTATGATTTATTAATATATTATAAGAATAATATATTAAAGGAGAAATCATATTGTTTAATTAATATTGGTCAAGAATTAATTAAGAATTAATTTTGTGACTAAAAGAGATTAATTAAACTTAAGGGAATTATTGTGTAATTATAAGATAATTACATAGATAGGCTTATTGACTCCATGGAAGTGGAGTGGACGAATTCTATGGGGAAACCCATTAAAAATCGTCCAAGGCTTCTAAAGAAGTAGTCCTAGGGCTGCTTAGGGCTTCAGCAATCAAATTAGGGTTTCCTAGCTTGATAACCCTAATAGCCTAAGTATATAAGGAGACCTTAGGCTCCAAAAACGTGGCTAACACTTCCTTTAGGGTTTCCACCCGTTTTTGGTGCGTTCCCTCTCTCCCCTCTTTATCCAAGTTGCTTAGTGGTGTTTGTGACTCCATTAGAGGTGCAACACTTGAGGCACTAAGCTTTCTGAAGCCAAGGAATTGATTGTTATTGCTACATAACAATCAAGGTAAGATCTAAACCATAATTCATATGTTAATTTGATTACTAGTATGCTAGATCTAGGGTTTGTAAGTCATGGAAGTTTATTGCATGTTCAAAGTAGAAAAACTAGAACCAAGCAATTTGGGTTGCATGAACACCATATGATTGATGTTATGCTCAAAACCCATCACATCTCATCGGAGATTATTTGCAATGTTTCTGATTGGACTTTGGTGGTCTTGGGTTTAGTCAAGGAAAGGATTCTGGAGATCTTGGATGAGCGCTTCGGCGCGATCCGTGTTGAGGTTATGACTATCGTTGGAGCCCGCACTCTATCATTCCGTGAGCTGGAGGTCAATTTGGAGCACCTGGGGAAGAAGGGATCCATGTCAGGTACATGCAAGGGAGGGTTCCAGGAAGAGACCCACGACTTCGAATCAGCGATTGGGGGGGGGGGGGAGGGTCAGGGTCAGTGCAACACATGCGGGAAACTGCACGATGGAGCTTGCCATTCCAGGGGTATGGGTTGCTACAAGTGTAGCAGGATTGATCATGTCAGCCGAGATTGTCCTCAGGGGGCAAGTCTATTATGTCTTCACTGAGTCCAAGTGGGCCACGGGAGGGTCGTATGTCCGATGAGGAGGGGAGGAGTAGTAAGTGCACTTGTCCGACTATTTTGCGGATCTATGATAGTCGTGAGGGTAGGGCAGGAGCGCCAACAGAGAGGAGCTGGTCATTGCAGTGTCAGACAGGGGAGAACCCTACTCCAGCAGGTAATTTTGCGGGTATGTTATCTTTTGCTTTCTCTTCGGCTGTTATCAGTATTTATGGTGCTTGGAATTTTATATTGGTTTGGGTAAGCCTTATATTTGGTTTAATTCTCTGTTATTGTTGGGTTATATCTTATAGAATTGTTATGTGCATTTTGCATGTCATGAATCATTAGTGGGTTATTGAGGGGTTGTATCTTATTTAGCGGGTCCCAATGTGTTCATTTGTTATTATGGTTTTTGGTTGAGATCAGTTCAAGGGTATTATGTGGAATGCCTATAGTCAGGTCAGTGGGTTGGTTCTCCAGTAAGTCAGGGTTTGGTGGTGTTAGCATTTGTTATGGTAGGAGCGACAGTCGTCTGTGGAAGAAATTTGAGATCAACCATTACCATTGCTAGGAGGGGAGCGGTAGTAGGAAGATGGTGGTGTCAGTTACATGAGTTGTTTGGTCATTAGAAATCTTAGGGGAGTTTTATATTCGCATGGGTTGTAGTCGGTTAGAATTCAATGATTTTTTGAGAATGGAAGTTGGGATAAAGATTCGTCGGTTTAGGGCAAGTGTTATAGTTATAGTCACCAACATAAGAACTTAGGAATTGGCATGGTATAATGGGAGGTGATTTGGAATATCAAACTGGTTAATACTTCATGAGTATTCTTTAGGGTTTCAGGAGTTGGGTGATCATGGAGTTGTCTAGCAATGGAAGGCTAGTATTGATTAGCGCAGGTCATAGGCGATTCATGCTATATGAGGTGGATAGGTTGGGAAGTCTATTAGGATTTAAGAGATGAAAGAGCTTTGTCGAATCCAAGTAGAGGAGAATCGATCAAAATTTATGGGAGTTAGGAAGGCTGTGAAACTAGGGAAAGTTTCACATCCTGCTCAGGAGGAGAGATGACCCGAGTGGGCGTTTAGATTGAGGTTGTGTAAGTGGGAATTCAGAAAACTTCCAACCACTGGTTGGCGTCTCCTTTATTATGCATAGCAGGCTTGTGGTTCAGTCCAGGTTGAGGGCTTCAGAATTTGAAGTAAGTCTCAACATCTGACGGGATGCAGGTTTCTGCTCAGGATGCGTGGGGATGTGATGGTTAGGATATGGCAAGGTCATGGGTGGTAACCATGGTTGGTTAGAAGTGTTGTAAGACTGCGAAAGGTAGAATATCATTGGAGATGGTCATGAGTGCAAAGGGGAAATCAGTTCGTGCCTTGTGCACACCGGTCAGGATTGTCGCGGAGTGTTAATTTGTTCTAGATTGAGGACCATTGGGGTCCGAGGCGGAGTCATGCCCATGTAGCTTAGGATCCCATGGAGACTGCTGGGACAAGGTTTTGGATATTGAGTTACAGGGCTAAGTGGGTGTTCAATGTCTGGCACAGAGGGGTTTATAGGTTGGATAGCCTCGTTATTTGGACTCTTGGGAACCTGGTGGTTGGACCAGGTGCGAGACTGGTAGTCTCAGCGATGGTTTGGAAACCTTTATATCTCGGTCTAGTGAGGAGTTGTCGTGAATCGGAAGGTTTCTGGTGAAATCCAAGTGCAGATCCGTGGATATCGGGTTATGAATTGAGTATCAAGTTGGTTTTTGGGTGAGATCTCGAGTTGGGTATCACGAGTGTTTATATGCAGGATTTTCTTTTCAGTGGGATAAGAATTGGGGTATCTATATGACAAGGGCATCAACCAAAGGACTCAAGGATAAGAATGGATTCAGTTTTGATGAAGGATCAAGTCATGGTGATTGTGTCTTGGTTCGGTTCTAGCTGTGAGGGGCATCAAGATAAGTCAAGGTAATATTATTGATTTGGAACCTGGATGTGGAGTCACCTGATATTAAGAGAGTATGAATAAGTCATTTGAAGTTTGGGTTAAATAATCTCAAAGTAAAAGAGTTAACCCTGTTACGCAACTTTTGTCTGAGTCTAACCGTTGCAGGGATGAGTCTTCTACTCGAAGGATTATCTGAGCCTTCTGTCAAGTATAAGTGTTCTGCAACAATAAGTTGTATGTGATTCTTTTCTCTAGTGGGGACCTCAAGTTATCAGAAGACGAGTAGTCAGTTGGGGGATAACTGGAATATATTCATCAATTGTTCAGTATGGACGGTCTGTCAGGGAGTCAGACCATCTTGAGACTTCAAATTCTAGATTAAGTGGATGTGGTTAGGTAGTAAGGGTTATTTTTAGGAGGAGGAAGGATTCGTTCATCTTTGGGTAAGAGAGCCCTTCCAGGGTTGGTTTCGGTTGCCTTGGGTAAGCTAGGGTATGCTCAGGGTTGTGGCCATGTTGCTAAGATTGTCTGGTGTGTCGGGGATGGTAAGGAATAGTTTTGAGGACGAAATCTAATTTAAGTGGGGGAGAGTTGTAATGCCATGTTTCGAATCGATTCCTAATTCGAGGTCGTGGCCTGAAAATCGGTCATCATAAGGCTTAGGGCCTTTGAAAAGGTGAGATCTAGACCCATTTGTTTGCGAGTAATGTAATTGAAGTGATTCGGGTGTTCGGTTCGTGTTTTGGAGCCTAGGGGTAATTCAGTAAAGTGTCAGTTCGGGAGTTTGTGGAAATTAGATTTTTGTTCGGAAGGTCTTAAGGCTGGTATGAGTTGATAAAAGTGTAGGACTTATCGTTACCTTTCCGTGGATATAAGGATCGCTAGAAATAGACTTATAACGAAAAGATATAGCCTTCGAAAGTTTGGTGGTTTTAAGGTTTAGCCGGGTATGCGTGGCGTACTAGTGAAGAGAGCAGTACGCGGGGTGTACCTTGGCGTACGTTGGGCGTACTAACATGGATGGTCATGGGTGCTCTTCGGAGTACGTTGGGCGTACGTCGTACCATATGTACATTGGGCATACTCCAATCAGACCCAAACCCGATTTTAGGGTCTTGGACCCTATTTAAGTTCCTTGTCTCATAACATAACCCTAATATCTTCAGCTTCCATCCCTCTAAACTCTAAAAATCGAACCTTAGCCCCCTATTTGAGTGATTTTAGTGCTTTAAAGTGTTTTGGTGCTTGAAGAGGAAGAAGAAACTTATTGAAGAGTCATTGCTTGACTTGGAGCTTTTGGATCCAGTCTTTGTGCACCTAGATCTTACTTCTAGAGGTATAAAGTCTCAAACTTGACAAATCTTTCTTGTAGATCAAGCTAGGTGGCACTTTGTTATGATTTTGGTCCCTTTGTGGTGATTCTTGTGAGTAGAAGTTACTCCAGAACCTTTGAGCTTCATATTTGGCCTTTGATGGGGTTATAGAGTTATAAAGTTTGGATCTTGATGAGTATCAACCTTCCATGCATGATTTGGTAGTTTTTTGGTGAAGCTTGGGACTTAGGGTTTTGATTTAGGTCCCATTAAGTCATGCTAAGTCATAAAGTCAGGAACTTTTTAACTTAAGAAGTTCCTTTGAATCAGATATGGAATTTTGGACTAAGGTCTTAAGGTATTAAGAAAATTTTAAGACATTTTGGAGTGATTTTGACCTTTGGAATTCATCTTTGATGATTGGGTTTCATTAAGCCATGAAAAGGTTTAGAGCCTTTGACTTTATGGGTCAAGTAACTTATATTTAACTATTCAGAGGTTTTGGACATCTTGGCGTAAGGGATTAAGACATTTTCTAGGTTGGTTGTGGGTAGGTTCAGTACGCGGGGCGTATTGGGTCTCTTGGGCGTACGCTTAGCGTACCCATTGAGTACGTGGGGCGTACTCATTCAAATGAGATTTTGCATGTCCTAGTACCAATAACATTGGACTACGGGGACTTGATAATATATGGTCCATTAGCATGGCCTAACTGCTCTAGAGTGCCAGCCTGGCCTGCCACACTCCTGCCAGCCCTGCCTGACGTTCCCTTTCCATCCCTGCCTGATGTTCTGTTGCCAGCCCAGCCTGGCGCTCCCTTGTCAGCCGTGCTGGGGACTCTCCTACTAGCTTGTCCTGTCGCTCCCTTGCCGTACTTCCTGGTGCGCGCCCGCCGGCATTGCCTGGGGCGTGCGCGACGCCTCCGGGCGGTCTTGCCCAACTCCTTGCTAGTTGGGCCTGAACTAATTATCCACTATAAGTAGAATAGTGCCTCCCCCATGAGGGAGGACTCGTCCCCAAGTAGCTCAGTCGCCACTAAACTTTTCCCCTTGGCCCAACCGCCACACTATACTCAGGCCGGGTAGGTCAGCCGCCACCCGCCGCCGTCAACCACCATACACCACAACCAACACCAAGATGGTCCTCTCCAACTAAGGAGAACCATCTCAGATCTACCAGTTGATCTAACTTGATCGTCGGACTCTGCTCCCGGGGCACAGTCCCTGGGGCGGCTCTAACGGCCTTGTCTGTTGTGACCTCGCAGATCTTCTCCGGCGCAGAAGCACTTTCTCAGAATAGGTCGCCGAAGTCTATGTCACATCAGGCTTCAAGTTTGGGCTTTCTTTTGGGCTTGAGTGTTAATTTATTAATAGGCCATCTGAGTACAAGTGTTTTGGACTAGGAAGAATTGTTGGGCTTTAGGGTAAGGCCCATGTAAGGGGTTTGGGCACAATTTGGAAAATTGGGCCATATTTGGGCCTTGGTTGATTAATTGACCTTTAGGCCTTTCAGATTGTGACTTTAGGCCTTAGTCTTGGACCAAGATAGGTTAAGGGTAAAATGACATTTTTACCCCAATTATGGATTTATGGTTATGGATTGGAACCCAATTGCGGATTGGGTGTTGTTTTGACTCTAGTAGTTTGGGAATCTGTCAGCCAACAACTAGGGATTTTCTGTTTGATTCGGCAGTGCGAGGTGAGTCTTCTCACTATATCCATGGGTCGAAGGCACCAATGTCGGCCCATTACTTTTTATGTGGAATACTAGTTGTCTTTGTGATACTTGCATGGAAGACCATGAGGGAGCTCATGACACTTGGATATCAGATCATGAGGGGAGCCCATGGCACATGGATATCATACCATGGGGGAGCCCATGGCATTCCAGGTAAAGACCATGGGGGAGCCCATGACAACTATATGTATGTCGCATGATATTTTGTGGTTGTATGTTATATGGTATTTTGGGAAAGTTACTAAATTTTGTGTTTATGGTTTTTCAATTTATGTTTTAGGTACTTTGGTTTTTAAATGGAAGAGTTCGGGATGATTGTAGAACACACACCACATGTTTCTGCATTTTGTGAATTACTCTGATTTGATGATGTTTTGCTAAATCTTGGTTAACTTGATTTTATGGGAAATATATATATTAACAATTTATTATTCTAAAAACAAAAAAAAAATATGTCATGATTTTCGGGACATCACAGAAAAATAATCCGAAATACGTTTCAGAACGACCCATTCTGAAATATGTGGTTATTTTTCAAAAAAAGTTATAATTTTTAAAAACACCCAAAATAAGAGTTAGATTATTCAATTTCCCTTGTTATATGGCTAGATCACTAACTTGTTTAGACATTAAGAACATTAAGTAAAAGAGAAATACCACCTTAATCAATAACCTATTTTGTTTGTGTCAATTTGGTGAAAGACTTAAGGTTCAATTAGGTCAAAAGGTATAATGGTCTTTTTGCATCAACTTAACAAAAAAAATTCACGGAGGCTCGATTGACATTACAAATAAGGGAAACCACGTGTACGTAATTAATAAAAATCGAAAACTTATGCTAAAAGTTTGTTATTCGCCAAACTATCATGACCATTTCTAAAATATAGTCTTAAAATTGAACACACCAAAAGTTATATTTAAGGACTAAAGGATGATTGTGCAAAAAAAAAAAAAAAGAACCATGAGGATTGTTGGATAACAAAATGAAAAAGAAGACCGGAGTTATGACATTTTAAAAAACACATGTATCATTTGTACAACTTTGTATAATAATAAATAATAGAAAAACCTAATATTAAAGAAACAAATCAACAATCATCTTAAATCAAATAAAAGTTATATGACGCAAATTGTAATGAAACGAATTTATGTAGACAAATTTAACAAGAAAAATATTTTGGAAGAACTAGGATAAAGTGGTATGATAGTGGGACTAAAACAGTAATTTAGTCTCTTAATTATAAACAAGATTTTACAAATATTTTGGTGTTAAATTTTCTAAAATAATACTGAAATAGAACAAAATAAAATTCAATTTAGCCTATTTAATAAGTTGGGTTAAAAGTTAAATCCGAGTAACATACAATTAAATTGAATTTTATTTTATTTTATTTTATTTAGTATTTTCAAAGTCAATACAATTTATCATGGTTTTAAAAAGCGCGTCATGACGTGAGGCGCGACCTAGCCATTACGAAAATGCTCAAGGCGGGTTTGTTAAGCGTGACGTTCAAATAACGTGTCAAGATGCGCCTTATCGCGTTATGACGTGAGGTTTTTTTTTTCAAGGCATGGGTTTTTTTTTTGTTTTTTCTGATCGGCCCTTAAAATAATTTAGTTTTTAATTTATATAAAATAGTCACGTTTTGAAAGACGTCATGACTCGCCAAGGCTTACCATAACTTAACTTTGACCTTGCCGCCAATCCTATGTCTCACATTATTTAGAACCTTGTAATTTATTGATTGTCTGGGTATTATTTTTAATTGAAGACAACAACGTATTTGTATTATGAAACCAAAATGAAAACATACTTGCAAAATTTTACAAGTTGATTAAAATTAGATAACAAAAACTATTTATATATTAAATAAAATATATTCACATGTTTGTAACATCATGTTTTCTGATATTTTTGAGTCATGGACCGGAAGTCGATTGTGCAAGGTTTTGGGCATTAAGGAGACAAAGTTTAGTCATTGTGTAAAGAGTTAATGATATTTACGAGATTTTACCCTTGAAGCGTGTTTTGGGCCGAAGGGTAGAAAGAGAAAAGTCATAGGTCGGGTTCTTGCGTGAAATATTGATTTTTGTTCGAGAAGTTTTTAGTCCAAAATATTTAAATAATATTGTAGAGCTCTTTAACACCTTTCCGGAGATATAGAGAATGTCACAACAGAGTTGGAACGAAGAATTATGACCGTTTGGAGTTAGGGGGTGTTGGGGCTCAGTCGAGTACGATGGGCGTACTCTTTGAGTACGCAACACATAATAATGGAAGTGGTTGCGGGTAACTTTGAGTACGTCGGGCGTACTCATGAGTATGCAGGGCGTACTCCAGCCAGCTGGAAACCTTAATCTTTAGGGTTTTACCCCTATATAAACTCATTATGTCCCTTAAGCCTTGCATCTCATCAACCTCCATACCTCCTAAACCCTAATCTCAACCCTTAGCCGCCATTTTAGTGTTCTTGAGCTCTTGTGAAGAATCTTAGTGTTTTCTTGTGCATTTTGAAGAGATAGAAGGTTATTGAAGATTCATTGCTTGGAGTGAAGCTTATAGTGTAACAACCCAAAATTTCAAGTAAAAATTTTCATTTAAATATTAACAATCCATGTTTAATACTTAGAAATTCCCATCATAAGTTGTTTCCAAAATTCAATACATCAACATATTATTCGGAAGGATCAGAGTGTCCATAATAACTAGTGGGAAAAATGATGGAGAGTGCACGCTGCGCCATCAAGTCGGGCCCTTGCCTTTAGAGTTAGTAGTACCTGTAACATCCAACAAGACTGTAAGCACACACTTAGTGAGTTTACCAAAACACACAAAACATATAACCAAATAATGCCATGCACACATACATATAAGGTTGCCATGGACTCCCTCCATGGTCTTCAGTTGGAATGCCATTAGCTACCCGCATGGTCTTATATCCTTGAGCCATGGGCTCCTCCCATGGTCTTCACATAATTCACACATAGATCAAATATCAACCATTACATATTCCATGACTAAACATTTCATATCAATCAATGGGCCGACCTTGTTGCCTTCAACCCATGAGTGTAGTGAAAAGACTCACCTTAAATAGTGAACGATAACTAACTAGGTCCCGACTCTGAATATCAGCTCTACTCAACCCCTAAACAGAAGCAATTCCTTAAAAACAACTCAAAATGCCCTAAAACCCCTCAAAAGTCAAACTTGGTTAAAGACTAAAGTCAAAGGTCAAAGTCAATGGTCTGAGTTGACCCAACTCGCCGAGTTTCTCCATGAGTTGCACAGAACGGGAAAACTCTCATCAACTTGCCAAGTTCACTAATGAACTCACCGAGTTAGCCAGAAATCCAACAGCTTAATGCATTAAGTTGTTTCCATCGGATCTAGGAACTCCAATTCTCAGATCTCCTTCAAAATGATGTCTAGAAGGGTAAAGTTTCCAACTTTGCCCTTAAGAACCATCCAAAGTGAGTCAAACCCAAACCCTAGACTCAATAGAGTGAGTCTAGACCCATTAAGCCCTTAAACTCTCAAAACTAAGTCTCGATATGCAGATCTGATCTCCAAAGGATGGAAAATCATGTAAAGTTTCCAACTTTACATCCATGCATGCTAAGAGAAACCCTAGGCTCAATATGGGTTTAATAAAGGACATATTGCATAAATGGGACCTAAGACCTAGTAAACTTTGCAACTTTAAGCCAAATAAGGCCATAAAATAGCTAGATCTAACATGACAACCCCTAGAACACTCAACTTCTTGGAAAACTCAACCATGAGTCCAAAATTAAGATAAAACCCCAAAACAATAGATCTAAACAATAACAAAGCAAGTTCTAAACTTGATACCTCCAAATGACTGAAATGAGTGAGGAGATTCTAGATCTCGATCTTCCTTGCAAGCTATGCACCTTCAACTTCAAAGATCCTCCAAAAGTGTGTAAAATATCAACACTTAAGGGCCTCCACAAGCTCACACACTCACAAGGACGATGATATACACTTTTAGCGTTTTCTGGATAGAGGAGGCTGGTAAGGAGGCCATCCAAGAGACTTAAGGCCTATAAATAAGGTGCAACACCCTAAAAATTAGGGTTTCCTTCCCAGCCGCGAACTCGCCTAGTTGAGGCACCTCAACTCTCCGAGTTGGTTCATTAATTCCCGCGGCTAAAGTTCACTCAACACGCCGAGTTGAAGCTTTCAACTCGCCGAGTCTAACATGAAAAATCAACAATTAAGGGGAATAAATTCATACCAGAACCAAGCGTTACATAGAGATCTAGAGTTGTCACTTTTTTTTGCAAGCTATTAAAGGTAAAAAGTTCTTAGCTTGACATCTCTTTGTGTAGATCTAGTTTGGGGGTGATTCACGATTTATTTTAGTGCCTTCGGTTTGTCCTTGTGAGTAAAAGTTACTCCAAGGACTTAGTCTCTAGATCTGAACGTTTTGAGAGGTCCCAAATGCATAAAAATGTCATCTTGATGGTTGTTATCCGCCCATACATGTGTATTAGCTCATTTGATGAAGTTGTAGATCCAGGGCTTAGATTTGGGACCCATTGAGCCACGCATAAGCTCAAAGTTATCGACTTTATGGATTAATACGTGTTTTGGAACTGGCTCTGTGTAATGGACGTTTGGGCTTAAAGGTTTAAGACCTTTTTTGGATGGATTAAGAACATAGAACGTATGCGGGGGTGTACTTCAGTGTACGCAACGCGTACTGGGTCAACACCCTGTGGGTTGGTCAGGACTCAGAGTACGTTGGGCGTACTGACTGAGTATGCAGGGCGTACTCAGTTAGTGTTGACTTTTTAACCGGTTGATTTTGACCTTTGACCAAAGTTGACCTAAGGGTAATTTGGGTATTTTATCAGTGGCTTGTGATTAGGTCTGTATTGAAGGTGATCCAGTAGAGTCGACAACATTCAAGATTTATTCAGTTGTGTTCAGTTTTTGAGGTGAGTTTTCCTCACTATATTTACGGGTCGAAGGCACCAAGGCCGACCCTCTGGTTTGATAACTTGTTATATTGATCAATGTTATGTTGAGTATGCGGTAGACCTGTATGATTATATGATAGCTGACATTAGATTGGTATATCTGTAGGACTATCTATGATTACTGACTGTATGAGTATATGTTTGTTGAGTATGTTTGTTATTTGTTATATATCGATATGTTATGTTGAGGTTGAGACTACGAATTTATGTTGTCAGTCAACAGACCGAGGCAATCCAATCATAAGGTTGTGGGCCGGGGCATTTCAACTGGGAGGTTGTAGGCTAGGGGTAATCAAACCACAAGGTTGTGGACCTGTTGTGTATTGGTTTATGATAATTAATACAAAGTTAATGGATTTTTTTAAAATTTACACAAATAGTCCTTATAGGAAGTTTTAGAAAATTTCATAATGGTATTTATGAGAGTTTTTAGAAAATTTCACAAATAATCCTTATAAAGACTTATTGCCTCTATAGTAGACTTAAGTTATAAGGACCATTTACATGTGTAAAAAGACCATTTATGCAGAAAAAAATATTTTGGACGCACTAATGTAAAGTGGTATGTTAGAGTGACCAAAAAGTGTAATTTATTCTCTTAATTAGTTAATTATTTGATATCAAGTATCAACCATACTTAAAATGTGTAATAATAATAACAATAATAACAATTAACAAGAGGTGAAGAGGAGATTGTGTGGAAGTGGCCTATTCCATTATTTTATGGGTTTCCGTATGATATTTGTCAGGGACAAGTGCTGCCATAAAGGCAGCATAGTAGCAGCAGAAGATGCAACAGAGGTGTTGCAGTCATTATACAGTGCACACCAGATCTCTATCACGAACAGAAACGACCTGTATATTTTTATCTCTTTCTGAAGCTTAATTCATATACCCAGAAATTCCAGGGGTTTCTCTTTCTTCAATATCTTGACCGGAAAAGAAGACCCGATCAATGGAAACGATGACTACAGCAACGAACGACAATTCTCGATTTCCGTTCACATCAAGTCAATGGCAAGAGCTAGAACACCAAGCGCTTGTTTACAAATACATGATTTCCGGCATGCCCATTCCTCCTGATCTCCTCTTCTCCATCCAAAGAAGCTTGGATTCTTCCACGAGACTTCTCCTGCACCACCACTCTCCCCATCATTCAAGTATGTCGTCTAATTGTATGTTTTTCATGCTAGTTTTTTTTTAAACCTCAGATCTTAGGTGCTTCTCGAACATGGATATGCATGCCAACTGTTTGAAGTATTTCCTACAAGAAAAAAAAAACACTCTTCCTTCACTTGTCAAAACAGAAAACAGCATCTGAACTTGAAAACCGTTTCTCAGAAAGTTTTTGAACATGGATATGCATGCCAACTGTTTGAAGTATTTCCTATAAGAAAAAAGAAACTCTTTTTCACTTTGTGAAAACAGAGACCAGTGAACCAAACTAAATCATTTAAAAAAAAAAAAAGGTGATTGATGGACAGGACATATTTACATTAATCTGCAGTTGGAGTTGGATGGAACTGTTTCCAGATGGGATTTGGGAGGAAAATAGATCCAGAACCAGGGAGATGCAGAAGAACAGATGGAAAAAAATGGAGATGCTCTAAAGAAGCTTATCCCGATTCAAAATACTGTGAAAGGCACATGCATAGAGGCAGAAATCGTTCAAGAAAGCCTGTGGAAGTAAACTCAGCACCCAACACACCACCAGCATTATCAATCTCTACGAAACCCATGATGAATTACCCTGTTTCACCTTTCCTTTATCCCCAAATCCAATTATCATCATCATCATCATCCAGAGCTCCTGTTAATGGTAATGTCGTGTCATCTCATCAAGATCGGTTTTGGTTGGAATCTAGCAGCGGGTACTCATCACGTTCAGAAAAAGATAACAGGTAATTTGTTTGTGGAGTGTCAAAACTTTACACATGCATTAATCCCTTGTCATCATCATGATTGTACACATGCACACAGACAGACAGACACCCACATGCTAATGTCCAGTCGCATAAATGATTCTCTTCTCTTTCTCAACATTATCAACTCATATATGCTTTCACAGCCTGTGCTTTTTTCATGCTAACTAGCATCTTGCCATTTCAAGTTCCAAATTTTACCTTCATTCTATCATTACGATAATATAGTTTTGGACCATTTGTCAGTTTCTTTGATTGTACTTCTCATAAACCATTTATCTTAATAAATAATAATCCATCCACCTTTTTCTTTTTTAAAAAATAAATAAACAAACTATACCTTATTACCTTATACCTTGGTCTAAAGTTGCATGTCACAACCATCTTTTAGAAATGACCCTGTAAAATGGATAATGCTTCATAGTTGTTACTTTCCGTACATAACATAGGGTCCATAGCTCCATTCCTAGTCACCTACACCAGACAAAGACAAAGAAGACTTGCTTTTATTGATTCGACTTAGAGGTTCTCTATTTCTATAGCCACCCTTGCTTTTGTTTGTAAAAGCTGTAATTAATTAACTACTATCAAAACCAATTACCTCATATCATTTAGGTAACACTTTATTTTCTTTCGCACTCAACTAGGTTTATATAACTGTTTCAAAATGATAATTATTAACTAAAACAAACTTATACTATAGTCCAAAGTGTGTTTCATTTCCATTTTCCACCACCAATAAGTGTCTCTTTATTTTAAGCTGATGTTTTTTTTTAAATGTTAGCTATGGGATGAAAGAAGAGATGGCTGAACATCCATTTCTCTCAGAAAGATGTGGAAGTGGCACGATGAGTGCTTCAATGGGTGGTGATTCTTGGAACTTGGAACCACTGGCTATGAACAACAACAACACATCATCATCATCATCTTCTTCTTCTTCATTAATGGTCCACACAAAACAAAGGGCTTATTATGATTATGATCAGTTGACTTTAAAAATTAATCAAAGAAAAGATGAACAACCCAAGAAAGTTATGCATCATTTCTTTGATGAATCTCCACAGAATGACAATGTTGATGGTGGTAATAAAGATTCTTCCACTACTCAACTTTCCATCTCAATCCCAAATGGTGCTCGAGACTTCTTCCAGACCCATAATCGTAATTTCAACTCATTTTTCTTCTTTCCCTTTGGTGTTGTCTATTTGATTAAAACAATGAAAAGTAATTATAGTTTCTCAATGTGTTGCAGATAAATGAGGTTTTCATTTGAAAGAAGGACAAGGAATTTCACAGGGGTGTTGGTGGATTAGTAAGTGTTAACTTTTTTTTTTTTTTTTTTTTTTTTGGTTGTGTGAAAGGAATGCTGCTACTTATTAGAGACTTATGTAGTTTCTTTAAAAAATGACATGTTTCGTGAGGTTTTCGACTGGGCTATAAAACGTTACAACAATTAGAGTGTGTTTATTTCACAGATTTTGAGGAATTTGGAGGTTTTGAAATGTAAATTTAAGTTAAATGTGCTTTTGGTTGACAAAATCAAAGAAATTAGTATTCTTTAAATTCTATGTCGGAAGGAATTTTTATTATTTGGTTTGGTTACAAGCAAAGATTTTAGATCCAGTTACTTATATTTTATTGAAATGACAAAAGGTGCTTTCATCATTTATTTTAGTCATGATTCATCAAATAAAAAAATTATTAAGGGGTGGAACAAGCTAATTGACTCGTGAGATATTCGGAAGTGACTCGTTAAAAGCTCGATTTGAAGTTGATTTTAAATGAATCCAAGCCAAGCTTGAGCTTAAGATTAGGGTTGTTTATTAAACGAGTTCGAGTCTGTGTTATTAAACCTGATTAGGCTCGTGAGCCTAAATGAGTCTTCATATATATAATATAAAATTTAGAATTTTATTTTTATATATTAAAATGAATACCGTTTAGGGAATTAGGGTATAACTGTATACGAGCCAAGCCCAAGCCTAGTTCGAGCCTGTATAAATTTAAACGAGTCGATCTAGAACTTCATACCATAAGGCTCGAAATGAGTCGAACTCGATCTTGAGCCTAGAGAAAATTAAATAGGTCAAGTTTGAGTTTGGTCAAGCTTGGGTTTGAGCCTAAAGAAAATTAAACGAATCAAGTCTAAACTTGGTCAAGCTCGGACTTAACTTAACATGTTTGCACCCCTATCCCAAGCCCATTCCTACCTTGTCCACACCCTACTTACTCTCCCACCCTACTTTGCACCCCAATCCCACACACATGTAATTATATATTTTTATTTTGTAAAGTTATCTTTTTGTTTTATATGTATATTATGTGCAAATTAAATAAAAAAATAGGCTTGAATTGGTAAGAGTTTAAAAAATTAAAATTTTAATTAATTAAAATTGTATTATTCTTATTAAAAAGTACAAAAGAATTTCAATAAAAATGTAATTTGATTATATTACATAGATCACTTTTTGATTATTTGACAAATTGCAAGCCAAATACAAAATAGAATTTATTATATTTTATGTCGGCAAAACGCATAAATTTTTTGAATTTCTTCGTTTTCCAGTTAATTCATTTGACAAATTTTGTTATTTGATTTTGACTTGTGGGAAACAAGACTTGGAGGGTAAGGCTATGAGAGTATGGGCCAATGGGGTTGATGTTTCCCCATTTATGCCCCGTTAAGGTTGGTTTGAGCCCAAATATTTCTGTTAAGGGCAAGTTGGGCTCAGAGCCGAAAGACTTAAAAGGCTCGGTCATTTCTAGTTCCTACAAAAAAGCCTAAAGAAATTGCTTGCAGACGAATATCTAAGAAATGGTGCATATAATATTAAATATTTAAATACATGTTGAATTTTATACAAGTAACCAACTGTTGTCACATAATACACGTCAATATGATAAGAATAATATTTAAAAGAACAATCAATTTACATATCTACATGATTATATAGATTTTTTATAAAAAATTCAAGCAAAAGTATGTGTTATTGTTATTAACGTTTTATTCTGAATCAGATATTGAACACCTGGAAAATTGTTGGTGGTGGCTTGGTGCCAAGCGTATATATCACAAAAGAAAAATTAGTCAAATTTGTATTTGAAAGTTAAAAGTTTGACCTACAAATTACTATCTACGTTTTTTATAATTAGAAATTTAGAAGTTTTAATCCCGATTTCCCCAACTAACGAATAATATTAAACAACCCTCCTATCAAAAATACAAAAATCCAACCATCTTTCGTTGGTTGCTAATTAACATGTTTAGCGAAGACTTGTTATTTTGAAGATAAAAAATACTGCTTACATGCGTACAGAAAATATAAGCATAAAACATAAAATTCATATATCATCAACATTAAAGTTTAGATTCTCTTAATTCAAAACATCATTAAATTTATATACAGATCTTAATAAGAATCAGAAAAAAAACATTATTAAATTTATATACTGATCTTAATAAGAATCAGAAAAATAAATGCATGCATGCATGTTCTAATCGAAGTCTATGATCTTCTAGCTACTCCTGTTTGCCCAACTTCAAATTAATTGGTTCAAAATCTGATCGGTAGACGAACATTTGATCATCAGATCGTTTGGAAACGATTGTCTTCTCTTTGTAAAACAAAAAAACTCCAGTCCATATCTTAACACTTGCATTTGGATCATCAAATAACTCCAGATTCCTTGTATTATTAATATCTTCTGATTCTTCCTTGTTGAAAACATATATCTTCTCCCACGATTCAGCATCAGTCCCGACAACCCAAAATTCACAACCACAATTAATTGAAGACTTACAAAAATACCCCAATCTCCCATCATGTTTTACCAATTGCCTTGAAGTATATAACTCATAGTCCCGATCTTGAATTGGCGATGAAAAAGTTGTCCATTTTTCAGAATATGAATCAAATTTCAAGATGTCATTGTTCAACAATAACATGTAGATTGAGCCTCTCGTGGTGATCACCGGGCTTGCCATATCCAAGCTAACTGAAGATGGCAACAATAAGAGATCCATCAGCTTCCATACCCATGTCGTTGAGTCGAAGATTTCACAATGATATGTCCTGTAAAATTCACCCCTCCTTTTCACGAAATTGGAAGAAGATAACCTGATAATCTTGTAATGGAGTACTGGATTTGAACCCACCACCACAATCGCAATCTTCTCAGTTGTATACCTGGTTCTTGGATTCGGCAATGGTACAACCTGTTTAGTTGCAGGTTTACAAACATAGTATGAAATCGACCCAGAAAATCTTGTATAAGGACTCTGGAACACGATGATTCCTTGCTCCGAAGATGCTAGAATTCGAGCATTACGTGGTAGAAAACCAAGATCGATGCTCTTTGATCCACGTGATGGTGCAAACTCGTGGATGTATTCAGAGCATTCGAGACCACACCTTTGCATGAGAAAGCCAGAAACAATGTCGTTTCTTTGCTTGTAAAGGTCAAGAAGATAGGGTTCATACGTGAGCTTTTCGAATTCTTTACTGATACAACGCATGACATCCAATGTCTTTAAAGATGTACGTGAAAGAATTTCAGTCTTCACCATGTCGTCACAAAGCTTGATCAATTCCATTGAAAAGAATTTGAAATTTTCGTATGGAGGTTTTCTTTTGAAGGAGGGTCGACGTTTTTGTGAAGAGAAATATTACGAAATACAAATACGTATAGAGGATGATTGTGATAGGTTTATGAAGGGATGTGATACTTTATATATATGTAGACATGGATTGGTATTTGGTAAGTTGAGTTGTAGTAGGGTTACATAGTACTTATTGCTTTACTTGCGTCCAAAGTTTCATAATTTACGGTATATATTGTGTTACAGTTTCCATGCATGTATATAAAATAGGTATTTTTTAATATGTGGGAAGCATTAATTGATGATATATATTACCATAATTAATTATAAAATACATTAGTTATAAATATTATCATAATTAATAATTAAATAATTAATAATTAAATGTAAAGTGTATTAATAATCTCCATAATAAATGTATTTTGAATTTAATTATGATAATATTTTTTAATAGTGCCTTAGAAAATCCCTATAAAATAAAGGATAAAGGCTTGAAGAAATCTAATCCGTTGTTTTAATTGTAAGCTGTTTTTATATTTGTTATTGGTGAGCATTTCCATATTTTGATATTTATAATATTTTTGGATATCCATTTTTTAATAAATATAATATTTTTAATAAGAATATAACTCGGATATATACATTAGTAATTTCTTTATTAAAAGTAATATAACACTGATGATATTTATTTTCCGTACGAGTTATTTAATAACGAGTTTTATTACATGCGCATAATTATTTAATCATCTTTAATTTTTAGTAGTTACTCATATGTCATAACAATAATTTAATATTAATAAAATTTGGTTTTAAATGAATATTTTTATATTTAGATTGGTATAAATTTTAATTTTATATTCTGTTTTGATTTTTTAAAACCCCGACACACTACCTAGCTAGCTTCACCGCTGGTTTCCATGCATGGTTCACCTCTTGCATTATAAACTTCTTGTGGCGAAGGTAAAGATTGTCAATGCCACAATTTTATCATTTTTATCATATCTTAATAAATAATTAGATATATTAGTTAATGATACAAAACCAATTAGAATGGACAAAATATAAAAATAAATAAATAGAATCTAATATGATATCTTTATCCCATTAAATCCAACTTTTTGGTGGCTAGTAGAAAATGGGGATATTACATAGATGTACAAAAAAACAAATTTCTTTTGTACCGAGTAAACATAAATAAATGACCATTGCCTTTCTACTATTCCAAACAATTTCATCATGTTCCATGTGGTATGGAAAATTGCAAAAATGGTCCCTGTGGTATGCAAAATTTTGGGGTTTTAGTCCAAACAGTGACTTTTTTGGTTTCGTAGTCCTTTTAGAGTAGTTTGTATGTGAAAATGGTCCCTCCGAAAATTGAAATGACTATAATATTCTTGGGGTATTTATTTTTCATTTTTCTTTCATTTTTTTTTAAAATTAATATTTATTTATTTATTTTAACAATTAAAAAAATAATAAAGGACCCACCTCTCTCTCTCTAACCTAACCCAACCCAGATCACTTCATCTTCAAGATTTTATCCCCCAAATCCATCGTCGACATCCCCAGTCGATCTCATAAACACTGAAACACACCTTTGATGAAAGTATCTGATACAGTTGTATGCCTTGACCCCTAAATTGATGTGCTATTCTTTATACATGGCTTGGGGTTTTCAAGATACCTTAAAATTCTCCATCGCTGCACTAATGGAGTTCAAATCAAGATTTAATGTGCAGCTGAAGCAAAGTCAAGTCCAAGCTAATCTTCAATGGCGATGTGATAAGAAAAGGGCTTCAATTAAATGACGTGTTCAGGCCCCAGATTGTGGATTCCACTCTAAAACCTGCAACTACTTCCAGTGAGTTTTTTGCTCTTTTTTTGAAGATTTTTTCTGTGGAGCAAAATTGAATCTCATGAACCCCCTCCTGAAGATTATTGCGATCGCTGCTGCCTTTCCCCCTTTCATCCTCCATTTCTTCTCCGTTCCTTGGCCTGAACCCACCACCGAAGTGGGTGTTTCCCCGGAGCAAACATCGAAGGCGGCAACCTCTTTTTTGAGGACTTTAGTCAAACACTTGGTCCGCCATAATGAAAACTCCACCTCTATACAAAAGCAATTCGTAGAGGGATTCCACGCACCCAAACAACTATAAAACATAGGCAATTTAAAGGAGAAAAAAACAAAATTGGACTTGTCTTTAATCGCCCAATTGAATTTCGAAGAAGCCATAGAAATCGCACACTGTACTTGAGTTTCTGCAGTCTTCTTAATCGATAATCACTTGTGAAATAGAAATCGAATCTGTCACCCGACTGTTTCCTTTACCCACTTTAGAAGCCCAGCCAAGAACCTCACCGTTGAATCATTGTTTGATTGAAATCCCCTCTCAAATGGCTCTATACCATGTTATTGGACTTGGGGAAACGACTGTAGAAGAATTAACATCAGAGAGAGAGAGAGAGAGAGAGAGAGAGGGTCATTTATTATTTTTTTAATTGTTAAAATAAATAAATAAATATTAAAATTTAAGAATAATGAAAGAAAAATGAAAAATAAATACCCCAAGGGTAATATAGTCATTTCAATTTTCGGAGGGACCATTTTCACATACAAACCACTCCAAAAGGACTACGAAACCAAAAAAGTCACCGTTTGGACTAAAACCCCAAAATTTTGCATACCACAGGAACCATTTTTGCAATTTTGTCTATTTATTAAGTGTTTATTTGTTTATACATATAGCTAGATCATACCAGCTGCCCTTTCATTCTAAAAAAAATTAGAGGCTGAACGCTATTAAGGAAAATCTAGAAATCGAGGGTAAATGCATAAAGGGTAAATCTGGAAATTAAACCACGAAGAGTACAGAAGTACATGGATGTTTAGGAACCAAAGGGCTTTTAGCCCAGCGGTATCAGGTGGCGCCCTACCTCTTTGAGGTCGATGGTTCAAGTCTCGTCGCGGACATAAGTGGAATTAGGTGTTAGTTTAGGAGTAGATTAGTATATTTGTATTTCCCGGTTTAAAAAAACATGGATGTTTAGGAAGAGTACAAAAAGGGAAAATCTGAAAATTAGAGGGCTGACTCGATAAAGTGAAATTATTTGCACTTTTATTTATTTATTTTAACACATGGTAATTCGAAAAATTTATAAATTAAAGCATTGTATTTTGAAAAATCATGATAGTCTTGAGTTTTAACGAATATTCTTAGAAAATTGGGGGTTGAATGCAAAAGAGGCAAACCTGAAAGTGGCGTAGCTAAGATTTTATTAGGCCAAATAATATACAAAATATTAACAAGTGGCAAAATTCTTTAAACGATAACAAATATAATTATATATGCATTCTTAACTAAATTGTTTATTTTAGTTGGATATGATGTTATCTTACATGAATTTAATTGACATAGACAACAATATATTATCTCCTACTAATTTCTAGTTTTGAATGAAATAGGCTATATTACAACCCCAATTCCTTTTATTTAATATATATATATATATATATATATATATATATATATATATATATATATATGTAGACTTAGGTTATTTTATTTAAACTAATTATTGTGTTATTGTATGCATAAATGTGGGCAATCATTCACTACAAAAAATATGTCATTTAGTGGCACACAAGAAGTGTCACTAAAAACCAAAAAAATGCCGCTAAAGGCATCTAAAAGAATCTGCGACATATATAATAAGTGTCACTAGAAACGCTCCCACTAAAACCCTTTAGTGACACTTTTTGTTTTTGCCGCTGCAGTTTTTTAGGCTTTTAGTGACACTTTTTTGTTTGTCGCAATATAAGAAAAGTTTTTTGTGGCACATATTTTATACCATTGAACGCTTGTATTATTGAAGAATTCATGCTACTTTTAGTTACATATTTTAAGAATTTAGTGACATTTTTATTTGCCACAATAAAAATATAGTCTGCGGTACTTATTTATTTGTCACAATAGAAACATTTTTTGTGGCACATATTTTGTGCCACTAAAAGCTCATGTGATTCAATAATTTTTTCAAATTTTGGTTACATATTTTATGATTTTAATGGCATGTTTCTATTTGTCACCACATAAAAAAATATTTAAAATATATTTTGTGTCACATTTTGTGTCGTTAAATATGAGAATCTATAATTTAAGCTACTTATGTCTATATAATTTTAATCTTTAATATAAAATAAAATGGATAATTAAATTGTTAATACGTAGAAAATAACAAAATACATCAAAATATGATGGTAAAATTGTAATATTTCACCTAATAAGAGTCATGTAATAGAAGTAAAAAAACTCACAAATTACTAACATAATCTTCTTTTCTAAGATTCTTTACAATCTAATTCTAGAAATGTTAATATTTAGCAGCATCAAACTTCTCTTTTACAAGAAACTGATTAATTACTTTAAGAGAATTCCTGCAAAGTAAAATTAAATATTAATATAATAGAAAATAAAATTCAATAAATTATATTACAGAAAGAGATCGAAAAAACCTATTAGAAAGAGGAATGTGGAGATTATCCATGAATGCTTTAGGGAACCTCTCAAAGCTTTTGTGGACAGTACTCAAAGACCTAATCTGAAAGCATTTAGAAAATGAATTAGTTTTTAGTCAATATGGAAATATAGAGAAAGTGTAAAGAGTAATACAAAGCTGAAACTCAATAGAGATAAAAATTGACAATTTTTTTTTAAAGGTTTAAAATGAAGTATATTTATGTAAACAACAATCTACATGCACTACTAGAAAAACAGCCTTTTACGACGCTCATTGCGCGTCGTAAAGGGCTCAGACGACGCGCAAATGCGCGTCAAGGAAGGCCCTGTCATAAAGAGAGACAACACACATTTACGACACTCATTTACGACGCGCGTTTACGACACGCAATGCGTATCAAGGAAGGCCCTGTCATAAAGGAAGACGACACGCATTCGCGTGTCGTAACCTTACGACGCGCGTGTTAATGACACGCAATGCGTATCAAGAAAGCCCCTGTCAATAAAGGTCATGTCATAAATGAAGATGTCACACATTTTTGCGTATCGTAAATTTAAATGTTTAAAAAAATATATTTATATATTTATTAATTTTCAAATTAATTTGCATTTACTGTCTCATAATAGAAATAAAATACCATATAAAAAAATACAATCCATTGCATAAAATTTAATGTCATACAATTCTATTTCTTACAATATATAAATTTGCATCCATCTAATCTACTCTTGGAACTGTTAGAGAATAACTATACTAAGATTTGATAAAGACCATTCTTTGCATCTGGGCGGTTGGTTTCCAAAACACCTGCTACTTTGTTGATCTTGCAATGAAGCTTCCCTGCTGCAATGAATCGTGATAGCTCCCTGTTTCCCCCCTTCAAATTCAAACAATCACAGACACGTTGTTAAAAAGACCATGATACCCTCATGGTACATATACGAACAAATAATTCAACGAAAATAATGTTAAATAATTTGCTTACAGATCAATGAAATCAACTGTGACACCAAAAGCCTTTGCCATGGCTTTAATGGTGACACGAAGAGGCACATGCAGATTGATAAGGGGTTGCTTTTGATGATACGAAGAGGCACATGCAGTTCTTCTCATCATCATAAGCAGAGACACCCAACGAACCATCCTAAACACATACAAGAAAAATGAATTCATAGAGTTCACAGAAAAAAAAAAAGCAGAAGAATATGGTAATCTTGCAAACCTTTCTGTAGCATTGAGATCCCAACTTGAAGATGTAGATGATAATGAAGACTAGATTAGATGTAAATAATAAAGTTGGAGAAAAAGAAATTAAAGCAAGAAAAGCTTTTCTAGCCTCTCTGCAAGCATCTGCAATTAGAGATGGTCATTCAAAGCTCTTTTAAAGCATCTTCTTTTCCTTGTGACCGCATGCTCTTAATAGATTATAACAAATGCAGTTTATGTTGGATTGATTTGACATGTTAGTGACACTTGAAGAGCATACCCTAAAGTGAACCAGTTTTTGAACTCTTTATTGAGTGACCACGATGTCATCCCATTTTCAGCATCAATCAGACACCTAGTTATTAACAACATGATGATAGTAAGATATAATGAGATGCTATTCAAAATGAAATGAAAATTTTATATTAAATGAAAACAAACCGATAGGATCTGTGGCTGGAACAACTATTTCAACAAGAGCAGGTCCAGGAATAGAAATTGAACAAAAATTAATTAGATGTCATAAAGGGTGTGAGAGATAATAGAAATTGACCAAAAATAAATTACAAAAGAAAAGTAGATTGTACCTCTCATTTTTTTTTTCTTTCTCAACCTGCTTCCTAGCCACTTCTGCTACAGTAAATCCAAAGGTGTCAAACTGCATTGATGTCCCCAAAGAATTGCTTTCCAGTTCCTGCATTATAAAAACACAAAGCATGGTCATTAATAGATTAAAAATGATGGCAACTCACACTATCATCACAGAATGCAACATATCATCATAGAAAATGGATCATATTAGGAAAAAAAATCACACATATAGCTTTCTCATCGTCATCCTAAAAGTTTGAAAGATCTTGTTGCTTTATTTCAGCTCTGTTCTTCCTTGATGAAGACTATGTTATTCAAGAAATAAGAGAACCCAATTCATAGGTTGTCAAGTCGAAAACTGCTACTAGGAGTGGTTCTTCAGTATCTAGACCACTTGGATTCGAGAAGTTCTCTCCTGTGCTGGGGAATAGGGTGAATCACACACCAAAAAAATCTCCTGCTTTATTTGCTGTTGCTATTACATCTCAAAATAACCAAATATTGACCTTTATCTCCTGCTTTATTTGCTGCTGCTGCTACTAAGAGTGGTTCTTCAGCCACCAACATTATTTAAGAATTACAATTATCAATCTAAAAATATTAAATATTAAAATTAATAAAAGAAGAAGCACCTTAAGGTATTCAACACCATCTCCTGCTGCTTTCTGAATGTCAACCATCACAAAATTGGAGGTCACTTGAAAAACCTGCTTTCATCAATTCATTACTTGCTTTCTTGCTATTATATAATAATAATAATAATAATAATAATAATAATAATAATAATAATAATAATAATATCCGTAAGTAATTAAGGTCAAAAACTCACTTCCAAGATAACGGAAAAATGGGACTTCTTATTAGCAGAAAGCCCTTCTACTCTCATCTGAAAATAATATAATAAAAAAAGAAAGTAAGCATTTCCTCCTTCCCTATAGATTGTAATTACTATTCTACCCATTCATTGTTATTGATCATTAATAATCTATTTGTATGTAAAATGTGTGTGTGTAACCTTGTAATTTCGAATGTGTGTCTTGAAGCTCATCGAATGAGCAACAACTTACATACTTGATAACACAATCTTTGCAGGTTTTTGAGAAACAAACCGAGTTATGTGCATCACAGGGTCCTGTCAAACGCAAGCAAGCATGTACTTTTCACATATATTCATTTTCTTAATTCCTAATTTCAAAAACCGATATCAATTTACGTTTCAACATATAATTTTGAAAAACTATTTGCAATTGCATGCATGTATTCAAGATTTGTGGGTGGGGTGGGGTAGATAGAATTCAAACCTTGACCACGGTCAAACATGGAAGACATGTTTAATCCCTGAGACAGGATTATCATATCGAATGCATTAAGAGACAGAGGACATGCATCTTCATCTATTTGTTGCTCATCACCACCTCCCTCTTCCTACATACATACATCATATACATCATACATGATATGCATAGCTGTTGGTATTATTTTTAGCATTTCATTGTTTGTTTATTGAATATGAAATTGACATAAGTTATAGAAGAATAGGTTTTTCCTTTTACCTCTGAGTCATCAAAAACAACATTTACATCATCCAGATGAATTAACAATTTCATCAAATGGGAGGTATCCAGCCATCAGTACATATAGGATGACCCCGCATGACCATACATCCGCCAAAGCACCATTGTAACCTTTGTGACTCAGTACCTAAACCACACCACCAACAAAGAATGAAGCAATGGTAGATATGCATGTAGGTTAGGTAACACTACCAAAGTCTACAAAAAGAAGGAAAAAAAAGGATAAGTTGCACCTGTAATTACCCCTCTGGTGCAACATAGTTGGGAGTTCCACAGGTTGTTCGAAGGATACTGACACCCTGTAGACATATAAATTAATGATGATGATCCTGATGGACGATACTATAACAACATATTCAAATCTTACTTCTGCTGGCAATGCACTAAGTCTAAAATCTGAAATCTTTAAATTTCCTTGGGAATCTAACAAAAGATTTTCAGGCTGCAAAAGGAAAGTAAGAGGTAAAATAAGTAGATAATGATTTAAAAGACTGATTTCATATATAATATCTTGGCTGGTTGTCCAAGTTTCAGGTTTTCCAAGATGTGCAGGTGAAAACATGGGCTAAGTTGCTTCCTGAGATTGTGATCAGATTTTAGCATAATGTTACATTAGGGAGTAACTATAAACCGAAAATCCCCACAATCTTATTGAACCCAATTATTTATATCAGGATTTAATGATTAGATTTTAGCATAGTTGAAAAATGAAATTTGGATTTAATTTAAAATGACATGAAATTTGGTTGATTTAATAGCACCCTTTTGATATTTCTAGTTGTATTTTAGTTGACTAGGTAGATTATTAATCATTTTGGTTTTGGGACTTCTTAATTATGCTCTTGGCATATAACTGAGGCTATTGTAATTGTTATTTTCCAAATATTAGGACACTAAATATAAGATATGATAGTTGTGTGTGTGTAAATGTCCAAATACAGTGTATTCTATACACTGGAATGTCATAGTAACATCTAGTATAACTCAAAATAAGAATTACCTGATCCTGAAGCAAACCACAATTCAGGACATCTAGAAACAATAATCATGGTTCTCTCAACTTCAAATCAAGAGAACTCAGAAAGTATAACCACATCAAAACATGCAATAAAAACAAATTTGATATGGATATGATTCACCAAAACTCATATTAGGCGAGTGAGTACTGATCTCATGCTAAGCAATCAAGGTTTCCATATATGACCGCGATACCAACGAGCATCTCCTTCAATGTTTTGGACATAACCAGATACGAAGACAAGACAGATAAAATCGAACGTATGAATTACTTACTGATATTCGATAACTGAGTGGGGATGAGCGGAAAACCTGATGCGCTGCGCGTTGATACTATGATAAGCATATGTTAACGCGTGAAAGAAACTGAAAACCCTAATTCAACTTCTTCTGAATCCCAAACGCCATTTTCAGATGCTTACATGCAAAATACAAAAACCCAACATCTTCTGAGCAGCCATAAAAAACCAAAAAAATACAAAATTAGTTGACTATGAAAAAATAACCTCAGCCAATGCTGTACCTGGGATTCAAAACAAAAACCCAATGTTTCATTCTTTAATCTTGTGATATGTTGTGTTGGTGGTATAATGGGGCTTTATTGGTGGTGCTGGTGAACCAGAGAGAAGACGAAGGATGGTGGGTGGTTGTCGAGTAGTAGGGGGTAGAGAGAGAGAGAGAGAGAGAGAGAGAGAGAGAGAAAATCAGGTGTGGTGTCTGTGACTCTCCTCAACGTCAAGATTGAGAAAATCAGGTGTGGTGTCTTCGAAGGCACCAGTGGGAGGTACATGTTTGCCCTAGATCCTGAACTCCCACCGGATTTCTTCCCGGACTTCATGCTCTTCCATGGGTCGACTTTCTTCCCTTTGCCACTCTGATTACGCAGACGTACCTGTGAGATTCGGTCCTCGAAAATTTAAGTCTCGAGTGGTTCGGAGGTGGGACCACCGGTAGAGGAAGAATCATCGAGCGTTTCTTTCGTTTTGAAGGAGAAGGTTAGGGGCAGCGGTGCGTGGGATCTGAGTGGGGACAGAGGGATTGGCATTCCGATCTTGAACCGGTATCTTGAGATGGCGGAAGTGTGTTCTTAGGTTTCTAGATGCACTCCAAACTCTTAAAGCTTATCGTGTTCGATGTTGGTGGTGGCAGCTTAGGGCTTGCAGAGAGAGAGAGAGAGAGAGAGAGAGAGAGAGAGAGAGAAAGAATACAGAGGTAAAGGAAGACAAGCCGATTCAAAAGGATGTGCTAATTTAAAAGGATTATTAGGGTTCTATTGTAGGATTCTAGTGTGGATTGAGTTTTTAAGGCTCAATGGCGGTGGCAGTGGCGATGGCTTAGGGTTTACAGAGAGAAGGAAGGAGTGAATGAAAAGTGAGATACTGAGGAGAGAGGGTAGAAGCGGGGTTCTTCAAAATTTTAGAATTTCAGACGATTTCCTTTTCCCCCTTTAAAAACGCGCCTTTAGGCAAAAAAAATATAAAGCGACACATTTAGAGGACACACACATTATGAAAGGTGCCCTCCGCATTTCCTTTTTTTTCTTTTCTTACACTAATTTTGGGGTACGCACAAATGCGTGTCCACTATCCTTCAAATTTTGTAAAATTGACATTATTTTTTAGGGCACACACCAATGCGCGTCTTCTATCAGTGAGTGTCATTGTTTGCGCGTCATTAAAGGGTTGTTTTCTAGTAGTGATGCAAATAGACGAACGTACCCTTAAGCATGTCAGTCTAAGATGAAACCCAAAACCATGGGTAAAACAATAAATACACCAATCTAGAACAAAAACTGTGTATTGAAGGCTGTATTTAGAGCAATGTTGTTGAGAAATTTGGCAATCAGCTCTAGATTGAATGCTTAATAATATATGAAAATTATATAAAACACTAGTGAGAAGCTTTACATAAAAAAATTAAAACTTACCAAATACGTTTTTCAATAAAAAAAAAATATGTACATTGTGATCATTGGTAACTGCATATCAAAACAAAAAAAGTTGTTAGGAAAGTTTTTAAAAAAGTAATATAAGTTAATAAAAAAAGTGTGTAGTGTACCATACTACCATGATGCAAAAGTAAAATCCAACTGTTGTAAAGTAGAAGGAATTGATCCGGAATAAGTCAAAGAGTTGACAAAGTTTGTATATATCCATACTAAGAACTTGCTCCCCATTTCCTCTGGCTACTTTTTCTTCAAACATAGCAATCTGATTCAGCCCAACATCTCGTCCCTTTGCACCCTTCACAACATTTTAAAGTCAAAAAAATATTAAAAACAATTGTTTTTTATTTAACAAAAATAATAAATGCATGGATGTATTCTCAATGTGTGATATTTCCTAGACGTAAAGTTGAACTAAAACATCAATTTTAAAGGTGATATCAGATATATTAAGAAAAATAAGAAAATAAGAAATAAAGAGTGAATATATTATTATTTTTATACATACCTGCGTAAATATCTTTACTAATATCACCTTGAGTTATATGAACCACTCTATCAAACGCATCGGGATATCCATCATGCATGCGAACCCTGAAAATATTTCAAAAAAAATTACCAAAATACCAAAATAAACCCTAGGATAAAGAACAACAAAAGGTTTAAATAATTTTGAACTTACTTTAGAGCACTTGCAAGAACACGTTGTCCAAGAGTTAGAAAACTAGTTTCATGATTGGACAATAAGGATGCCAAAGAAGAAACATTGCATAAATGGTTCAAACCTAGTTTCATGATTGTACATTATTGTTTTTATTTAATATTTATACCTTTCTGTAAAAACATGCTCCTTGACACCAATAATGGTACCATATGATATGCATGGAATTCTTGTTGAAGATTTCTCATCTTTAAAGTTTCCCCATAATTAATTATCCTTAATCATTTCAATTGTATGAAAAGCATTTCCACAAGTAAAAACAATCACAAATTTGATTTTTGGATTTTCATTCACCAAGCCTGGGATTCCCACACAATTTTATAGAATAAACTATTGGTAAATTAGAATTTACTTTGTAGGGTATTTTTGGAAAAGTTGCTATTAATTAAATTTGCTTCCTAGGTTTTGTGTTTGATATAAAGTCTTTTAGTCTTAGTATAAATAAGGGATCATATGTCATATTTAATTTATTCATAAACACTTTTATTCAGTAAAGTTACCTTTAGCAACAATATTTTTTCCCTCTGTTTTATGTTGTTTCCTCTGCTTCACCCCATATAAGAAAATACAAAAACATAAAAAAAAGGATCTTCTTTTCTTTACTAGTATCTAAATTGAAAAAGAAAAAGAGAAAAATCTAAGGGATTTATGTTGTAGCTAACCCTAAAAAGATCATAGGGGTAGAAATGTCATACTTGTTCCATATTAGTAGGATGTTTAGGTAAGTGCACCACTTCATGTAGACATTTAGTTATCAAGAGACTTCAAGCATACTCTATCCACACCTGCATCATATTTATAAACACACTATCACATAAAGCTTTTATAATCGACAACATATTTCACTCATAAACTTGAGAGACACTTCTTATAGCTAGGTCAAAGACCCCTTAATAATTTTTTTTTCTTTTTATCAAAAAATCATGACGCTAGCACCCGATTCCTAGCACAAAAAGTAAATGCTATTCCATTTCCATAAATTAGGTAGACCATTTTTTTTGCCTATCATATAAGTGTTTTAAAATAACCGATCATTGATCATGATCATGTTATGACCATGCATGCATGTAAAGCTACAAAAAGAGACATGCATCAAGAATTATCATATTAAGATACTCTAATAAAATTAAGAATCATCATATTTATGATACTCTCTAACGACGTACATAAGAAATAACATTCAATATAATGCTTCTCATTCTAAAATTTCAATATATGAGATGGAGAGCTTCTTTGATTAATGCATCAAATGTTGACTTTTACACAAATGAAAGTGTTTTCATTCGTCTCTATTAAAATTCAATTAAGTGTCCACTAAACCAATCAATTAGCACTTAATTGAAATGGATCTAACAATTTTTGCACAATGTGGGACGCCACATCTGTCACACCCCCAAACTAAGGATGGCGGAAACGTCTGGGGGTGGAGGACTTCATGTATAGTATCACAACAACGAGTATAATAGTGCTCAAAGTAAATACAACTAATCATAAATATAATCAGGAAAGAATTACATGGTTTCAAGTATTATATATTTGAATGATTGATCACGACATGATATAAAAATAGTTGTTCAACGTCGTAGCGTTCCATCCTCAAAAGCTTGTGGTTACTTGGTTTCGTTGATTTCCTGAGAATACAAGTAATTTTGAAAAGTGTCAACACTTAAGTTCGTGAGTTCATAAGCTTTTTATAGTAAAGAGTTTTGAAACCGTTCTTTGTAATGTGTTGTGTGTTACCAAGAAAAATCCAATATTTTCCTTATAAAAGTTATGTGGTCCTAAATACTGGGACCGAGAATGAACAAGTATTTGTCATACTTAAAGATATAAAAGTGGTTTTAAATTGGCGTAAAACCATTTCTAATTTGAGAAAAATCCCGTAATGAATGGTGTGTAGTCTTAATTACCAAGACCGGAAGTATACAATAATACCTGTAATTATTGATATAAAAAGTGATTTTAAATCGACATAAAACCCCTTTTGATTCATGAAAATCCCCGTAAACTTTATGTGTTGTTAACTCCTTATGCGAGCCGCTATAACCATACTATGACTGAATGAACCTGCCACGACGTTTCTCAGGCGTCGAAAACTATTATGACATTTGTCATCCGTAGACCTGCAGGTCCTACTGTAGCTAGCAGTAAGGTGTGGGGTGTCAAACCCAATATAGATCTATACACAACTATCACGTTCTCCCTACAAGGGACTTTGGTTATAACTACCAGGAATTTCAAACCGTACTCTAGGAGTACTGAGATGAATATCTCACAATTTAAGTAAACAAATTTACGTGTAGTGTGCGTGAGTGTAAAACCTTTTTCTGTGGGGATAAAACCTTCCGAAATGTGTTTGTTGTGTTAATGGAAACATAAACCATACCTATTATAGTTTATCAAAGCATTTAAATGTAATAGTTATAACTTTGATTATTATGATTAACTACTGTATTTGTGAAGGTAAAAGCCCTTTTGCTTACCGATATGTATATACACTTTTGCTAAAGTGAAGCAACATGCAATATAACAACTAATTAATTACCATACTTTTGTAGGTAAAAAGAAAATCCATTTGTTTTCTGATGTATGACTATAAACTAAGGCAAAATGTCATCTATTTGCAAAAACATATCTTCACACAAAGATATACACCTTGCTCAACATGTTACAAGGCGAAATGAAATTGATAGTATTTTTCTGTTGTTAACATTTTCTTTTACTCTTAGAAAATTTATAGAAAAAAATCATCAAAGGTCCAAATCAGAATCCGTAAATTCTGAGAGTTTGGGAAATGAGTCTAGTTTGTTCATAAATTTTATTATGAATTTTAATGACCTCCAACTTGTGTGAAAAAGTCCATAATCACAGACTGGTCCGGATTTGCTCTTGAAATGATAGACAGTTTTGTAAAAATCACCATAAATTGTAGAAAATCATGTGGAGATGTGCAAGTAGTCATTTTAAATCTATGAACTGGAACTACTTGCACCTAAAACAATTTTTAAAACTAAAATGTTTAAATTGCCCAAAACAGTCCGTGAATGGAGTTGAACTTTTCTGATGAAGGGTGTTAAATGAGTTTAGTTGTGTTCTGGGTGTTTTAACTTGTATTCCCCCCCCCCCCCCCCTTAAAACTTAAGAAAAACATGAAAAGATAGGGGTATGAACTCACTTTATGTGATTTCAGTGGATGAATGTTGGAGAAGGGAAGTGTTCAACTCAAGAACACTTGAAGATGCCTTGAAGATTTTCGAGAATCTAACATGAAAGTGATGGAGTTTGTGTAAGCAATAGATGATTGGAGTAGAATGAAGTGTAATAATCACAAGGAGGACGAATTATACTTACCAAGAGTATAATAAAGCTTGATGATCAGCCTTGGAGTCTCGAAATAGAGAGAAAAAGTTTGAGAGACAAGTGTTTGATCTTTTGGTGGAAATGAGAGAATGAATGAAGTGTGAGGAGAGAGGATGGATGTTCCATCTATAAGAACGTGGGAAATGGCTAGAAATCATGATAAAGTACTTTGACATGACCTAGGTATGGTAAAAGGAGTGTGGCTGGTCATGGAGTGGGTGTGGGTGGTTGCTTGTGTCATAAACTAAAGAAAAGTCAACACTCCACCTCTTGTACTTCACCCATTCTTCTTGGATAAGGTTTATCCCAAAAAACGTGATAAATTAATAAATATGGGGCCTCATATGTTAAAATAAAGTTTTGGGTGAAAATCCCGCGTTAAAACAATTAAAAACGGGCCTAAAACGCAAAACTAGCCGAAAACCGGGTGAAAAAGAGCTTCCTGCGAGACCTCTCGGTCCTAGGCCGAGGTTCGGTCCCTTCTGCTGCTGGGCCGAAGGCGAAATGGAGCGAAAGGGGTAGGAGGCGAAGGCAAAGGTAGGGTTCGCCTATGCGAGGTTCGGTCCGAAGGCACCTTCGGTTCCTGAGAGGGTTCGGTCCGAGATAGGGTGTATTTCGCTTCTGATGCCTTCGCTTCTGACAAGTTCGCTTCCTAAGAGGGTTCGGCTGCTTAAGAGGGTTCGGCTCCTTAAGAGGGGTTTCGGGTCCTTAAGTCTATTTTACTCGTTTTTACCCCATTTCAAGCCGTTTTTGACCTAGTTAAGGGTCGGGATGGTCCGAAAGACTATATAAAGTTTAAGGAACTTTTGAGAGAGATTTGGGAGTGATTTCACATTCTTGGAGAGATTTCTCATACAAAGAGAGATTTGGGAGAGATTTCACATTCTTGGAGAGATTTGTCATACAAAGAGAGATTTGGGAGAGATTTCACATTCTTGGAGAGATTTCTCATACAAAGAGAGATTTGAGAGGGATTTCACATACTTAGAGAGATTTCTCATACAAAGAGAGATTTGGGAGAGATTTCACATACTTAGAGAGATTTGGGAGAGATTTCACATTCTTGGAGAGATTTCTCATACAAAGAGAGATTTGGGAGAGATTTCACATACTTAGAGAGATTTGGGAGAGATTTCACATACATGGAGAGATTCTAAATAGAGAGAGATAGAGTGCAAACGATTGAGAGAGGTTTCGTGTGTGATATTTGTGAGTGTCCGGCTTCGCAACGCAAGGTCCGTAAACCCCGTTAAGCCATGTTTAAGGATCTTACACACTCCCGATGAGTATGCAACATTGTTTTATCGGTTTGGTTCGTTACTTACCACAGTTTTAGGTTAAGGAAATCTAGATGTACGTACTTTTCAATTTATGATTTCTCATTAGAATAGCGAGTTGTATAGTAATTACCTAACATAAGCCCTAGTACACAAGGGTTAGTTGAGTTGACCGGTTTGACTTGTTGACTTTATTTGACTTTGACTTGACCAAAAATTGACAGGTGTCACAACATCTAAGTAAATGCAATGCAATAATCTCTCCTACTTCAATTCTTATACACAAAAACGGAAAATTATTATTTCTTAACTGAAAGTTTGTTTGACTCAAAAGTCAAACTTGATATAAGATACTTGGACTTGTAATTAGTAAAGAAGAATATGCATGATGTAATGAATACAATTAGAATAATATGCAAAATAAAATTAACCCTAGAAATAATTAGAAAGAAAATTCATCACAAGAATTTAAAATTTACATGAGTATCAGAGATCTCCTTAATTAAGATATGTATCCATAAAGAGCACAAAGGAAACAAGCTCTACAAGGAAGAATGAGTTGTTGTAATTTGATTGTCAAGTTGGACTCCGACATCAAGTTGCAGAACTTCGCTATTCCAAACTCCATTGTTGAAATTCGATTATGATTTTGTTTCTGGTTGCGATAATTTGATCGTCATTCACAAGTTCCTCGGAGCCGAGAGCCTCATGGCCATAGGACTCGGGCTACAAGTTCCTGAACATCATATATCAAAATTAGGTTTCAAACATCGCATATTCTGAATTCTGAAACTCCGTTTTCGAAATTCCAGGTTCTCATTGAACTATTACCTGTTTTAATGCGATTATAATTTTGTATCGGAATTTGAACCTATGGCTTCCTCATAACTTGAGGCTAAATACTTATTTCTTGTTATGTGATTTAACATTCTGAAAGACAACAATAATATGTTAGTCGTTGTTTCTTTACAACTATTTGTTGCACACACTACTATAAGAAGGATTTGATTTACCATTTTGCTTTTTTAGATATAGAGGGAGAAAAAACGCGTAATATCAATTGCTGGATTTATATTATCAATTGTTTAACACTTGAATCAGAGTCTATTTACAAAATCATATAATAACTTTAAGCTTACTGCCACTACCACAACCACTACCGCTACCATTACCTTACATCAACTCATTCTTCCTTGTAGAGCTTGTTTCCTTTGTGCTCTTTATGGATACATATCTTAATTAAGGAGATCTCTGCAACTCATGCAAATTTTGAATTGTTGTGATGAATTTTCTTTCTAATTGTTTCAAGGGTTAATTTTATTTTTCATATTATTCTAATTGTATTCGTTACATCATGCATATTCTTCTTTACTAATTACAAGTCCAAGTATCTTATATCAAGTTTGACTTTTGAGTCAAACAAACTTTCAGTTGCGAAATAATAATCTTCCGTTTTTGTGTATAAGAATTGAAGTAGGAGAGATTATTGCATTGCATTTACTTAGATGTGGCGTCCCACATTGTGCAAAAATTGTTAGATCCATTTCAATGAAGTGCTAATTGATTGGTTTAGTGGACACTTAATTGAATTTTAATAGAGACGAATGAAAACACTTTCATTTGTGTAAAAGTCAACATTTGATGCATTAATCGAAGAAGCTCTCCATCTCATATATTGAAATTTTAGTATGAGAAGCATTATATTGAATGTTATTTCTTATGTACGTCGTTAGAGAGTATCATAAATATGATGGTTCTTAATTTTATTAGAGTATCTTAATATGATAATTCTTGATGCATGTCTCTTTTTGTAGATTTACATGCATGCATGGTCATAACATGATCATGATCAATAATCGATTATTTTAAAACACTTATATGATAGGCAAAAAAAAATGGTCTACCTAATTTAAGGAAATGGAATAGCGTTTACTTTTTGTGCTAGGAATCGGGTGCTAGCGTCATGATTTTTTGATAAAAAGAAAAAAAATTTATTAAGGGGTCTTTGACCTAGCTATAAGGAGTGTCTCTCAAGTTTATGAGTGAAATATGTTGTCGATTATAAAAGCTTTATGTGATAGTGTGTTTATAAATATGATGCAGGTGTGGATAGAGTATGCTTGAAGTCTCTTGATAACTAAATGTCTACATGAAGTGGTGCACTTACCTAAACATCCTACTAATGTGGAACAAGTATGACATTTCTACCCCTATGATCTTTTTAGGGTTAGCTAGAACATAAATCCCTTAGATTTTTCTCTTTTTCTTTTTCAATTTAGATACTAGTAAAGAAAAGAAGATCCTTTTTTTTTTTTATCTTTTTGTATTTTCTTATATGGGGTGAAGCAGAGCAAACAACATAAAACAGAGGGAAAAAAATATTGCTGCTAAAGGTAACTTTACTGAATAAAAGTGTTTATGAATAAATTAAATATAACATATGATCCCTTATTTATACTAAGACTAAAAGACTTTATATCAAACACAAAACCTAGGAAGCAAATTTAATTAGTAGCAACTTTTCCAAAAATACCCTATAGAGTAAATTCTAAATTTACCAATAGTTTATTCTATAAAATTGTCTGGGAATCCCAGGCTTGGTGAAGGAAAATCCAAAAACCAAATTTGTGATTGTTTTTACTTGTGGAAATGCTTTTCATACAATTGAAATGATTAAGGATAATTAATTATGAGGAAACTTTAAAGATGAGAAATCTTCAACAAGAATTCCATTCATATCATATGGTACCATTATTGGTGTCAGGGAGCATGTTTTTACAGAAAGGTATAAATATTAAATAAAAATAATAATGTACAATCATGAAACTAGGTTTGAACCATTTATGCAATGTTTCTTCTTTGGCATCCATATTGTCCAATCATGAAACTAGTTTTCTAACTCTTGGACAACGTGTTCTTGCAAGTGCTCTAAAGTAAGTTCAAAATTATTTAAACATTTTTTTGTTCTTTATCCTAGGGTTAATTTTGGTATTGTTGTAATTGTTTTTTGAAATATTTTCAGGGTTCGCATGCATGATGGATATCCCGATGCGTTTGATAGAGTGGTTCATATAACTCAAGGTGATATTAGTAAAGATATTTACGCATGTATGTATAAAAATAATAATATATTCACTCTTTATTTCTTATTTTCTTATTTTTCTTAATATATCTGATATCACCTTTAAAATTGATGTTTTAGTTCAACTTTACGTCTAGGAAATATCACACATTGAGAATACATCCATGCATTTATTATTTTTGTTAAATAAAAAACAATTGTTTTTAATATTTTTTTGACTTTAAAATGTTGTGAAGGGTGCAAAGGGACGAGATGTTGGGCTGAATCAGATTGCTATGTTTGAAGAAAAAGTAGCCAGAGGAAATGGGGAGCAAGTTCTTAGTATGGATATATACAAACTTTGTCAACTCTTTGACTTATTCCGGATTAATTCCTTCTATTTTACAACAGTTGGATTTTACTTTTGCATCATGGTAGTATGGTACACTACACACTTTTTTTTATTAACTTATATTACTTTTTTAAAAACTTTCCTAACAACTTTTTTTGTTTTGATATGCAGTTACCAATGATCACAATGTACATATTTTTTTTTATTGAAAAACGTATTTGGTAAGTTTTAATTTTTTTATGTAAAGCTTCTCACTAGTGTTTTATATAATTTTCATATATTATTAAGCATTCAATCTAGAGCTGATTGCCAAATTTCTCAACAACACTACTCTAAATACAGCCTTCAATACACAGTTTTTGTTCTAGATTGGTGTAGTTATTGTTTTACCCATGGTTTTGGGTTTCATCTTAGACTGACATGCTTAAGGGTACGTTCGTCTATTTGCATGTAGATTGTTGTTTACATAAATATACTTCATTTTAAACCTTTAAAAAAATCGTCAAATTTTATCTCTATTGAGTTTCAGCTTTGTATTGTTCTTTACACTTTCTCTATATTTCCGTATTTACTAAAAACTAATTCATTTTCTAAATGCTTTCAGATTAGGTCTTTGAGTACTGTCCACAAAAGCTTTGAGAGGTTCCCTAAAACATTCATGGATAATCTCCACATTCCTCTTTCTAATAGGTTTTTTCGATCTCTTTCTGTAACATAATTTATTGAATTCTATTTTCTATTATATTAATATTTAATTTTACTTTGCAGGAATTCTCTTAAGGTAATTAATCAGTTTCTTGTAAAAGAGAAGTTTGATGCTGCTAAATATTAAATTAATCAGTTTCTTGTAAAAGAGAAGTTTGATGCTGCTAAATATTAACCTTTCTAGAATAAGATTGTAAAGAATCTTAGAAAAGAAGATTACGTTAGTAATTTGTGAGTTTGTTTACTTCTATTACATGACTCTTATTAGGTGAAATATTACAATTTTACCATCATATTTTGATGTATTTTGTTATTTTCTACGTATTAACGATTTAATTATCCATTTTATTTTATATTAAAGATAAAAATTATATAGACATAAGTAGCTTAAATTATAGATTCTCATATTTAACGATACAAAATGTGACACAAAATATATTTTAAATATTTTTTTATGTGGTGACAAATAGAAACATGCCACTAAAATCATAAAATATGTAACCAAAATTTGAAAAAAATTATTGAATCACATGAGCTTTTAGTGGAAGAAAATATGTGCCACAAAAAAACGTTTCTATTGTGACAAATAAATAAGTGCTGTAGACTATATTTTTTTATTGTGGCAAATAAAAGTGTCACTAAAATCTTAAAATATGTAACTAAAATTAGCATGAATTCTTCAATAATACAAGCGTTCAATGGCATAAAATATGTGCCACAAAAAACTTTTCTTATATTGCGACAAACAAAAAAGTCCCAGTAAAAGCCTAAAAAACTGCAGCGGCAAAAACAAAAAGTGTCACTAAAGGGTTTTAGTGGGAGCGTTTCCAGTGACACTTATTATATGTGTCGCAGATTCTTTAAGATGCCTTTAGCGGCATTTTTTTGGTTTTTAGTGACACTTCTTGTGTGCCACTAAATGACATATTTTTTGTAGTGCTTCTACTACTTGCATGGAACACCTTCAGCCATTGGGACATCATTTTTATCACTTAGGACCCTGTAACGCTTGCGTTTCCGGGCTTGCCATTTTTAGCAATGTAATAGTCTAGGTTAACCTTTGTAACCCGTTTTGAAATAATAAGAGTGTATTATTTGAGTATTATGTGTTTTGTGCTTAATTGCTTAATTATGTGGTTTGATTAATTAAGAATAAAAATAAGCGTCAAAATTTAAGTGTAAAATAAACTTAATATCTTTGGATAATGTTGTAGTAGTTGAATCTAGGTTTCCGAATATATATAGAACGCCCAAATCTGACTTCGTATGAGGAAGTTATGATTTATCGAAGTTTCGACTTAGCAGTATGCAGCCTGAAATACTCGATTTGAGATCGAGCGGTTTTTAGCCGAAGCAATCTAAACGAGGATCGAAGGTCTCGTTGTTGGTATCGAAGCGATAAAAAGTTAGGCGAGAACGGACGTCAAACGAAGAAGTTATGAATTTATAACGAAGTTTTTCTGTCGCGGCCTATTAAAAATAAATAATAAAAATAAAGTTAAAATTAGCCGACGGAGTCTAAACAAAAGTTGTAGAGCGTAGTCTCACCTTCGCGTGGATATAAAGAACGTCGAAAACGGAGTTCGTATGAAGAAGATAAGAATTTCCGAAGTTTATTAAATATTTTGTATTTAAATTAAATCTTTAAATCCGGCATTATCCGAAGGGGAGTCAGCGATCCGATCCGAAGTATGCCCCGCGTACTCCGAAGATGTCGACACTCGCAGCTAGTGGCTTCGGATGACGAACGCAGTGACGATTTCGGACCTGTACGCCCCGTGTACAGGCGTACGCCCCGCGTACTCCGAGGCTCTAGCCTCCTATAAATAGGATACGAGGGCAGTCGGTTCTTTTGTTCATTTTCTCTCTTCTCTCTCCCATTTTGCATCGATTTGCATGCCAAAAATACCCCGAAGCCCCGGTATTATTCTCGAGCCCCGAGGCAAGTCCCGAGATCCCGAAGATCCCAAGAAGTGCGGTTCCCGAGCCGAAGCTCTGCCCGCGAGAAGTTCGATTTTTGTAGAGATCTTCCAGATCTGCTGAGGATTACTACTTCTGCAAGTCGTAGTGCTGTCCGATCATCTTCTGATCAAGTGAGTATATACTACCTTTCATAAACACGATAATAATACAAGTATGGTTCAAGTGTATTAAGTATATTGTTGTTTATATGTGTGAGTGTGTAGTTACTTTCTTTTAACGCATGATTATGAAGTATTTTATACGAAATACGTGTTATGTGTAGAATTTGTTGTTATGTGTGTGAATGTATGTTCACCCTCTTCCATCTCATAGATCTGAATTGCTTTCTGTGAAATACGTGTTATGTGGGTATGCCTCATCTGTTATGTGGAATATATATTGAATGAAAATGATATACAGGTTTTAAACTATGTATGAAAATATATATTTTATCTACTAATATGTTGGGTAGAACATGGGTAGATAGTTGGTGTGTAATAAACAGATGAGAGGCCTCGATGTTGTTGTTGTTGTTGATCTAGTTATTCAGCGGAGTATGGATAACGACCACGGACTCTTTCTAGACAGTCCAGTGGAACGCTAGCAGGTTCATAACCTGTAGGTGTTGTGAACGATGTGTTCACCGGTGTACTCTATCCCCCTCATGGTTGCCTTTAGGATATCTATCGTTGAGGAAACCCCTTAACAGTGATGTCCGTCCCGATGAAATTCCTAGATTAGGTCCCTTGAGATAGATGTTGTTTTAGGGACGTAAAGTGAGGATAACGGAAATGGGTAATCGGGATAGTGTTGGTTGGTGAAATTAAATATAACTTATTTATTGTGGGTTGAAAACCCTATATGCTCACCAGGCTCCCAAGCCTGACCCACTCAGTTTTATTTGTATTACAGGTAGTGGCGCGAGGGCATAAGATGGTTGAATCATCAATTTGTTTTGTTTACAAGTCTGTATATGTACATATTTGTTGAATGACTTGTAATGTTATCGTTTATGCTTTATGGTCTGTATCGGAACATGACATCCCGAGTTTTGATTATATAATGAAAATGCATCTCTTGATGAAATGCTTTGATAAATATTATTTTATCATGTTTTGTTTTGGGAACAAATTCCGCAACTCTTTCAAATCAAAAGGATTTACTCTGAAATTATTTAAAAGCATAAATGAAAATCGGTCTTTTCTGGCCGAGATTTTGGGGATGTCACAGACCCTTTCTAGAGTCTGAAAGGACAGCTCATTTCGTCCAAATCATAACATGCACCAACTTGGGGACTTTTAGGACAAGAAATGGTTCTATAAAGCTAGAATGGCTAGATCTATATCATACAAGCATATAGTTTGAAGCTTTTTTACCTTCTGGAGCTTCTAGGGCACCAAACAACTTCAGATCTATAAGCTTGTTCTCCTTCTCCAACTCCTTGATGCAACACCTTCCTCTCTAATTACTCAAAATACACTTTATAAGCTCACACCCTCAAGGAAAGGATTAGGGTTTGGGAAAACGACTCTAAACAGTGGAGGTTGAGGTAAGGGAGGGTTATGAGCTCATAAGGTTGTTTATATAGCACCCAAACCCTAAATATTATGGTTTCCTTCTGATATGAGTACGCCTAGCGTACATAAGTGTACGCACAACATACTAGGGCGTGCCTAGTACGCTCAGCGTACCCTTATGTACGCGCAACGTACTCCTCATGGTCCCAAAATTGCAACTTAGTCCTTAGGCTTTTCATGGATTTACTCTTCCATCCCCAGGGACTATAAATGACAATTCTTGGGATGTTACAACTCTCCCCCACTTAAACTAGGCTTCATCCTTGAAGCCTGCTGCAGTAAAAAATTCAGGATAATGCTCCCACATCTTGGACTCTGGCTCCCAAGTCTACTCGGATCCTTTCCGATGCTACCACTGGTCTCCCTACATAGTTTAAGTGCTCTCCGACCTGAACATCACCCAACGATACAACCGCCTACTCATCCAATATGTGCCTTTTCAACTATCCGACGTGAAAAGTGTTGTGAATCTGACTGAGCTTCTTTTGAAGGTCTAACCTATACGTCATCTTGCCAAATCTGACAATAACCCTGATGATCCAAATTATCGGAACCCAACCTTCCCTCTTCCTGAAGCGAACCCTTTTTGTGCTGACAAGATAATGCATCCTTCAGCTCCCAAAATATCATATGTAATCAACCCACTAATAAACATGAACACTTATGCCTGGCCCACATCAGCCTCTGGCTGGAATACCAGGCACGCCTATGACGGGTCCAATCATCCATAGGATGGGATACCTTCAATTGTAATACCAACAAATCAAATCAATTCCACCATCGAGCTGAAATTCTCAGGGTTTTGTGGCCAACCACCTCAACCCTACCGCTCCTCTTGATCCTCCGTGCCTGCGACTTTCCGTCAGCCCGCACCGGGTATCTTGGCCTACTGCATAGAGCATGACCGCCTCAACCTACTCAAATATAATGTGTCACCATAGACGATCCGGAGAAAGTTCTAACCCGGTTTCCAGAACCTGAAAGACAGGACATTCTAATCCAAAGCGTTCCTAAAGCTGATGAATACCCATTTCGATCTACTCCCAGTTACCAACTGGAGAATTACCAGATCCAAGAAGATTAATCCTTTGAAACACTCTGAACTGATGAGATTACCAAGATCCCATGTACTCCATCTGACCTCTAATAACAACTTCCGATCAAACCAAAATACATTATAGTCTTTAGCCTGCTCTAATAGCATGCTCAATACTTGGAGACAGATCTACTGATTGCTATAACATAGCAACATATTCAATACCCGAACATAGATCTACAAACACACACACACACACAGAGTCTTCAGCTAGACTGGACCGCCTCACCATGCCTTCAGCCTATCTGGGCCACCCTGAAAACCTTCAACACGTCTGGACCGCCTCTCTGGGTCTTCAGCATATCTAGACCGTTCTTCGAGCCTTCGGCCTGACTGGTATGCCGCACCAGCCTTCAGTCTATCCGTACAAAACAAAGTCGAATTCCGATTGTGAAGGTTCGATGGAACGCCAAGCACGAACCAGAACTCACATAGGAATGTGAAGACCAAATGATGCAAAAGTACCCTCACCGTTTCTCTAGTTCCTATGAATAACTTTCAAAAGAATTTCGGGACGAAATTCCCTCTAATGGGGGGATGATGTCACAACTAGCATTTTTGGCTAGGAAATTCTATCTATGTATGATCAACTCTTAATGTATCTTGTAACTCTAAGATTTATGCTATACATGTTATTCGTTTAAAAAATAACTATTTAAATCAAAACTCACTCGTGAAGCGCTAAACCTAGTTCAATGCACTATATTCACCCTACTTTGGGTTGTAACCCTAATTTCCCAGTTCAAACATCTTTTTGGGCCAGGAATCGTTTATTGGGCCCAATGGGCCAATAAACGCACAACTTGATTATTTTGGGTTAACATACCTCATTTGGGCCCTAATTGGACCCACATTCACTACCTAATTGATTTTAGGCCACAAAACTCTTCACGGGCCTTAATGGGCCGTAAACATTTTCTTGAACCTCAATGGGTCGAAAACCCATTTCCTTTGCCATTTTGGGCCGAAAACTCTCATATGGGCTTACATAAATAAAAAATTCCTAATAGACCAATTCAATTTGAGCCCAACATCTAATTCCTTCTTCCCTCTCCACTTCTCGAAACTAATAAAAAAAAGATAATGAGGATTAAGGTGTTGACACTTCATTATTGTATGCTGGTTTTCCATGCAAATTAACTTACATATATCTAAAATCCTACACTTTAGTCCCATATGTATTAACCATTCATTTCTCTATCTTTTCTCTTCTCACTCTCGGCCATAAGAGCCTCCACCACCACCTTCATTTCCACTTTCAAACTCACTAAAAATCCTCTCTAGAACTCCAAGAAAAATCCCATCCTTCCTTTTCAAATTTTGTGTGTGCTTGTGTGTGAGATCAAGAGCTCTTCATCAAAGAACATAACTTGGTAAGTCTTAAGCTAAACTCAAAGTGATTTATTCCATTTTTTGATAGATCATTCCTCATAAACACTCCATTCGTGATTCATGCTTCTTAGAACCCCATAAGTTCGAGATCTAGTCAAATGAGCTTTCTAGGGCCGAAGTCTCCTTCAATCTTCTCACCAAAACCGATCTATCACCCAAAGTGAGTTCATACCCCTTTGTTTTCGGTTTTTACTGTGTTTTGTGGGAGGATACAAGTTGCTTTGTGTTAGATCTATGTATTTATGCATGTATGTGTGTGTTTTCATGTTATATGTTGTGATTATGTAATGAAAACATGCTAGATCTTTACTAAACTCGAAATATCTACTATACTTGGTGATGTTTGTAAACTAAACCATCTTATGTGACTTACTATGAAGTGGAAAGGATTAAACATGCTAAAAATGTTTGAAAACTAAATAAAATCATATAAAGGGCCATATTTGAAAAAATAAACAAAAAGTGATGTTCTAATGTTAACTCACGGTTTTGAGAGGACCAAAAGAATCATTTTTAAATAAAAATGGGTCTTTATGGTATTCATGATTTTAAAAGGGCCAAAAGTGTTAATTTTCACAAATGGGCTTCTATTTGGGCCTTCACGGTTTTTAATGGGCTAAATATGTCAATTTTCACAAAAATGGGTCTTATTTAGCAACTCACGGTTTCATGGGCCTAAAAAGGTAATTATTGAATTTTTATGGATTAAATTGTCATTTTAAAACAAACATGGGCCAAAAATGTAAATTTTCAGTTAAATGGGTCGAAGATGTCATTTCTATTAAATTTGGGCTAAAAACGTTATTTCTATCAAAAGTGGGTTCAAAATGTCCTTTTATACAAAATAAGCCCTTAAAAGTAAAGTTTAGGTCTTAGTGGGCATAAAGTGTAATTTTTATCAAAAATGTGCCTTAATTGTAAAATTTTCGGCTTAATGGACCAAGAATGTCATTTTTAAAAAAGTGGGCATTTTATGTCATTTTGGTAAATAATTGAGCTAAAACAAGCAATATAATAACAAATTGGCTAATTACGTCGTTCTCATTTTTATTGGGCCTTGTTCACCAATTTTCATGTTATTGGGCCTTTGTGGTCCATTTACATGCTTATTGGGTCTGATACATTCGTTATATGTTTATTGGGCCTTAGTGACCCATTTACATGCTTATTGGGCCTGATACTTTCATTACATGTTATTAGGCCTTAGTGACCCATTCACATGCTTGAAAGGTCCTGTATACTCGTTACATGTTTATTGGGCCTTGTTAACCCATTTACATGCTCGATGGACCTTGTTTACTCACTTCATGTTCATTGGGCCTTGTAACCTAAATACATACCCAGAAACGTTATTTAAAACATTAAATAATGTGTTACAATATTCGCATAAACATAGTTACAGTTCTTGTGAGACGTTCTTTCATTCGTACCTGCCTAGTGTACAACCTTCAGTCCTATAATTATAACCAGAGTCTCCTGGATGGAGAGCGAGAGTTTGTTTATAGATCTATACGGGGTTGACAGCCCCGCACCTGAGCTGTTCGCTACAGTTAGACTAGGCCAGTCTAGGGTGACAAATGTCTTACCTTAAACAAGAGATGCATGAAAAACGTCATGACAAGCAGATCAGTCATATCAAGTATGGTTATAACGATTCACATAGAAGTTAACTCCACTATGAAATTTACAGAATACATATACATTTCTACAGTTACAATACTATACAAACACCATTTGCGGTCTTTGGGTTTAAGACCACAACACTTTTACAAGCAAAAAATATCGGATTTTTTGGGAAAACTTACACTATACATTACCTTCTACTTATAACAGAAAACATAGGATTTCTGGAAACTCTTTATACATTTTTAAAATAGAAACACACATGCTTTAATACAATACTTGATACAAAGTGTTCAAACCATTTTTCAACAGAACATATCGGATTTTCTGGTGTTTACAAAGTGATACAAACTTTTCATACAAATATGCTTATGAACTCACCAACATTATATATGTTGATCATTTTCAAAATAACTTGTATTCTTAGGAAATGAATAAGCAGGTTGGTCTTCAAGAACTCATGGATTTTGCTATATTTTTGTTATCATCATACACTTATTATTTTGGGAATGTAATTTGTAATCCAACACACTGATGTAAACAATGACAGTTGTATTATTGTATGTGTGATGATGATGTTATCTTGGTTCAATTATATACACTGTGACGATATTACAAGATGAAGTCACCCAAACCCCCGTACGTTTCCGTCGTTACGGTTCGGGGGTTTGATATTCTCCTTGCCATAAACTTCTTCTTTAGCCTAGTTTTGGCTATTAAGACCTTGCATGCACGTAAAGTTTGCAACTTTACATGGTAACTAGGCCCTAAGAGACTAGATCTACCAAGTGGAGCTTTGGAGTAGCTTAAAATCATCTGGACAAGAAATAGACTGCATGAACTCGACGAGTTGGGAAGAGTTTTCCCGTTGTTTAGTTTCTGCATGGACTCGGCGAGTCGGTAAGAGGACTCGACGAGTCAGTTAGGGTTTTCTCGAACACGCATGGAGTCGACGAGTTGTCTGGAAACTCGACGAGTCAACTGGGTTTCACGACTTCTCGAGTTCTGGAAGGACTCGACGAGTCAGTGAGCTGCAGTCGACGAGTTGGGTCAACATGGACTGTTGACCTTGACCGTTGACTTTGAACTTGACCAAGGATTAACCTGTTTGATTTCTAGGGGTAATTTAGTAAATTGGGAATTTATGGAAATGGTCCTATGATGGATATAGGTGGTGGAATTTATGGCTGTAATTCGAGAGTTTGATCTTATCACTACAGATTTGACAGTTGTGACGTGAGTTTTACTCACTATACTCAAGGTTCTAAGGCACCAAGGCTGAGCCTTTTGGATTGTTATCTGGATATGTTATGCTAGTATGATCCATTAGATCAGTATCCTGGTAGACAGGATAGTACTATGTTGTTATGATCTGTTAGATCAGTATCCTAGTAGATAGGATGTTATTATGCTACCATGATCTGTTAGATCGGTTTGTTTGTCTATAGACTGTTATGTGATTATCTGATATACATGCACATGTTTTATTGGTGGTTGAGGCTTATCTGCTTTGTGCGAAAGCCAATAGACCTAGGCATTTCAACCCGATGGTTGTGGGTCGTGAGTATTCCATCCCGAGGATGATTGGACACGTAGTATGTGGGTATTGCAACCCGATGGTTATAGGCCCGGGGTATTCCATCCCGAGGATAACTGGACCCATAGTATGTTGGCATTCTAACCTGATAGTTGAGGGCCTGGGGTATTCCAACCCGATGGTTGGCTGGACCCATAGTATGCTGTTTGTGATTATATGTGTATTGTTGTGTGTATGAGTATTTTGGGGGAACTCACTAAGCTTCGGGCTTATAGTTTCATTTTTGGTTTCAGGTACATCAGATAATCACGGGAAGGCGAAGGCGTGATCGTACAACTCCTCACATTTTATGATTTTGATTTCTAGGATACTCTGACGTGAAAATATTTTGAAAACGCTTTGTAATAATTAATGGTTTTTAATTGGTTGAAAAGTTTTATATTGGCTTATATTTTATGGATGTTACAACTGTTGAGAACTGCAGTCTGAATAGAGTGATCAGCCGATGGTTTGTGATGCCATTTTCTATGACAAGAATTACATTATTTCCCGCTTTTCCGTGTGGGACGGAAGGGATAGCGAGCTTCCGGTTTTAGATTTTGGAGGTAAACCCCATGAGGTAGCATATAGTTGCGATAGTCGCACCAGAGGATTTTGTAGTATGTCTGTCGTGAGGTATTTCTTATGCTGGAAGAGAGTCATCAGTGGGGATTGAGACGGATGAGGACAAGGATATGCCTTAATTGAGCATAGAAAGGATATTTTAGCTACAATTCCAGTTAATCGAGAGGAGTATATCGGGGCAATGACCCTCGCTGTCTATGTTGTGTATCGACTGTGAGAATGAGGTCTCCATCTTCTATGATGATTCATGCGATGGGGTGTTGATTGAGGATTCGGAAAATGATGGGTGCGATAGTCTATTATTTCTAGAGAAATAGTCAGTTTTATTTTAGTACTGTCAAAATATTTGTCTGTACAGCCGAATGAGATTTTGGGTGATTGGAGGCAGTCACATTCGGAGGATTCCGAGGTTTCCATATGAGATTTGGAATACTTGGAGTGCCTTGGTCTTTATCTAGAAGATCATCGAGTGTGTGTGGTACGTTCCAAGATACATGTATGGTACATCTGGTGAGCCAGTATGTAGTGTAGTTTGTTTGGTGTGCCAATTGGCGAACCCTATGTGGGGGAGAACGGGGTATTTTGTTAGGAGGATCAACAATCTATTTAAGTTGCGATTCAGAAGATTAGGGTTATGGGGATATGCGGTCCGGGTATATGAGACTTGGGTATAGTGGTAGTCAAGGCAAGGCACAGAGCGAGATGATGCATGTTGTGTGTGTTTAAGAAACAATGAGTGTCTCCACGGCAGGTAGCCATTGGTCAGGGATTTTATTATGGTCAGTATTTCATCAGGTTTGCCAATGTTTGAGTTTCGAGGCGGTTGGGCTATTAAGGTCAAGTTTCGATTGTTGAGAGATTTGCTGGTTCGACGTATAGATTGTTATCTATACTTTGGGAAGGGAAACATTTGATTTGTCAATCAACTTCAGAGTCGGTATGTGTAGTTTCGAATGGGTTTTGATCAGTAGAGGATGGGGTTTTGGATTTTCGTCAATGCGTTCTCAGTCATTGACGATTCTTCCGTACTTCAAATTATGAGTTGGCGTACTTCAAAGGTTTCAAGTTGTGTAAGTCGAAGATAAGTGGTCGTGGCAAGCTGTCGTGGGATTCTGTGATGGTGTATCGAGGTGCCCGAGTACGATTCCCTAAATTGTTGGATTATTATGAGACTTGGGTTTGTTAGATGGAAAGTCGAGCATCGAGCGACTATTATCTATTCCAGTGGTGGACCCATCAATTAATTGTCGCTAGACGGAGATTGTCCAAGAATGTAAATTGTATTGAGGAAACGTGTCTTGTTGCAACAAATGTCGACAGGAGTAGCGATGTTTAATTTGTTTGGGTGTGCGTGCCTGTCTATGTTGGATCGTGGAGCATGAGTTAGTGAACTCAGTATGGTGATGTTGTTGAGGAGATTATGGGATTGTCCGGTTAACTAGCGTATTTTCGGATGTGCTAGAGTAGCCTTGGTGGTCCAACTGTTAGGTCGGGAGTCGATCTTGTATTCGGATTTGGTGTTAAGCATTGGAAGGAATATGGAGTTATGTTTTCGGATATTAGTGGATAGTTCAGTCAGGCATGATCATCCAGTTCGAGGCTGGAGCTAAATCATCCTAGGTTTGGTAGTGGAATGGTTCTGTCTGACAGGAGGTCATACCTAATGTAGGGTTCGGTTTCCATGTGGATCGGCAGGTTTTTATTTAGTGTTTAGCGCAGAGTATTGAGGTTCATTCTTCAGATGGGTTCTGATAGCAATATCGGTGGTTGGTCCTTGGTGCGAGTGTTACAAACTACCACCCACAGACAAACTGGCAGAGTGAACAAACGATTCAGACGCTCGAGGATATGTTACACACTTGTTTTATGGACTTTGGTAGGAGTTGGGATTCGCATCTACCTTTGGCTGAGTTTTCATATAACAACAACCATCACTCCAACATCGGGATGCCTCCCTTTGAGCTTTTATATGGGAGGAGATGTCGGACTCCTATCTGTTTGGGGAGAGGTCGGACAGAGGGTGATGGGGAGCACCGAGATAGTGCTCAAGATGACAATGCAAATCCAGCAGGTTAGACAGAGGTTACTGACGGCCCAGAGTCGTCAGAAGAGTTACGCAGATCGAAGGTGTTTTGAGCTAGAGTTCTAGGTTGGCGACTTTGTTCTCCTGAAGGTATTCTCATGGAAAGGGGAGATCCGATTAAGGAAGCGGGGCAAGTTGGGCCCTCGGTATATTGGTCCTTTCAGGGTGATAGCTCGGGTGAGCAAGGTAGCTTATCGGCTAGAGCTACCTGAGGAGTTGAGCCGGATTCATAACACCTTTCATGTATCCCAGCTGAGGAAGTGTGTAGCCGACGAGACGACAGTGGTGCCTTTAGCGGACATTCAGGTTGATGAATGCCTAAATTATATTGAGAGGCCGGTCGCAATTTTGGATAGAAAAGTAAGGACCCTAAGGAACAAGGTGGTGCACCTGGTTAAGGTGCAGTGGCAGCATCGTAGAGGTTCAAAGTGGACTTGGGAATCGGAGTCCGAGATGCGTGAGCACTACCCAGAGCTGTTTCCAGAGAATAAATTTGAGGACGAAGTCTGATCCCAGTGGGGGAGAATTGTAACGCCCCGATTCCAGCGTATGAGATTAAAGCACCTATTTTCACATTTTTGGACTCGACGAGTTGGCTGCTCCAACTCGTCGTGTAGATGTTGATCAGCCCGCGTGGATTATGAAGCCTACTCAACGAGTTGGAGGACCCAACACGACAAGTTAAGGATGTATATTGAAAACCCTAATTTTCAGGGTTTTGCACCCTATAAAAAGAAATGATAACCCATTGTAGCCTCCCTCATCGTCATTTCAGCCAGAGAAAACCCTAGATCAAGCTTGGTACCCTTTTGTGTGTGTTTGAGAGCTTAAAACGTGGCTTTTGGGGAGTTCTGGAAGGAGACTTGAAGATTGAGAAACTTGGATCGAGAAGAGGGTTTTAGATCCATCATCTTCTGGGTATTGACGACCAAACTGAGGTATAAAGTAAATTCTTGACCTCTTAATACTTAGATCTTCTATTGGGAGTGTTTATGGCCATTTTGGGGCATAATGGAATCACACTCGGGTTTGAGCCTGTCACAAGGACATGGTTTCAGATCCGGACTCCTCTAGGTCCCAATAGTCATAAAGTCATCAACTTTATCAAGCTTTGGCCCTTCTCCATGCCCTAAACCCCTTATTGAGCTTAGTTTTGAGTGTTTTAGCCTTGTGAGGCCTTACATGAATGTAAAGTTAGCAACTTTACGTGGCAACTTCATTCTAGTAGGTTAGATCTGAAGTTTGGAGCACTGGAATTGACTGAAATGAGTTTAATGTGTAATAGATGGAGAAGTCAACGATTTGGACATCCTACTCGACGAGTTGAGTCAGGTTTAGGGCGTGTTTGGCACGGAGCTTTTGGAAGCGTTTGAGAGCTTCTAGCTTTTAGCTTTTGACAAAACGCTTTAGTTTAAACAAAAAGCTTCGTTTGGCAGTACGAGCGTTTAGCTTTTAGTTTTAACAAAACGCTCCGATTCTAAAAGCTACTTCATGTAGCTTTTAACAAAACGCTCCGGAGCTTTTGAAATCAATTTCCATAATTACCCTTAAAAATATATTTATATATATATATATTTTATTTTTAATCAATTGTCCTTTTATGTAATTTTATATATTTCAAAAGCTTCCAGCTACTTTTGCCAAACATTCATATAACAAGTAAAAGCTACAGCTTCCCGCTACTAGCTACCAGCTACCCGCTACCAGCTAACCGCTACCCGCTTCCAGCTAACAACTACTTTTGCCAAACACGCCCCTACTCTTCTTTTGATTTAGAGTGAACTTGACGAGTTGGTGGGACGACTTGACGAGTGGTTAGGGTTTTTCCCTGATCTTCTAGACATTGCATGGACTCGACGAGTTGACTAGCAACTCAGTGAGTTGACTCGGGGTTTCGCGATTTACTAAGTTTTGAAGGAACTCGACGAGTTCATGAGCTGCACTCGACGAGTTGGGTCAACATTGACTGTCGGCCTTGACTGTTGACTTCCGTTGACTTTTAAGGTTTTGATCAGGTTGTGGACTTTGGAGGCCATGGAGGGGTAAAATGGTCTTTTACCCTTCTGAGATTTAGTAGAGGAGCTTAGCCTAACATCTTTTGGGGGTTGTTAATAGCAATTATTAATTAGAGAAATATGTGATATATGTTAGGCGGAGTCTAGACCGACAGTTTGGATACGGGATATACTGCTTTACTTTACGAGGTGAGTACCAGAGTGGTAATTATTGTGCGACTGGAGGGTCTTACCTGTGTTATTGACCGGAGGGTCTTATGGGCTTATACTGAGATATGTGATATTATTCATTCTGTCTTTGTGACCAGTGGGTCCAAACTGAGTCGTGAGACTAGTGGGTCTTCACTGAGATACATGACTGGAGGGTCCAACCCGAGCCGTGAGACCAGAGGGTCTTCACTGAGACACATGATAAGAGGGTGCTTATCAAGATATAACAATGAGAGGCTAACTATTTGTGCTTGTGGTATTTTGGGGAACTCACTAAGCTTCGTACTTACCGTGTTGAGTTAAATGTGTTTCAGGTACTTCTGTAGATTCCGGGAAGGCGAAGACACGATTGTACACATGCTTCCGCTTATGGAGATTTGAGAATTTTGGGATACTCTGATATTGTTTTGAGAATAAGTTACAATTTATGTGATGACTTGAGTTTATGAGTAATATTTTGAGAATTAAAAATAAAAATATTTGTCTTAAATTTTGAGGCATTACGCTTGGATAAAGAATTAATGTGCAATTGTTATTATATCCTACTTGCAGTTTGCAATTAGATTACGTCGGTTGACCATTTATTATTCTCTTGATCTATAGCGTGTTCTATTCGGAAATAAATTGGTTGTTGGCCGGATATCTTTTTCTTCACTAAAGTTTTAGATTTGATTTCGTGGGTCAACCATGTGAACATGAAGGTGGTTCATTAAAAATGTTTTGGTACGGTTATTTTTACGACTTTATGAGTTCTTTGGAATTCTTGGAACTCCTTAGTTTTTGGACTGGTTAAACCTATATATATATATATATATATATATATATATATATATATATATATATATATATATATATATATATATATATATATATATATATAGAGGGAGTGGTTCAAATGAAAACAAAAAAAGGGTAAATCCTAAACCCTAAATCCTTTATAAACATCTAAAATTAGAGGTTCGAACGGTTCTTAACATTTTTTGGTTCTTATTTGAACCTTTACCTATATATATATATATATATATATATATATATATATATATATATATATATATATATATATATTAAAGATTGTTACGTAAATGTTCTTACAATTAAATTGAAAGTTAGCTGCATTAGTTGGTTTATAACCCTATTAGTGATATTGTCTTTGTAATGTTCTCCTTTTAGCATTTCACTAATAGTAATAATATTTCCTATCATTCCAAAAATGTCAAAACAAAAGAAAAATCTGATTTAAAAATATAAATTATAGATATTAAATTACAATTGTTAACAAGTTAAGAAAATAAGGATGCAAATTTATATAATAATAATTTTTTATATTTAAAAAAAATCTTTGAAATAGGTTAATAAAATTCAATTCAATGAACACTAGTAAGTAGAAGTGAACAAAATTGGTCTTCAGTCGGTCTGATTTTTGTTGGTCTTTGGTCAAACCAGTATTGGTTGACAATGGTTCGGTTAGGGGTCGATCTTGGATGACCTTTTTTTTGGTCTTGTTCGGTCTAGACGAGTTTTGTCGAGTGGTCTTTATTGTAGGTCCGCAAAAGAATATTTAACTTGATTTTGTGAAGTTTTCTTTTTGTCTAGATTTTTCTAATTTTGTGTTTGGCATTTGCTGTTTTCTGTAAGTTGCATGAAATTATGTGAAATTGTTGCACCATTAAGTTATAATAGAATAGGGATGTTTGGATACCTTTGGGGAACACGCGGTTCATTGTAGAGAGCTCCTTGGTTTCAAGTATAGACATGATGTGGTTCAGGATGTTCTCTTTGATGCTTGTCGGCGTGCTGATATTTCTGTGAAGAAAGAAGCACCGGTGAACTTTTTGACGGACCCGCAGGATGACAGGTCCACACTTAGACCGGCTGACATTTTGGTCTTTGGATGGATAGGAGGGAACCATGCGTGCGTGGATCTTACTGGGGTCTCTTCTCTCGTTGGTTTGGGGAGCGGGGGTTTCACAGCTGGGCATGCTGCTTTGAAAGCCACTGCATGCAAAGTGGTAGAGCACGAGAATGCATGTAGAGAAAATCAACATGTGTTTGTTCCTTTTGCATTCGATACATTTGGTTTTCTTGCAGCAGAGGCGGTGGAGTTCCTTAATAGAGTCCAATGGGTCATGCATTCTAATGTCATATCTCTTAGATCCACAAATGTTGTTTTCAAAAAAATTGGTTTTGCCATCCAGAAAGGGCTAGCGGCGCAGCTTGTTGCCCATTTGCCTTCAATCGATATGTATTGAACGTTTATTTTTATTAATAAATTAAACTCCATATCGAGACCTAAAAAAAATAGGGATGCTTCTTATGTATAACAGTGGGAAAAGAAGGAAAAGAAACACACTTGATATTCTTTCAGGAGTAGTATGGTATAATGAAGCATGATGATCATATTGGAGTTGGGATCCAAAGGAAACTTGGGCCTTTATTACTTGGATCGTATTCACAATTTATTTGCGAGTGTGCGACTGATCAAGACCAAAGATTGGGAGACCGATTGAGACAATTTGGAGCCTTGGAGGAGGGCCATCATCTTTGCTAGCTAATGATGGAATCGATTTGGGTTGGAGGATGATCTATTCGGTGAGAAGTGGCAGGGCTAAACTCTGAAGGAAATGTGACTAAGAATATGGGTTGAAAGGAGTTGTATCATATATGTAGCTAGTCAGGTCCACTTTTGCGTTGCGGCCCCAAGGTGGTCATTTTTACTAGAAGTTGCAAATAAAAACCGCATGTTGAAAGACCTAGTGAGTGTTATTTCTTGAGAGAATTTAAGCTATATATTGTTATCTAGCTTTTCGTCTGAATCAAAATCAGTTTTCAATTTTCAATATTCACAGAAATTGGCTTCTACTTTTTGGTTTATTCTTCAACAATATTGAATAGACCATCCAAGTTTCCACTCCAATACAACATTAATAATCATTCTCTGTCTCTCTCTCTCTCTCTCTCTCTCTCTCTCTCTCTCTCTCTCTCTCTCTCTCTCTCTCTCTCTCTCTCTCTCTCTCTTTGTTCTCCATAATATGATCATTAATTATCCGCCATGCATCAAAACACATACATATATAGGGGGATTCTACATAGACTTAATCATACAATTATAACATATATAATATGTGTGTGTCAAAAAAGGATACTCTTTACTCTTCGCTTAATTTCAACCAAATAAATCAACTTTTGTTGATCAATCTCACAACTTCACAAGTATTGTTTGTGGATCCTCGCTCTGTTCTCCTCCCACCATAGTCTCGCATGCACCTCCCCAAATTTTTCTCGACTGCAAAGTTCCAGTTCCAACTTTAATCAGTATTTAGTACGTAATTACCCACTACTTAATTAATTAATTAAGTATACTGTATTATACACTGATTAATCCTTTTTTTATAAGAAGGTGTAGGGATATAATTAACCTGAATCTGACACGTCTGAGCTCCCTGAAGCCACCTGGAAGAGCTTTAATAGTGATATAAACTCCTGGTTCGTCTTGTTCCACCCATTCGTTTTCAATATCACTGACATTACTGATGGATAGCTCACCCGAACGATCTGCCTCACGTGATGAGCTGGTGCTTCTTATAGATGCATCCATGGATGACGTCGTTTCTGTTTTAACCCCACTCCCACTAATACTCGATACTTTTGGAGTAGCAGTTAAACCAGACGAGTCACGGTTTGACGGCCTAACCATGGTTAAGCTTTGGTGGTCAAGTGAATCGGACGATGAGTATGCCATTATTCCCGTTGGCGGGCGGTATAAGGTACGAGGTAGCCGCTCTCTGCTCATAGGTGGCGTTATCGGACTGTCTCCGTCTCCGATACATTCAAATTTCAAACTACTACTCTGTACGTTTCACCAATATATTAATTTAATTAATTGCGTAATTATTCACATATATGGAAAATATCTTTAATTTAAATAAATGTTAACTTAACTAATTAAGCTTAAGCACGCGTACCTCGTCTTCGGATCTTGGTGGTGTTGGAAGGGGAAACGCTTGCCGGTTTAATCTTTGGACATTGTAAAGTTCCATTACTTTGTCGTAATTTTCTTGCCACCATTTTTGTGCTTGCCATTTATTAAACATCTCCCGGCTACCAAAAAAGATATAAGTTTTTTTTTTTAAAAAAAAAATTAAAATTAAAAGTCCTTAATTTTTGCATTATTTTGAGGAAACATGAGTTGTAAATGTAAAGTCTATGTTTTATTATTGGGCAATAGTAAATAAGTGGGTGAGTGGTGTGCATGACAATTGACAACACTTCTAGCATGGCAAAAAGGGTACCTTCGAGAGTAAGGCCAAATTAGGCCTAAGGTCACTATCGATCTCCATGGATTTTGTATTAAATTCCAAACCAAAATAGACTTGTAGTTTAGGACTTATAATATGTACCTCGTGTTAATCATGTATTCCACTTAAATACAAAAAAACATAAACTAAACCGCTTTTGTTGACAAAAAGAGACCTTGATTGCTCCTTTTTCTTTTTTGGAAAATTAAAAATTAATGTATTAACTTTGTCACATTGATCCTTTAATTTTAATATTAGATCATAAAAGATATCATGTCTACATATGGGAAATGAATAATGGTTTTTAGACGTAGACTGTGAGGCCATCTACAACCCACAACATTATTTTTATTACTATTATTTAACTACAATAAGAATGATTCATTTTCAATCCATTATTATTTTTTCATAATTTCTATGTTAAAAAGAAGGGTAAAATGAAAAAACGGATATTTGGGTTAATGTGAAAGATAGAAGAAAATATAAGGGTTTTCTGAATGTTGATTGAGATTTTCTACATTTTGCCTTAAAAGAAATATTATTAACATACTTATAAAGATTTTCAAAAATATTCATTATACTTATTATTATTACTTTTACTAATTGACTATTTTTTATTACAATAACTTCATAAATTTTACAACCAAACAATCATAACCAAATAATTAATTATTCTTATACAACAAACTCGAATCAGTTGTTGGTCTTATTAGGTTTTTAGTATATTAATACATATGTCAACTTTGTGTTTTATTTAAATATGTTATTGAGTTTTAATTGTTTTATTTAAATATGTTATTGAGTTTTAATTATTAAAAGTATTTATAATTGAAAAAGCATAATTAAATTATATATTGTTAATTAATATCAGCTGATTATATACAATAATACTATAAATAATAATAAATAGATTTAAATTATAATTATTCGACTAAATTAGCTATAAGTATATACACTCAAATTTGAATGACTAAAAATGTACACACAAAAGATTAACATTAAAATAGTTTGAATGAGTAGTATAACACCAAATTTGCTATTTTACTATTCCTTTACACTATATTGGTGTAAAAATAAAGTCAAGTTGTAGCAAAAGAGTAAGAGATAGTGTGAAAATTAGGATTGAGAAGGGGGTTTGGAGATATTCTAAGGTATTTTAATTAAATCATATATAACAACAAATAAATAGCGATAAGTTGGTGGGAAAATCATAGTGATAAAGTAATGCACAATCAATTGAGTGTGCTAAAAAAGAAACAAATCAATCATTTCATGGTGTAAAAAAAGAAAGATATGTTGGTCAAAGTTCATGCATGACCCATGGGAATTCAAAGACAAATCACAAGTGAACAAAAATCACCCTGCCGAAATGTATTATTAGAAAAAAAAAATTAATATTGTTTAGCATAAAAATTAGACAATGCATAATGGTGATATGTTATTTGTCCTAGATAGACTCCAAAGAAGCAAAAGGATTAATTTGTTCTTTTAGAGTTGAAATTCAGATTTCAGTCACTATTCGAGTTTAGAACTGGCAAGACATGTTTGTAATTCTTGTCATTCTGACCTTCATTCACAAAATGACAAACCATGGAATTGAAATTTAAATATGACAAAGTGTTGAAAAAAGTTGAAAGGAGACCATTTTCCGACAAGGTAACAGCATTGTGTAAAAAAAAAAAAAAAAAAGCATACCAACAAAACAAAAATATTAAAAAGGGCCCCGTTAAAGAACTACTAGTAATTTTAGTAATGAGTAATGAGTAACATTTTTTGGACTTTTTCACATAAAAGATTGGAGTGCCATTTTCTAGCGGGGCCTTTCTCATCATGATGTTCACACTACGATTGTGACAGTTTTAAGGAACTAGTTTTTGTTGATAAATTAGCTGTGATAGTTGATAAAGTAATAAGAATTTAGTGTAGAATCACAAATTTTATAAAAAATAAAAAATAAAAAAAAATAAAAAAAAAAACTCTAAAAAAACAATTAGAAGATTCATAAGAGTTCCAAAGTCTCTGTTGGAATAGGTGATAAAATAAACATTTGATGACTTTTGTCTTATAATTGAAAAAGACTTTTTTTGCATGGTGTGCAAAATTTCAAAGAAAATAATGATTTTGATGATTGTGTCACCTACCGAGAAACCATCACTTGTGCATGTCAAATAGCAATTCTTAAAAAAGGAAACAAAATTAGAACCACATAAAAGAAAAATTCAAATTCAAGACTCATGGATCTCAAGTCTTTTCAACAAGCAATGTATCATTATTTACTATTTTAACTTTTGCTAGAAATTAACAAGAATGTAATTTTATCACGCATCTATCAATGCATCCATGGTGAAATTTTCAACTCTTACTATGAAAAAAATAGTGAATCAATTAAGGATCCATCTACTCTATCTACGACTCAATAGTTACTTCTCATGATGAGTAACTATTGCTATCGACAAGCTTGGGTGTTAACCTATTTGTAATCATATCTAGTGTGAAATAGCATCAATTAAGACCATTGATCATGGGCACTTATAATCAATAGCACTCATTCCCATAGACCAGTCAATTGGAACATTTAAACATTTTTAGTTTTCATTTATATGAGTTAAAAATAAATAAAATGTAATTTAGGTAGCACCATTTTGTATGGTTAGAGAGTACTATATTAGAATGGGATTGTTGGTGGGTGTTTAAAATAATTAAATTGTTCAGGGATTTTGTAGTCCTAAAGGCGCGCGCGCGCACATATATATATATATATATATATATATATATATATATATATATATATAAAGAAAAGAAATATTACCATAATTAAATATAAAATACATTAACTATGATGAATATTTTCCATAATGAATACATTTTATATTCTTTTAATTTTTTAATGAGAAATATTCTCTATAAATAATGTATTTTATATTTAATTATGATAATATTTTTGATAATTAATACTTCTCTTAAGTGTGTACTTATGATACATGTTAGAAAATAGAATGATGTGAATAGAATCCAATAGAAGTGTATCAAAAGAAACGCATATTTAGTAATTAAAAGCTTGAACACAATAATACATATAATAATCCCTTATTTAGATTATGCATTTTTTATATGTATATAAAGTAACAAAAACAGATGGATTGCTTCGACTGGATTCAAAAAAAAAAATACGGAATAAACTGAAAACTGATCTAAATTTGTTATAAGTATTTGCATATAACCTGATTTTAATTATTATAAAAAATAGAAGGAAAAGTAACAAATTACCTGAACCGGATTCGCTTAAGATCGTTACCGCCACGTGGCAGGGAGACAAAAGTGATGAGCACGCCCGGTTCCACCTGAGCAACCCACTCTTTCGGTTCACTCTCCTCCTCCAACACAATCGGGTCGGGTCTCCGGCCACTGGCTGAAGCGGACAACGTCCCAACCGATACGTCTCCTCCTCCACCGCTCCCCACGGATATCCCCTTCAACCTCGCTTCCAATTCCTTTCCCCACACCCTGCCGGAACTCGAATTTTTGCTCCCGTTCCGCCGGTACGACCACCGGAATCTCTCCGACACAGACGTCGATAAATCCGATTGCACATCGTTGCTCTTTTGTAACTGCTGTTTCGGAGTCATCATCATCGCCGTTCCTGTACAAGGATTGCAACTCCGATACGCTGATCCAGACGCTTTAAGCGCAATATCCTTGATCTATAATCAACACAAATTCAATCAAAACTGAAGCATTTCTCAATCATTTGAGATGTGAAAATCTATAAGCAATCAATGCACTATATGAATTGGACTGCGAAATTCAAAAACGTACGATTTACGAAGTACACACCTGGGAAGTAAGCGTTTTGATGGCTTGTTTATTGGCAGGAGTACTGCCGCCATTACTACGGTCTGATTCATCAGCCTCGTCAGGCTGCTTCGAACGAGCAATGCATGTTAGCATTTTCTAGAAGAATTTCGATCGATAGATCAATTGGTATATGAAATTTTAGGAATTGTAATGATCGAGAGAGAAAAGAAGAAAAGTCTGAAGGTTTGGTAGAGGGTAAACAAAGTGTTGGTGGTGGTGGTGGTTTTTGTTGGTGCTCAGGGACTTTTATTACGCCCCTTGCTTCCGCCATCGAAGAGATTCCCTTCCCTATCCATTTTAGTTAATATTAAATTAGAACAAAATATTAATTTCGGTTTGATAAATACAAATATATAGTAAACATTTTCCAAATAAAAAAGACGGAACCTTTACTTTTATGCATAATTTATATTTTATACGTCCCAATTAGGTAACGAGATGATTTTTATACCCGCTAGAATGATCTTTTACTTTAATAAACAATATTATATTAAATGTCATTGAGAAATTGGCAAATTAGCCGATGTTTTTTTTACGTTTTTTCCAAAAAAAACAAATATATATATATATATATATATATATATATATATATATATATATATATATATATATATATATATATATATATATATATATATATATGGGAAAAATGAATATACCCTTAAGGGTATATAAGCTTAGGTACCCAAACCCACCATAATTAATAGTTTTGTTAGATATATTCATTATAATGTTCCTAAACTTCAACCCCTAACTTGATTTACTTTGAAGATTTTCGAAATTTCAATATTATCTTCCTCTTATATCATATCTTTTTGCCGAACACCATCTAGGCTATATATATTATGGTTGAAAATGAAAAGTATGTAAGAGGAAGATAAATGTGAAATTTATAAAAATCTTAGAAGTAATCAAGTTATAAGTTGAATTATAAGAACAATTAGACAATTACAATTTAAATATATAATATAAAATGATGTAGTATAGTGAGTTCGGGTACCTAAGCTTATATACCCTTAAGGGTATATTCACTTTTCTACCGGAACCAATAATCAAATTACACGTGTCCATTTCTTTCTTCACAAGTAATGTATTGTGGAAGTGATGTGTTGTCATGTTTTCATTGGTTCAAATATGTGTTGCCCTAATCATTCATTTTCCATATAACTCTTCCATATATATATATATATATATATATATATATATATATATATATATATATATATATATATATATATATATATAGAGAGAGAGAGAGAGAGAGAGAGAGTTAGGTTTCAAATGTTTTCACTATCTATTATGTGAATGTATGATTGATTCTGGACTAATCATTTTAGTTATTTTAAGAAAGTAATTAATTCATATTAAATGTTGAATATGTAATTAATATTCATTATATCTTCAATATGTAATATGCATTAATTACTTTCTTAAAATAACTAAAATAATTGGTCCAAAATCAATCATATATGTATATGTGGAAAAGTTCAATAGAGAACAATAATTATTGGTTGTTCAAGGAACAAAATCTTTTTTTTCAATTTCTAGAGCTAATTTTTATCGAAAAAAAATCTAAAAATATCTAAATTCATATATTATCATTGTGAATGTAAAAAATATTTTCCGGATTCGCCGTGTGAATCCGGATTCACATTGTGAATTTGACGTTAAAAAAAATTCGAATTTGATATCACTGGAAAAGGATAAAAAGTTATGAATTTCTGTATTTTTAGTTTTTTTTTTTTGATAAAAAATAAGTTCTAAAAGTTGAAAAAAAGATTGGTTCCTTGGTTAATTATGGTTCTTTATTGAACCTCACCCTATATATATATATATATATATATATATATATATATATATATATATATATATATATATATATATATATATATATAGAGAGAGAGAGAGAGAGAGAGTTAGGTTCAGGTGTTTAAACTAATTATTGTGTATTGTATGCATGAATATGGACCAATCAAAATGGAAAATAAAAATAAATAAGTAAATAAATAAATAAGGGTAAATAGGTCATTTGAAAATTAGTTTCCACAAATAACATCCTATAACTATGGTAACCATTGACTTCAGTTACTAGGCTTTTTAAAACCACCGTAACCCTAATTAAACCATCTCCAGCCGTCACCTACATCCTTATGCCTCCCAGCATCGGCCGCCACCCTACCTTTCTTTCCCCAATTAATATGACAAATGCAAACGACAATTACCAATCGTTAAACATAACATGAACCCAGAATCCAAATAACAAAACAACTCCGATCAAACCTTCTTTCCAAGCATAGGTTCGATTTTTAATGTTCGTGGGAGTTACGAATCCGAGACCTATCACATTTCAACTGCGAGCCCGTTCCTTTTGAATCGATCAATTCACAATGTTGATTCCGAGCCGTTCGTTCTGAATCAACCATCAACAAACGTTCGCAGGAAAGGCGTTCTCAGTTGTTCACCCTGATTAATTTTGATTCAGATTTCATTTGATCGCATTACACATCCAAAAGCGAGCGTTCGCGGGCGAGATCGTTCATACCATGAGATACACAATTTTGACTCTTCTGTTGACCACCAAGAACGTCCTTAAATCAATCAGGTTTCATTCGTTCGCAGGTAACTCATCATTCTTTTGATTTTGACAGTCTTCGTTTTTCATCACAATCCTTCTCGTTCCGATTGTAATCACAATTTTGATTCCAAGGAAGAAATTGATTTTTTTTTCTGGTATTGCTCCAATTATATGATCCATATATCCATTGTGAACACTACTAATCACTTCATCGACCATCTCCATCTTCTTTGTTCAAATTAGGGTTCTTGATTTCAATTTTTCATTTGTTGTTTTTTTGTTTAATTTCTGATTCTTTTGACAGGAAATGATTAAGTTGCTTTTCATTCGAATTTTTTTTCCTGATTTAACACTTCATTTATGTGGACAGTGTAGGATCTTGACAAAGTTGAATTCTAAAAAGGTATTAAGTATGTTTATGTAGGTGATTCAATGGATGATATTGGTGAGATTCCAATTCTATTGGAATGGAATCACGAATTCCAATTTTGTTGGAATGGAAAAACGAATTCCAATTCTGTTGGAATCACAGAAGTTGATCCTTGAAGAACAGACTACAAAATTGAAACAGACCACATTATTCTTTTAGAATGTACTACTCGTTGTTAGATTTTGATGTTTTTTTTGCCATTTTGATTGTTTTTTAGTTTTATTTTTTAACAACAAATGTAAATCTCAACAATTGTTACCCGTATTCTATAAGAAATAATATATTTTTTGTTTTTATTCTTCAATTGATTGGTCAAGAATTTGTTATTTTACAAGAAATTTTTAAATTCATTATCAAGAAATAGGTTCAAGAATATTTTTATTATTTATGGTTCCAAAATATTTTTATTTTTGAATATACTCATAAACATATTATGTTAGAATGTCCGAATTAAAAGAATTATAATTCTTAAAATCGGATTTTTAAAATTAATAGAATCTATGATCCCTAAAAAATGCAATTTTCCTTTATTAAATCTATATTAGTTGACTAAATTACCCTTGTAATTATTTAAGATGATATTTTCAATTATATTTAATTCAATAATATATATTAATCACTTTCTTAAAATAAATAAATTTGATTGGTCCACATTTATGCATACAATAACACAATAACTACTTTTAATAGAATAACCTAAGCCTATATATATATATATATATATATATATATATATATATATATATATATATATATAAGTTCAATAAAGAACCATAATTATTGGTTCTATAAGGAACCAAATTTTTTTTTCAAGATTTAGAGCTTATTCTTTGTCAAAAAAAAAAAAACTAAAAATATCTAAATTCATAAAATAACATTGTGAATGTTAAATATATTTTTCGGATTCACCGTGTGAATTTAGATTCACATTGTGAATTTAACGATTTTTTTTTCGAATTTGATATCATTGGAAAAAGGATAAAAAGTTATGAATGTCTGTATTTTTAGCTTTTTTTATTGATAAAAAATAAGTTCTAAAAGTTGAAAAAAAGATTTGTTCCTTAGTTAATTATGGTTTTCTATTGAACCTTATCCTATATATATATATATATATATATATATATATATATATATATATATATATATATATACACACACACTAGAAAAGTTTGAGGTCCGTGCTAAGCACAACCATAGGAGGGTAGTAATGTATTTTGTTACCGTTATCTAATGTATATTGTGCTAATAGCTTAAAAAAATGAAAGTACAATGCTATAAATATATGGATTTTCAATGTAAAACATGATGCAAAGAATTATGGGAATGAAGCAAGTCGTTGGTATTAGGATGAGGTGGCAGCTCTTGAAATTAGATTTTTGATTTAAGGGACCTTAATCACAAGCATCATTTGCAGAACTTTGTTATTACTTATTAATTTCGGGGTAATGAAAAGAACTGTTGGAATTTTGACTAACTTCTAGTCCTCGGGCCTCAGACACCACCATGGACTCTTTAGTAAGTTAGTAACAAATGAGGCTCTGTCCACATTACTGTCCACAAACATCTGAATACGTAAAAATCCAAATCAAACAGAAAAAATGCATTGTTATTTAGGACAAAATATTGCTATTAAAACTAATTAATGATCATTTGTTTAGATGCTATAGTCAACAATATCCAAAAAAAAATATATAAACATAACATTTATTGTCTAAATAAATAACAAAATGTGTTATGCAATAGTCCAAATTCCCACTTCTATTAAAATAGACACTTACTGAATTCTGCAAGTTCACCTTCATCTTTGCTATAATGACACATAAATTGCTCCTTAACATGATAGGAATTATTCCTAAGATTACATCTTATTATAATATCATATTAAGAAAAAGATTTTACATCAAATGTTACCAAGTAATTGTTAGAACTATATTATGGACTCAGTAATATCCATTTCATTTGTTATTATCATGAAACATATTTGAATAATTGAATAGAAGGTAAAGATTTTTCATATTAACCAAAAGTATCTACCTTATCGAATACAAGTTTCCAAGGGCTTTGTGATCTTATATTATGCCAACTAATTCCTTTAAGAAAAGATAGTTTTTAAATGAAGTATGATCGTCATGCTTAGTCTTTTTGTCGGATCAGTATCCTGCTTCATTTTTTCCAATTTAGTTTACCCTAAATTGGAATAATTGAAAAAAAAAATCAAACCTGGTGCGTTGGGAGGATGGGGAAACGGTAAGTTGTCATCAATTGCGTCCTTTTGTAGTTAGGTTACGTGTCTTGTAGTGCACCATGGAAATTGAAATTTAAAGGAAAGAGGAAAACAGGGTTTTCATATATATATATATATATATATATATATATATATATATATATATATATATATATATATATATATATATATATATATATATATATATATATATATATGGGTAAAGTGAATATACCTAACAACCCTATATAAGCTTAGGTACCTAACCTCATCAAACTACGTCATTTTGCATTAAATTTTCATTGCAATCATCCAAGGTTCTTAAACTTCATCCCTAAACTTGATTTATTTCAAAAAAATTTGGAAATTCATCATTATAGTTCTCCTACATCCTTTCATTTGTAGCGGTAGGATATGAAGCCCATCAGGTGGTATTCGATAGAAAGACATGATGTAAAAGAAAGATATTGGTAAAAGTCCAAAGATTTTGGAAGTAATCAAGTTATGAGGTTGATGTTTAAGAACCTTAGGCAATTACAAGATAAATATGATAGAAACTGATGCAGTATTATGGAGTTAGGTACCTAAGCTTATATAAGGTTGTTAGGTATATTCAATTTACCCTATATATATATATATATATATATATATATATATATATATATATATATATATATATATATATATATAGAGAGAGAGAGAGAGAGAGAGAGAGAGAGGTAAGTTCGACTGAGAAAATAAAAAAGGTTGAGAACGGGAGAATCATTCTCAGTCACTCATTTATTTTTGCTTTAAAAACCTTCATCGTATCGGAGGAAATGGGAAAGGAATACACATGTGTTTTCTAACAAAATATATTTCCTTAAACTATGCTAATCATTACCTTAATATATATACAAAAACATGGTTTTTTTGTTTTTTAATTTTTAAGGAGCTATTTTTATTGAAAAATTATTTTAAATATATATATATATATATATATATATATATATATATATATATATATATATATATATATAGAGAGAGAGAGAGAGAGAGAGAAAGAGAGAAAGAGAGAAAGAAAGAGAGAGATGTAAGTTCAATTGAGAAAATAAAAAAGGTTGAGAACGGGAGAATCATTTTAAGTCACTCATTTATTTTTGCTTTAAAATTTTTTATCGTACCGGCAGAAATGGGAAAGGAATATACATGTGTTTTCTAACAAAACATGTTTCCTTAAACTATATTAATCATTACCTTAATATATATATACAAAAACATGGTTTTTTTTTTTTTTTCGTTTTTTTAATTTTTAAGGAGCTACTTTTATCGAAAAATTATTTTAAATATATCAAAATTCATAATTTTTTATTCTCTATAAATAGACATCTATATTGATATTGTTTTAAGATAAATTAATTTTTTTTTATAGTTTCAGCTATCGTTATTTATATGTGAATAAAAATCCATCAAATTTTTACTACAGTACATTCGTTATTCACTTATGAATAAAAAATATGATTATTTTTTTTTACAATTTAAGTATCGTTTATACTACTTATTCATATATGAATAACAAATTAACTGAAACAAAATTTTGATAAATATTTTATTCATATATAAATATAAAATATTCCGACAACTAATTCATGTTTTATTCATATATAAATATAATATATGACGAAAGATGATGTAAAAAATATATTTTAAGTAAGAAAACTTTTTTAGATGGAATTGATTATAATTGTTGCTTCTTTCTTGATTCTGATTCTTTCATTATGTTTCTTTTTTCTTGTTGTCACGAATGATATGATCAGTTTTGTTTATTTTTGTTTGTTTTGTAGATGAATTTTATTATAAACATGATTGATAATGATGATTTTTTTTTTATAATCTCTCAAGTTGCTATTGTAACTAATGTGATAAATATAGACAATGAACTTGAGTTTATTGAAATATTGGAAGATGGGATTGGAGATGAAAATGATGAAGAAACACCTTTTGACGACAATATTCAAGTACCTTTAACTTTTACTATTATGGAAGGAACAAATTTGAATATTGATGACGATTGGATTGTGTCGCAATCAACGAGTAAGAATGATTTTACACGAGAGTAGGGAAAATATTCTTTTAAGGATAAAAATGAGCGTGTTAGAGCAATCAAGATCCACTGCATTAGGACACATAAACAATTTGAGGTCATTAACTCACGCCCAACCATCTAAACTCTAAGATGCAAGTTATACTTACAATCTAGTTGCAAATGGAAACTTAATGCAAGTAAACGTAAATGTAGTGGATATTTTGAAATCACAACTTTTTCCGGTCCACATACTTGTTTACACTATAAGCTTTCTCAAGATCATCTGAACCCAAATGCAAGCTTGATTGTTATGGAAACTATGCACCATATAAAAGAAGAATCTTTTATCAGTATTCCTGCTTTGAGAGCTCAACGAATGACATGACTTATGACATGAAATTAAATATCGGGAAAATGACTTGTAAGACCAATAAAGTTTCGAAACCGTTCAAAAAACCCCAATCATGTTTGGTCTGTTCAAAAAAACTCAACTAACTTAACCTTTTGTCCAACCCTCCTCCCCCCCCCCCCCCAATGAACTTACGCTTTTGTTCAATTTTCATTAGAGTCAATCAGATTCATTAAGTATACAATTAGTTGGAAAATGACATGACATTATATTTAATGACATGGAATAAACCGATTATAATTGCCCTTTATATATCGATCTAGGGCTTGGAGAAAAGAAAAACGAACGAACTCTGCGTTCGATCTCTTGTAATTGCTATTACTTCTTCTTCCTCTCAATCGTTGATATCCAACTCAAGATCTACAAAAAAGATATTTGATGATGCAAACCCTTGTGGATGAGGACGTCTTTCTCGGATTTCGACATCTAGAACGGAGGATCGTCCAAAGAAAAAGTTAAGGGTTTGTTCGAACATATAGGTAAGTGTAATTGAAAGCTTTTATCATGTCCATCTTCTATCTATTTGATTTATTATCTTAATAAGTTCTTGTTTTTGAAGGAACCAGACAGATAGATAGAAGATGGATATGAAAAAGTGTAATTGAAAGATTTATTTAGAACTTATTAAGATAATCAACCAAATAGATAGAAGATAGACATGATAAAGCTTTCAATTACACTTATCCATCTGTTCGAATAAGCCATGGACTTTTTTGTCCGGATGATCCTCCGTTCTAGATTTCCAAATCCAAGAAGGGTGTCCACATCCACAAGGGTTCGCATTATCAAATATCTTCTTTGTAGATCTTGAGTTGGGCATCAATGATTGAGAGGAAAAAGAACAAGCAGCCATTACAAGAGATCGAACACAAACGTCATTCGTTTTTCTCTTCTCCAAGCCCTAAATCAATATATAAAGGCAATTCTAATATTTTTATTCCATGTCATTAAATATAATGCCATGTCATTTTTCAACTAATTGTATACCTAATGAATCTGGTTGCCTATAATGAGATTCGAACAAAAGCGTAAGTACGTTGGGTTTTTTTTGACAAAAGGTTAAGTTCTTTGGGTTTTTTTGAACATACAAAACATGATTGGGGTATTTTAAACGGTTTTGAAACTTCATTTCTAACATCCATAAATATGGTCCCAAAAATTTCGTTTTTATAATAGATAAAATAGTATTTTCAAATATCATCCATAATTCTCAACAAATCAATGTGTCAAATGCTATCAAAATTAGAATAAATATCAAATGCGGAATTCCCATTGTGTATGTGGTGCAGTCAAATCCAGCCCTTCCTTTTGGAACTGAAAGTACTTGAAACACAAACTAAAATTCGTAAGCACAAAGCTTACTGAGTTCCCCAAGATACCGCATACCAAACATATCACATAACCGACCCTTCCCAAAGAGATACGGTCCCCGCCCACACTCGCATAACGGGTACCGCCCACACTCGTATAACGGACCCCACCTAATGAGATACGGGCCCCGCCCACACTCGCAATACGGGCCCCGCCCAAATAAGCGAACATATACAAACACATACAAGTATCACATAGACAACAAATATATCAACATAGTCATCAAGGGTCGGCCTTGGAGCCTTCGACCCGCTAAACCTAGTGAGGAAAACTCAGCTCGAAAAGTTGAACGAAATGAATGATCCCTGACTAGTGATCCTACAGCTCCCCGAGCTATCAATTACCAAATAAAAGCTGATTAACATTTAGGATCTACATCATAACCAAAAATCCTTACTTGGGGGTGAAAAGACTATTTTGTCCCTATCATAATTTGGTCCAAGAATGAAACCCTAAACCACAATCCAATGGCCCAAAAGTTAAATAATCCATTAAGGCCCAACATATGGCCCAATTTCCTATTGGGCCCAATCCCTTTACATGGGCCTTAGCCTAAGGCCGAATAATGTTTCCCTAGCCCAAAGATTCGATTCTAGATGGACCACTAAGGCCTAAGACATAAAGTCCATGAAAGTAGCCCATCCGAGGCCCAAAAGACGTAAAGTCCAAATCCATTGAGTACGCTGTGCGTAGTCAACTGTACGCTAAGCGTATAGGCTTCATGATGTGTACGTTATATGTACTGGCTTGTACGCTCAGCATACTCACCCATTAAGCCATAAACCCAAAAAGCACTTAAATCCTTAAGACCTAGGGTCCCAATAACATATCTGAGTCATATGAAGTGTCTTAAACCATAAAGTCGTAAACTTGGTGGCTTTTAATGCCCCAAATGAACCAAATCTCGAAATATCAAACATTACTTCCATAAAATGAACCCAAACTCATGCATGGATGATTCAAAGCCTTAAAGATGGCAACTTCATGACTCAAGTACCAAATGAACACCAAGAGTAGTGTAACACCGTAAATTTTCAAAACAAAATTTTCATTTAAAACCACTTAATCCTCGTAACACATTTCATAAAAATCTCATTAATTTAATTTGCACTTTTCAACTCCACAATTATTCAGTTAAAATCCAGTATCCTCAAAAACATAACTCTTCCACTGGTGTGTACAATCAAGTCGGTGCCTTCCCGCGATCCTGATAAAAACATGAAACACATAACACATTACACGGTAAGCACGAAGCTTAGTGAGTTCCCTACAATACCACATACAACAAATTAGCCACTCGAGGCTATAACTCTATATGACCCTATGGTCAATGTGTCTCAGTGGGACCTTCCAGTCCCATAACTCTGGTGGACCCCTCCGATCCTAACTCTATGGACCTTTCGGTCCTAACTCTGTGGACCTTCCGGTCCTAACTCTATAAACTCTGAATAATACATAGCATAAATCACATAGAAATAATGCAGTATATCACAGTACACAAATAGCATATAAGATACTATGTCACACAACTCTGATTACCACTCTAGGTATGTATAGTGAGAAGACTCACTTGACAAGCAGCAAGTAAATAACCTCGGACCCGAATCTCGAGCTAGCCTCCGCCTAACATAAGGGATGAATATCTCTAATTAATACTCTTTTACACGACTCTAATAACTGAGTGCTATTCTTTCTCTCTCTAACTCTTGAATTGGGTAAAAGACCATTTTACCCATCTATGGTCTCCATTACTCATGTTGACTAACCCAGAGTCAACAAAAGTCAAACTCGAGTCAACAGTCCATGTTTGACCCGACTCGTCGAGTGCACTCATGCAACTCGACGAGTCCACTCACATCCTCAGAAGTCTCGTGAAGGTCCAGCTCAGCTCGTCGAGTTGACCTCCAACTCACCAAGCCATCACACGATTCATCTCTTCGGGACAAATCCTAACCAACTCGTCGAGTCGGCTCACTGACTCGGCGAGTTCATTCAGACCCAAAGCTCAATTAGACGATTTAAAATAGATCTATTACTCCAAACACTAAATATGTCGCATCAAGGCTCAATAGTCATGTAAAGCTTCAATCTTTAGGTTCATGCATGATGTTATTGCTCCACAAATGCTAATACATTCCCTTCATGAGTGATTAAGCCCAAAAACCCTCCTATGGATGAATAAAGCCGGGACACCTAGACTCTAAGGACCTCACAAGGTCCATATATGAGGTCTAGACTCTTTGATAACTCATGCTACTCAAAAACCCAAACAAAAGATGGCAAAAAGCCCTAAAACTCCATAGATATGAGATCTATCCGAAATAAGAAGAAAGGTGAAGACTTCATACCTTCCTCAGGAGCTCCGGACAGGAGATCAGTGGATCGAACAACCTCACCTCCAGCTCCTTGCTTAATAACCTCATCCTCTTCCTCAAATGATGCACAAGAACCACAATATGAGCTTCTCTCTCACTCTCTAACTCAAAAAGCAATTAGGGTTTGCTCTCAGGGGTGTACGGTAACAGATGAGGCGGAAATGGGGGCTAGGGATGAGCGTGGTACAGAACCGGTACCGACCCGTACCATTCCCGATTTCCCGAAAACCGAATTTTATCAACAGTCAATCATGAGTACCGAATCGAATTAACATCACCGGTACCGGGAATGGTACCGGTTTTTGGTACTACTACCGATACCGGTGGTATCGAATCTCGAATTTTGTGTATTTGGAGTACCAAGTAACGTCCCATACTTTAAATTTCGGTACGGTACCGGTATAGGATCGGGATTTGGGACAAACTACTCATCCCTAATGGGGGCATAAGTTCCCTTATATAGGCCTCAACCTCGGGAAATTAGGGTTTCTCTACCTAGCACTAACTCGGCGAGTCTGCCTCCCGACTCGTCGAGTCCATTCATTAAATCCCACACGACAACTCGAACCTACTCAATGAGTTGGACTCTCAACTCGTCGATTCACTCCATAAATCTCAAGAATTCAACCATACGATAACATACCTGAAATTTCGGATGTTACAATTAGCAACTCTAAGCTCAAGAAATGACAATAACCCACAAGATCTCATCTTCGGGACCAAAAAGACCCAAAAACCCAAACAAAGTAAATCTAAACATTAACAAAGCAAGTTCTGAGCTTTATACCACAAGATCTCCCCCACATGCATTAGACTTCGTCCTCGAAGTCCGCTGCCTCGAACATCTCAGGATAATGCTCCCTCATCTACTCTTCAAGCTCCCACACCCACTCAGACCCCTTACGGTGCAGCCACTGCACCTTTACTAGCCCCATAATCTTGTTCCTCAAGGTTTTTGTCTTTTGATCTAAAATTTCCACTAGTTTCTCAATGTAATTCAGGTGGTCATCCACCTAAATATCCTCCAAAGGTACAACTGGGGAATCGTCTACTAAACACTTCCGCAGCTAAGAGACATGAAAAGTGCTATGAATCTGACTAAGCTCGGCTGGAAGATCAATACGATAAGCTACCCGGCCCAACTGAGCCAAAACCCTAAAGGGACTAATATACTTGGGGCCCAGCTTTCCCCGCTTCTTGAACCGAATGACAACTTTCCAAGGTGACACCTTCAGGAGAACCATATCTTCCACCTGGAACTCCAAGTATGACCGACACCTATCGGCATAGCTCTTCTGCTGACTCTGAGCTATCTGAAGCCTGCTCCGAACCTGTTGAGTCATCTCAGTGGTCTTGAGCACCACCTTGGTACTCCCAATCACTTGCTGACCGACCTCGCCCCAACAAATCAGGGTCATGCACTTCCTCCCGTAGAGCATCTTAAAAGGAGGTCGATCGATGTTGGCGTGATAACTGTTGTTATACTAAAATTCCGACAATGGAAGATACGTATCCTAACTCCCACCGAAATCCAATACGCACACCCGCAACATGTCCTCAAGAGTCTGGATAGTCCTCTCACTCTGACCATCGTTCTACAGATGAAATGTCGTACTGAAATGGAGACGAGTTCCCATCTCGTCATGAAACCGCTTCCAAAATATGGAAGTTAAGCGAACATCTCGGTCTGAACCCACTGATACTGGTACCCAATGACATGCCACCACCTCCCGAACATAAATCTCGACTAACTTCTCTGCAGAGATAATCACCTGGATTGGGATGAAATGCACGCTCTTGGTCAATCAATCGCATAATGGACCCCGCCCAATGAGATACGGGCCCCGCTATACTCAGAATACGGGCCCCGCCCAAATAAGAAAGCATATACAAACACATACAAGTATCACACAGACAACAAGTATATCAACATAATCATCAAGGGTTGGCCTTAGTGCCATAGACCCGCTAAACCTGGAGAGGAAAACTCATCTCGATAAGTTGAACGAAACGAATGATCCATGGTTGTTGGTCCTACAGCTCCCCGAGCTATCAATTACCAAATAAAAGCTGATTAACATTTGGGATCTACATCGTAACTAAAAATCCCTACTTGGGGGTAAAAAGACTATTTTACCCCTATCATAACTTGGTCCAAGAATGAATCCCTAAATCACAATCCAATGGTCAAAAAGTTAAATAATCCATCAAGGCCCAACATATGGCCCAATTTCCAATTGGGCCCAATCCCTTCACATGGGCCTTATCCTAAGGCCCAATAATGATTCCCTAGCCCAAAGATTTGATTCCAGATGGCCCACTAAGGCCCAAGACATAAAGTCCAAAAAAGTAGCCCATCCGAGGACTAAAAGACGCAAAGCCCAAATCCATTGAGTACATTGGGCGTGCATAACTATACACTAAGCGTATAGGTTGCATGGCTTGTACACTATGCGTACTGGCTTGTACGCTTAGCGTACTCACCCACTAAGCCATAAACCCAAAAAGCACTTCAATACTTAAGACCTTGGGTTCCAATAACATATCTGAGTCATATGAAGTGTGTTAAACCATAAAGTCGTAAACATGGTAGCTTTGCATGCCCCAAATGAACCAAATCTCAAAATATCAAACGTTACTTCCATAAAATGAACCCAAACTCATGCATGAATGATTCAAAGCCTCAAATATGGCAACTTTATGACTCAAGGACCAAATGAACACCAAGAGTAGCAACTCTAAGCTCCAGAAATGACAATAACCCACAAGATCTCATCTACGGGACCAAAAAGACCCAAAAACCCAAACAACGTAGATCTAAAAATTAACAAAGTAAGTTCTTAGCTTTTATACCTCAAATGAATGCCAAATAATGAAGATAACTCGGATCTTCAAGCTCAACTCCACCAACTCTCCTTCACCAACTTCTTCTTCTTCTTTCCAAGGCACCAAACTACCAAAAATGCACTCCAAAAGGTCAAGAACACACCAAGAGGATAAAGGGTTTGATTTTATGGTTTAGACAATAGAGGCTGATAAGGAGGCCAACCCAATGGGACTTAATGACATTATATAGGGATTAAACCCTGAAAATTAGGGTTTTTGGTCCTGACCACATACAATGCGTGTACCTCTTCGTACGCTAAGAATACATGCATGCCTCCATGTTCCTTAATGGACCACTTATGCCCCACGTACAACAGGCTTACGCCCAGCGTACGACCTCAACAAGCCCACTCAAATAAAGCCCAAATCCATTATGCCTACACAACTTACATAAATAAACAAATAAATAAAGGATTAAATAATTAAATAATACAATGGAACCATCGAGTATTACATATTAAGCCAAAAGTAATTAGATAGGTTTTTGGGGATCGTAAATACCTTTTCGTGCATATATAGAACGCCAAAAATGGAGTTGAAACGAAGAAGTTATGACTGTTTGAAGTTGTAGTGAATTGAAATTGGATGAAAACCCGTTCTCATGGGGTGAGAAGTAGCTCTCACGACATGAGAGTCCTCACGAGGTGAGAATATATTCACACAACGTGAGAAGTGTGCAGCCCAATGCCCACATAATTTTTAGGGGTTTCAAGGTATTTAAAGGTAATGATTCATGTTTTAGGGTATTTTCTTAGCCATTATCATATCTAGAATCTCTTGGGAGAACCCTAGCCTCCATTTTCCAGATTTGAGTCTCTCCTCTGGTTTCTCATTCATTTTTGGAGTTTTTGGTTGTTTTGGAGCAATGTTTTCATGCAAGATTAATCCTTGAAGCTTGGAAATTGAAGATCTCAACTTTTATCTATCTTCTAGACCTTTGTAAGCTATAAATTTCCAAGCTTTATTGCATTTCATCTTTGGATCTAAGTATATTTGGTGTTTTGGTCCATTTTAATGAGTTTTGAGAGAGATTTGGGAATAAAGTTTACAACTTTATTACTCTCCAAGGTCCCAAAAACATTGTATGTTTCAGATCTGGACTCCAACACCTTTTGATCAGTTTAAAATGTTTTCTTGGACCTCTTAGACTAGGAAAGTTATGATATTTTTCCTTACCTTGTAGCCATGCAAGTTATTTTGGTCCTTTCAATTTTGGTGTATTAAAGTTCAGATCTTGAATGATTATGGCATTATTATGGATAAAGTTGGAAACTTTATCCATCTAAACATCGTGTTGATTCAGATATGAAGGTTGGAGACTTTGACATAATGGATTTAGTTGAGAAAGATGCATTCTTGATCCCTTGGGACTTAAAGACTAGTTCTTGGTTGTTTGGACCATCATAATGGATAAAGTTGGTCTGAAGAGATTAAGAACTTAATGAAGATTTTGGCCTTCTGACCAGAAGTCACGACGTGACATAGGATGTGACATGACGTTACGGTGCCTAGAATCACGATTATTTTGTCGTTGCATTCTTACGACGTGACCAAGGAATGGTCACGACGTGACATTGACTTTGACTAAGATGACAATTGACTTTTCGACCAGTTTGACTTTTGGTCAAACTTGGGTAGAATTAAGTATTTAACTAAGGTTTGGTCTTGGTTTGATTTTATGAAGTTTGGGTCGGTTGTTCTAATGTTGAGGTAGCTGTTGTGCTTCTGTCGAGTGGTCCAGGAGAGTTTTTCCTCATTGTACTCGTGGGTCGAAGGCACCAATGTCGTCCCATTATGTTATGTATCATGGTATTTAGGATGATGCTATGCTAATTATACGTTAGATTGATAGATATGTTTGATTACCAGTACTTGCCAGTTATATGTTTATTTGTTACATATGTCGACATAGTGTGGGTAAGTTAAGGTTGTACTGCTTTGTGATGTAGGCCAACAAAACTGGGGCAATCCAATCTGGATATTGTAGGTCAGTGACAATACAATCGGGAGATTGTAGGCTAGAGTGGTATTCTAATCGGGAGATTGTAGACTAAAGTGGCAATGCAATCGGGATGTGGGCCAGGGTAATCCAGTCAGGAGACTGTGGACCCAACATGCAATACACGTATTTGTTTTGTTGTGTGTGGTACTTTGGAAGATCTCACTAAGCTTTTGTTTACAGTTTGATCTTATGGTTTCAGGTACATCTGAGAATAGGGGCAAGGCGAATGCGTATTGAGCACATCATCCTGGATTTTTATATGAATTATGATTTGGGATACTTTGATTTATGTTTATGAATTTGAGAAACTATGTTTTTATATAAATTATGGATTTTGGAATGGTTTTCAAACAAAAAAAATTGGTCATGATTTTGGGATGTTACACTAACACAAGGAAGGGAAAAGGGGCTAGGGTTTCCTTCTTTGTAAGTTGATGCCGAAAAATAGAGAAAACCCTAAACATCATGTTCCTTAAATAGAGCCAAAGGCTCGAGATCTAGGGTTTTGTGTTGTGGCGGCTTCATGTCGCGACTAACAGAAGGTTGTGTCGCATCGACGTGGCATGCATCACTATATTCAGAAGTCGCATCACGCTTAGCCAAAAAAACCTAAATTCTCAATCTTAATTTAGAACAAAATGAAATCAACTTGTACCTTGAAATTGGGTATTATATTTGTAGCCCCAAAACTATTTGTAAATGAACTTGTCATGGATGGTTCACTCAAAAATCGGATACATGACTGCCTAAAAAATAATTGAAAAATAGGCGTAAATTTGGCGTGTCAAACCTAACTTAAATTAAGATATTAATGACATGTGGGAGACAAAGGAGAGAGATATGTTGTTGGTCACCGAAACAACTAATAAACGGTTCGGGTTATTTGATTTGGTGTGGTCACCAAAAACCGACTGAAAACCGAACAATTTAACTTCAGATTAATTGGTGTCCGGGTTATTCAGGTTCGGTTTAGTCTAACCCAAATTAGGGTTATAATCATCTTTTTTTTTTTAACAAAACATCTTGAGAAGTCGAGGGTTAATTTGGTATTAAACAAAAGTCAGGGGCTGTTTCTATAAATATGAACAATTCTTGGTCAAAATATTAGTCTTCAGTTTAAAGTGATATGTGTACTAGCATATTTTCACAGTGAGGAAGAGTTATTTTCTAATTCTTTTTCAGTTTTAGTTTTCTTTCTTTTTATCTGTGTTATACAAGAATTAAATATTTGTTCAAGTGAAACTTGATGAGAGGTGTGCGAATGTCTGCGACGAGAGACGAGAGCACAAGGGTGCGTTTTTCTTATTGTACTAACGGCAATAATCCCCCTTGATTGTAAATATAATAATCTAAGATATATTTATTATATATTATTATTTGTAAATATTAATAGGACTTATTCGGTTTTCTGTCGGAACCTCGAACAAGAATTTCCAAACTGCCACCCGAACCCGATAACTGCTGAAAGTCCAATTCTAACCCGAAAACCAGTTAAGTCAATCCTTCAAACCTAATAAGCTTCGATTTAGACAGTTTCACGGATTAAATGTTAATATACCCTCGTCTAGGAATTACATGAGAAGACTTTAATTTAACGGACCATATGACCGCCGTAACGGCCAAAAACTATTTGGGAAACGAGATCCAAACGTAAGGGTACGACTAGAAAAAAAGAGTTTGACTAAACATGTAATTTTAGGTATAACGCAAAAGCCCTTGTAATTCACTTAAGAACTTTTGGTGCGTACACATAAAGCATAAATTCTTATCGTTTAATTAAAAATGGGACTTACCATTAAACTAAAAGTGACGTAGGGGAAACTGTAAAATACTCTTTTAACTTTTAAGCTTGTGTCAATCAAACACTTTCCTTTTCAGGAGATGTACATCTTCTGGCTTTTTAAGTTTTAACTTTCCTTTTCAGGTAAAAGTACAACCTTGTCTACAACATTTATAAGAGTTCTTCACAAAATTGTCATCATGTGTTACAAGTATACAGTAACCTTTTAACATATATATAACTTATTTTTATAGTAAGAGAGGTGAGTATGGGCAATGATGTTATTGAGTGTTATTGGATGTTATAACACGTGAACACCGTCCTCCTTCTCCGTTATTAGGTGTTATGAGACTACACGTTACTCCCCGTTACCACCATAACACGTTATAATGTGTTTTTTTTTGTCATTTTCCTAATAACGTGGTGTGGGCGTTGCCCACACTTACCAGTCTAACAAAATATAGGTGGAAAATCAAACAATTAGCTAAATTGTCAAAACAAAATTTTAGAACGAAAAATTAAATATTCTATAGCCTTTTGTTCTTATCCATATAAAATAATGATATGTGAAATTCATTTATTTTCTTTTTTAATCTCTTTCTTTTCCTTTTTGATATATACATTAGAAAATGAGTAAAAACAAATGATACCAAGATATAAATACTTCATTATGTCCAATAAAATTTATAATTTTTTATTTTATTTTGAGACATAGGACATGTTCGGCAAAAATAGCTGGTAGCTTCTAACTAGTAGCATTTTGTTAAATGATGCGTGAAGTAACATTTGGATTTGGAGCATTTTGTTTAAACTAAACGCTAGAAGCTTGTAGTGTCAAACAAAGTTTTGTGTTCAAAACGGAGCATTTTGTCAAACGCTAGAAGCTCTCAAACTCTCCGTGTCGAACATGCCATATCGTGAAGAATTGCAACGAGCATGTTCTCTATGCCAAACATTAGTTAATATGCAACTAAGCATTGCCTAGATTGGTCAATGTTTTGATTTTGGTTAATTAGAAGGGTTCTAACTAGTGCAAGTCAAACGTTGCAATTTAAATAGCACAATCAAGCACACATTAACACGTGAGAATGTACTGTTGTTATATTACATTTGCAAAATGGATTCCAACTATAGAAGGTTTTCATGTATCCTACATTCCTACTTGAAACTTAAAAATATAAGAATCGCAGCAAAATTTTACGAACTAAATTCCACAAATCTATAAGGGAAAACAATAAATATTGATTAGCGTATTCATATGATCACTCTTGGATTGTTATCGAGCTAAATTGAAAATTGGGATGATATATATATATATATATATATATATATATATATATATATATATATATATATATATATATATATATATATATATATATATATATATATAGGGTTAGGATTAAATGTGAAACATAAGTATAGTGTGAATGTATGACTTAATATGGATGGTTGGATTAGAAAATCGAATGGTTAAGAATATGGATGTGAAATTAACTAACTTTTAATATATTCTTTATTCAATTTCTAAGTAAATCTATCTACAAGGTCATTACAGACTTTCTGACCACATTCAAATTAGGAAGTTGCGTTTAATTTGGGATATAGATTATCTTTGACCAATTTATCATCTCTACCAAGCATTAACGAAAATCATGGTGATGAACAAATGATATGATTTTTGATACCATATCAAAAATAAATGAAACCTTTATAAATTGAACGGTTCTCCCTCTGATTCTTCTTAACCTAAATCAAAAGGCAACTTTCCCGTTGGAAATCAAGAACACCGGAGGGAAGAAAATTAAGAATGGAGCACCAGAGATCATGTTCGAGGAAATGTGAGAATTTCAAATCCAAATTTATATATACAGAGATGCACCTAAACAGTAGACGACAATTGCGAATGTGTAGTTCCACAACGAGGTTCGATTTCTCATTTAATCTTTAAGAATACAAACGTAAATTCGTGTATATGATTAGGGTTTTCATTTTTACTTATGGGATGTAAACATCATTGAATACAAACACTTTTTTCTAATGGGATCGTAAAAGTGTTGAAAAAACATAAAGAATATGAAATTATGTTAAAAAGACGATTATGTTAAAATGGGATGTTAACCTTGATAAAATAACAAGAAAGAAGGCATAATTTAAGTTGCGTTATTCTTTAAAAGATGATCTATTGAAATAGTCAACTTCTTTAAGAATTAGTCAATCATATTCTATAATTTGTTTAGAAATTAGGCAACCATATTCTTTAAGAATTGGACAATTATATTCTTTAAACATCATCTTCTTTAAACATGTAAACTCTAAGGCTCATTCTTAAATTTGTCTAGAAATAAATATCTCATTCTTACAACAATCAGTATAACTCTTAAAAAATGGTAAATGAGATAAGAAGGAAAAGGATATTTATTCTTAATGATTATTATTTATTTGGATTTTTGTAATTTTATTTATAATAGAAAAGTTTAGGTCTAATGAAATTCTTAATAAATTTTTAAAAGGTGACAATGTTGTAAATAATGGTGCATATATGAATTATCAATCTGTAATATAACTTTAATTTTTCATGTTTAAAGGAAGACGTTTTTAGTGAGTTGGAATATATTGTTACTGTTTTAGAAAAAAAATGTGAATAATAGTTTACATGTTTTTTGTTGTTACAGTTGCACCACAACCACAAACAACACCATAGCTACAAGAAGATATTGTTGATGCATTGTACAAGAAAGAACAATGGAAGAATTAGTTGAACAAGAAAAATAAGGAAAAAATTATTGAAGAAGACAACTCAATTAGTGAAAGAAGAGGAAAACAGATATACACCATATGATTAACTAAGAAGAAGAAAAATGTAAAATCATTTCACTTTTAAATTCTTAGAGAATGCAATAATAAATAAGTACCAGAATTCTTAAAGAATTGCAACATATATATAATATCAGTTAAGTAAAATGACAACAAGATCGATGATCATTCTTTAAGAATATGTTTTTTAACTTGTATGTTGGAAAAAAAAACCTTTTCATTGTATATGTAAAGAACTTCTTAGTTCTAATGAAATAATTCTTAAAGAATACAATCATTAATATCATATTTGGCAACAATTGCTTTTTGTAGTAAAAAACATCAAAGAAAATTTTGTCAGAATTATTTTCCAAATTTCGAATATTGCCATTCTTTGATAATGTGTTTATAAATATCATACTTGGAAAAAAATCGCTTTAATAATCATACTTGACAAAAATTCGATTATATATATTCATGAAATTCGAAATGATAAGATAGAACTCTAAAATTGTTCATTAATTCTTGTTAAAATTTTACTCCATTGATTTACAATTAATATTAAAAAACTCAATTGTATATGGTGATGGACTGACGGTGGATGAGTGGTTTAAAAGTGATGGTTGTGGCATGGTATAGGAGATGAGAAGATGACGGCTGGCTGGATAGAGTTGTGGTAGTCTTCATTCCATAAATATATATACTTTTAATTTGGGCAATTTAATTAACTAATTAATGGAATTTATAATTACGTTGTACATATTGACTAATTTGCCCTTAGATGTTGATTTGTCAAAAATTGGTCATACACTCACACAATACTTAGAGGTTATATATGAACCTAACTATATATATATATATATATATATATATATATATATATATATATATATATATATATATATACCTATTCTAATAAATGAATATTTTTAATCTCCTTTTGTCAAGTGTCACTCTGACACAACACCTCATTAATATTATGTCATGTGTCATGTAGATATATTAGGTAATTCATTTCAAAATTCAAATTTACATTTTCTAATTATATATTAAATTTGAAGTTATAATAACTTTAAAATTTTGAGATATCTTTTAATTAATAATTTATTTAAAATGAATTATTTAAAATAATTGATTAATAATTATAATTTTTTATTATAAAAGTTTAATTAATTTTATAACCGTGGTTTCCACGGGTTATAAACTAGTGTATATATATATATATATATATATATATATATATATATATATATATATATATATAGGTTCTATCGAAAACAAAAAACCCTAAAAAAAAACTCGAAAAATCATTAAAATGCATAAAAAAAAAATACCAAGACATCACAAAACTTTTTTTTGAATTTTTTTTATCAAAAAATCGCAACTTTTAGGTCGAAATCGCTGAAAAAAAAATTTGAATTTTTTTTTACAAAAAAAAAAATAATAATAATAATAAATTGATTTTTTATTTTTTTCAGCGAAATTGTAAAAAATGCTGCGATTTTTTGATTAAAAAATTCAAAAAAAAGTTTTGTGATGTCTTGGTATTTTTTTATACATTTTTATGATTTTTAGGGTTTTTTTGTTTTCCAAATAACCCTTCCCTATATATATATATATATATATATATATATATATATATATATATATATATATATGGGTTAAGTTATTTTGTTTTCACTATGTATTGTGTGCATGTATGACTGATTCTGGACCAATCATTTTAGTTATTTTAAGAAAGTAATTAATGCATATTACATGTTGAAGATATAATAGGTATTAATTACATCTTCAGCATTTAATATGCATTAACTACTTTCTTAAAATAACTAAAATGATTGGTCCAGAATCAATCATACGGGCACACAATAGATAGTGAAAATACTTGAACCTAACTCTCATATATATATATATATATATATATATATATATATATATATATATATATATATATATATATATATAGGTTTAGGTTCTATCGAAAAAAAAACCCTAAAAATCATAAAAATGCATGAAAAAAAATATTTAGAAATCATAAAACTTTTTTTTGACTTTAGAGTAAATTACACGAATGGTCCCTATAGTTTGGGGTAATTTGCATGTTTCGTCCCTAACTTATATTTTAATCTCGGAAGGTCCCTATTTTTTGTTTTTGTTACGCGCTTGGTCCCTACTGTTTGTTTTTGTTACACGTTTGGTCTCTGTCTTACCTAAAAAGACTATTATTTAAATAGGAAAAATGGATAGGGTAGGTAAGGTAAAGTGAGAATGGTGGGGTTGGGGGTGTGTTTATTTAAATAAATAAAAAAAAAATCAAGGGTAAAATAGTATTTTTAGGTAAGACAAGGACCAGACGTGTAACAAAAACAAACAGTAGGGACCTTCCGAGTTAAAAAAAATAAGTTAGGGACCAAACATGCAAATTACCCTAAACCATAGGGACCATCTGTGTAATTTACTCTTGACTTTATATTCTTAAAAAGACAAAATTGCAAAAATGGTCCCTGTGGTATGCATTTTTTTGGCTTTTGGTCCAAACCCCGACTTTTTTGGATTGATGGTCCTTTTGAGCTAGTTCTGTTGCGTATTTGGTCCCTCCGAAAATTAAAATGACTATAATACCCTTAGTGTATTTATTTCCTATTTTTCTTTCATTTTATTTTTAAATTGAATACTTGTTTAATTATTTAAATATTTAAAAAATAAGAGCTCTCTCTCTCTGTCATCGATCAAGGTTCAGACTCCAACTTTCACTCTTCCCTTTCTTGTTTATTGGAAACTCAGATGATATTTTTCAAACCTCACACAATACTAAACACCAAAATTAGCCCATATCTTGAACTTAATATTCTAAGCGATGCTTACCAACCATTATCTGAATCATAGAACTTGTTTCGTATATGAAAGCTTTACAACAACACTTTGAATATTCAAAGTTACACACACACACAGTTAATGTGACATCCCCAAAATCACGGCCAGAAAAGACCGATTTCATTTATGCTTCTTAAAATATTTTCAGAGTAAATCCTTTTGATTTAAAAGAGTTGCGGAATTTGTTCCCAAAACAAAATACGATAAAATAATATTTATCAAAGCATTTCATCAAGAGATGCATTTTCATTATATAATCAAAACTCGGGATGTCATGTTCCGATACAGACCATAAAACATAAATGATAACATTACAAGTCATTCAACAAATATATACATATACAGACTTGTAAACAAAACAACTCGATGATTCATCCACCTTATGCCCTTGCGCCACTTCTTGTAATACAAATAAAACTGAGTGGGTCAGGCTTGGAAGCCTGGTGAGCATATAGGGTTTTCAACCCACAATAAATAAATTATATTTAATTTCACAAACCAACAATAACCCGATTACCCATTCCCGTTATCCTCACTTTACGTCCCTAAAACAACATCTATCTCAAGGGACCTAATCTAGGATTTTCATCGGGACGGACATTACTGCTAAGGGGTTTCCTCAACAATAGATATCCTAAAGGCAACCATGAGGGGGATAGAGTACACCGGTAAACACATCGTTCACAACACCTACAGGTTATGAACCTGCTAGCGTTCCACAAGGCTGTCTAGAAAGAGTTTATGGTCGTTATCCATACTCCGCTGAATAACTAGAACAACAACAACATCAAGGTCTCTCATCTGTTTATCACACACCAACTATCTACACATGTTCTACCCAACGTATTAGTAGATAAAATATATATTTTTATACATAGTTTAAAACCTGTATAGCATTCTCATTCAATACATATTCCATATAACATATGAGGCACACCCACATAACACGTATTTCATATAGAATAAATCATATCTATGAGATAGAAGAAAGTGAATATACCTTCACACACATAACAACAAAATTATACACATAACACCTATTTCGTATAAAATACTTCATAATTATGCGTTAGAAGAAAGTAACTACACACTCACTTGATCAGAAGATGATAGGACAATACAACGACTTGTATAAGTAGTATTCCTCAGTAGATCTGAAAGATCTTCACAAAAACCGGACTTCTCGCGAGCAGAGCTTCAGCTCGGGAATTGCACTTTTCGGGATCTTCGGGGCTTCGAAACTTGCTTCGGGGCTCGAGATTGATACCGGGGCTTCGGGATACTTCTGGCATGCAAAACGAGGCAAAATGGGTGAAAGAGAAGAGAATTTGGAAATGCAGTCGGCTTCCCTCGCAACCCTTTTATAGGAGGTTGAGGCCTCGTAGTACGCTGGGTGTATTGCCTTATGCGGGGCGTACGCCTCGGTTCGTCACTACATGCGTCATCGGAGCACTCGAGTCCGAGGCGGTGCATGCATCGGGGTACGCTGGGCGTACTCAACTACGCTGGGCATAGTTCGGATCGGATCGATGACTCCCCCCTTCCTTCGGATAATATCGGAATTTAATAATTAAATTTTAATTTTAATTATTTAATAAACTTCGAAAATTCATATCTTCTTCATACGAACTCCGTTTTCGACGTTCTTTATATCCACGTGTAGGTGAGACTACGCTCTACAACTTTTGTTTAGACTTAGTCGGCTAATTTTGACTTTATTTTTATTAGGCCGGGACAAGAAAACTCCGTTATAAATTCATAACTTCTTCATCCGACGTCCATTTTCGTCTGTCTTTTCACCAATGCGCTACTATCAACGAGATCTTCGATTCTCATTTAGATTGTTTCAACCAACAATCACTCAATCTCAAATCGAGTATTCGGGCTGCATACTGCTAAGTCGAAACTTCAAAAAATCATAACTTCCTCATACGAAGTCAGATTTAGGCGTTCTTTTTATGCACGCTCTCGGTTTAACGAACTCTACGACATTCGTTTAGATCACTAAGGCTAAATATCGCTCTAACTTAAATTTCACTTTTTACGTCATTCAGCGTTGTCGGTTCTGTTGCAAAGCTTCGACAGGTCATAACTTCTTCGTTATAACTCGGATTCGGCATTCTTTATATATTCGGAAACCTCATTTCAACTACTACAACATTATACATAGATATCAGCTTTATCTAACATTTTATTTTGACGTTTATTTTTATTCTCAATTACATTAAGACACACAATTAAGCACAAAACATATAATGCTCAAATAATACACTTCTATTATTTCCAAAACGGGTTACAAAAGTAAACCTAGACTATTACATCAACATTAATGACAAGGGCAGAAAGACAGGCGTTACAATTCTCTCCACCTTAGAATGATTCCGTCTCCGGAATCACACATCAACAAACAAATGCAGATAGCAACCCATCATGTCACTCTCCGTCTCCCAGGTGAGATTCGGCCCATTCGTGTGTTTCCATCGGACAAGCACTAACTCGATCATCTTGCGTCGCAACTTCTTAGTCTTCCGGTCAACGATTGCCTCTGGTTCTTCAATCAACCTTTTGTTCTCATCGATTCTCAACTCCGAAAGTGGAATCATGTCGGGAACTTCTCCCGTGAACTTCCTCAAATAACGCACATGGAAAGTGTTATGAATTCCATTCAGTTCTTCTGGTAGTTCGAGTTTGTAAGCTTGGTTCCCAATCCTCTGAAGAACTTTAAACGGTCCAATAAACCTTGGACTTAATTTTCCCCTTTTACCAAATCTTATAAGTCCCTTCCACGGCGAGACTTTAAGCAAAACCGAATCTCCAACTTCAAAAGTCATCGGTCATCGCTTGTTGTCACCATAGCTCTTTTGACGATCCTGAGCTGCTAACATTCTTTCCCTAATTATTTTCAACTTTTTAGCAGTTTGATGGACTATCTCCGGTCCCATAAACTGCTTTTCCCCAGCCTCAAGCCAACAAGACAGCGTACGACACTTCTGTCCGTATAAAGCTTGATATGTGAATATAACAGTAATAAAAAATATGTTTTCTATTTTTATAATATTCCGGAAAAAAAGTTATCATTTATTCTCAAATGAATATAACAGTAATAAAAAATATGTTTATATGATTATTTTATTAACCACAAAAAGCTTAGTTATATGTGAATAAATATAAATTCCTATCGAATACTTTTTTTATATTTATTTTTATATATTTTGTACTTCTCGGTTTTATTGATAGTTTTATTCATTTGTGAATAATATATATATATATATATATATATATATATATATATATATATATATATATATATATATATTCACATTTGATTATTACATTTATTCATTTGTGAATATTATATATATTTATGTATGGATATAATTTCAATATGTTATTCACATATAAATTACAAACTTGCTTAGGACATTAAAACGACGTATTTTAATTTTTTTGATTTTCCCAAAAAAAAAGTGTTATAATTTATGAATATTACCTGTATTAATTTGTGAATATTAGATATATTCACATGTGAATATAATTTTTATATGTTATTCACATATGAATTACATACCTGCTCCGTGTTTTTAAAAGATATACATTGATTCGCGTGTAAAGACATATTCACTAGTGAATATTTCGTGATATATTTAGTTTATGCATTTCATCGAATAGTTGGCATGCAAATAAGTGAACTTATATAATTATGATAAAAAAAATTAACAACTGAAACCAATAATTACAACACAATTCAAATCTTGTTAAAATCGGTCAATAATTGGTAGGTTTTAATCAATATTTGTGAAAAAAATATATTAAAAACGAAGTTTTTTAAACCTGAAAAATAATTTTTAAAAAATTCTTCAAATATAAGGTTATGTTGATGAACTTTCGATTGCTATCTGTCGTTTGATATTGGTGAAGTATCGATTGATTAAGTTTCGATGACTGGTGATCGCTAAATGATGTGACATTGATAAAAATCATGGATATGTCATATTATCCATGCAAGTCTCTTTTGAAATAAATAATAAAATCTAATTATAAAAATCATGGATATGTCATATTATCCATGCAAGTCTCTTTTGAAATGTAAATTGTCAATCTTATCACTTTATTATTTAGTATATGTTTCATATTTGAATAATAATGTTAAGTGTTTCTTAAAAGTCTTCTTTAACTTATTAATAATAATAAGTGGTTTAAAATTAATGAAAATCGTTAAACATAATCCATATTTATCAATATGATGAGTTTCCAGTATGATGAGTTGGTTCTAAAATCTCGAGTGATTTGTCAGGTGGAGTTACACCTGAGCTAATGAAGGATTTCGATGCAATGTGCGAATTCTTGGATTGATCATTCTTATGAATGTGGGGGCAGCGGGTTGATGATTACTTGACAAGAAGTCAAAAGTATATTTAAAGTTTTTGGGTGAAATTCACGATCAGAATGTTTTGAGTATCTTTTTAGCATGTTTTGGTGGTGTCCCTAGTCAGGGACTAGGGGTAGGTTCGACGAATGGATGATCATCAGTTTGAGGGTCAGGTTTCAGAGAAACAGACTGATGGATTCCGGTTTGAGGAATTATAGTGGCGAGGATGGTTTGTGGTTGTAGTGTTGAGAGTTCCTGGTTTGTGCGGATTTCTCTGGAAGTTGGGTCATACAGTTAGGGAGAGAAATAAATTGTTGTGTTTGAGCATTTCAAGTTATTAGGTTGCTTGTTGGTAGTTGGGGGTTTCCAAGTGGTCTCTCGAGTGTTATTTATAAGATACCTTGACTCCGAAATGGTTAGAGGGAGTTTATGGAAAATGTTGGTGAAGTTTAAGAAATCGTAACCTAGACGGATTTCGAGGACGAGATCTAATTTATGTGGGAAAGAATTATAACATCCTGTTTCTTGCCATTTCCGAGCCATGGACTGGAACTTGATTGTGTAAGGTTTTATGCCTTAATGAGGCAAGGTTTAGTCCTTGTGGAAGGAGGTAATGTTGTTTAAGAGATTTAACCCTTGAATTGTGTTTTGGGTCGAAGGGTAGAAAGGAAAAAGTCATAGGCCGTGTTCTTTCATGAAATATGGATTTTTTTTTCGAGAAGTTTTTAGTCCAAGATATTAAGATAATATTGTAGAGATCTTCAATACCTTTCCGTAGATATAAAGAACGTCGAAAACGGAGTCGGAACGAAGAAGTTACGACCGTTTGAAGTTAGGACGATTTTTGGGTCAGCCGCGTACGCTGAGCGTAAATTGAGTACGTTGGGCGTACGCGATCAGTACTCAAACCCTATTTTCGTGGTTTGATCCCTATTTAAGCTCCTTAAATTCCCTAAACCCATTCTATTATCAGCCTCCACCTCTCTAACACCCTCTCTTGAAACCCTAACCCTAAATTGAGCCTTGTGAGAAAAAGAATGTGTTTTTAAGTACTTTGTAGTGTTCTTGATGCACCTTAGAGAAAAAGGAACTCATTCATCAAGTGTTGGTTGCATTGGAGCATGTAGATCCAGACTTTTTTCACCTTGATCTTTCTCCTGGAGGTATAAAGTTTGAATCTTGATGATGAAATTGTTAGATCTGGCTAGTTTTGAGTGTTATGAGCTTTTGGTCACTTTAAGTGCATAAAGTTTAGATCTTGAAGATTTGTGACCTTGTTATGGATAAAGTTGGAAAATTTTCCATCTAAACATCACTTTGATTCAGATCTGAAGGTTAGAGACTTGGACTTAATGGATTAAGTTGATAAAGATGCACTTTTGGGTCCCTTTGAGACTTAAAGACTAGATCTTGTTTGTTAGGACCATTATAGTGGATAAAGTTGGAAACTTTTTCCATTATGGATCTATTATGTACCATAAAAATATGATCCTAGCCCTTCCATCCCTTCCATACAAGAGTTATGATGTCTTATTGGGTTAAGCACTTAGGGTTTTGGTCGTTAAGCACTTTATAGCCATGCAATGTCATAAAGTTGGAAACTTTATGACTTAGGATATCATTTTGGGCTTGGATTTGAGTTTTGAATGTAAAGGCTTAATGGAATTAGCTTTTAATGAAGTTTTAGGACTGGTCTGCGTATGATGGGCGTACCTGGTGGTACGTTGCCCGTACATGGTCATCACCCCACTTTTGGGTCAACATCAGAGTACGTTGGACGTACTCTCTTGGTATGCTGGGCGTACTCCACTAGGAAGAAATATTGAATTTAACTTTAACTAGGGTTGACCCAGTTTAACTTAAGGGTATTTTGAGCTATAGTTAAGCCTTGGTCTCTGTTTGTTGAATAGGTGACCTGTAGAGCCAGTATTCGGAGCAATGTATTTTTCAGCTATTCGTCAGACTGTGAGGTGAGTTTTTCCTCACTATACTTTCGGGTCAAAGGCACCAAGGCCGGCCCATTAGATTGATATCCCGATTTATCGTATGTTGTATGTTATAATGATTTGTTAGATCTGTATCCTAGTTTAAAGGATGTTGCTATGCGGTAGTGATGTATATCTTCCTATTTGTCTGTTGGCTAATTATATGTTTATCTGTTATGTATAGGTTGACATATTTTGGAGTTGTGGTTAAGGCTTTACTGTTTTGTGCTTGAGCCAATAGATCGGGGGCATTCCAACCCGATGATTGATTGGGCCCGAGGGTATTCCATCCCGAGGATGACTGGACTCGTTGTATATTGGCATTCCAACCCAATGGTTAATTGGGCCCGAGGGTATTACATCTCGATGATGATTGGACCCGTTGTATATTGACATTCCAACCCGATGGTTGATTGGGCCCAAGGGTATTCCATCCCGAGGATGACTGGACTTGTTGTATATTGGCATTCCAACCCGATGGTTTATTAGGCCCGAGGGTATTCCAATCCTCGATGGTTGATTGGACCCGATATGCTTGTTTGCATATGTTATATGTTTGTGTGGTGGAACTTTGGGGGAAACTCACTAAGCTTTGTGCTTACAATTTTAGTTTATAGTTTCAGATACTTCAGAGGATCGTGGGAAAGCAAATGCATGATTGTGCACAACTTCCTGTTTTTATGAATTTGGGTCTTGGGAAAACTCTGATTTTGAAATAATCTTTTGGAAATTATAACTCTTTTGTAAACAATGATGTTAAATGGTTGATTCTGTAAATTTTAAATTTCTTGATATTTTCGGAATGTTACACTAATCCGTTGGAAATCGTCACTAGTCCGCCGACAATCCATCACGAAGTTTGATTATTGTGAAATTAATGTAAATTCGTCGTTTATTGTGACAAAAACTTCATTCAGAAACGAGCTTTTTCTAGTACTGCAACCCTCTAAAAATTTTATACAACCCGTGATTTTTCTTTTTGGATCCACTACTGAATCTACATCAATGTTTTCCTACAAAAAAATCAAATCAAGAAGATTAATACGTTCAAAAATATTAATATAACCGGAAGAAGAATTGTTTTGAATTGTTTCTTAGCTAGAAAATAAACACACACAACTTTTGTCTGCATCACTTCAGTTTTGTGAACAAAAAAACAAATATATCAAGAATTGAATGGACTTTTCCCGTATTTCGACCGGAAAATCTAACAGAGACATTACTGCGGAGGGTTCCCTTATCGGGGATCCCTGGGGAAGAGGATCAAGTTGGCCCTTGCGAACAGCTTGATGCACTATCTCCCCAGTTCAGGAAGTTCTCTTGCGGGATAGGCTAATCCGAACTATATATATATATATATATATATATATATATATATATATATATATATATATATATATATATATATATATATATATATATTTCGCTTACCTGTTGAAGATGAAAACGAGGCAGAAGCAATGACATCGGCTGAGGAAGGAAACGACAAAGGAGCAACAAGCTGGAGGAGGGTGCTCCTTCGATGGAGGCGTACACGTTTGCATTCCTTCCTCCTCGTGATTTGAAAATCGATATGGCATTATCGCAAAGGGAAAATGGAAATGATGGGATATAACATTCCAAGGACTGAGTTAGGTTAGCCCTTTAATGACCGAGTCAGGTGTTTTTTCTACCCAAATCAAACACATTAATCGGATTGAGTCAAAAGTTTTCGTCTACCGAACTCGGTTAGAAAGGAATCAAACAGACCCTAACATTTAAAAGAACATTCTTTTAGCATATTCGTTAATTTTAACCCTTTAATATATTAAATGGAGACTTTAATATTAATAATTTTTCATTTCATAAAAAAATGAAAAATTAAATATCTTTTTATTTATTTTTCTTATCCATTCTCCTATCATCTTTAGATGATGAAAAATGTAATAGAAGTTTATCAATTTTATTAAATATGACAAATGTCATAATCTTAAATATGTAGAAAAATAATAGATGAAAAAATAAGAGGATATTTGATTTCTCAAAATGAAAAATTAAAAGAAAATTATCATAGTCTCGTAACTGATCAATTCATAAAAAAAAAATGATCAACTTATCGAAGTGGCTTCATCTCATCAGTTCGTTAAAAAGTTTAAAGTGTTCTCATAGCTTTTTTTGCATTAACCTATTGAGACATGTTATATAATAAGTCAAAAAAAAAAAAAAAAAACACTCCTTTGTTCAGCTGGACCCTATTAATTAGGTGCAATAAAAAAATATTACTAAGTTAATTCATATCAAATCATGTAAATAAAATGAAACACACCTATTTAATGAATCACATGGTTACCAAAAGAAAATGTATATAAGCAACTATGGACCCATGATATCAATATCGTATTATCATTTGACATAAATTCAAACTATTTGAAAAATAAGTGCACAAATGCGTTTGTAGTAAAAAATGATATTTACACAGCTTAGGTTACTACTTTTGACATTTTTTATCTTGTGAAACTATTAAGTTTTCTCTTTTGTTCTTATTTTGTACCAGCTGTATTGTGGCCCAGCCTTGGTTTTTCTTGTTAATGTTAAATAATAATAATAATAATAATAATAATAATAATAATAATAATAATAATAATAATAATCGGTCAACCCATAGGGGAAAAAAAGTCAACCGTCAATTGTTTGGATGTAATGAAGTTCGTTATGAAATCACGCTTAAGATACCAACACCCAAATAAATTGAGGGTCCAAATCCACGCACAATTTCTGAAATTTACAGACTTTGAAATCGTTCCCGATCAAAATTTTTAATTAATCCATCCCATCACCTCTCTCCCTCTTTCTGTATATACATGCATGTATAGGTGTCAATTCATATCATCACCTGCGATTTCGTTTTGTTTTTTGTGTAGCGATAGGCGAAGAGAAAATTAGTGTCTACGCATTATAGATTTATGAAATTGTGATGATGAGAAGATGTCGAGCACTGAAGATTCAGAAGATTATTCATATGGCGGACGTCGATTTCAAAGGGTGAAGCAGAGGCTAAAAGATCGATCCAGGGTACGTATGTATTGTCAATTTCTTCGTATTGAATCGATTTGATACATTTATTCATTTGTCTGTTAGAGAGTCGCCCAAACAAAAGAAAAAACAAAGGAGATATTGTCCAAACAAGCTGTGAAGATCGCCAAACATGCTGAAGAACATGAAAGCTTCATCACCAAGGTACACATAGAAATACATAAAGCCATACACAGATGTATATATGTATGTATAGAATAAGCATGATTAACAATTACAGATTTAGCATTCATTATTAACATTGCATGGTAGAATTGTTTGAATAAATTGCTTTCTTTTTTCTGGTTTTGTAGGTAACTCATTTTTTGGGTGTCTTCGCATATGGGGCATTTTGTTTCATATTGGGTGCAAGTGAGTAAAATACGTTTTGGGATGATTTTTCTTTCTTTCTTTTCTTTGTATTAATTGATGTCTAGAAATTGGCATGAATGATGTTTAGTTTTATTTAGTGTTTGTTAATCTCTTGTTTTTGTTGTCTTAGGGCCCCAAGATGTTCGATATATATACATTTTGTTCTACATCACCTTCGTTCCTCTTCGATGGATTTACTATCGGTATAAAAAATGGCACTATTATCTTTTGGTACGATCATTTATATCACTCGTTCACTATATCTATTTATTTTATTGGTGTAAGAAGAAATAAAGATGTGATAGACCGACTGTTATATATGCCAAAACATAATATGCAGGATTTCTGCTACTATGCCAATACCCTGTGTTTGATCATGCTTTTGTTCTTTCCTCGAAATCAAAAGCTTTTCATGGTTACCTTCTCATTTGCAGAGGCAAGCGCATTCTCTCATGCATATTTATATATTTACGTATCTACAATAAGCAAATTTAACCCATAGTTAAAATGCATTATTAATAGATCACTACTGAGTTGACTCACAATTTACGTTTGATACTCTTATGTAGGGACCTCTAGCATGGGCGTTGATCATTTGGCGTTGTAGCTTGGTTTTTAGTTCAGTTGACAAAATTGTAAGCGTCCTTATACATCTTTTACCAGGTGAGTTTGATTAAATTTGTTTAAAATTAGGATTTAAAGGGGAAAGACACATTTCCCATATTTCTGTTTTAACTTAAGTTTGATATTTTTCTCAAGCAACCATTTTTTTTCGTCGATCGTTTTGGGTTGTATATGTGTAGGTGTGGTTTTCTTTACGCTATGCTGGTGGGACCCGGAATTCTTTGAAGCCATGTATCCAGAGGGACATGCACATGCACGAGGAGTTTCATGGCGTAGCGTAGAAAGCCAATCGTTCCTGTGTACATGGCTATTCACAGTTCCTTTGTTTGCGTATGGCATTTGGCAGCTTCTTTATTTTCTTATAGTAAATGTCCTTCGTCGACAGCGCCTCTTAAAGGATCCTGAAGTCATGACTTCCTACAGGTTAATGTCTTATTATGGCTAGACATATATTGTCCTTTCTACCCTTTCTTATAAACGGTTTTTTATTTTTATTTTTATTTTTTTGGAGAGAGAATATATGGTAGTGTATTGTATGCAATAAGTGAAGAGGAAATGAAATTGAGTATTACGGAGAACAAAAAAAAAGAAGAAGAAAAAAACCATCTTTTTGTTTGTCACTTAGGACTGACATGAATGGGCCGGGCTTATTTTCATTACATGCGGACGAGTGCTTATTACAATTATAATTTTTTTTTTAATAATCTTCATAACAATAATTTTAAAAAGCAAAATCATAATTTTTTTTGTTCTTTTTCAGAAATAACTTAAAACGTTTATTTCTAACATAGTCCTACTAAAGGATGCCATGGTAGTTAGTTTTGTTTAGTCTTTAGTTTTGAAAAAAAAAATCATTTTAAATCGATGAATCAATAAACTTTTTTGATTATTTACAATACATAAGAGTATATATCTCAAACAACAATATTTTATATGGAATATTTCTATCAATATAGCTATATTTGATTGAAGATTATCTTTATAAAATAAATTTACGAATTTAATTTTCTAGTTTACATAACTAACATGTTTGATGATGTACAGGGGGCTATCAAATAAGGCACGTAAAGCAAACAACGTATGGTGGAGATTAAGCGGGTGTCTTGGAGACCAAAATCGCATGCTTATGTACATTCTGCTTCAAGCCATTTTCACAGTAGCAACAATGGCGCTTACAGTTCCCATATTCCTGTCATATGAATTACACCTTATTTTCCAGATACTCAAAGCTTCTGCAGCTGTATGGAATGGAGGTCAATTCTTATTGGAGGTCATGCCACGTCAAGTGGTTCTCAAGGAGAAGAAAAAGCTAGAGGTGGCAGCGCCAGTACAAGGAAACTGACATGCACCCACATCAGCATGCCACGTCAGCTTGTCTCTAGGTGATTTACATTTTACACAAGTCATCTGCCATGTCACACGGCATCCCATGATTTAGTTATCTTCCCCTTACTTATTCCAAAGTGTATATTATCCATATTTATTGGTGAATACATGCTTAATGAAATCCTCATAATCAAAATAATTACTTACATTTTTAATTCGGTAATTGAAACGGTATGTTGAGTAGCCTGTCTTTGTTTTAGTTTTCTCGCAATGTTATTAATTACTAATCAAATTAATTTTCATAAGATACCAATAAAATAAAACGACATAATAAATATAAAGCAACACTCAAACATAACATCCTCTAAGGTCTTTATGTACACCAATGCAAGCATGGAACTTGAGTCTTTTTTTGTTTATTGTTATTGGATTTTTTTGTTGCTTTGCATGTGTTTGGATTTATCACTCACAAATCAAAAGCCAAAAAGAAAAGAAATTTCAGGGGCCAAAAATACTAGTTTTTGGATTAATTTGAGCTCATAACACATCAACATGCTTACATGCCGTTATATTGTTGCATTCATTCTCGTATTTTAGTTTTAGTTGTTGTGCACACATGTACATGGTACCCATATTTGCACATTTAAACATGAAGATATTTATGAAGAATTTTGGAGCTTATTCTCTTACTCTCATTGAGGACTCACTTAGGTTGAATTTCTCCATGCATGATACGTACTTTGTGTAAACTTTTGTGAATTCCATGATTAGCATGGAGTGGTGTAGTTTAGTGTTATTCGATGAGGTATTCTTACGATTATATGTTGGATTTGATGTGTTGGTGAATTTTCTACATTCTTTTCTTATGAACTCCGAAAATTAAGGTTTATTTTCTTGGATTGCTTGACTTGTTGTTTACACCATCTAAACAATTGCTAAATGTTTGAGGAAATAGAAGCATGAAATTGAATGCTTAGCAGTTCAACTTCAGTTTCGGTTGATTGTAATTATCATTTGATACAAACTTACATTTGAGTTTAAAATTTATTAATAATTTTTGAAATTTAGGGAAGAAATATGCATTTCGTTGAATGTTAAGTGCATGTTTATTTGTTGGTGCTTAACTGAAATTGATTTTAATGCAATTATTTGAATACGAGTAACGTCATGCATTACTTTGTTAAAATCAATACTGTAAATTTTTGTACATCATACAATGAAACTTGTATGTTATGTAGTACCAAGAAAGAAACATCTAAAGCCTACTAACATAATGCCATCAAGATTTTAAACACAAAGAAATAAGCACCAGATAAGCATATTTATCAAGAAAATTTTAAACGCATTACAATTGTTGCTGATTTTTACTAATTAACAACGAGTATAAACAAAAATTACCGATGTATAATGGATCGCTTGCTCAGAAATATGAATTCATGCCGATTTTCTCTTCAGAACTGCTTTGCTTCTCAAGCAAGCAGATCACTTCCTCTAAGAATCGTAAATCCAATCAAACCTTACCAATCAACTCCGACACACACTTCTTCACTTTTTCGTCACCGCTACCAGCTTTAGCTTTTACCACGACTAGAGCATCTCTAAACGCTACGACAATTCATTCTCGAAGCTTCTAAACATTCCGCCATTTCTCGTTCTACGCATTTTTCTCTCTCGATTAATTCTTCATTGGATACACCACCGACAATCAGAGATTTCCACTATGATGGGGCGTACTTGCTGGACGCGCTGACAGAATAACCGTTCCGAACACCAGCCTGGCATTAGTGTATGATATTCGACTCACACACGATTTGTATGCGGATGCCCAAGATCGAGGGTCTTTGAAACCGAGGACGACGGAATCGTCTGTTCAGGCTCTTCAGATGAGAGGTATTTGGGGTCGAAGGTAATTAGGGTTTCTGCCGGTGAGTCGTCTTGAACTCTTGATTTATGGACATTCTTCGCTTATCGGCCTCAGGAGTCTGTAGTTTGCCTGAAAACGTGAATATGTCAAGGATAATTACTCATTAAATTTTCCAAGGAAAATTCTATTCGTATCCTCCTCTACTTATCCTTTATGATTTTTATATTATAAATTAGTATTATAATCTTTAAAGACAAAATTGCAAAAATGGTAACTGTCGTATTCACTTTTTTTGGGTTTTAATTGAAACTTTAATTTTTTTTTTAATTAGTGGTCCTTTTGAACTGATTTCGTTGAAGATTTGATCCCTCAGTAAATTAAAATGATTGTAATGCCCTTCTGATTTATTTTTTATGTTTTTTTTTCTATTTAATTTATATGATAAAGAAATTAATTAATTAATTTGGGTCTCTCTCTCTCTCTAAAAAAAACCCACGTATCTTCTTCTCCCCACCTCACCTATAACTCAAAGCCATTAAAAATAAGATTAGCAAAAAGGATAATATGAAAGTAACGAAATTGGCGGTGCGTTGAGATTTATCAAAAGGAAAGAGAAATGTTTTGGGACTCGATTCGGTTTTTTTATTGATAGAGCTAAAGGGGGAGATGGAGGATCCGTGTGATCTGCAGGTGACGAATGAAAGTACAGAGGGTTCTTGATAAATGATTTTAGAAGGAGGCGGTGAGAGGGGATGTAAGTCCAAGACATCAGAGAGGGTCGTTGATTTGGACTTGGAAGACGAGAAAGATACGAGAGAAGTGGATAGAAGACAATAAAAAAACATCACTCCTCCATTACTAGCAGGTGCTTTATCTTCATCCAGTGGCAACCTCTGCGGTGAGATCTTAAAAGGTATTCTGGTGATCTGCTCCGATTGATTCAAGGGTAAAAGGATAAATTGAGATGCACCTGTTATGTGTTCAAGAACTGATCATAAACCTAAATCAAAAATCAAAGTTGCAGGTGGTTGAGGAAGATGATGATGGGCCACGAAAAGAACCAAACCCACCAGAGCATTGTGAAACCGGAGTCGAAGCCTTGTGAAGGGTTATTCAACAGGAGAATTTCTCAACGGAGATAACTGAGAGCATTTCGCCTGAGGATTTACATCCGACTGTTAAGATCTCTATTGATAGTATGAGGTCGAGTTATGGAGGAATTAGAGCAACAAGTTTCTTTTGAAGGAACAGGCGTTGTTGTAATCGGATTGCTGGAAATACCATTTAGCTCATATTTAGTTTATGTTTATGTGTTTCTGATTGAGTTATGATCGATGTTTATGTAGGGATTTAAAAAAGTGGATCCGGATCGATGGGAAGAAGAACAAGTGAAGAGGAGTGTGTTTTTGATTAGAGAGAGAGAGAGGCCACTCTTTTTTTAATAATTAAAATAACTATTAAATTTAAAAAAAAATTCAAAGAAAAATGAAAAATAAATACCCTAAGGGTATTATGGTCATTTCATTATTTAGAGGGACCAAAGACACAACGAAACTAGCTCAAAACGACCACCAATCCAAAAAAGTGGTGGTTTGGACTAAAACCCCAAAAAAATACATACCACAAGGACCATTTTTGCAATTTTGTCATCTTTAAATAACTATATGAACTAGTAAAAAAACCCACCCGCACTAAGCTGCAGGTTGGAATGAAATTTTCACAAAGTGTTTGAACAAATTTTCCATTCGAATCAACATCAATATAAGAAAAGAATTAGGGTTAAATACAAAAAATAGCAATGACATATTTTTTTGATGTACAATGCTTTAAGAAGAAAAAAATAAACGTATAATGTTATAATATAAATGAATGAAAGTAGGATGCTACAATACTGAAATAAATGAAAGTACATAGCCATTTCTAGTTATTAGCTAAATAAATTCCTAATGCTCCGATTTAGACTTTTCCAATAGTTTTTTTTTTTTTTTTTTTTTTTTTTTTTTTTTTTTTTGTGAAGCACACTTCCGACCAAGTTCTGCAAGTTGCAAACATATGACTGGTTAATTTTGATAATAATTGTGTAGCTGAAGTGTCCCTATCGATTGAATTGCCCATCGTACACACAGTGACGAGTTTAGAACGTAAAATTGCATGGTTCACTATTCAAAGGAAACCAATAAAAAAAATCAAAGATAGGCTTTGAAAATCTTGATTTATACATATTTGTTTTTGCCAAAAGCATTAAGGTGGTTCACTTAAAATATTTAAGGTAGTTCACAATTTATATTTTTATATTAACCTTTTATAAAAATAAAAAAATAGGTGGGTCAAGTGACCCACCTTTGATATATGTAGCCTCGCCACTGCGTACACATCTATCAAAAAATTTATGTTAAGTTTACCTCCTGCAAATATGAAAAACTATAATTGTAGTATCTCAAATATAAAATTGAAATAAACTTTAACTATATAACAAAGTTTGTTTTTAAGGGGGAGTGGGAAGGATTAATATGTAAGGAAGAATTTTTAGGGAAACTCCTTTTTTTTTTTTTTTTTTTTTTTTTTTTTTTTTTGTGTTTCTGTGGATGCGTTTATAACAAGTAAGCAAATAAACACAACATTCTTTATATTGTTTTCTTGACTTTTTTGTGACTTACATGTAAGAGATATCAATATACTTTCATTACAACATCTTACTTTGAAGATACATCTTTTTCCAAGTGAATATATTTTAAATGATAGTACATTGCTATTTATAAGGCTAAATGCAACATTAAGCAATGTACTTCCACTTGTTTTTATAGTAGTCTACTTTCATTATATTTATTTTTTACATTTTATCACATGAATCTTATGTAGGGTTCTTATTTTGGTTGTAAAATTCAAAATGTATCTATGTGGCACATGTGCTAATTAAAGTTGTGTAAAACATTAAGAGAGAGAGCTTTTGTTGGCTATGTTTTTCAAAAAGTGATCATTATGCACGATGTTAAAGGCTGAAAATAATAAGGGTAAATGGTTTTAGAACCTGGAAAAAACAATCTTTTGGCCATTATGCATTCTTTTTTCAGCATGAACTTCAAGCAGTCTAAGCACCTGTTTAATCATTTTCCCTTTATGCCGTTGGCATCTATCTCTCCCGCTTATCGGTTCTCCTATTAAATTAAATGTAATTTTCCAAAAGTTACAAAAATAAAAAATTTAATTAGATATTATAAAAAGAAAATATTTTATTAAATTAAAAGAGTCTCTGCATTCATGAGAAACATGTGGCATTTGTCAGATCATTCTTGGACCAATTTGCCTAGTCATCACCCTCATTCCAAAACCTTGACATCCAAAACACATTGATGAAGCGCCACCTTAAGAACCTTTCATGATATATTCGATTGAATGGTTAATTAATGTAATAAATATAAATAAATAAACAAATAAATCACAAAATGAGCAAAATGGGTGGTCCTAATTAACAAATTGACCATAATTTTTACCTTTTAATAAAATGGCTACTATTAACCAATGAGTCAATTGTAAAATTACAATAACCGAGAAAATGCTACAATAAAAGAAAAATATAATATAAGTGCAAGATATAGTTTTTGTCATTTTTATGATCATCCTTTAGAATAATCTATACCAAGTGAAAAAAAATTAGCATTGTGAGTAAAATAATTCATAGCTTATAACTATTTGAATATAATTTGGATGAATTTCAATTTGTCTGACTTATTTATTTTTAAGCTGATAGTTTTTAAATTACTCATTTGAGTTGTTAATGATAAAATATCACCCAAGTTGACCAATATTTAGGTAGTCACGTCTTTTACTACTTGGTGTTGGTGATCTTCAATTTTGTCATATAAGAAGTTGTGTTTATAAATTAGAAGACAAAATATATAAATTTACTGACTGACCCAGACACCATACCTGATATAAAAGCTAACAACCAGAATATCATGAAATAAGTTATCAAATGTTATGACCCCGTCACGGAGATAAGTCCAAATGACTTTGATACATCACAACACCGGGAAGATGAAACCATATTAGCAACAACAGCCGCCACTATTTGATCTAACTCCTACATCAGGCATAAAAGAATGCACCAAAATAAAATAATTTATAATTCTTACAAATATAGAGATGGAATAAGTTACAATACCACATTTATTAACCAATTATGTTGAACGAAATCCAAATTTCGGACCTATTATAACATAAAGAACGGTTAGAATCGGATCTTAAGAAGAAAACCCTTGAAACTAAACATACATTTAACTGCATAACAAAATAGAACCTTACCAAAAACCATTCCAGATTTTTCCCCATTTTGAAAGCCTTCACTTTTTGAGTTGAATCCTTATACCCCTCACCTGGAACCAACTCATGCATAGGTGCCTTTAACATTTACGTTGACCTAGAATTTGACCTTATTTTCATGTTCTTATTTGTAGAATCCCCTCTTATGTTTCCAACTCTTCAAATATGTATCATTTGAAAAATTCAAAGTTAAACCTGATTTCTGGTTCAACGTAAACCCACAAAAAGAACCACAAAATCAAAAATTGGGGCTCACAATGAGTAGCGCCCCCCCCCCCCCCCCCCAACACACACCCACCCACCCAAAAAGAACGATCAAATCGTTAATAAACCTTGAAAGAATGAAACAAAAATCAAGAAAAGGGAAAAGAAGAATACCACATGTGGAGCAAACTTCATCAGATGGATTTTGAACCATAACCATCGGATTGCTCCATTTATGTCATGCTCCTCACCTAAAAACCCACAGCAAAATAAAGCAAATAATCGAGATGAAATAATGAAATATTAAAATCGATTCACACAAAAGTCAAGCAGGTGGCTATTTGGTAATTACCTTCGGTAATGAATCCATGCAGAGCAGGACGACAGCAAGAAGCAGAGTTGGTTAAGCGTAGCTAGAAAACCACCATCCCTGGTGTAGGTATCGATAAAGCTAGAGTTTGGCGGGAGGTGGAATAGGCCGACGAAAACCGATTGACCTGGTTTCTTGTGACCAACGGTGAGACAAAAAGAAAAACGGAGAAGATATGGAACAACCCAAAAACCAAATAAAACTTTACATTTTCAAAAAGGAAACTACATCCATAAATTGTTTCCAAAACCATTACACCTTACACATGTTCAATTATCAGAATAACAATATCAGTAAATGCGGAAAATAGTGGAGAGTAAATGTTGCGCCATCAAGTCGGGTCCTTCCCCTTAGTACCAGAAGTACCTGAAATCACAATTCAAACCGTAAGCAAAAGCTTAGTGATTTCCCAAAAATATCACATAACATATAATCAAAAAATACTACGTTACATACATATGATTGTCATGGGCTACCCCCATGGTCTTTCCCCTGGAATGCCATGGGTTACCCATGTGGTCTAATATGCAAGTGTTATGGGCTACCCCCATGGTCTTCCATGTCATGAGCTACCCCCATGGTCTTTCATACAAGTTCTATAGGCTACCTCCGAGGTCTTCAGACAAGTAAACACATAGACAACTATCATTGCCTTCGACCCATTGGTACAGTGAGAGACTCACCTCGAACTAATGAACCACACTGAAAGATCTATGGTTACTGGTGTGACAATTTCCTAAGCTATCAATACCAAATAACGTCCCATAAATAATTGGTTTTCAAATCCATAACTAACAGTCCATAGTAAGGTAAAAATACCATTTTACCCCTTACCTAGTTTGGTCCAAGACCAACGCCCAAACCTACAATCCAAAGGCCCATTTACCAAAATAATCATACAAGGTCCAAACATGGCCTAATTTGGAAAATTGGGCCCAAATCCATTCCATGGGCCTTAATCCAAGGTCCAATAATATATTCAGCCGAAAACACTAGAATTCAGATGGCTCAACTAAGCCCTAACATCAACGCCCAAAAGAATGGCCGAAACCGAAGATCCCAATTCTGAAACCCAACTGACTGAGTGCATGGGGCGTACTGAGCTGTACGCTAAGCGTACACATGTGACATCCCCAAAATCACGGCCATAAAAGACCGGTTTAATTTATGCTTTTAAAATAATTTCAGAGTAAATCCATTGATTAAAAGAGTTGCGGAATTTGTTCCCAAACAAAATATGATAAAATAATATTTATCAAAGAATTTCGTAAAGAAATGTATTTTCATTAGATAATCAAAAACTCGGGATGTCATATTTCGATACAGACACAAAAGCATAAATGGCATATTATAAGCCATACAATCGTTATATACAACTACAGGCCTATAAACAAAACAACTTGATGATTTATCCATCTTATGCCCTCGCGCCACTACCTGTAATACAATTAAGACTGAGTGGGTCGGGCTTGGGAGCCTGGTGAGCATATAGGGTTTTCAACCCACAATAAATAATTATATTTAATTTCACCAACCAACAATAACCCGATTACCCATTCCCGTTATCCTCACTTTACGTCCCTAAAACAACATCTATTACCAGGGACCTAATCTAGGATTTTCATCGGGATGGACACTACTGCTAAGGGGTTTCCTCAGCAATGAATGTCCTAAGGCAACCATGAGGGGGATAGAGTACACTGGTGAACACATCATTCACAACACCTATAGGTTATGAACCTACCAGCGTTCCACTGGACTGTCTAGAAAGAGTTTGTGGTCGTCATCCATACTCCGCTAGATGACTAGATCAACAACAACATCGAGGTCTCTCATCAGTTTATCACACGACAAGTATCTACCCAAGTTCTACCCAACATTTTGTAGATAACAATATACATATGCATACATATGCAACTTAAAAACTGATAAGATATTCATTTAATACTCATTCCAAATATACAGATTCATTCCAAGTAACAGATAATATATATATATATATATATATATATATATATATATATATATATATATATATATATACACCTAGCACGTATTCATTAGGAGATACTTTATATCTATGTGTTAGAAGAAAAGGAATATACACTCACTTTATCAGAAGATGATCGGACAACACTATGGCTCTAAGAGTAGTATTTCTTCGGTGAAACAGGGAGATCTTAACAAAAACCGGGCTTCTCGCGGATAGAATTTCGGCTCGGAAACTCTACTTCTCGGGATCTTCAGGGCTTCGGGACTCGCTTCGGGTCTCGGGATGATACTGGGGCTTGGGGGTATAATCTGCACGTAGATCAATGAAAAAATGGTGAGAGAGAAGAGATTTGGCAACCACAAACGGCTTCCCTTTGCGATCTATTTATAGGGCTGAAGTCGGTCTCGAATGCAGGGCGTTCCCCGAACGCAGCGCGTTCCACACGAACGCAGCGCGTAGGTGCGGGGTTCCGATCCTATCCCTTATCTGCTGAGTCAGCATCAACGTGGCCAATCTAGAGCCAAGTAACCAACGCGATGTGTTCCCCAATTGAACGCGAGGCGTTCCCTCCTCGTTATGTGTGCCTCAAACTTTAGAAATTCATAACTTTTACATACGATCTCCGTTTTCGACGTTCTTTATATCCACGCGTAGGTGAGATTATGCTCTACAACTTTTGTTTAGACTCCGTCGGCTAGTTTTGACTTTTATTTTTATTATATTATTTTTAGTACGTTGGGACAGGAAAACTCTGTTAGAAATTCATAACTTCTTCATCTGACGCCTGTTTTCGTCTGTCTCTCTTCCTTTGGACTACTATCGACGACATATTCGATTCTCATTTGGATTGTTTCGGCTAGAAATCCCTCGATCTCGAATCCGAACTTCGGGCTACATATCGCTAAGTTGAAACTTAGAAAAATCATAACTTCTTCATACGAAGTCAGATTTAGACGTTCTCTTTATGCATGCTCTTGGTTTAACGTATTCTACTACTTTCGTTTAGATCACTAAGGCTAGATATCACTTTATCTTAAATTTTATTTAACGTCATACAGTATCATGCCGGTTCGGTCGCGAAACTTCAACAGGTCATAACTTCTTCGTTATAACTTGGATTTCGGCATTCTTTATATATTCGGAACCCTAGTTACGACCACTATCTTTCCTCATGTATCAATATAGGTCTTATCTAATATTTTATTTTATCGCTTGTTTTTATACTTAATTCATTTAAGCACACAATTAAGCATAAAACGCATAATACTCAAATAATACATTCTTATTATTTCAAAATGGGTTGCAAAGGTTAACCTAGACTATTGTATCATCATTAATGTCTGGCCCAGAAACACGAGTGTAACACCCCTTAAATTCGAGCCAATTTAAAACTTTTAATTCGTTGGAACCATTCAATTATTACAATTTGTTCTCAAAATAGTTTATACATCCGAGTTCCCAGAAATCATAATCATCAATCGAGGAAGTGTACGGTCACGCCTTCGCCTACCCGCGGCCATCCACTGAACATGAAACAATAAACTAAAACTGTAAGCCCGAAAGCTTAGTGAGTTACCCCCAAAATACCAACCTCATATAACCATAAACATATCATTTCAACAAATACAGAACATCCATGCATCTCGAGTCTACAGTGTGACTGGTCCGCCCACACCGGGCCTTCAGTCCACCTAGTCCACTCTCTGAGTCTACAGTATGACTGGACCGCCCGCATCGGGCCTTCAGTCCATCAGGATCTATCCCGAGCCTTCGGTATGACCAGACCGCCATACGGGCCTATAGTCTATCCGGACCGCTCGTAGGTTATGTTGGCCTTCAACACAAAGCAGGATCGCCTCAACCCATCATCAAGCAAATAACCATGTGCACATATAACAGACAATCACATAACAGTCCATAGACAAACAAACCAATCTAGTAGATCATATAGTATAGCAACATCCTAACTAGGATACCGAATTAACTGGTCACTAACATAGCATCATCCTATATACCAGGATACCGACCTAAACCAGGTCACTGACATAGCATCATCCTATATACCAGGATACCGACCTAAACTAGGTCACTGACCTAGCATCATCCTATATACCAGGATACCGACCTAAACCAGGTCACTGACTTAGCATCATCCTATATACTAGGATACCGACCTAAACCAGGTCACTGACATAGCATCATCCTATATACCAAGATACCGACCTAAACCAGGTCACTGACATAGTATCATCCTATATACCAGGATACCGACCTAAACCAGGTCACTAACATAGCATCATCCTAACGGATCATAAGAGCATAACAACATATTGTCTATCCTGATACCAATCTAACGGATCATAACCACATCAAACAAGTACAAGTACAAAATCCGAAAAAGGGCCGGCCTTGGTGCCTTAGACCTTGTTGATAGAGTGAGTATAACTCACCTTGAAATGTCGAACTGAAGAGGTGGGTTCAAATCCCCCGATCACAGCCACAAACTCCACCACCTAAAACTTTGAAGAAACCATATCTGTAAGTGCCCAAATTACCAGAATACCCTTGGAAGTCAAACTGGTCAACTCTTGGCCAAAGTCAAAGTCTTGGTCAAAGTCATCCTTCCTGATTGACCCTACTCGTCAAGTCAGCCCACTGACTCGCCGAGTTCCTAAGCTCAGAAAATCCTCATATCACGACTCAACTCGCCGAGTCACCCCATGACTCGTCGAGTTCATCAATCCCCGAGTTATAGCCTGTCCAACTCACTGAGTCACCACTCAACTCATTGATCCTTATCATAACCAGATGGGTTAGGGTTTGCGAGCCGACTCGTCGAGTCCAAGAACAGACTCGCCGAGTTCACTTGAGTCATCCTCATTCAGACGATTTCAGTCCATCCCAATGCTTCCAACTCATAGATCTGGACTCCTAGGGCTAGTTTTACACGTAAAGTTTCCAAATTTACGTTTATGCAAGGTGATTTTGGCTCAATACAACTTAGAGAGAAGGTTCAAGACAAGAATGCTCATTAACAAGCTAAAGGGTTGATACTTTATGCCTCCATGGACCAAGATAAGTCTAGATCTGAAGTTGCAACCCCAGATCTAGTCCCAAAACCTGAAATGGATTCCAAACATGCTAAATAGTCCAAACTCATCATCCAAGAATAGATCTAGAAGGGAAGAGCTCAAGGCAACGACTTGTTACCTCCAAAATGTGCCCAGGATGAAGTAGATTTTGGATCTACACGAATTCCTTGATGCTAGCATATTGATCTATAAGCTTCCTTCACTAGAATCACCTTCCAAAGCTCAAAAACTCTCACCAATGGCTCACACACGATATTAGGGTTACTGACTCTCAAGGGAGAACAAAGAGGTTGAGGTGAGGACATAAGATCCTTTAAATAGGGTGCAAACTCTAAATTTTAGGGTTTTCTCTTTCCAGCACCAACTCGTCGAGTCACGCCGCCGACTCGGAGAGTTGGTCACTTAACACGTGGCCAAAAACCCGCTCTGACTCGACGAGTCAAGATACCTACTCGCCGAGTCAATTCCCTTATCTCCACATAAGACCCCGAACTTATATTCCTGATCTTGGGATGTTACAACGGGCGTTACAATTCTCTCCACCTTAGAATGATTTCATCCCTGGAATCACACATCAACAAACAAGTGCGGATAGCGACTCATCATGTCACTCTCCGTCTCCCAGGTGAGATTGGCCCATTCGTATGTTTCCAACGGACAAGCACTAACTCGACCATCTTGCCTCGCAACTTCTTAGTCTTTCAGTCAATGATTGCCTCTGGTTCTTGAATTAACTTCTTTTTCTCATCAATTCTCAACTCTGAAAGTGGAATCATGTCGGGAACTTCTCCCGTGAACTTCCTCAAATAACACACGTGGAAAGTATTATGAATTTCATTCAGTTCTTCTGGTAGTTCGAGCTTGTAAGCTTGGTTCCCAATCCTTTGAAGAACTTTAAACGGTCCAATAAACCTTGGGCTTAACTTTCCCCTTTTACCAAATCGTATAAGTCCCTTCCACGGTGAGACTTTAAGCAAAACCGAATCTCCAACTTCAAAAGTCATCGGTCTTCGCTTGTTGTCAGCATAGTTCTTTTGACAATCCTAAGCTGCTAACATTCTCTCCCTAGTTATTTTCAACTTTTCAGCAGTTTGATGGACTATCTCGGGTCCCATAAACTGCTTTTCCCCAGCCTCAAGCCAACAAGACGGCGTACGACACTTATGTCCGTACAAAGCTTGATAAGGTGCCATCTTTATGCTCGAGTGGAAACTGTTACTGTAGGAAAATTCTAGCAAAGGTAAATGTTCATCCCAGTTACCTTGGAATTCCAGGGTACATGCTCTTAGCATATCTTCAAGTGTTTGTATCATTCATTCGCTCTGCCTATCAGTCTGTGGATGGTAAGCTATACTCAAACACAATTTGGTACCCAATTCCACTTGTAGACTTTTCCAAAATTGCGAGGTGAAATGGATGTCACGATCTGACACAATCATTAACAGAATACCGTGAAGCCTCACAATTTCCTTCATGTAAGAATTCGCCAGCTTATCCATATACCGTTTCTCATTAGCTGTTATGAAATGCGCACACTTAGTGAAGCGATCAATGACCAACCAAACCATGTCGTGACCATTCTTTGTTCTAGGCAGTTTAGTGACAAAATCCATAGCAATGTCTTCCCATTTACCCATAGGCATAGGTAAAGGTTCTAAACTCTCGTATGGTTTCTGATGTTGTGCCTTTACCCTTGCACAAGTCACACACTCGGCCACATACTTCGCAATGTCAACCTTCATCGTCGGCCACCAGTAATAGGGTTTCAAGTCCCTATACATTTTAGTGCTACCGGGATGAATCGAGTACATGGTTTTGTGAGCTTCTTCCATCAGAAGATCTCTTATTCCTCCTGACTTAGGCACCCAAATACGATCTTGGAATACCTTCAGTCCATGACTATTTGTACCGAACACCAACGTTTTGCCCAAACGTTCTCCCTTTCGATCATTCTTCTTAAGAGCTTCTTCTTGAGCATTCTTTATACTCTCCACAATTGTCGAGACAACTTCTATTCTCAACGCTCTTGGCCTTTTTCTCTCAAGATTGACTTTCTGAAACACCGTAAATTTCAAGACAATTTTTCATTTAAAAATAATCGTTAATTCTTAAAAAACACTTTTCTTCACTACAAGAAAAATAGCCTTTTACGACGCGCAAACCACGACACTCATTGATTTATGTTACGCAATGGAGAGTGACGTTGAAAAAGTGTCATCTCTTCAAAAAATTTAAGGATTTAGGTCACGCATTATTGTGTGCCCTTAAATTAGCGTCATACGAGAAAAAATTAAAAACACGGAGGGCGATGTATCTTAAATGGGCGTCCTCTATGAGTGTCGCTTTATAATTTTAATGAAAAGCGCGTTTAGTAGATAGGGGGAAAATGAAATCCCTAAAATTTTGAACACCCGCCTTATTTTTTGTCCTCCAATTTTGTTTCCTTCTTGCCCTAATTACGATCCTTTCTTCCCCCTCCATGGATTCGACTGCCGCCTTGCCTAGTTATCGACACTCCTTCCTTCGTTCCGCACTTGCCTTCTTCGCCTGACAATATCTCAATAAGTACAACTACGAAAGCGTACAAGTCGGACTTATGTGTGAAGAATTTACATGCTCCATCTACTTCTATCCTAGAGCCGACGATTTAGGGCCTTACAGCTTCTCATCCCACATAGCGCCGGCGATTTAGGGCCTTACAAGCCCTAGCTCGGATTGAACTAAGGTATGCTTTACTGAGCATGATTTTTCATGATTTTTTGTTCTGCTTACAAGCCCTAGGTCCGATTTCAAGAAATATCTCATTCTATTCAATGAAGCAGGTCTGATTCTTCTCTTCTGGTTGCACTAAGGTATGTCGTGCTTACCGTTATTCATCTAGTCTCTTCTTCTTCTTCTTCTTCTTCTTCTTCTTCTTCTTCTTCCCTGATATCTTAATTTTTCGTGTAACACCTACCATTTCTTCACTTTTGGAACGCGTACAATTTCTTCACTTATTCTTCTTCTTCTTCTTCCCTGACTCGAATTACTTTATCACGCCATTTGTGTTGATGGGTGCAGCGCTAGCTTTTTTCCTAATCTATTTCCAAGTGAACTGGTCACTAGCTTGTGTGGTGGTTGTGGCGGAATCAAAATGGGGGTTTCAGCCATACTCAAGCAAAACATATAGACATCATTACCACTTGGCCAATTGTCATGGCCCTCCACTCGCTGGTTCTAAACCCTGAAGACACGACAAAACAGAGGGTATAATATCATGAGACATGTATGTGTTTCTTGGTCATGAAACAACAGCTGCAAAACAACAGCTCCCATCATACAACAGAGGGTATATATATGTAATTTTAAGTTTTTTGTGATTGATTTAATCTTTTATGAATTTGTTATTATATAATATATATATATATATATATATATATATATATATATATAGTTTGTTGGGTGCAGGTTGGATCTGTGAAAGGTAAAGTTATTAGGATGGGAGTCATAAGCACCTCACTGCTTACCGCAAACAATACTCCTATGGTTGTACCAAATACCGTATTTTCTAGTCAGGTGACCATTACTTCTTTCCTCCATAACCTTAAAAGTTTTGTTTTAGTATATAAGATAGTCTTCCAATATTTATCATAGGCAATTGTGAACAAATCATATGCTGGTTGGCATGAATTGGTGTCCGATAGCTTTCCCAATACACCCTTCATTTTCATCGGTTGAAGAAGTTGCTTTCTTCTCAGTTCTCCCTGCCTCTTTCTTCCGTCTTTTTTTTTTTTTTACATCTTCTTTGTAGGGTTCATCAGTTCAAAAGTTCCTAAATTACCCTTCATCTCTTTTATCTTTGTCCACCATTCTCATCATCAATTAGCAAGAAATACGTATATTTCTCCTCCTCCACCACCCCCACTATCTCCGTTTTTGGTTTTAGAAATATTTCATCACCATCTTCATCTTTCGTTTGAAACAAAATCGCCAAAATAGAGGTGGGTTGTTGTTCTTCGTGATGTATTACTTGAATTTTTTAGTTTCTTTATTTTATCAGTAATTGAAATAGATCAGACTACAACTACACAAACACTTACATAGGATGCCACCTGTGCCTCCTACAAAATTTCACATTCCAACCTGACTTCATTTCGTTATTTTTAAAAGGGGGAAGAGGTCACAGACACATAAAAAGCAAAACACTGAAGCAACTGGATTCACATATTGAGAGCATACACTCGCCTTTAGTTTCTGATTTCTCCTTTTAAGCACCTGACCATATTCAAGACTTCAATCTGTTCACGCCCCTATTTAGTTGTTTCACGACTTCACCATAGCAGTCATGTCTACAATTTTTCACCTGATCAAAGCCCAAAATAGCACAGCTGACGTTGCACAACATACAAAGGCCGTGCCCAATTCATATGGACTTCACTTTTGAAAGGGTGGTTGTCCACACCTGCAACCTGTCTACAAAATCAGATGTTCACATGTTTATTTCACCATATCATCAAGCAAACTACACGTTAACAACTTATCTGCCTCTAATACATGCCATCTCTTCCTGCCCCTATCGTTATACATATATTGAGAGCTATAGAAACTTCTAGTAGAGTACAACGGTTCAAAACATTTTCCTCATTTCTTGATGGTGAAAATGGTCCAGAAGCAGTAAGCACATCCAAATTTGCCAAGTTTAGTGGTCTTTTAACTCTTATGATCTTATGAACATGGACACTTATAAAAACACATTATTTTAGTTGATTAATTATAGCTATTTTCATTTCAGGATTTTCGCATACCCTTAGGAGCTGTTGGATGTTACAGTTGCCAAATTTACCCCTGTGAATACAGATGGTGAATCTGGTGAACCAACGTACATTATATCAGATCGATCAGTTGAAAGTAAGCGAACTTTATATACTTCTTTGATAGTAACTTTTTGTGTAAAAAGCTTGTCATCAAGAAGTTGCAACTCTGATAATCAAATTCACGACAAAAATAAGAGAAGATAGGAACAACTTTTGATTCTAATTTGTACTACACATTAAGAAAATGCTAATTTCCATGACACACACAAAAACAAAAACAAGTAGTTCCCATCTTCTCTAAGAGGAGTCATCTACTTTTGGAATTTTAGATTAATGAATTTGTATTTTTTGCAAAGTATTAAATTAAGGATAATTTAAATAATTTGATGAGGGATTAATTACACTTACAGGAAGAACTGGAGGGACTTACTTCTAATTACCCTAATCGCTTCAAAGTTTACTATGTATTGAATCCGGTAGGTATTATTCTTAGTAACAAAAAGCCTATGATAAACAAATAAATGATAGTAGGTTGCTGTTTGTTGCATTGAATTAAACCTAAGGGCCCTCATTGTTGGAAGTATTGGAGAGTTTTTATCAGCTGCTTTGCTGCCTCCAGAGCCATTAGCTGTAAGTGTTAACAGTTCTTGATGACTTGAATCTTAGTGAATGATTCAAATTGCTAAATGATAGAACTTTAATTTGTTCTAGGTCCAAAATGTTGTGGATTTTTCAAAGATGATTGGAGCATTAGATGTAAATGAAAATCTTACACATCTTGGTTAGTTTATATTAATATATTTATAAAAGTTTATTTCCTAAGATTATCTTTTCTCATTTTTTCAAAATATACGTAAATATCTGGTAATGCTTCCATTGGATCCGAAATTAGGGAAAATGCTAATAATGGGTGCTTTTTTTTCGTTGCTTTGATCATATTCTTACAATTGTTGCTGGACTTAGTGTCAGGGATCATTTTCTTTTGCCTCAAGAGAACAAAGACGTGAGTAATCCAACTACTTTCACACAAGGGCATTTTGGTCTTTTCCTGATATCTTTTGTATGTCTATTTCAGCAAGCTAGTACAACAAAATCAATATTTTCTGCAAAGGATTACAATGATCATATGGCACTTGTGTGTGAATATGAAGGATGGAAAGAAGCTGAAAGAGAAGGATATGCTTATAAATATTGCTGGAGGAATTTCCTTTATGCTCAAACACTTCAAGCTATACATTCTTTAAGGAATCGTTTATCCATATTTTAAAAGATGCTCAATTACTTGAGACTAAATCGGGGATTAGCAACAGATTAAGTCATAATCAATCATCGGTTAGCGCCATTATATGCTCAGGCCTTTTTCCTGGCATTGCATCTGTAGTGGTATGTATGCTTAATGCTTATTTATTTAATTTACAATTTACAATACAATTGATAGATATATGAATCCATATGTTACTTAATTTTGTTCTTTTTTATTTTTAATATGTGCAGCATAGGGAGACATCAATGTCCTTCAAAACTATAGATGATGTCCAAGTCTTACTCTATGCAGTATGTATTAAAGAAATAGCAATGCACTTTCATTCATTTGTTTCATATTTTTTTCACATTTCTCTAATGATATTTTTCCTTGAGTCATAGAATGATTGGCTCGTATCTTGTTTTTTGATATTTATACGCAGTTTTTTTCTTACGTCGGTAGTGGCGAAGTTCAAGATTAAGGGAGACTTGTAATCATGTTTGGCTTTCCTTTCCAGTAAGAAACAGAGTTGTATGATTATTTGTTAGTTTTATAGGAATGTATAACACATGTTAGCAATGTATTATTTTTGTTTAACATTTGAATGATTTTTTGTATGACATTATAATTTGTGCAATTTATTTTATATTATGCAATGGATTGTATTTTTTGTATATGGTATTTTATTTCTGTTATAAGAAATTAAATGAAAATTTAATTTAAAAATTAATAAATATATAAATTTATTTTTTTTCAAACATTTAAATTTACGATACGCAAAAATGTATGTCATCTTCATTTATGACATGGCCTTTCTTGACAGGGGCTTTCTTGATACGCATTGCGTGTCATTAACACGCGCGTCGTAAGGTTACGACACGCGAATACGTGTCGTCTTCCTTTATGACAGGGCCTTCCTTGATACGCATTGCGTGTCGTAACCACGCGTCGTAAATGCGCGTCGTCTCTCTTTATGACAGGGCCTTCCTTGACACGCATTTGTGCGTCGTCTGAGCGTTTTACGATGCGCAATGAGCGTCGTAAAAGGCCTTTTTTCTAGTAGTGCTTACAATTCCAGTCATAATCGAATTACAAAAACATAACTCCATTTTCACTTGCTTAATAAACCAGGATCCTCAAAACATGACTCTTTCTCTGGTGTGTACAATCGAGCCGGTGCCATCCCGTGATCCTGAGAGAAACCTGAAACACATAACACAAAACACTATAATCACGAAGCTTAGTGAGTTCCCCAAAATACCACACATAACACATATTAGCCACTCGAGGCTATAACTCTGTGGGTCCGTGGACCCTACTCTATGAACCCTCTGGTTCTAACTCTGTGAACCTTCCGGTTCTAACTCTGGGAACCTTCCAGTTTTAACTCTGTAAACATGCACAGCATAAATCACATAGAAATAATGCAGTACAATACATAACATACATATCATACAAATACTCTGTCACATAACTCTGGTTACCTACTCAAGGTAAAGTATAGTGAGAAGTCTCACCTGGCAAGCAGAAAGCAGATATCCCCACACTTGAATCTCGAACTCACCACCGCCTAACACATAAGGCAAATACTCTCATGAATATAACTCTCGAGACTAGAATCAACCCTCTCTTAGCACCCTCTTAAGGGTAAGAGACCATTTTACCCTCTCTTGGCCCAAAGGCCACATCGCTGACCAAACCCTAAAAGTCAACAAAAGTCAACAGTCAACTTTGACCGGACTCGGCGAGTGCACTAGGGCGACTCGGCAAGTCTATACGTGTCCACTGACTCCCTTGGATCCTCTCTTGACACGTCGAGTATTTCTCTGACTCGACGAGTTTCACCTGGCATAAATCGCGGGGCTACCACGAATCAACTCGCCGAGTCTCAAGAACAACTCGGCGAGTTCCGGCTTGACTCAGTCCCTCCTGAATCTCCCTGACTCACTAAGTCGACCCCTCAACTCGACAAGACCACTCGCTGAGTGGTTATGGGCAAACTTCATGCTACTCGCCAAGTCTGTTCTTCAGACTCGGCGAGTCCATGCCATGCATAACTCAAACTCACTTCTGAGGTCAGATCTGTTCCATACAATCATAGATCTGGCCTCCCCAGGCATGATAATCACGTAAAGTCCAAACCTTGGTGCTCAAAAAACAACTATTTGCTCCTAGATGATGTTTTAGCCCCATATCTCATAACTCTAGGTCAAAACTCCCATGAATCCTCATAAAGCTTAAGGAATAAAGCTTCTCTGGACCTCTATGGATCTCATCCCAAGCCTCATCACAAATAGGGACGAAATGGACATCAAATCTAACCAACAAAAGGGTCAAGAAACCCTAACCCCCATGTTTATCATGACAACAGAAAAGGAAGCCAAAATATACCTCCAAGATGATGCTCTGAGCTCCAAAATCGAAGGATGTCCACCTTCCTTGCCTCCTCTTAGCTAGAATCTCCTTTGTCTTGCCAAACAAAGCTTCAAAGGTCAACAATGGCCTCTTCTCTCTCCCAAAACGCTCAAAATCTCTTTAGGGTTTCTCTCTGGGGTTGGTGGCCGCAAATGACGGCCATAAGCCCCTTTAAATAGGTCTCAAACCCTGGAAATTAGGGTTTCATTAAACAGCGTGGACTTGCCGAGTCCACTTTTGGACTCGCCGAGTCCAGACGCGAACCCGCGCACAAAACCGTGATCCTACTCGGCGAGTTTGGACTCCAACTCGCCGAGTCTCCTCACACTCACCCAAAAATAAAAGAATAAAATAATACTTGGGAATCCGGGGTGTTACACTTTCCGACTGAGAGCATCAGCGACAACATTTACTTTACCAGGGTGGTAAAGTATCTCATAGTCGTAGTCCTTAAGTAGTTCTAGCCAGCGTCGCTGTCTCATATTCAATTCTTTCTGAATAAAGAGATATTGGAGACTCTTATGATCAGTGAAAAATTTGCACTTCGTGCCATAGAGGTAATGCCTCCATATTTTTAGAGCGAAAACTACTGTTGCCAACTCCAAATCATGAGTTGGGTACTTCTTTTCGTGCTCTTTCAGCTGTCGAGACGCATATGCTATCACCTTTTCTCTTTGGGTCAAAACACAACCCAATCCAACCCCAGGCGCATTGCTATAGATAGCGAAGTCTTCTTTAGCAACTCGAATGCTTCTTTGTGCTTATCACTCCAAGTATAAGTAGCTCCTTTGTGAGTTAAAGTTGTTAATGGACTAGCAATCGAAGAAAAGCCTTCGATAAACCTTCGATAATATCCGGCTAATCCTTAAAAGCTTTGAATCTCCGTCGGACTCTCTGGTTGCTCCCATTTCATTACAGCTTCAATCTTTGTTGGATCAACCATTATCCCTTCTTGTTTGACCACGTGACCCAAAAATTGGACTTCTCGAATCCAAAAATCATATTTGGAAAACTTAGCATACAACTTCTCCATCTTCAAGACTTCCAACACTTCTCGCAAGTGTCTTCCATGCTCATCTTGGCTTTTCGAGTAAATCAGAATGTCATCTATGAACACTATCACAGATTTATCAAGGAACGGATTACAAACTTTGTTCATTAAATCCATGAATGTTGTTGGAGCATTAGTTAGTCCAAATGACATAACCAACAACTCGTAGTGTCCATATCGTGTTCTGAAGGCAGTCTTCTCGATATCCTGCTCTCTTACTTTCAGCTGATGATATCCTGACCTTAGGTCGATCTTTGAATAATAACTTGAACCTTGTAGTTGATCGAACATGTCATCAATCCTCGGCAATGAATATCTATTCTTTATTGTTGCCTTGGTCAACTCTTTGTAATCGATGCACATTCTCATACTTCCATCTTTTTTCTTCACGAATAACACCGGAGCTCCCCAGGGTGATGAACTAGGTCTTATGAAACCTTTGTCCAATAACTCTTGAAATTGCATTATTAGCTCCTTCATCTCCTCCGGTGCTAATCAGTAAGGTGCCTTTGCTATTGGTGACATCCCTGGTAACAAGTCTATTCTAAACTCCACTTGTCTATCAGTCGGTAATCCGGGAAGATCTTCGGGAAATACTTCCGGATAATCACACACAGCAGGAATGCTCTGCATCTCCTTTTTCTCCTTCTTAGCATCGATCACGAATGCCAACTATGATGTACATCCTTTGGCCAAACACTTTCTGGCTTTCATTAGAGAAATGATTCCAGAATTTAATATGTGTTTGTCCCCATACACCATAAATGACTCTTTCCTTGGCGGGTTTACTTTTACAATCTTCTTCTTACATAGTATTTCGGCATCATTGGCGCTAAGCCAATCCATCCCCAGCACGATGTCGAAACCATTTAGTTCAATAGGCAATAATTCCACGTGGAACTTATTCCCATTCAAGTCAATTAAGATGTTTTTCATACGATGGCTAACAGGTACAAAGTTGCCACTAGCAACTTCGACTAATAAAGCATTATCTAATATATCGACAGACAAAGCTAGTTTTCTACCAAACTCATGCGAAATAAAGGAGTAGTTGGCTCCAAAATCAAATAAAATTTGGGCAGGCAATATGTTTACGAGAAAGGTACCTGAAATGACATCAGCTTCATCTTTAGCAGCTTCCATTGTCATCTGGAAGGATCTCGCCTTCGAATTTGGCGGAATATTGGGTTTTGCTACCTCCTTCGTTTTCGGACAATCCCTCGATATGTGCCCCTCCTCACCACACTCATAGCAAACTTTCTTGGTAAGGGTGCATTCGTTGGCATAGTGGCCTGGCTTTCCACATTTGAAGCATGTGGTGTCCCCGCCACATTTCCCATGATGCTTCTTCTTGCACTTGTCGCACCATTTCTCTTCGCCTCCTGCACCTCCTCTCGAACTAGACTTCAAGAATTTATCCTTTTTGCTGGACCCCGAGGGTCCATCGAGTTTCCTCTTCTCACCAACCTCTGACCTCTCCAAACCTTTCTCCCTGATCAAGGTCTCAACATTTCTAGCTGCCCAGATGGCGGCTTTCAATGTGGTTGCTTGCTTAACCATTGGACCATAGTCAGCTGGTAGTCCGAGGGAAAACTTGTTGACCTTAGAGAGTTCTGTTGGTACTAGGTATAGGATAAGCTTCATATTTTCTATGAAACTTGCAGCGTATTCAGTAACACTCATTTTTCCCTTCTTCAAATTATGAAACTCATTATTGATTTCCAAAAGGTCATGCTCGGAGCAGTATTGCAATTTGAGTTGAAGCACAAAGTCTTCCCAAGACATTTTGCTCGCTTCTCCCTTGGGCATCGAGTTAGCTAACAGCTTCCACCAACTCAACACACTAGATTTTAACAGAGGGATCGCAAGAGCGGTCTTCTGTCTGTTGCTGCATTCGCAACTCTCGAACATTGTCTCCATTTTGGAGATCCAATTTATAACTTGTACCGGCGTCGGGCTTCCGGATAGACATGGTGGTTTGGATGCCATGAAATCCTTGTACTTACACCAACTCCCATCATTTCCTCCATCCTGGTTGTTGTGTCTAACCACCGGTGGGTTGGCTTAACCAATAATCCTACTGAAGTTTCCTCCTTCCGACTGCCCTTCACTTAATTCGGGCTGTACAATCGGCATCGAAGGTTCTTCACGATTCTGCTGCAGCAGGCATCTAGTTTCTTCCATCTGACGATCCAACATTGTCTGAATCATCAATTGTACACTAGGCATTGTCATCGGCTCAATAGTTGTTGCTACAACAGGTATTTGCTCAATCACTGGTGGTTGAGGTCATTGATTCCTGTTTTCGTCTATACCACTTCTTGTTCTTGCCATCGTTGATCTATACACCGAACAAGGTGAATTTAGATCCTCAATTACGATAGAAAATCAAATCATCCTTATCACTCTGAAACGTTTACATGCTAGTTCTAATACCGTAATCCTACGCTTAGAATCCTAAACACATAAGGTTTCTACATCCGGTTGGCAACAAAACCATAGATCCGAACAAATAATATCATATAACATTTAGCATATAACATCATTTTAGGCAACTTTCCTAAAATAATCTAGTGCTCGTTTTTAAAATATGGTTGACACTCATCTCACAATCTTCACTTAGCATTCTAAGTTTAAGTCTAGAAATCCTACAAATTCCTAGTTCGCTCAAACTAATGCTCTGATACCAACTGTGACATCCCCAAAATCACGGACAGAAAAGACCGGTTTAATTTATGCTTTTAAAATAATTTCAGAGTAAATCCATTGATTAAAAGAGTTGCGGAATTCGTTCCCAAACAAAATATGATAAAATAATATTTATCAAAGAATTTCGTAAAGAAATATATTTTCATTAGATAATCAAAAACTCGGGATGTCATGTTCTGATACAGACACAAAAGCATAAACGGCATATTATAAGCCTTACAACCGTTATATACAACTACAGGCCTATAAACAAAACAACTTGATCATTCATCCATCTTATGCCCTCGCGCCACTACCTGTAATGCAAATAAGACTGAGTGGGTCAGGCTTGGGAGCCTGGTGAGCATATAGGGTTTTCAACCCACAATAAATAATTATATTTAATTTCACCAACCAAAAATAACCCGATTATCCATTCTCGTTATCCTTACTTTACGTCCCTAAAACAACATCTATTACCAGCGATCAAATTTAGGATTTTCATCGGGATGGACACTACTGCCAAGGGGTTTCCTCAGCAATGAATGTCCTAAGGCAACCATGAGGGGGATAGAGTACACTGGTGCACACATCGTTCACAACACCTACAGGTTATGAACCTGCCAACGATCCACTGGACTGTCTAGAAAGAGTCAGTGGTCGTCATCCATACTCCGCTAGATGACTAGATCAACAACAACATCGAGGCCTCTCATTAGTTTATTACATGACAAGCATCTACCCAAGTACTAGCCAACATTTTGTAGATAACAATATACATATGCATACACATGCAACTTACAAACTGATAAGATATTCATTTAATACTCATTCCAAATATACAGATTCATTCCAAGTAACAGATTATATATATATATATATATATATATATATATATATATATAGACACACACACACACATAGCACGTATTCACTAGGAGATACTTTATATCTATGTGTTAGAAGAAAAGGAATATACACTCACTTGATCAGAATATGATCGGACAGCACTACGACTCTAAGAGTAGTATTTCTTTGGTGAAACCGGGAGATCTTCACAAAAATCGGGCTTCTCGCGGGCAGAGTTTCAGCTCGGAAACTTTACTTCTCGGGATCTTCGGGGCTTCAGGACTCGCTTCGGGTCTCAAGATAATACCAAGGCTTCGGGGGTATAATATGCACGTAGATCGATGAAATAAGGGTGAGAGAGAAGAGAATTGGCAACCATAAACGGCTGCCCTTTGCGATCTATTTATAGGGTTGAAGTCGGCCTCGAACGCAACGCGTTCCACACAAACGCAACATGTAGGAGTGGGGTTCCGGTCCTATTCCTTATCCGTTGAGTCAGCATTGACGTGGCCAATCCGGAGCCAAGTAACGAACGCGGGGCGTTCCCTCCTCGTTATGCGTGCCTCGAACTTCAGAAATTCATAACTTTCGCATACGATCTCCGTTTTCGACGTTCTTTATATCCACGCATAGGTGAGATTATGCTCTACAACTTTCGTTTAGACTCCGTCGGCTAGTTTTGACTTTTATTTTTATTATATTGTTTTTAGTAGGCCGTGACAGAAAAAATCTGTTAGAAATTCATAACTTCTTCATCTGACGTCTATTTTCATCTGTCTTTCTTCCGTTGGACTACTATAGACGAGATCTTCGATTCTCGTTTAGATTGTTTTGGCTAGAAATCCCTCGATCTCAAATCTGAACTTCGGGCTGCATACTGCTAATTCGAAACTTAAAAAAATCATAACTTCCTCATACGAGGTCAGATTTAGACGTTCTCTTTATGCACGCTCTTGGCTTAACGTATTCTACGACTTTCATTTAGATCACTAAGGCTAGATATCGCTCTATCTTAAATTCGTATTTTACGTCATACAGTGTCGTGCCAATTTTGTCGTGAAACTTCGACAGATCATAACTTCTTCGTTATAACTCAGATTTCGGCATTCTTTATATATTCGGAAACCTCGTCTCGACCACTACGTCTTCATGTATATATGTAGGTCTTATCTAACATTTTATTTTATCGCTTATTTTTATACTTAATTCATTTAAGCCACACAATTAAGCATAAAACACATAATACTCAAATAATACTTTCTTATTATTTCAAAATGGGTTACAAAGGTTAACCTAGACTATTACATCATCATTAATGCCTGGCCCAGAAACACGGGCGTTATAGCACACAATAGGGCTAGTACGTGGCGCGTACAGACTTGTTCAACCAACATACTACCCCATTCAGCCATCTTCCAATTTTTGCTCTTAATCCTTTAAGACTTTACTCCAAAACCCAGATCTGACTTCCTTGGGATTGCTTATCACGTAAAATTGCTAAATTTGCGTGCATGCATGGCTTAATGAAGCTCTTAAGCTCAAGAGGACTTAATGGATGACTTAATGCATGCATGAGACTATAAACCCCATAAAGTTTGCACATTTATGCAAAAGAAACTCAAGATATGCTCTGATATAAAAGTGTAAGCCCCTCATACGTCTTCACTCATCAACCAACCCAAAAAGGGACCAAAATCATAAAAATCAAGACATAAAGAGATCTAATCATTCAAAAGACATGGTATGAACTTGATACCTAAAAAGGCTTGCAAAATGAGTGATGATTCTAGATCTCTAAGCTTCGCACCAAAATATGCACCTTCAACCTTATCAATCTCTTCAAAAAGAGGAAAACAAGCACCAACTTCTTCTTTAAATCTCAAATACACAAAAATGGAGGCTAAAGGTCGATTATGTGGTTTTAGGGTAATGGGGGCTGGTAAAGAGGCCAACCCTAGGGACTTAAGGACTTTATATAGGGTACAACACCCTCAAATTAGGGTTTTTTTGTTTGCTCATTATGTCCTATGTTATCCTCATATGCCCAGAGTACGAGGCCTCGCACCTACGATTCAAATCCACCTTAGTACGCTAAGCATACCATGTAGTACGCCCCGCATACTAACTTCTCAGCCAGTACACTAAGTGTACCATGTGGTACTCCCTGCGTACTACTCCAAGGGACAACATGCAATAAATAAATACAAAAGGGGCTAAAAGAAGCATACCAAAAAATCCAAAGTGTGACAATTCTCCCCCACTTGAATCAGACTTCATCCTTGAAGTCCGCTGCCCCAAATAATTGTGGATAGTGCTTCCTCGTCTCATCTTCAAGCTCCCAAGTCCACTCTGAACCCTTGCGGTGTTGTGATTGCCCCTTCACCAACTAGACAACCTTGTTTTTCAAGGTTTTCGTCTTTCGGTCCAGAATCGCCACCGGTCTCTCAATATAGTGCAGGTGATCATCCACCTGAATATCCTCTAATGGTGCCACTACGGAATCGTCCACTAAGCACTTTCGTATCTGAGAGGCATGGAACGTGCTATGAATCTGACTAAGTTCATCTGGAAGATACATATGATAAGCAACTCGGCCCACCCGAGCCAAAACCCTGAAAGGACCAATATCCCTGGGGCCCAACTTGCCCCGTTTCCTGAACCGGATGACACCTTTCCAAGGTGACACCTTCAGGAGAACCATATCTCCCACCTGTAGCTCTAAATAAGATTGGTGCCTGTCGACATAACTCTACTGTCAACTCTGAGTTGTGTGGAGACTACTCCGAACCTGCTGAATCAACTCAGTGGTCTTAAGTACCACCTCGATTCTCCCCATAACCTGTTGACTGACCTCTCCCCAACAAATTGGGGTCCTACATTTTCTCCCGTAGAGCATTTTGAAAGGAGGTCTATCAATGCTATTGTGATGACTGTTCTTATACGAAAATTCCACTAAGGGAAGATACATATTCCAACTCCCACCAACATCCAGAACACACACCCACAACATATCCTCAAGGGTTTGAATAGTCCGCTCACTCTGACTATCGGTATGCGGATGGAAAGTTGTGATGAAATGGAGACGAGTGCCCTCATGAAACCACTTCTAAAACCTGTAAGTAAACCGAACATATCTATCAGAAACCATTGATACCGGCACCCCATGACTTACCACAACCTCCCTGATATAAATCTCAGCCAACTTCTTAGCAGAAATACTCTCCTGAATCGGAATGAAATGTGCGCTCTTGGTTAAACGATCCACGATGAGCCAAATCGAATCCAATTTGTGCGTAGTCTGAGGTAGCTTCATGATAAAATACATGGTAATATCTTCCCATTTCCATACGGGAATCTACAATGGTTGTATCTTGTCATGAGGTCGTTGATGCTCGGCCTTGACTTTCCTGCAAGTCAATCACCGCTCCACGTACCAAGTCACATCCCGCTTCATGTAGGGCCACCAATAATCAGGACGAAGATGACTATACATCTTCATCTCCCCTAGATGAATGGAGAACCTAGACTTGTGTGCCTCCTCTATCAGAATCTGACGCACACCGCCCAAATACGGGACCCAAACTTGCCGATGTAGAGTCAAAAATCCATGACTATCATAATGGAAGGAAGCCACTAGACCAACAATACGCTCACTCTTCTGGTGCTTTTCCTTCATAGCCTCGGTCTGAGCCTCACGAATCCGCTCCAACAATGGAGTAATCACTTTCATCCTCATACATATGTCTCTGATCGGAGCCACGACCACCTTGCGGTTGAGAGTATCAGCCACCGCATTGGCCTTCCCCGGGTGACAAATAATCTCACAATCATAATCCTTCACCACATCCAACCACCAGCACTGCCTCATATTCAGATTCGGTTGATCCATAAAATACCTCATGCTCTTGTGATCCATGTAAATAGTACAACGGACCCCATAAAGGTAATGTTGCTAAATCTTGAGGGAGAAAACCACAACCCCCAACTCCAAATCAAGCTTCACATAATTTGCCTAATGAGGCTTCAGGTGCTTCGAAGCGCGATCACGCAACCCCTCTTCATCAATACTGTCCCCAATCTTGTGGTTGACGCATCGTAATATAATATAAAATCCTTGACACCCTTCGGCAGGGTCAAAATCGGTGCCTCACACAACCGCTGTCTCAAAGTCTCGAAAGCTACCTACTGCTCAGGCCCCCAGAGAAATGTAACCGTCTTCTTGGTAATTCAGGTCAAAGGAACTGCTATCTTGGAGAAATCCTAGATAAATCTCCAATAATAACCCACCAAACCAAGAAAGCTCTGAATCTCAGATGGAGACCTCGGAACCTCCCACTACATCACGACCTCAACTTTGGCCGGATCGACCAAAATACCATTTTGGTTGACAAAGTGCCCCAGAAACTGCCAGAACTCACACTTGGAGAACTTTTCGAAACGTATCTCCCTCCTCAACGTCTCTAGCACTTCCCTTAAGTGCTCCTCATGTTGCTCCTGAGTCTTGGAATAAACCAAGATATTATTGGGTTTTGAGCATTCTAACACTCCTAAGTGTACATGCAACCCTAAATACCATGGATCCATGTTCTCTTTATTATACATGCAAATATGAATATTCCAAGGTATTATCCTAACTAGCATATAAAACATTGGTTCATATGGAATAATAAAAGTTAGAAGACATACCTTTTGATGTAGCTTGATTCCATGGATCTTAACCTAGTGCCTCAAGTGTGACACCTCAAATGGTTCACACAACATCAAATGCACTTGGAATAACTTAGAGAGAAATGAACTGCTTCATGAAATCGGCTAGCCCTCACCATTCCTTCATAGTCTCTTCATGGTTGCCGATTTTGAGAAGAATAAGATGATTATATAGTGTGTCACAATTAGGGTTACACCATGTAAACCCTAATTGTCATGGCCTTTCATATCCATGATCCATGGGTACAAAACACCATGGAGCATCCTATGGGTTTTAGCCCAACTTGATAATCCATGGAGCATTAGCCCACTGTACAAGTATGGATGCTTTACACAATCAACCCATATATTTAATTATTCTCCTTTTGATCACTTAATTAATTCCAAATTAATTCTTGATTAATACTAATTAAATAATCTTATTTAATTAGTGTAACTGACTGAGCTCCTTGGGTAGATCCAAACGATATGCAACCCTGCCCACCCGGGCAATAACCCTGAAAGGACCAATATGTCTAGGACCCAGCTTCCCCGCTTACTGAACCGTATGATACCTTTCCAATATGACACGTTTATGGGTACCACATCCCGACCTGAAATTCCAAATATGATCGGCGTCTATCAAGCATAATTTTTATGTTGGATTTGTATGGTCTCAATCCTGACGCGCACCATATGTATCAACTATGTAGTACCACCTCCATGTACACACACTCTCTTTCTCTTTCTCTCTCTCTCTCTCTCTCTCTCTCTTTCTCTCTCTCTCTCAGTGGCAGATTTGATGAGGGGCACAGGGTTGCACTGGCAACACTGCTTTTCCGGCAGACTGTAGCACCTGGTTCCTGGTATGTATTTTAATCTAAGTATTTTTGCATTTTTAGCTGGAACTCGGCGAGTTGTAGGCCCGACTCGCCGAGTAGAGATGAGACATCGAGAACGTTTAAGTTGGTGACTCGAAGAGTCCATATCCTGGACTCGGCGAGTCCGCCAGTCTGGATGAAACCCTAATTTCAAAGGTTTGCACCCTATTTAAACATCTTTTTGTGCCTCATAACAGCCCCCATTACGTCCAGAGCACCCCTCACGAAGCCCTAACCCTTCTTTAGTAATTTGAGTGCTTTTAGTGCACTTCCTTGAAGTTTTGGAGAAAAGAAGAAGGTAGATCAAGAGGAGAGGAAGAAGATCCAGAATCTTTGGGCCATTTCAGAGCTTCTAGAGGTATTAGACTCGAAACCCTCTCTGTTCCTTCATTATTATCTCCTTAAGATCTTAAGATATTCATTTTAAGGCCTCTTCTAGTCTTGATCTTTGAGTAATGAGCTTATAGTGTTAAGGGACTTCAGATCTAGGCATGATTGAGCTCTAGGAGCTCGGATCTATTGCCTTTATGAGCCTAACTTGTGTATAAGTCCTAGATCTACTCTTCAAGTCCTTGTTAAGCCTCTTATTTCCCTTTTGATGCATGTATACATGTAAAGTTGGAAACTTTACGTGTAAAACCTACCCTAAGAACCCAGATCTATGAATGGAATGCATTGGATTCAAGAAGAATCGAGTATATAGTAATTGCATGCATGCGACTCGGTGAGTCGTTCTTCGGACTCGGCGACTCGAGTCGTGAGTTCCTGATTTTCCCCTTTTGAGTTACGCTGAGTGGGATCAATGAGCTTTAAGTGGACTCAGTGAGTCGGATACCAGACTCACTAATGGAGGGACTCAGCGAATCAATGCCCTGACTCGGCGAGTCCAAGGAAATCTTCTTGCCTCAAGAACAGACTCGACGAGTTGTTCATACAACTCGGCGAGTCACAGACCAGAGTGTTCATCGAATGAAGATGAACTCAACGAGTTGTTCATACAACTCGGTGAGTCGAATGAAGGACTATTGGATATCTGGATAGAAGGAGAACCCGTCGTGTCAATGCTTAACTCGACAAGTAGGGACGAGAGTGAGGACAATCGACTGGATAGGGACTCGACGTGTTAGCGAGCCAACTCGGCGAGTCGGGTCAATTGGAAGTTGACTTTGACTTTGACTTTTGACTTGGTCAGGGTTAAAATGGTCATTTTACCCTAAGGACAGTTAGTAGTGTTTGATTGAGTGTTTCGTGGGAATTACAGCTGGAGGATTTCCGGAGCAGCAGCAGACAAACAGACAGTTCCCGTGTAGATCAGCAGCTACATCGAGGTGAGTTACCTTCCAATAGCGATGGGTCTACGGCCACAATGCTGGCCCACGAGTAAGAGTTGTGTGTTAGATGATTGTCTTTTTGATATCATCTAGTTCTGCTACTACCTTATATGTTATATGCTAGCTTGATGTGTTATAGTAGTAGAGTTCGGTTGTTAGGACCGAATGGTAGTCAGACACCCCAGATACGTCTGACAGTATGTGATGTCATGATTATATGCTAGCATGATCTGAGATATTGTTAGGGGTAGTAGGAGGGGAGCAGTCCCCGATTTCGGTTGTTAGGACCGAAGGGTAGTCAGACACCCTAGATATGTGGTTGGCACCCCATAATGGCCGCACGGGTAGGATCACACCCAAGAATGGTCGTACGGGTAGGTCGGCACCCCAGAATAGACGTACTGGGAATGTCGGGCACCCCGGAAATGCCCGACAAGTATGGTATGTTATATGATTGTACTATATGTATGGTATGTGGTACGTTGGGGGAACTCACTAAGCTTTGTGCTTACAGTTTTCAGTTTTGGTTTCAGGTACCTCTTCTTCAAATGGGAAGGAGCTGGCGCGGTAGCGATACATCATACACATACACTATTTTCCGCCTTACGAGATTGTTCTGGGATTTGTACTCTGATATTCAGTTGACTCTGTATTTTGGTTTTTCAAACACGATATATGATTATGGAATGATTTGATCAGACAATGTTTTATTTACAAATGCTTTCCAAGGTATTGATTTAAAAATGAAATTTTTGGACGTGAAAATTGGGTTGTTACAAGTTGGTATCAGAGCCCTGGTTTGAGGGATTCGGACGCACCGTCGGGGGTGTTTGGACTCAAACCCAGGGATTAAAAGATTTTTACAAAGAAAATGACTTTCTAAAAGATACGATAAAAGAGTTTTGAGAAAGAACAATTGTGTGATGTGTGAAACCGGCCGAGCTCAAGTAAGTATTCCCCAAAGTACCCATACAAGTTTATGTTACGTTTAACGGTTTCAGTAGAACAACAGACTAGTATAGGACTAAGGATCTAGGAGTGATGCCTTATGTGCCTGCTTTATGTGCTTCAGCTTATGAGGATTGCATGCTAGAATTGAGTAGACAACAGTAGGATAGCCTGTTTAGGTTATGCCTGATTGTATGAGCTTAGCATTGTATGCTAGTGCAATTCTTGTTATGAGAATATAGTTGCTAGAGAGTTGTTCCCTTTCGTTCGAATGCTGCTTGCTTTGTGCTTTGTAGGACTCTGAACAATGAGAGTTAGCCATTAGATGAATACGTCACATCACATGTGATCAGGGTTGAATAATCTCAGAGTGTTGGAATTGGCCCTATTGCGCAACTCTCGTTTGAGTCTAACCGTTGTGGGGATGAGTCTTTTACTCGAAGGATTATCTGAGCCTCACCCCATGTGATGATAGTCAGTTAATGGCTAATTGGCATTGCAAGGAGGCCTTCAGCAGCTGAGGACCGAATAGGGTGGAGTTAGAGGTTTTCCCTAGGGTAAGCCTAGGATGAGGATAGCAGTGATCAGCAGTGGTAAAAGGGATCTGGTGGAGTCAAGGCAGTCCTTGAAGAAGGTACGGATAGATGTGGAAGGTAGTATGGGCCCGTACTACTGAAAGAAGAGGATCCATACCCGAACTAAGGAAGGCCGAGATAAGACCAGGGAACTTGTAGTAGATGTGCAAGAGGTATCAGTATCACTAATGGTTGTTATTATGTATTGCAGAATGGTGGTACTACGTTCGAGGCCAGCAGTTGACAGCTCAGGAGAGGGATCAGGTTAGCGATCAGGTTCCGAGCCAGTAGATGAGGGGCTACGCGAGTTCATAGCATCAGAGATCACCAGAGGTATCCTTGAGTCGACCCCCATCATCTTCCGGTCGATCAAGGAAGGGATAGTTGAGCTGATGGAGGACCGCCTCAGGGCGTTCAGGAGTGACCTGGAATCTGGCCAGTCAAGATCTCGCACACTGTCCTTTAAGGACTTCAGGGGCAGTGGTGCGCCAGATTTCCATGGGGCGAATGACCCCATTGCTGCCAGATGATGGATCGCAGACATTGAGTCTACACAGTTTACTAGCTTCTACCCGAGGGGTCGAAGGTGAGGTTCGCAGCAGGGTGTTTGAGAGACAGAGCTAGAGACTGGTGGGAGTCTATTGATGACTTCTTGGGAGCGTCGGCTGTTGAGGCTATGACATGGCCAGAATTTGTGACCCGGTTCAGAGCGGAGTCCGCACCTGCGGTGGAGCTCCAGCAGTTAGCTAGAGAGTTTTTGGACATGAGACAGACGACGGAGACTGTGGCGGATATCACCGCCAAGTTCCAAGAGAGGGCGTTTCTGGTGCCCCAGTATGTGGGAGATGAGGACATGAAGAGAACCCGCTACCACGACATGCTGTGAGCCGACATTCGGGAACATGTCAGTTTTTCAGCTTGCCCTACCCTGGACTCTATGATTACCAGGGCGAGGGAGAGGGAGATTGATCTGGAGCACATCCGGAAGAGGAAGTCAGAGGAGGTACAGATAGGAGGGGCTTCGGGGAAGAAGCCCAAGGGATCAGATGATAGGCCGAAAGGCCAGACAAGACCGGGTCGTTGCAGGAAATGCGGCAGGCCACATGAGGGAGCATGTAGAGTGGGATCACCGGGCTGCTATAAGTGCGGCAAGATAGGGCACTTCAGCAGGGATTGTACCGCCCCTGCACCTGTGATACATACGTTAGAGTTGCTGTATTTCCACTGCAACCAGAGGGGCCATAAGAAGGCCAATTGCCCCCAGTTGACAGCAGCAGCGCCAGTGAAGGCGCCAGCTCCAGCGACCCTGTGGATTACCGATGGCCGACAGGGCAAGGCGGAGGCTCCAGTGGTGAGGAGCTGGCCATTTCAGCTGACTACCGAGGAAGCACGCGCCGCACCCGATGTGGTGACGGGTATGATTCCTTCCCTCTAATTTATTTATATGATGTTATGATGTTGATATGTGCTCTGTGTATATGCGTTTAGGATCGTTCCATGTGAACGGTATCCCAGTACATGTGTTGTTTGACTCGGGTGCCACCCGATCGTTTGTTTCTCTTGCGCTTAGCAAGAAGCTCACTAAGTCTCCAGGCATGTTGGATTGCCCTTTATAGGTAGAGATTGTCGATGATCGGTCGGTGCGAGCATCAGCAGTGTTCATAGATTGCGTTCTGAGGCTATTTAAGGAGCGCTACTTGGTAGACTTGGTTCCCATTCCGTTGCGTGGGAACAAGGTGGTTATAGGCATGGATTGGCTCAGCCCCAATGGGGCGGTAATAGATTGCGCACAGCAGCTGGTGCGGATCAGGACCCCAAGTGGGGGAGAGTTGGTAGTTCAGGGCGAGTGCCCACAACGAGGGCCAGCGGTATGTCCGGCAGCGACAGCTAGGCGCTACCTTCAGTAGGGTTGTGCATGATATGTCATGTATGTTATGGACACCCTTGAGGCGGGTAAGGCGACGGTGATTGAGGTTCCGGTGGTGCGAGATTACGCAGATGTGTTCTCAGAGGAGCTTCCTGGGATACCTTCGGAGTGACAAGTAAAGTTCAAGATCGACCTAGTCCCTGGTGCGGCTCCGATAGCCAAGGCACCGTATTGGTTGGCTCCACCTGAGATGCAAGAGTTGTCTACACAGTTGTTGGAGTTGTCTACATAGCTGCAGGAGCTGTTAGACAAATGATTCATTAGACCGAGCAGTTCACCCTAGGGAGCCCCGATTCTGTTTGTGAAGAAGAAGTACGGGTCGCATCGAATGTGCATAGATTATCGGGAGCTGAACAAGGTAACGGTGAAGAACCATTACCCACTTCCGAGGATTGATGACCTCTTTGACCAGCTTCAGGGAGCATCTTGGTTCTCCAAGATCGATCTGCGTTCAGGATATCATTAGATGAGGGTCAGAGAGGAGGATGTGTAGAAGACCGCGTTTCAGACACGTTATGGCCATTACGAGTTTGTGGTGATGCCCTTCAGGCTCACCAATGCTCCTGCCGCGTTCATGGATCTCATGAACCGCGTGTGTAGACCGATGTTAGACCAGTCTGTGATAGTGTTTATTGATGACATCTTGGATTACTCCAAGACGCAGGATGAGCACGAGGAGCATCTGCGAGAAGTTCTAGAGACTTTGAGGAGGGAGAACTTGTATGCTAAGTTCTCCAAGTGTGAGTTTTGGTTGCGCAGGGTGCAGTTCCTCGGACATCTCGTCAACCAGAACGGGATCTCAGTGGACTCGGCCAAGGTAGAGGTCGTGATGTGATAGGAAGTTCCGAAGTCTCCATCTGAGATTTGGAGTTTCTAGGGATTAGTGGGCTACTATCAAAGATTCATTCAGGATTTCTCCAAGATAGTTGTACCCCTGACGCGGCTGACGAAGAAAGTTGTATTCTTTCGATTGGAGCCTGAGCAGCAGGCAGTGTTTGAGACTTTGAGACAGAGATTGTGCGAAGCGCCAATCTTAGCCCTGCCAGAGGGCATAGAGGATCTTGTTGTATACTGTGCTGATGCAGAGAGGGCATGCCATTACCTACGCTTTGAGGCAGCTAAATCCTCACGAGGCGAACTACCCGACGCACGATTTAGAGTTGGGGCGGTTGTCTTCGCCCTCAAGATTTGGCAGCATTACCTCTATGGAGTCTGGTATACCATTTACACGGACCATAAGAGTTTGAGATACCTCATGGACCAGCCGAATCTGAACATGAGGCAGCGATGGTGGTTGGACGTGGTAAAGGATTATGACTGCGAGATCCTTTATCACCCAGGGAAGGCCAATGTGGTGGCCGATGCGCTTAGCCGCAAGGCAGATCCGATCAGAGATGTGTGTATAAGGATGACGGTGGAGACCCCACTGTTAGAACAGATACAGGAGGCTCAGCAGGAGGCTATGAAGGAGGAACATCGGAAGAGCGAGCTTATAGTGGGTCAGGTTTCCTCCTTCGATTATGATAGCCGATTGGCACTACACCGTAGGGTGTGGGTACCGTATCACGGGGGTATGCGTCAGGTTCTTCTGGAGGAGGCGCACAAATCCCGATTCTCCATTCATCCCGGAGCGACGAAGATGTATAGAGATCTTCATCTAGACTATTGGTGGCCCTGCATGAAGCGGGATGTGGCATGGTACGTAGAACGATGCATGACCTGCAGGAAGGTCAAGGCCGAGCATCAGAGGCCACACGGCAAGATACAGTCGTTGGATATCCCGCTATGGAAATGGAAAGATATCACGATGGATTTTATCACCAAGCTACCCAGGACCACACGGGGAGTGGATTCTATATGGATCATCGTGGATCGGTTGACCAAGAGCACCCACTTCATACCGATCCAGGAGAGTATCTCGACAGAGAAGTTGGCAGATATCTACAACCGAGAGGTGGTGGCGCGGCACGGAGTGCCATCCTCCATGATTTCAGATAGAGACGTACGGTTTACTTCCTGGTTTTGGAAGAAGTTCCATAACGAGCTGGGTACTCGTTTTCATTTTAGCACCGCTTTCACCCGCAGACAGATGGTCTGAGTGAGCGGACCATCCGGACTCTGGAAGATATGTTGCGGGCGTGCATGTTAGACTTCGGTGGTAGCTGGGATACTTATCTTCCTTTGGCCGAGTTCTCGTACAACAACAGCTACCATGCGAGTATTGACCGTCCTCCCTTCGATATGTTGTACAGGAGAAGGTGCAGGACCCCGATATGTTGGGGCGAAGTTGGCCAAAGGGTCATGGGGAGCACTGAAGTGGTGCTCAAGACGACCGAGAGGATTCAGCAGGTGCAGAGTAGGCTTCAGACTTCTCAGAGTCGACAGAAAAGCTATGCCGACAAGCACCGATCAGACCTAGAGTTCCAGGTCGGAGATATGGTTCTCCTGAAGGTGTTGCCATGGAAGGGCATCATCCGATTTAGGAAGCGGGGCAAGTTGGACCCCAGGTACATTGGACCCTTCAGGTTTCTAGCCCGGGCGGGCAAGGTGGCGTATCAGTTGGATCTGCCAGCCGAACTCAGTCAGATCCACAGCACCTTCCACATCTTGCAGCTGCGGAAATGCCTAGTGGACGACTCGGCGGTGGTGCCTCTAGAGGATATTCAAGTTGATGACAGCCTGAATTATATTGAGCGGCCAGTAGTAATCCTCGACCGAAAGTCAAAGGATCCGAGGAACAAGAGGGTGGAGCTAGTAAAGGTGCAATGGCAACACCGGAAGGGTTCGGAGTGGACTTGGGAACCAGTAGAAGAGATGAGGGAGCACTATCCCGAGCTTTTCCAGGAGCGAGCGGCAGACTTTGAGGACGAAGTCTAAAATAAATGGGACAGATTTGTAGCACCTGGTTCCTGGTATGTATTTTAATCTAAGTCTTTTTGCATTTTTTGCTGGAACTCGGCGAGTTGTAGGCCCGACTCGCCGAGTAGAGACGAGACATCGAGCACGTTTAAGTTGGTGACTCGACGAGTCCATATCCTGGACTCGGCGAGTCCGCCGGTCTGGATGAAACTCTAATTTCAAAGGTTTGCACCCTATTTAAACATCTTTATGTGCCTCATAACGGCCCTCATTACGTCCAGAACACCCCTCACGAAGCCCTAACCCTTCTTTTAGTAATTTGAGTGCTTTTAGTGCACTTCCTTGAAGTTTTGGAGAAAAGAAGAAGGTAGATCAAGAGGAGAGGAAGAAGATCCAGAATCTTTGTGCCATTTCAGAGCTTCTAGAGGTATTAGACTCGAAACCCTCTTTGTTCCTTCATTATTATCTCCTTAAGAGCTTAAGATATTCATTTTATGGCATCTTCTAGTCTTGATCTTTGAGTAACGAGCTTATAGTGTTAAGGGACTTCAGATCTAGGCATGATTGAGCTCTAGGAGCTCGGATCTATTGCCTTTATGAGCCTAACTTGTGTATAAGTCCTAGATCTACTCTTCTAGTCCTAGTTAAGCCTCTTATTTCCCTTTTGATGCATGAATACACATAAAGTTGGAAACTTTACGTGTAAAACCTACCCTAAGAACCCAGATCTATGAATGGAATGCATTGGATTCAAGCAGAATCGAGTATATAGTAATTGCATGCATGCGACTCGGCGAGTCGTTCTACGGACTTGGCGAGTCGAGTCGCGAGTTCCCGATTTTCCCCTTTTGAGTTATGTTGAGTGGGATCAGTGAGCTTTAAGTGGACTCGACGAATCAATGCCCTGACTCGGCGAGTCCAAGGCAATCTTCTTGCCTCAAGAACAGACTTGACGAGTTGTTCATACAACTCGGCGAGTCACAGACCAGAGTGTTCATCGGATGAAGATGAACTCGACGAGTTGTTCATACAACTTGGCGAGTCGAATGAAGGCCTATTGGATATCTGCATAGAAGGAGAACCCGTCGAGTCAATGCCTAACTCGACGAGTAGAGACGGGAGTGAGGACAATCGACTGGATAGCGACTCGACGAGTTAGCGAGCCAACTCGACGATTCGGGTCAATTGGAAGTTGACTTTGACTTTGACTTTTGACTTGGTTAGGGGTAAAATGGTCATTTTACCCTAAGGACAGTTAGTAGTGTTTGATTGAGTGTTTCGTGGGAATTACAGCCGGAGGATTTCCGAAGCAGCAGCAGACAGACAGACAGTTCCCGCGCAGATCAGCAGCTACTTCGAGGTGAGTTACCTTCCAGTAGCGGTGGGTCTACGGCCACAATGTCGGCCCACCAGTAAGAGTTGTGTGTTAGATGATTGTCTTTGTGATATCATCTAGTTCTGCTACTACCTTATATGTTATATGCTAGCTTGATGTGTTATAGTAGTAGAGTTCGGTTGTTAGGACCAAAGGGTAGTTAGACACCCCAGATACGTCTGACAGTATGTGATGTCATGATTATATGCTAGCATGATCTGAGATATGTGTTAGGGGTAGTAGGAAGGGAGCAGTCCCCAAGTTCGGTTGTTAGGACCGAAGGGTAGTCAGACACCCTAGATATGTCTGATAGTATGCTATGTTATGATATGTGATAGTAGTAGTGGTAAGGGGTGAAACAGTCCCCGAGGTTCGGTTGTTAGGACCGAAGGGTGGTTGGCACCCCAGAATGGCCACACGGGTAGGTCGGCACCCCAGAATGGTCGTACCGAGTAGGTCGGGCACCCCAGAAATGTCTGACAAGTATGGTATGTTATATGATTGTACTGTATGTATGGTATGTGGTACGTTGGGGGAACTCACTAAGCTTTGTGCTTATAGTTTTCAGTTTTGGTTTCAGGTACCTCTTCTTCAAAGGGGAAGGAGCTGGCGCGGTAGCGATACATCATACACATACACTATTTTCCGCCTTACGAGATTGTTCTGGGATTTGTACTATGATATTCAGTTGACTTTGTATTTTGTTTTTTCATAGACGATGTATGATTGTGGAATGATTTGATCAGACAATGTTTTATTTACAAATGCTTTCCAAGGTATTGATTTAAAAATGAAATTTTTGGACGTGAAAATTGGGTTGTTACATAGATAGTAGAAAATTTTTCAATTTGTTTTTTACCTTTAGTGCCACTATGTAAAAAAAATGGCAAATCCTAAAAAAATGGCAACTACTTAAAAAAAAATGTAAACAAATTGGATCATTTAAGCCCCAGTAATTAGTAGCCCAAACACATTTTTATTTTAATCCACCTAATATTAGCCCCCCAAGAAAAAGAATAGGAGAAATAGCCCAAATAAAACAATTGTCCAATTGGGTCCACGAATCCAAGTCTCAATTCCTTGAATCACAAAAGAAAAAAAAAACGAGCAGCCTTGTTTGTTTCCTTCTGTCTATCCTCACATTCGACAATCGATGACTTCTTCTAATCTTCTTCTTCGAGTTCGACCGATAATTCCAAGTTCAAAAATCGATTTCCAACTTCCAAGTGCAAAAACAACTCCAATCCAAGCTCCAAACCCTAATAAAGCAAGTAAGTATTTCTAATTTTCTATGGTTTTCGAATTTATAGTTGTAATTGCTAAGCAAAATTCAAATTTGTTATGGTTTATAGGTTAAAATTGCTATGAAGTTATTGGATATTTGGTAAAATTGTTATGTTATTATAAAAATTATTGTTTGATTAGTTGTAATTTCCATGATTTTTATTGAATTGATTGTTTGATATGTTAAATTGTTATGTTTTAGGTTTACATGTTATTGTTGATTAGGTATTAGGTGAAAATTCTATGTTTTGTTAAAGTTATTTTTTTGATTAGGTTAAACTATTATGTTTTTTATAGGTTAAAGTAAGTGGTTTTTTTACCAAAAGACCAAGACCTAATCCTAATGAAAGTGGTGAAGGATGTTCCCAAATACCAATCACCAATCAATCAATCCCTTTAGTTTCTAATTCTAATGCAACCCCACAAACACCAATCACCAATCAATCAACCCTTTCAGTTTCTAATGCAATTCCACAAACACCATGCTCTAATGAACCTAATGATAATGTTGATTTGAAAGATCTTCCAAAGGACCCGACAGATAAGCCAAAGATTACAAGTTACAAATCAAATGTAAGATATTATGTAAGAAGGGCATATTTGCTTCAAGGACCTTGTCAAATAAGGTTATATAAGTTACCAAAAAAGAAAATAGGTGATAGATTTAGAAGATCCATTCTTTCATGGTTTGATGGTTTTGATTGGTTGGAATATAGTGTGAAAAGGAATAGAGCATATTGTTTATATTGTTATGTGTTTGGAGACATCATGAATCAAAGAGGAGGGAGAGATGAATTTATTTCCCAAGGTTTTGATACATGGAATAAAAAAGATGCATTTCAGACTCATGTGGGTAGTGTTGATAGTTTGCACAACAAAGCAAGAGAAAAGTGTGAATTTTATTGAGAAAAAACAAACTATTAATGTAGTCTTGAGAAGGAAAACTGAAGCGGATGACCATAAATATAAAGATCGATTGTGTGTTTCTATTATTGTTATTAGACTTTTATTGAAAACCGGTTTACCGTTTCGTGGTCATGATGAGTCAGTTAACTCGGGAAATAGAGGGCTTTACATTGAAGTGCTAAAAGTCATTCGGGAGACTAATGAAGATATTTTCAACAATACTTTAGAAAATGCTCCTAAAAACAATCAACTTATTTCCCCTAAAATTAAAAAAGAACTTGTACAATGTTTTGCACAAGAAGTCCTTTTGAGTATTCGCCAAGAGATTGGTGTAGGTGTATTTGCTTTATTGGTCGATGAATCTAGTGATGTCTCGAGAAAGGAACAAATGGCTATTGTTTTGCGATATGTTGATAGTCTTGGCTTTGTGAAAGAAAGATTCATAGGCAATGTGCACATGAAGGATACATCCTCTACAACACTAAAAAACGACATAAATGAAATACTTACAAGCAACAAATTGAGTTTTAGTCAGGTAACTTTTTTTCTATTTCAATTTAATTTAATTCGCTTTATGTGTAATATTATATATAATATTTTTTTAATTTTTTTAATAGATAATAGAACAAGGTTATGATGGGGCTAGCAATATGTGAGGGGAATTCAATGGTTTGAAAGCTTTGATATTACAAGAGAATGACACAGCTTTTTATATACATTGCTTTGCACACCAACTTCAATTAGTGGTTGTGGCTGTAGCAAAGAAGCATGACGGTGTTAGTGACTTTTTTGAACAAATTTCATTGGTGGTTAATGTTGTTTGTGTCTCGTATAAAATAAAAGACTTACTACGGGAACAAGCAAGAGAAAATGTGAAAAAAGGTTTGTGTAGTGGTGAACTTGAAACCCAGAGAGGGTTAAATCAATAGACTACACTTGTTCGAGCGGGAGATACAAGATGGGGTTCACATTTTAAGACACTCAAAAGTTTAATGATGTTGTTTGCGGATGTTCTTGTAGTTTTAGAACTTGTGAAAGTGGATGGAGGGTCATTGGCAAACCATCAACAAACGTCCGGAATCTTAGCATGTTTTAAATCTTATGAGTTCGTGTTTTACTTATATATGATGTGTGATATTTTACGCCTCACGAGTTATCAAGGCAACTTCAAAAAAAAGATCTAGACATTTTAGAAGCAACTTCGATGGTTAGAGAGATAATGGATACATTGCAATCTTTAAGAGACATGGGGTTTGCTAGCATTTTGCCAAAGATATCCTCTTTTTGTCAAACACACAATATTGCTACTTTGGAAATGGAGGATTTTTATGTTGGTGCAAGAAACTATACGACCACAAAGACCAATAGATTTCATTTTGAGGTTGAAATCTTCAACACAGTCGTGGATATGCAACTTACAAAATATCGGGATCGATTTAGTGAAACAAGCACCTAGTTACTAGAATACATGGGTGCTTTGATCCCTTGTGATTCATTTGCATAATATGACAAATCAAAGTTGTTGAAGTTGGCTAAGTTGTACAAGTATGACTTTGATGATTCAGATTTGATAGATCTTGAAGGACAACGTGAGATATTTTATCACTCTTGCATCAAAGATGAGCATTTTACCACTTTGAAAGGAATTTCCGAGCTTTCTCATTTGATGGTTAGTACGGGGAAACATCGGTCTTATCCTTTGGTTTATAAGCTTTTGAAGTTGGCTTTAATTTTACCTGTAGCGACCGCAAGTGTGGAAAGATGTTTTTCGAAGATGAAGCTCTTGAAGACCGACTTGCGCAACAAAATTGGCGATGACTTTTTGAACAACGCGTTACTTTGCAATGTTGAGACCGAAGCACTTGTGAAAGTTGAGAATGAAAAACTAATGGAGCGGTTTCAAAAGATGTCTGCACGAAGAGAACAAATTTAAATTGTAGTAGATAGTTATGTTTTTAATTTTTATGTAATGAATCGTTTTTTTGTATTAGACGTTATGAATTATTTTTCAGTTAGAAATTATGTTTAACTGGATTTTTTTTGACAAACCTTACTATCAATTCATGCGTCCGCCCCTGCTCTCTCTCTCTCTCTTTGTGTGTGTGTGTATATGTATGTGTGTGTATGTGTGTGTGTGTGTATATATATATATATATATATATATATATATATATATATATATATATAGGTTATTCTATTCTAACTAATTATTGTGTGGATGTAAGGTTGAAAATGGACCAATCATTTTTAGTTATTTTAAGAAAATGATTTATCTATATTATTAAATAAAAGAAAAATAGAATAGTATCATTTAATTAAAAGAAAGGTAATGTTGTACATTTGCATTGTCTTAAAATTAGGAAACACAATTTTAAAAAAGCAAATTTTCGGAATTTAATGGATCTTTGATTATCTTAATTTTGAACTAGAAAAGATTCCCCGGAGTTGCCGGGGTCGGAAGGTATTGCTTTGTAAAGTAAAGTAGCATGTTGAATTGCATTAAGATAATCTAGTAAAGGAAGATAAACAATGTCATCTAATTACTTAAGTAGAGAAATCTAAATCATTATTTCTTGCAATAAATGAGGAAAATAAAGAAATGGTCTCACAAATTGAACTTTATTGTCATATATGGCAGCGGTCGGAAAACCAATCCGGAAAATATAGACCGTTGTTTTTTGTCCGTTAATATGAGGGTAATTTGGTCCTTTAAGGTAGTAGGGAATGAATTTGTGACGACGGGTAAACTATATGGACCATTTATGTAATTTTGGCGGTGGTGGTGATGGCAGCTGGTGGGTGGCTTTATGGTATTGGGTGAGTATTTTCTAATAAATAAAATATTAATTTAAAACCAAAAAGAGAAATATGAATTAATAAAATAAATCGGATTAGGAGTAAAAGAGTGATTTCGGTTTCCATCGTTTTCGTCAATGTGTTAAATCCGGTAAACCACAGGAACCAATCGTGTAATTTTGTCTAACAATAATAATAATAATAATAATGAGGGATCATTTCTGCCAAAAGACTAAATACTAATAATATGTAATAAAAGGTAACGGTTATGAAAAATTCAAACAAAAGTAAAAGGGTTGTTTGTGAACAAAAGCATAAAAGTGAAGAGTCAATGTTGTAAGTGGCTTTTAAAACCAACATAAGTTGGAGGACCAAAAGTGACCAAAAAAAAAGAGGAGCAAACATACATAACCTTAAGGGACCAATATTGCCAAACACTTAGGAAGTTTACTATTCCTAACTTTCATATCTTTAATATATATATATATATATATATATATATATATATATATATATATATATATTAATTTTGATTTTTTTAAATTAATTTATTTAAATAATTCTAACATAATTTTTAGTCATGCCCGGTTTTATTTGGTCAGAATGACATTCTTTTTATAATGATATTCTTTGAAAATACAAGTCATAAACTAATAAAAAGTCTTACTTCTCGAAGAATAATAAATGTTTAGATACAAGTTAAAAAAATTTCATCACATCCTTGAAAAAATAAAAAAATTTATATTTTATTTTATTGGAATATACTATTACATATACTCTTATCATTTTATTATATATTATTCTACCAGAATATGAAAATAAACAGTGCATTTTTTTTCGAAGATCGGTGACCATTGACGATTGTTCATCTCCATCTCACACATTCATCCAACCTTCAGGTCATTGATCATCATGTCTTTCATGCATTCTATGAGAATAATTGTCATGAAATTGAATTATGTAAGAATAAAACTATATGAGAATACTTTTATACGACAAAAATAAAACAATTTTAGTAATTCTAAGAGAATTCATACCACATGCTAGAACCAAGTAACACAAATAAGGAACTCGGAAATTATTTTTGTGTTCTTCAAGAATTTGAACATCAAGTTCTTTTTCAGACATTTCTACAAACACCTGGCGTGCAATATTCTCATAGAATTATTTTAGTGTTCTTCAAGATTTCTGAACCGCCATGACTTGTTGGAATCACATAATTACTATTCACTGAGAAATATTTCCACGAAAAAAAATTAAATAAGAAAGTAAATTAGGAGAAAGAAAGTGGAACAACCACCTGTATTTGCAACAATTCAATATCATAAAACAGATTATAGCTTGTTCATAAACAAGTGGAACATATATCAGCAGCGAGAATTTGGGAGAAAGAAAGTAAATTAACTGTTGCAGCCTCATCCCTGAAAGACGATGTTAACCATGGATCAACCACAGGTAGCAGAAACCACATTCCACAAAAATCGCTGGCTCTAGGTGGCTTTGTTGGTAAAGTGAACGACGCTGCTTCCAGTAGCGACACTCCACTTCATTCTTGCACTGGGAGTCGAGGGCAGATCCCATACCCGCAGGGAGGTAAGGCGACTACATCACCGGCGGGGACACCAAGGAGAACGTTTAAATGGCTGTTCACACCTCCGTCCCCGGCAAAACCGATCATGTCGGCGATACGGAAATGATGGGAGACTAAAAAAGAAAAGTCGGTTGCCATACAAGAAGATTACCAGAAGGGCTAGTGCAAACAACGGTGAGGGTCAATAGAATATTGGGTTTTAAAACTAATATTCCTAAATTAAAGGGATGTTATTAATTGATATATATATATATATATATATATATATATATATATATATATATATATACCATAATTAATTAATTGTAAGATTACATATTTACCCTTTTAAAATGATTAGCCTACAATGATTCCAACATTCATATAATAAATATTTAGAATACATGAACCTCTCTCTCTCTCTCTCTCTCTCTCTCTCTCTCTCTATATATATATATATATATATATATATATATATATATATATATATATATATATATATATATATATATATATATATATATATATATATATATACACACACTAAAAAAAATCTTTTACTTATAATTCGCCCATAAAATAAAGCCTATATGTGGCTCACATAGAACATTTGCTTTAAAAAGGAGATAAAAGGTAAAAGGGTTTTATACTTTTATGGCATGATCTCAAAAGGCTCGTCTCTTTCTAATGCATAGACATTGTGCCATAGATTGAGTTATATAGGCAACCAAGTGACTAAGAGACGTCCACTTCAAAACGCATTCTTGAGAGGACCACACTTTTTGATAGCACGTATGCAATATCATAAAGTTATTCATTTGTTCATGATTTATAATTTATTATATACATGATCGTAGAAGATATTAATTAGATCAATTATGATTCATAATGATGTAAACCCAAACAAAATCAAATGGCCGAACAACTAAATGTTTCACAACTGCTTATATGACTAAATGAAAGGGTAAATATACAATCTCTATAAAGCAAAGATGATAATGCTGAGGTTTTAACTTATACTTACTTGAAAATGAGAACCTACGTTCTGATATACCTTTTACATGTTTTACATTGCCATGCAATTTATAGCAATCTTCATTTTTGCAAAGGTTTGATCATATAATAGACAATAGACAAATGTGGACGTATCTGACAGCAAATGTTTACGAGCTTCTAACTTTTAGGTTTTAACAAAAAAAATCAATTTAAACTAAAATATTCATTTAGGAATATGGGTATTTAGCTTCTAGTTTAAACAATAATCTTCAAATCTAAAAAGCTACTTAATTATCGTTTAAGAAAAAACTATTAAGTTTTTTTTAATCAATTTTTAGAATTGTTCTTAAAAATATATGTATGTATTTTTCTTTAATAAACAATTGTAATTTTACATATTTCAAAAGCTTTCAACTATTTTTGTCAAATATTCATAAAAATTAAAATTTAGAACTCTCAACTACCAGCTACAAATTACTAACTAGTTTTTATGAAAGGCACCTTATATCTTTCATACTCATTTATTGTTAGCTTTTTACATGCTTTAGTAGTGATTACTTACGAATTAATCGTTTTAGTGGTAATCACTCGGAAAGTAGTGTTCCATAAAAATTTAGGACATGTTCAAATCTCATATGCTTCCATTTTAAGATTGCATACAACTCATAAAAGAACCATGACAATAAAGAAAGTAATATTATAGATCCAAAAAAAAAGATGGCTACTTTCACTTCTTGACAAATAGAATTTCACAATTAGTAAGATTAACATATATGACTTTGGGCTTATTTATAAGCTAGTGCCCACTTTATTTTTAAAGGAATTTAATATTTTCCATTCTCCATTCATCTTTACGCCTAGAAATGAAACTATCAGCCTTTACGTTCACGTCGGGGCTAGGAAAAGATATTGGGCTGGGCCCAAACGAATCTTCAACGTCGATCGCAGTTGATGTTGATGTTGATGGTGATCGGAAATCAACGGGTCCATGCTCCGGTGAACTACAAACAGATTCATGAATGCTCTTTGACTTAACAGAATCCCCTCGGAGTTCGAATTTCATCGCTGGCGGTGGTGGGGTTGGAATTGAAATCATAGGCGAGTGTGAGCCGCTGAGAAGAAAATCGTCACTGTCATAGAAATTGCTTGTTTTTGTCGGTAGAGGCGGTTTGTCTGTGCCCGCAGAACGCCAGCGGAGAGCTTCTGGTTTCCGTTGCAACGGCTGAGATGGAGATTTTATTTGGCTCATACGCTTCGACTCTTGCTTCAGTGTGACTGGAACAGTGGACCTCCAAGGTGGAGAAATAGCTGAGGAGGAATTCACATGCTTGCTTTTCGTTCCAGTTTTGAAAAAACCCGTGATGGTTGAAGATGGCGAAGGTGGAGGTGGTGATGGTGGTGGAGAGATTTTTGATGGAAGACGCTTCGTCTTACGGACTGTCTTAAATATGGCATTGAAAATAGTCCTAAGTGGTGGAGGCGGCGGAACCACTGTAACGGTAGGCGCAGGCGGCGGAACCACTGTAACGGGAGGCGCAGGCGGCAGCACCGGCGGTTGTATAGACGGAGTGACCGGCTGTATATATGTCGGTTTCTGTCTGCTTTTTCGCTTCCTCTTCCTCTGATCATCCACTGAATCTATTTTCGTAGCCAGTTCCGATGTAGACTCACTTAATGTCCCTTCAAGTTTGTCATGCTTCTGATGCAACCGGTGTTCCGATGGCACCAACAAAGGTGGAGGCGGAGGCATTGTTGAAGATGAAGGATTTTGGGATACTATCTGTATCTTGTCAATTCGGCTCGTAACATCATCGACCGTTTCATCCCGCCCAAGACTCCGAGAGGATCTCCGCCTCCTTGTCTTGACGCTGACGGAAAGCGGTGGAGCCGGAGACGGAGCCGGAGGTGAAAGAAGACGCAATTGTACCATGCTCACCGGCACATTTCGACGGAGTTTAGTACTTCCCTCCGCATGCACTTCCCCTGCTTCCCTCCGCCGAGGTCGGTGGCGGATATCACCGGAGATCGTTTCAGATCGATACATATCCTCCTTTCCCCCTCCTCTCTGCGGTGAACGGTTGTTAACCGATGAAGAATTCTGAATATCCACCTCAGAATCATCGTAAAACCTTATTCCGTTCTCGCCCTTCTCCCTCAATGATTCAGATTCCCGCCTCAGATCCGGGTACGATCTGCTGCTTCTTCTTAATCCACCATTAACCTGCTTGTGCTCCTCATACTCATAACTTCCCGGCACGAGATTGTTCACTGGATTGGTAGCGTTTGCCGTCGACGAAGTGTTGTTGTTCGTTGAAGCAAAAACACCGCAAATAATGGCAAAGAATACAAGGAAAACGTTAAGTGAATCCCAATTGGATTTGAGAAAAGTTGGTTTGATGGTTTTTGGAATATGTGATTGGAGTGGATGGAGGAAGAAGAAGAGGAGGAGCAACACAAGAATTGGGAGGAGGATGAGAATCACCGGTTCGATGGATGGATTACGGCGGCGTGTAGTGGTGATGGGTGGCTGGAACCAGGCGGTTGGTTCAGAGCCGTCATCCTGTTCCATCGTGTAAGTTTGGATTCAGAGATTCGATTTGAAGTTGAAATGTTTGAAGATATATAAAGGGATACAAGAAAAACAAAAGATTCCCATAGATGTCCAATGAATTACGAGTTCCATGTTTTTTTGTACTTTGTCGAAGTCCATTAAAAAATACAAATTGTGCATTCACAGGTTTTTTATTTAAAGAAAATTGATTTTTCTTTTAAAAATAATATTTTAAATTCTAGTTTATAAGCTTGTCACTAAATTTGTTTCTTTTTTTAGTAAAACAAGAATTCGATTTTTGATAACTTATTAATTTTCAAACAGTCTCTTTTTATTGTCCAGTTATATATACATTTATTAGGTTATTTTGTTTTTATTAACTATTATGTGTTAGAATGTACAGATCTGAACAAACGGATGAAATTAATCAATGCACATGATTTGAGGGTGTATGATATTACAATGGGATAACATATACCATATAATCACACAAATGTTAGCAAATGATTATTTTGGACAATTAACTACATTTATAAAAGGAAATTTTCGGATTTTTAGAGATGATTAATTTTCTTAATTTAAAAAATCTGAATTTTGTTAATTAATTCAATCTTAATTCTAACGTAATTTGAATACATAACTGATTTTATTCTGTCAGAATATTTTTTTGTTAAAATGATGTTCTTTCATAATTTTATTCAATTAGAATATTATTGAAGAATAACAACATTTTTGAATCCGAAATTGAAAAGTAACAACATTTTAATATATTCTTATACATCTTAAATTAAATACAAATTCATACATATTCTTACAGACTAAAAGTCTTATATTTTAATATAATTATACATATTCTAAAATAATATCAACAAAAATGAATAAAATTCTTAAAAAATAATAACATTTTAAAATTGTGAGTATAATTAAAATTTATTCATTCTTCAAGTTATTCCTATTAGATCTTCAACGCATTCTTCCAACCATTCCTATCACAAATACAACAAAAATTAATAATGATTAAAACCATGTTACTTGCAATTAACTATCACTCAATATATTCTGGTAGAATATATAGAATATGACAGAATACATAGAATACATTCTGACAGAATACATAGATTTTATTCTGTCAAAATACATTCTGACATAATACATAGAATACATTCAAAAGTATTGTATTTACTGCTAATATAATTTTAGATTCCAAATATACAATAACGTGGGACAATAGAAATTGAAATTCAAAATCACAAATTGAACCAAAATTGTTGATAAATTATTCCTTTTTATATCAGCTCAGATACCAATTGTTGGAAATATAAAAAACTGATCAACACAACAAAGGCTCGGATACCAGTTACTGTGTGACAGATATATAAGTTCTAAAGAGATAAGATGCGGATATATATATATATATATATATATATATATATATATATATATATATATATATATATATATATATATATATATAAAGAATAGGAATTGCGGAATAAGTATAAATATGAAAGCTATAAATGACCGAAAGCTATAATAATATAAATGACTGTATTTAAATGACGTAAAGCTATAAATAATATAAATGATTGTATTTAAATAACATAAAGCTATAATAAATTATATAAGTATATAAATATATATCAAGTAGGTTCGTCAATAAATTGACTGAACTGGACTGATGGAACGACCGATCGGTATTTGGACTCTTGGAACGACTGGTCGGTATTTGGACTCTTAATTGGAATGACTAGTCGATATTAGGACTCTTGGAACGACTGGTCGGTATTTGGACTCTTGGAATGATTGGTCTATATTTGGACTCTTGGATCTTAATAGACTTTGTTTCTATTTGTTCAAAGATCAATCCGATGTTTGATAAGTAACAATAAGTTCATTCAAATCTCGGTTTTATGTAAAACAACTTGTTTACATAAAAGTACAAAATACATGAGTTTATGTATTTGTATTTGAGGTATGTTTGGGTAAAAACATGCACACGGGTCGTATAAGATATGGCACAAGTAACACGGGTCATGTAGGAAGGTTTAGGAGGGTTTTCTTGATGATGATCATGAACACGGGCCGTGTTGGATTTCAGATTGGATTAACACGGGCCGTGTTGAAGTACCAGATGCAAACAGATGAGTACACATGTCGTATCTGATATAAGGCATGCTGAACACGTGTCGTGTTCACGCAGGAGTCAATTTCAGGATTTTTGTGATTTGAAGGTAAGTTTTGTTTGTGATGTATTGGCTAAGGTAATGGTGTTATGGTGTTTTGAGGATGTTTTCTAGGTTGTTTAGAGGTTGGAAGGGGGTTGATATAAGGTGGTGATGATGATGAAATTTCTATGAAGATGATGATGAATAGTGATGGGTTTTGTTGTTGATCTTGATGCAGAAGGTTTTAGGGTGTTTCATGGTTGTGTTATTGGTAGTTTTGATGTAAGAGAAGTGTTGTGTGGTGAATGGTGTGATGAACAAAGGTGGTGAAGATGAAGAACCTTGAGTTTCAATGAAGAAGATGAAGATGGTTGATGGTGTTCTTCATTTAGCTTGTTGATGATCTTGGTGTTCTTCACTTCATTGTTGTTTGATCTTTGTGTTCTTCACTTTCTCCAGGGATGAAGATTGAGATGGTGTGGTTTTACAAAGGAAAACTCACTATAACATATGAATCTCTCTTACTCTCTTCTATTCTCACCAACACTAACACACACTACATACACATGTATATATATGAGAAACAAATATCTTCCCGCACTTGATTTGTTAGTGAAAGAGTAATGATTGGTGATGCAAGTTGTGGCAGTGGTCTAGGAGCAAAAAACGTGTGATGAGGTTTTGCTTCTGATATCCTTTGCTTTGTTGACTTTTCTTGGTTTGACTATTCAACATTGTTGACTTTTCACACAAAGATATATATATATATATATATATATATATATATATATATATATATATATAGGGTTAGGTTCATGTGAGACGGCCTAATTTTTGTGAGACCGTGAGACGCATTTTTTTATTTTTTTTATTTTTATTTTTTATTTTTTTTTAGTTAATTCAAGTTCCGAAAATAATATTTAAAAAAAGAATTTTTTGATTTTTCCATTTATTTTGCATTTTAAAATTATTTTTAGAATATGTACAGTGTAATATTCTATTCAGAATATTTCACATATTTTCAAAAAAAATGAGATTTTTTTTATTTTTTTTATTTTTTTTTAGTTAACTCAAGTTCCGAAAATAATATTTAAAAAAAGAATTTTTAGATTTTTCTATTTATTTTGCATTTTAAAATTATTTTTTAGAATATGTCAGTGTAATATTCTATTTAGAATATTTCACGTATTTTTAAAAAAAAACGGAATTTTTTTTTTTTTTTAGTTAATTCTAGTTCCGAAAATAATATTTAAAAAAGAAAAAACATCATAAATGGTCCCTGTGGTTACCCAAAATCTGAAGTTTAGTCCCCGTGGTTTAAAAACCTCATAGATGGTCCCTGTGTTTTCAAAACTTTTGATGTTTGATCCTTTTTGCTAACTCCGTTAAGTTTGTCCGTTAACTGAAGGGTATTTTTGTCATTTCACAACCACAGGGACCATTTATGATGTTTTCTTGTATTTTTTAAAAAAATAAAAAAATTAAACATAAGTAAATATATAAAATCTCTCTCTCTCTCTTTCTCTCTCTCTCTCTCTATCTCTATCTCTCTCTCTCTCTCTCTCTCTCTCTCTCTCTCTCTCGTTGACATCGATTCCTCCCCTCTTCTTCCTTGGTACCCCAGTAACCCTCGTCCCCCTTTGATAAGATTCTTGAACCAGGTTTCATTCTTCCAGGATTCATTCATTCGTCATCAAATTTCTATCCTTTTTTCGGTGTTATCTGACCTGGGGTTTTTCTGTTTTGCCTCGTTTTGTCGGTGTTATCCCAAAATCAAACCATAAAAATCCCAAAAAATCAAATTGATGTCCTGTAAAGTGGGAAGAACAGCGATCATCATCATCTGGTCCATCTGAATCGATGTCACCATGATGCCGATGAATAAGAACGAAAGAAGATGGAGGAATCGATTTCACCTCTTTAATATGCCTCTCTCTGTAAACGAAATCGAAGCTGACACCCACATCCAATACCTTATATCCACTTCTCCTCTTTCGCCATGATGTCAACGATTTCCCCTATTATAGGCTTGATCTATAATTTCTTCGTGTTTGTTTCTATTGTCTGAGGGTTTTATAACGGAGAATTTTCCAAATTCGATGAATGGTGGGTTTTCCGATCTAGTTGCAGGTTTGAGGCAACAGTCTCCTATGGTGATGGCGGTTTGAGTTGCATGTTTCAGAACAAGAAAAAAAAGGAAGGAGAGGTGGAGTATATGGTGTTTTTGCACTTCAGAACATATTAGATGAATGATGGGTTTTTCGATCTGGTGTTGGTGATTAGAAGGCATCATGGGGTTGGAGAGTTATAAAGATCTCCCTAGATCTTGAGGTCAACGAGAGAGAGAGAGAGACCTTTTATATATTTAATTATGTTTAATTTTTTCTTTTTTTAAAATATACGAGAAAACATCATAAATGGTCTCTATGGTTGTGAAATGACCAAAATACCCTTCAGTTAACGGACAAACTTAACCCCGGTTAGCAAAAAGGACTAAACTTCAAAAGTTTTGAAAACACAGGGACCGTCTATGAGGTTTTTAAACCACGGGGACTAAACTTCAGATTTTGGGTAACCACAAGGACCATTTATGATGTTTTTTCTTTAAAAAAAGAATTTTTGGATTTTTCCATTTATTTTTGCATTTTAAAATTATTTTTAGATTTGGTCTCACGATCTCACAAAATTAGAATGGTCTCAAATGAACCTGAACCTATATATATATATATATATATATATATATATATATATATATATATATATATATATATATATATATATATATATTGTTGAAACTGTTCAGTCGCACAGCTAATTTTCTTGTCTATGCATTTTCGTCATTCGCGTGTTTTCATATTTTCCGTTTGATCACGAATTTATGCAACCTGAAATAACTGATAATATTTGTTAGATAATATAAAAACAACTCGTCTTATTTTAGTGATGGTCACATACAAAAACATTTTTCAACAAAAATAATACATAGACAAATTAATTACCTTTTTAAACAATTACATAAAACATGTGTTGCTAGTAATTATGATAGAATGCATACCACAAGGTTAAATTCTTTAGATTCTCTTTCAGACATTTCAACAAACACTTGTTAGGCATTATCATCAAACAAGTCAAAAACCATATTTGATTTACTTGCAATAGTTTACCTATAAACATAATTTCCAGCAACATATTTGATTTAGAATGCATACCATAAGGTTCAAAAGTATTGTATTTACTTGCAATAGTTTACCTATAAACATAATTTCCAACAACATACATGATTTAGAAGCAAAATTCCAACAATAGTATGTCTACAAACTCAATTTCAATAGGCGCATCAGGATAGATGAATGGGAAGTGATTCGTACAAGAAACAAAAAAATGTATAAATCGTTATTGTTCCCTTCCATGAATCAAATATTGATATTCTCTTAAATCAAATTTGTTGAAATCAGGTTATACTATCTTTTTTTTATATAGTTTTGCATTTTTAAATTTGTAGAATTCATTGGTTATTTTCTCACTTTTCGTTTCGCATGCCAAGTGTTTGATGAATTGTCTGACCCAACCAACATTGCAAATAAATTGTTTTATGATAATATTTTATTGCCGTAATTATTTTGTCAGAATTGCAACTTGCTAATCAATTTCAAAATTTTACTTCTGCTTCTCTTCTACTCTTGTACTTCTATTTTGTTAGTTATTGAGAATGGTTTTTGGCACTAGTATTCATCTAGGGAGTTGATCCGTACACAACAATTTTTCTCCATACACAACAATTGGTGCTTTAAAATGTTGTATTGTACAACTATATAATGCATGAATTGTTGTGTATGGCAAAAAATTGTTGTGTACGAATCACTTCCTATCCATAAACCAAACTGATTTATTTTGTTCTAACAATATTTAATTCAAATGTGCGATGCTTACCTTCACAGCAAAGAGAGTTGATGATGCAAATGATGGCGGAGGTCATAGAGAAACATCAAGAAGATAAATTAACCATCTCATTTCTTCTTGATTTTCGAAACAAGGTTCGACGATCATTACCTCAAAAGATCATGGATGCTGAAACATGGTTGCAAGATGAAGATCTCTAGCTTTGATTTCGAGTTCGTGATGGTGGGCTGGTAGAGGAGACTAGGTTTTTTGAGGTCGGTTGTTTGAAGATAAAGAGGGAGAAGACTAGGTTTTAGGAAGTTAATGAATTACCATAATTAAATAGGTAAAGATTACCATAATACTCTTAAATGATTTATTTGATGATTTATTATTTCCTCAATTCTCATTGGTGCATACATGCACACAATAGTTGCGAGAAACATTTGAACCTAGCTCTCTCTCTCTCTCTCTCTCTCTCTATATATATATATATATATATATATATATATATATGTATATATAAAGAGGGAGAGAGAGAAGGGGGTATGTTAATTAAATAAGGCCGAGGCATTATAGGAAACAATAATATTGTTAAATCGAATCCTAACTTTTGATATAGTGAACTTGAAACCTTTCTCTCTCTCTCTCTCTCTCTCTCTCTCTCTCTTAAATGCATGATCTTAGCTCTTTCTTCCGATGATGTTCTTCTCCAATACTTCCCCTCATCGATCTTCTTCTCCAAAGCAGTGTTAGATCCTTCATCGATTCAATTTCCCCCAAAATTAACACCACCGCATTCCAAATATGAGGATTATTCATCGGTCCACATCTCGTCTCATTACCGCCTCTAAATCTGGATCCAATCGGTCCAGCTGTCATCATCGATGATCATCAATCGATGTGAAAATCGTAAATCCTCAAATGATCTAGGCTTGATTATCTTCGATCATCAAAAGATGAAGGTGTGGCGTGGCTGGGGTTCAAGGCGTTAAATATGTTTGTCAGCATCGAGGCTCCCAATGAGTTCTCCTTCCTCTTCCATCTATGACGAAGTCAGTCCATTCTTTATACCAAATTTAATCAGGTGTGAAATACTTTACCTTGATGTATGCGTATCTGTGTATCGATTATTTAGCGATGACTTGATGAATGTTTTGCGTTTGTAATTCTATTGCATTGGGTTAAATTCTCTTAGTTTTGAACTATTTTAATCATCTGATTCGCTAAAGTTATGAACTATTTTAATCATCTAATTACAGTTATGAATTTGTGTTTGTTGTTTTAGTTCTCGATAAGTGTTGTGTTCTATGGGATTTTAATTTTCTAGCATTTTACATTATTTTATAGTTGGATACACTAATTTTAAATTTGACAAGGCAACATACAAGAGATGCTAAATGATTTGAATGCTCAAGTCAGCACACCAAAATCTGAGTATACAGCACTCACTGAAGAATCTCGTGAGGTAACTTTCCACTTGCAAAACATGTAGTTGTATTTGCTAGAATTTTATTATTTGTTAGAAATCATCAAGTAAAATCATGCATTCATGACATTTTGGATACTTTCTAGCTAAATTGATATTATAAGTCAAAACACATGTATCTGCAAAGTATAAGATTTAGCTTAAAATTTGATAATTGAATTGGGAAAGAAGGAATGAAATGAGAAAAACTTGTTTGGTTTGCATGGTGTAATGGAATATTTGATTCTTGAAGGAATTTTATTTCTTCCATTTGTTAATTTTCACTCCTTATCATGGAATAAGCAATTTTTCCTTATGATATGATAAAGTTGTGTATTGTTTTGGATATGGAGATTCCAGCTCTAGGAAAGGGGCTAACTATTCTTGATTGGAGTTTTTTGCATGGACTTTCTAGATATTAATGGTTTGTTATTTTTATTTACTTTATGATGTTCTTTAAAGCATCTAACAAAAAAAGTAAAAAGTAACAAAATAAATACTTGAATTATTTTTTGTTCACAACATAACAATTTTTGAGCATTTGAATTACATGTTATTCACATGTAAATCACAAGTGAATCACATATTAATTACATGTGATTCACATGTAATTCACATATGAATCACATGTAAATCACAAGTGAATCACATGTGATTTACATGTAAATCACAAGTGAATCACATATGAATTACATGTGATTCACGTATAATTCACATATAAATCACATGTAATTCACATATAAATCACAAGTGAAGTACATATGAATTACATGTGATTCACATGTAATCACAAACGAATTACGTATGAATTACATGTGATTCACATGTAATTCACATGTAAATCACATATAAATTACATGTGATCCACATATAAATCACATGTAATTCATAATTGAGTGACATGTAATTCACATGTAAATCATTATTGAATCACATGTGAATCACAAGTGAATCATATATTAATTACATGTGATTCACATGTAATTCACATGTAAATCACAAGTGAAACACATATGAATTGCATATGATTCACATGTAAATCACAAACAAATAACATATGAATTACATAGGATTCATATGTAAATCACAATTGAATCACAAATGAATTACTCCTATATATACACACATGCATTTTGTGAGAGTTTTATTCGCTAATTATTTTTAAAAAAAATTCTTGTGAATTTCACATTTGGATGTTAAAAGATATAAACACATTTGAATATCACATTATATAATCACATGTTAATATTACGCGATATAATCATATGTGAATCCTAAATGATATATACATATGCGTTTTTGTGAGTGTTCTTGCATTAATCAATTTTTTTTTTAATTTTCTTGTAGATTTAGAAGATTTTTTTGAAAATATTGAAGATGTGAAAAGTGATATATTAAATAAAATATGGAAATTTTGACACGAAGAAAATGATAACACATAGAATCTTGATAGCATTTTTTTTTTATATTTTCTTTTATATCGAATAAAAGCAGTTGTACAATTGTGTTTATAGATTATTAAGTAAAAATGAGTTTATTTTATGAAAAAATGTACAAATATCTTCTTGAAATGTTAAATTTTTGGTTAAAAAATATAGTTTTTTTTTGTTAAATCTTCCAGTTTTTTTTTAATTTATAGATTTTTAAAAGTTTATTGTTTTAAAAAAACTGCAGATTTTTAAAAAAAATGTTTTTTTATATTTTCCTTTTAAGTTCGAGTTTCTAAAAAAATCAAAAATTGGAATTTTTTTTTTTAAAAAAAATTGAAAAGTATTTTTTTTAAATATCAGAGAAATTGATTTATTATGTTAATTTTAAAATCCTTTTCATAATATTTCTAATAACACAAAAAATTAAACATTAAATGAGATTGGTAAAACAACGATCATGCTCTTAATTAGTTAATTTTGATCCAACGCTCCACTTTTAGTTTTTGGGAAACTATAAGTTCTCAACGGATTTCACCCCATATATATATATATATATATATATATGGAAAATGAATGATTAGGGCAACACATATTTGAACCAATGAAAACATTACAAGACATCACTTCCACAATAACTTCCACAATACATTACTTGTGAAGAAAAAAATGGACACGTGTCATTTAATTATTGGTTCCGGTAGATGTTGCCCTAGTTATTTGTTTTCCATAGAACTCATTCCTATATATATATATATATATATATATATATATATATGTGTGTGTGTGTGTGTGTGTGTGTGTGTGTATATATATATATATATATCAGAAGGACATTTTAGTTTTTTGAGGAACCAAAACCATAATGAAACTTGTTCAAAATGACCATTAACCCAAAAGTTTAGTGATTTTGACATTTTTCCTAAAATAATGCAAACCATAAGCGCCATTTTTGAAGTTTGTTTTGCTTTTTTATTAATATTTATATAACATTAATTTCCTTGGATGAATCGAATTAGGGTTTTGGATGGTTAAAAGGTTAGAATTTGGTGAAAAGGGGGTCCTCGCAACGTGAGGCTTGGAGGCTCACAACGTGAGGAAGGCCGCATGAATATTTCATCCGGGACTGAGCTCACAATGTGAGCAATAAGATCTCATGACGTGAGGAGCGCTGCAGTCGAAGCCCATAAAGTTTTAGGGTTTCCCACATATTTAAGCCACCTTATCTCGGTTTTAGGGTTCATTTCTCAGCCTCCACTTTCCCATAACTCAGAAAACACTAACCCTAATCCATCTAGGTGATTTTGAATCCATTTATGGTTTTGGTGGCTAGAAAAAGAAAAGGAAGAGGTTCTAGAGAGTTGGTTCAACAAGGAGGTTTCATCATCATCATCTTATGCATGTTTTGGACCATTATAAGTATCCAAGATCAAATCTTTATAAGCTCAAATTTCTAAGTCTAGGTTATACGCTCCTTTTTTTATGTTTGGGTGGGATTGCTTGCATAGGGTCCATAAAGTTGGCAACTTTATGGATCATTGACTCATTCACTTCATTATAGTCGGTGAATCTGAGTTTTGGTGAAGTTTGGGACTCCAAGTTTGAGTCTAGATCTCATTTTCCCCACTTTTGGTCTAATAAGAGTTTGAGTCATGCATTAGACTTGCATGACTACAAAGCTTCAATTTTTTTCATTTTTTGGGTATTGGAAGACCCCTTGGAAAGTCCCAAGTTATGGTTGGAAGGTTAAGAGCTTAATATCTTAAGTTAATTTGTTCAGATCTCACGACGTGAGGTTTAGGACCTTCACGTCGTGAGGATGTTGGTCACCCCGTCTATTTTGTCCAGAATAGGTCATGAAGTGACTCAAGGATGGGTCATGACATTAAGGAGTCTAGAGTCTTCTCGATGAATTGAGTTGACTCGTTGAGTCGGGACTGGATCGAGTTGGTCCTCACGACGTGAACATGGTCTGGTCATGACGTGTGTAGCACCTGGTTCTTGGTACGTGTTCTTTTGTTAAAAACTTTGCATTTTGGCCTTGGACTCGGCGAGTTGAAGGTCCAACTCGCCGAGTAAAAGCGAGAAGGGACACGGGACTTAAGTGGTGGACTCGGCGAGTCGGGTCTCGGACTCGGTGAGTAGACCCTGTTTGGACAAAAACACTAATCTGAGGGTTTGCACCCAATTTAAACACCTTAACTCGGCCTCCTTAGTCCCATTTGCTCCCAAAAGACCCCCGTAGCAAACCCTAGCTGTTATTGAAGCAATCTAAGGCATTTGGAGTGACTTTGGTACTTTTGTGATCCAAGGAGGGAAGGAAAAGCTTGAAGGAACAAGAGGAGGCTAAAGGGATCCGAGTTTGTGCACCATTTTCAGCTCATTGAAGGTAAAAAGCCTGTACCTTGCTCTTCCATTTGCTAAATCCCATTTTGTGAAGTTTTAGGGCTTTTCTACGCCATTTTGGTCACCAAACATGATTGCAAGCATGGTTTGGAGTTGATGTTTCAGATCTAGGCCCTTAGAGGGGTTACAAGGCAGAAAGGAGTGGCTCTTGCACTCAAAGAAGGCCCCATGCTTTGAGAGGGCTTGTTTAAGGACCTTTTAAGCTCAAAGTCCCATGCAAGCACGTAAAGGTTGTAACTTTATGTGCTAGATCGATTGTAGAAGCATAGATCTATCTTTTGATCAAAGGTTGTACGTCAGAAATCGAAGATTTAGTGAGTGGTTGTGACCAACTCGACGAGTCCGTTCTTAGACTCGGCGAGTCCAAGGTTCTGTCCCATATCAGTTGAGGGTCATAAGGACCCAGTTGAGTGTGGAAAGGTTTTAAGGGGGTCCCATGGAATGACCCAACGTTTTGGACTAAGCCATTGTTCTGGAAATTCATAGGACTCGACGAGTGCATGAACAGACTCGGCGATTCCAAGGCAATGTTCTTAAGGATGAAGATAAACTCAACGAGTTGTTCATACAACTCGGCGAGTCAAGGACAGGACCTGTGTATCAGTTGATGATGAACTCGACGAGTTGTTCATACAACTCGGCGAGTCGAATGAGGATTTAGTCGTTGTTCATTTAGAAGGAAAACTCGCCGAGTCATCGCCTAACTCGACGAGTAGAGTCGTGTATGAGGTCTAATGGAAGGATAGGGACTCGGCGAGTTGTCAAGCCAACTCGACGAGTCAGGTCAACTAGAAGTTGACTTTGACTTTGACTTGGTCAGGGGTAAAATTGTCATTTTACCCTAAGAGTAGATGTCAGTTTCTGACTAAGTGTTTTGTGGGAATTATAGCCGGAGGATTTCTGGAGCAGCAGCGGCAGCAGTCAGAGGATTCCCGCACAGTTCAGTAGCTACTACGAGGTGAGTTACCTTCCAGTAGCGGTGGGTCTACGGCCACAATGTCAGCCCACCAGTAGGGATCGTATGTTAGATGTTTGTCTTTGTGATATTCATCTGTGTTGCTACTACCTGATATGTTATATGCTAGCGTGATATGATATGTGATAGTGATAGAGTTCGGTTTTTAGGACCGAAGGGTAGGTTAGGCACCCCATATATGCCTAACTATATGTTATGATATGTTTAGTTGCTAGCATGTTATGTTATATGAAATAGAGGTAGTAGGAGGGGGAAAATTCCCCGAGATTCGGTTGTTAGGACCGAAGGGTATGTCGGACACCCCAGATATGTCTGACAATATATTATGTTATGATATATGTGATAGTAGTAATAGGGGGTGAAATAGTCCCCGAGGTTCGGTTGTTAGGACCAAAGGTAGTCAGCACCCCAAAATAGCTCGACATGGGTAGGTCAGCGCCCCAGAATGGCTTGACACGGGTAGGACGGCACCCCAGAATGGCCGCATGGGTAGGTCGGCACCCAGAATGGTTGTACGGGTAGGTCGGCACCCCAGAATGGTCGTACTGGGTAAGTCGGCCACCCCAGAAATGCCTGGCAGTATGTATGTGATGTGATTGTATGGTATGTGGTATGATGGGGGAACTCACTAAGCTTTGTGCTTACAGTTTACAGTTTTGTTTTCAGGTACCTCTTAAGCGAAGGGGAAGGAGCTGGCGCGGTAGCGGCACATCATACACACACATTGGTTTTCCGCATCATGAGATGTTCTGGGATTGTACTCTGACATTATTATTATTTTCATGCTTTGGTTTTCAGACACGAGATATGTTTTTATGAAATGATATGATCGGATGATGTTTTACTACAAATGTTTTGCAAACCACTTAATTTAAATGAAATTTTTGGGCGTGAAAATTGGGTCGTTACAACATGAGAACCCGTTATGGAGTTTGGACTATAGATTTTTGGACCATGTTGGGCCTTGGTATTTTGATTTGGACTTATTGTCTAGCATATTGGGTTTCTTTGGATTTAGGCCCATGATAGGTTTTGGGCCTAATTTTGAGAACTGGGTCATACTTAGGCTTTGGGTGATCATTTTGGAATTTAGGCCTTTGGATTGTTGGTTTGGGCCTAGGCTTTGGGCCAAGTTGGGTAAAGGGTAAAAAGGTATTTTACCCTAGTTTGTACATTTAGTTTTTGGATATAGCTTCTAAGTCCATAACTTTATTTGGTATGTACTTGACCCAACTCGGCATGGTCCATTTGGGTTGCACTTCACCCGAACAATTTATGGATAATCTTTTGATAATAGTATAAGTTATGATTTATTAATATATTATAAGTTCTAATATATTAATATAAAATCATATTATTTAATTAGTGTTGATCTATAATTAATCTAGAATTAATTTAGAGATCAAAAGTATGACTAATTAAATATGAGCTCTTGTATTTATATAGTGTGGGCTAATGCTTATTTGGAATAAGCTAGGCTTGCATGGAAAGTCCATGGATACTCCATGGAGCTTTAACCCACGGATCTCATGGAAATGAAAAGACATGGGTATTAGGGTTTACATGGATGTAACCCTAATCCACTACACTATATAAAGGAGGCTTTAGTTCTTGAAATCACACTAGTTGTGGTGAGTATACTAAAAGGGATGATTTCAAGAAGGTTGTGACTATTCTCTCAAGTTTCCAAAGTTTATGGTGATTTGTGACTTCCATTTGAGGCATCCACATTATTGGTGCTAGGATCTCAAACTCCAAGCAATCAACTACAACTACAAGGTAAGTAATTCTACTAGCTTTATTTGGTTCAAGTACCCTATGCCATGCTAGTTAGGATAAGAACCTTGGAAAAATAATTATTTGCATGTATCTTAGTCAAACATAGATCCAATGTTTCTAGGGTTGCATGTACACAATAGGAGTGTTAGAATGCTCAAAACCCATCATTAGTGTGGATCAGATCTGTTGGATTGGGTGTGTAAACCCAAAACTATATTTGGTATGTACTTGACCTGATAGTAGCATGGTCCTTTTGGGTTGCCTTCACCAAAGCAACTTGTTGGGATGAATAATGGAGAAAGAGGATAAAAGTGATTTATTAATATATTATGAGAATAATATATTAGAGGAAAAATCATATTATTTAATTAATATTCGTCAAGAATTAATTTAGAGTTAATTTTGTGGTCAAAAGAGATTAATAGAATGAAGGGGACTGATATTGTAATTATGTGATAATTTCAAAATGGGCTGAGGAAGTCTTGGATAAGAGGTAGACGAAATCTTATGGGACCCCATAAGGATTTCGTCCAAGGCTATGGATTATGGAAGATTCCTATGGGCTACTTAGAGCCTAAGCAACCGGATTAGGTCTTTGACTGAAACCCTAATTCCTCACCTATATAAGGACCCCCTTGGCATCTTATTTTCGGCTACAAAAAACCCTAGAAGGATCCTAGAGCCGAATTTGAGCCTCCTCCCCTCTCTCTAACGTTCTACAATTGCTTGTGGTGTTTGTGATCGATTAGAGATATTACACTTGTGATACTAAGCTCTCAAAGGCAAGGATCTTCAAGCTACAATTGAAAGGTAACATTCTTACTTGTTTAATTATGTTGATTTCAATTTCTATATGATAGATTTAGGGTTTACAAGCTTTGGATGATTATTGCATGTATAATTAGAAAAACCTAGATCCAAAGCTTTAGGGTTTTCATATGCACCATAGGATTGTTGTTTTGCTCAAAACCCAACAAGATCTTATAATTGATAGATGATTCTTTTGGTGATTGATAGCACGGGGATTTTAGCGGGCCAACAGCCAGAGATTCTTTATGTGAGATTCGGTAGTGCGAAGTGAGTTTCTTCACTGTGTTTAGCGGGTCGAAGGCACCAATGCCAGCCTATGGTTTGTTATGTAGGTTGCTAGATGTCTGTGTGATTCTTGCAAGTGTATGTGCTTGTATGTTTACTGGATGGGGCCCGATGGTTATTCTGTATGCTTGTATCTGGTTATGCGTATATGATTTGTATGTAGGCGGGGCCCATTATACTCAGTGGGTGAAGCCCGATGATTATACAGTATGATATTATTTTTGTGATTTTCGCATATTTTTGTATGTTTCTGTGATTATATGCTTATATGATTTGTATGTGGGAGGGGCCCGTTATATTCAGTAGGCGGCCCGTTATATGAGTTTAGGTGGGGCTCGTTATACTCAGTGGGCGGGGCCCGCTATATGTATGTATGGTATGTGGTATTTTGGGGAACCCACTAAGCTTTGTGCTTACGATTTTCAGTTTATGTTTCAGGTATTTATGTTTTCAAAGGGAAGAGTTCAGGATGATTGTAGAGCACACACCACCTTGTTCCGCATTTTCATGATTTACTTTGATATGATATGATGAGTGATACGTTTGTTTTATTTGGATTTTTATGATAATGTTTTAGGGATACTGGTTTTATTAATTTAAAAATGAAATTTTTGGGTCTTATTTTTGGGATGTATCAAGTTGGTATCAGAGCCTTAGTTTGAGGGATTCGGACATACTCTCGGGTGTGTCTGAACTCAAACTGAGGATTTGGTAATGTTTTCAAACAGAAAAGTATTTTTAAGAAAAGAGTTTTCTAAGATAAGAAAGGGTGTGGTGCTTGCAATCAGACGAGCTCGAGTAACAGTGGCGGACCTTAGTGGGACATTTGGGGTCCTGGGCCACTGCTCGATTTCCGGCACGGAGTGTAAATTTTTTTTTTGGTTTTTTCTATTAGGTGCACCCGCTTGAAGGACGAGGGACACCCCTACTAAAACAGTCTGCGTCCGCCACTGTCGAGTAAGTTTTTCCCAAATTACCCATACATGTTATCTGATATGATTTGATTTATGAATCTGTTAATCGCATGCTAGTTAGGGCTAAGGATGTGCTCAGTTTTTGCATGATAGAATGCTAGGAGAGATGTCTTTTATGCCTATTATATGAGCTTGTAGCCTTGTATGCTAGTTCTGATTAGTCAGTGATATTTTGGTCTGATATGTGATGCCTTGTAGCTTAGATAGCATGGGGTACTAGATTGGGTATAATTTGTATGCGTAAGGTAATCAGCAGCGAGAGTGAAAGTTCCTAGCACAAGTTGTGGTGTGTGAGATTGGATGTTGTTGATTATCATATGGGTTGGAATGCTATTGCACGAATGTTGCTTGCTTTGTGCTTTATTGGACTCTTATATAATAGGAGTTGGCTGCTAAGTGAATATGTTAAGTCACATGTTACAAAGGTTGAATAATCTTAGGGTGAAGGATTTGACCCTATTGCGCAACTCTCGTTTGAGTCTAACCGTTGTAGGGATGAGTATGTTACTCGAAGGATTATCTAAGCTTTGTTGCATGTGATTGTATTCATGAAGTGGGCAACTGACATTATGAGGAGTTCTTCAACAGCTGATGGCAGGGTGAGGTCGAAAACCTAGGAAAGTCTAGGTAGTTCTTCAGTAGGATTTGTTGCGTTGTTTAACGAGTGCTTGGAGTATTAGTTTCAGAATGTGACTTGGAGGATTTGGGATGATTCTTGAGAAAAGTATGAATAGGTATGGAAGGTAGTATTGGGACCGTACTACTGAAATCACAGGATCCATACTCGAATCGGGGAGAGTCTTGGAGAGTCTTGGAAGCCTGTGGGATGAGGATTCTTAGGTATGTTTTGATCTTTTGCATGTTGTTTTTCAGTATGGTGTTGAGCACTCAGTAAGGAGGGTCGGGTTCTGGTTTCAATTCAGGTGCAGGTACTGAACCGATCGATGAGCGGATGCGAGATTTCATCTCGTCGGAGATTACCCGTGGTTAATGGACTCCTGTGATCTTTGGTTCAATCAAGGAATGGATTTTGGAGCTCTTGGATGGTCGTCTCGGGGCCTATCGGGCCGAGATTGAAGCGGGGAAGTTGGGGGCTCATCTGGAGCCCAAATCTTGTGGATCCCTTGAATCCTTCAGGAAGGAAAATGTGGCTTATGCACCATGTTTTCAGGAGGGTCAATCCCATGATTGGATTGTCGCATAGGTTTTTCTAGCCTTATGCGAGGAGTTACCCGACATCATTGGGTGTGTCACTACTAGATTGTTCATCGTGTTCAGGGGTCGGACCTTGGTTGTTCAAACGAATGATGGGATGGTCGAGGTAACCCAGGAGCAGAAGATTGTTTACAACACCTGGGGGAGAGAGAGCCAGAGCATGTGCATGCAGTTATGAGTCCAACAAAGAGACCCAAGTCTTCAGATCAGCGATTGAGGGGCCAGCATGGTCAAGGTCAGTGCAGCACGTGGGGGAAGCAGCATAATAGGGTTTTTCGTTCTAGGGGCATGGGCTGCTACAAGTATGGAAGGGTTGGCCACGTTAGTCAGGATTGTCCTTAGGGGGCAAGCCTGTTATGTTTTCACTACAATCAAGTGGGCCACAAGAAGGCCGACTGTCCAATGTTGAGGGGTGGAGTAGTGATTGCACCTGCTCCGGTTTTTTGAGGATCTCTGATGGTTGTGAGGATGGGAGGAGTCGGGTATTGTTGTGTCAGTCAGGGGAGACCAGGGTTCCATCGGGTACTATTGCAGGTATATAATCTTTTGCTTTCTTCTTGGTTATTATCAGAATCTATATTGCTTTGGTTTGGGTAAGCATTATCTCTTGTTTGGTTCTCTGCTATTTTCTGGGTTATATCATCAAGAATTGTTATATACTATTCTGAATGTGAAGAGTTGTTAGTGGGTCGTATCTTGCTGAGCGGGTTTCAGTTTGTTCGGTTGTGTTCCGTTTCTTTGATGGGTCAATTCAGGGGTATCGATCAGAAGGTCTATGGTCGGATTATCGGGATAGTTCTCTAATTAAGTCAGAGTTCAATTGTGTTAGCATTTTATCAGGTGGGATCGGTGGTCATCTATGGAAGAACCTTCGGGCTCAATCACTACCGTTTCTAGGGAAGGAGCGGTAGCAAGAAGATGGTGGTGGTAGTCACACGAGGTTGGTTGGTCACCGGAGGTGAAAGGGGAAGTTATTTATCGCAAGGTTTATGGTCTTTGTCACCATCATAAAGGACTTAAGGATTTGGGTGTTGTATCATGGGAAGCGATTGGGGTTGTCGAACTTGCTGAGATTTCAAGGAATGTTCATCTAGATTTCAAGAGTTGTGCGGTCATTGAGTTTGGCTAGTAATGGAACGCTAGAATTGGTAAGCGCAGGTCATAGTCGGTCCATGTATATGAAAATAAGATGGGTTGGGAATCCATCAAGTCCCGTGGGATAGGAGAGCTTCGATGAATCCAAGTGGGGGAGAATCGTTCAGAATTCCAGGAGCTGGATTTCGTATGAAACTAAGGTAAGTTTCGCATGCCATTCAGGAGGAAAGACGACCCTAATGGTCGTCAGAATTGAATTTATGTAAGTTGGGAGTTTAGGAAACTTCAAACAGCTGGTCGGCGTCTTCTTTATAGCAGGCTTGTGGATGCATCCAGGTTCAGGGTTATGCTAGAGCCTCGTTGCTTGTTCTTGTTTGGTGAAGGCTTTGGGTTTCGAAGCATGACCCGAATACCTGATTGGAATTCAGTCGAATGCGGGTTTCATTCAGGATAATTGGAGTTGAGATGGTTCGAATGTAGTAAGTGTTGAATAAGGTGTATAAGTCCATAAATATTTCTGGTAAGAACTTGACCCAACCCAGCATGGTCCATTTGGGTTGCATGGCACCATGCAATTGGATAAACTAAATGAGAGAAATAACACATATGATTTATTAATATATTATATGTTCTAATATATTAATAATATTATTTAAATAGTTTTGATCAAGAATAATTTAGAATTAATTAAGTGATCAAAAGATAACTAATTAGATATATGGGTAGATTATGTAAATTTTCCATATCTTATATAGTGGGCTAAGAGGCTCCATGGATTATCAAGTTGGGTTCCACCCATAGGATGCTCCATGGATTTTACCCATGGATCAAGAAATGAAGAGTCATGGAACATTAGGGTTTACCTAATGCAACACACTATATAAGCAATGTAACTCTCCCCAAAATCGGGTACACTAAGAAACAAGAGGGCTTGGCCGATTTTGCATGTGTTAGAGTATTCTCTCAAGTTTATTTTTTGCATTTGGTGTTGTGTGAAGCATTTGAGGCATCACACTTGAGGTGCTAGGCTCACAAGGTTTTCAAGGAACACTTTCAACAACAAGGTATGTAGTTCTATCTTTTATACAAATAAAATTGTACCCCATGTATGCTAGATAGGTTCATAACCTTAGAAAAACAACTTTGCATGATTATTAGACAAACATAGATCCAAGGTTATTAGGGTTGCATGTACACTTAGGAAGTGTTAGAATGCTCAAAACCCATCAGTGGTATCAGAGCCTAGGCTTGCTTGTTTGATTTTTGCGCAAACTGCTTGAAAAATCGAGTTTTCTGCTTTCTGCTTGTATGAACTCGACGAGGTCATGGGGGGATTCGACGAGTCCATGACCGAATGCAAGCTACTCATCGAGTCTGTTCTTGCACTCGACGAGTAGAGGTTGCAGTTTTCAGAATTTCGATTTTTGTTGGTGGAAATGGACTAGGAACATTACCCTAAACTATTTTGGTGTTTTAAAACTTGTTTTAGTTGGTGTAATGTTCATGTTAATCCATTTACAATGACAAATTATCAAAATTACAAGTTTTTAAGTGTAATTTTTGATTCATGAAAGTGTTCATATTCATGTTCTTGATCTTATGATGTTTAGATGATCATAGGAATTGTTTGTAACCTATGTGGTAGATTAATTCATGATCATTATGTGTTTTAATGGAGTCCATAACTTGTCCTCAAGTAATGGAAAACCAAAAGTCACTTTGTTTTAAAACCATTAAAAGAACACATGGGTTATAAAAATGAAGAGTCTTCATTTTTAATACTCTAATTAACTCATAAGTTAAAAGAAATGAAAAGTTTTGAAAGTTTACAAAACTTGCCCTCAAGTTTTGGAACAAGTAAAGTCATATTAAAAACTTTAGTTCCAACCCTTAGAATTTTAAAAGTTAAAATTCAACCCTTATACTTATAATATTATAAGTTAATAATAATATATATATGTATAAGATCAAAGTCGTCTTACCGCTAGTACGCCTCATTCACGAAGCCAGTCTATAAGGTGGGTATAAGGTTGTTGCCTATAAAATGGCAACTTAATGGGTGTCCACTCTCACCCACCGCTTGCTTGACTGGTGGAGGGTCATTAGCCGAACGGGTAGGACAAGGACTTATAAATTCTCATTAAAAGTATAATGATAATTATAAAGTAACTAAATGTTTTATTAAATTCTCAATCTTAGTTACTTTAGGAAAAATGTGAATAAGGTGCTAATCCATGAAATTACACTTTACACTTTGTCTAAGTCGTTAGTGGAGCGTGTGTGGTTAACCGGCACACTAACTTGAACTTAACTAGGTAGGTAAAGGGTGACTTAATGTTTATCATAGTATCGATGGAGCGTGTGTGGTTAACCGGCACATCGATTGAGGGGTAATACATTAAGGGTACTAAGTGATTTGCATGGTTACTTCACACCTCGTTTTGTGATCCTCGACATCCCAGTCACAAAACTTGGAGAGCACACTCGAGATTGAAACATGCCTTTGAAAAGTTCATTGAATCTCAAAAGAATCTAGGAGTTTCTAAGAACCAAATTAAATATTTTTAATATTTCTTCTTTGGTGGAAATTGGTGAATCGTCATTCACCTACCTTTCAAATATGTTATTACTTAGATTACAGCACACCTCTTCTAAGTATAATATATTGTGATTGGGTCCTAGCCTTAATACTACATTTGGGTGTTTTATTAAGGACTATCTCTATTTCTAAGCTAAACTTTTCTTCTTTTCAGATGTCTACAAACCATGCTGCTACTAGCTCTAATCCTAATGGCTCCTTTTCTCTAATGAACTTGTGTGGGAAAGTCACTTTTGATGGATCCAACTTTAATGAACGGATCAGAAACATCTGATTGATTACCCGCGACGAGGACAAAGAATATGTCCTCGATAAGGAGCTTAAGGAGATTGATGAGACAGTTGCTAATCCTCAAGAGATCATTGACTTTAGGGCACATGAAAGGGATGCCACCAAGGTGGCATGCATCATGATGGCCACTATGACAACCGACCTCCAAAAGTCCTACGAGGACTTCTACCCTTTTGAAATGCACCAAGATTTGATGGAAAGATACCATCAAAGTGCAAGACAAGAGAGGTATGAAATCATCTCCTCCATGATAACAACCCGAATGAAGGATGGTGAACCCATCATGGGCCACATGCAGAAAATGCAAAGATTTGTGGACCGTTTGCTGAAGCTTAATGTGAACTTCCCCGAGGAGCTTGCAATATATATCATTTTGCACTCCTTACCTTCATGTTTTGATCAATTCCGAATGACATACCACATGAATAAGGAAGAGGTCACTCTCAGCAAACTTCAAGGACTCTTAAAGACCACGGAAAGTGGTCTTAAGGGTAATACGGTTGTTACTACTCCTACTCCTACCAACTCCACCCCTGTCTTGGCAATCGGGAAAGGACGAGGGAAGAAGAGAAAGAGTTCTTCGAAGGGTACCAAGACTAGGAACCTTGAAGGCTCTTCTTCAAGTGGAACCAAGAAAGGTTTCATCACTCCTTCTTCTGACCCAAAAGAGGTTGAATGCTTCTATTGCCATGAAAAGGCACATTGGAAGCGGAACTGCCCAAAGTACCAACAAGATGTGAAGGATGGGAAAGTCAAACCCAACCATGAAGGTATTTACACTATCTTATCTAATAACTCAACCCATTCTAACTCATGGGTCCTTGATACCGGTTGTGGTATTCATATATGTTCTGATGTGCAGGGACTAAGAAGAAGTGAGAATGTGGAGCAAGGAAGAATAAACTTGATCATGGGTAACAGGAAAGCTTCACCTGTCACCAAGATTGGAGTTTATACTTTATCGCTAAGTAGTGGGTTTAGTTTAGATTTGAATAAATGTTGTTATTCGCCAGAATAGGCAAGAAATATTATTTCCTTTCATGCATTGTATAAACAAGGTTTTACCTTTTCATTTGATAATGAAGTTGGTTCGATTAATGCTTTCTTTAATAATATTCTTTATTTTAAAGCATTACCTTGTGATGGTGTGTATGAAACTGTATTTGTGGTTGATAACTTAGGAAATAATGTTTTGTGTATTGATTCTCTTAATAATAATAACTTGGATAAAGCATCATTATTGCATTGTCGTCTTGGACATATAAGCAAGAAACGCATAGGCCAGCTCCAAAAGGATGGAGTCTTGGATTCATTTGACCTAAAGTCAGATGATAGTTGCGAATCATGCTTACTTGGAAAAATGACAAAGTCACCCTTCACAGGTTCTTGTGAGAGGGGTGAAGGTTTGTTGGATCTTGTACACACGGATGTGTGTGGACCCTTCAAACATGCCACAAGGGATGCTAATCGTTATTATTTGACTTTTACTGATGATTATAGTAGATATGGGTATGTCTACTTAATCAAGCATAAGTCAGAGACTTTCGAAAGGTTTAAGGAATTTAAACAAGAAGTCGAGAATCAGTTGGGCAGGAACATTAAGATGCTTCGATCCGATCGAGGTGGTGAGTATCTTAGTTCAGAGTTCCTCGACTATCTTAGGGAATGTGGGATTGTCTCACAATTGACACCTCCCAGGACACCGTAGTTGAATGGTGTAGCTGAGAGGCGTAATCGAACCTTGTTGGATATGGTTCGTTCCATGATGAGTCGAGCTTCGCTACCAATCTCATTCTAGGGGTATGCCTTAGAGACTGCCGCCCATATCCTTAATCTAGTCCCTACAAAGAAAGTTGCCAAAACTCCTCATGAGATGTGGACTGGTAAACTACCCAAACTAGACGACATCAAGATTTGGGGTTGCAAGGCTTTTGTGAGGCGCAAGTCGCATGATAAGCTAGAACCCCGAAGCGAGAGGTTTATTTTCATCGGCTACCCACAAAGATCATTTGGTTACCTCTTCTACAGACCTAGTGATAATGTGGTCTTTGTAGAAAGAAGAGGAGTCTTGAGAGAGAGAGAGAGAGAGAGATTTTATAAGCCAAGGAGACAGTACTATGGTTTCCATATTACTGCAAGAGTCAAGTGGTGAAGGAAATTCAAACCCTAGCCCTCAACTTGAGGAGGAAACTCCTGTTGAGCCAATTGACGAGTCTATACCTCTGAGACGTTCCACGAGAGTTAGGAATGCACCTGAGCATTACTATGGTTTCCATATTACTGCGGAAGGTGAGACACTTATTAGTGATGAGACACTAGTAGGTCTAGATGAACCTAACAGCTACGCGGAAGCCATGGCAGGCCCTGAGTCTGCTAAATGGAAAGAGGCTATGGATAGCGAGATACAATCCATATATTACAATCAAGTGTGGAACTTGGTTGAAAATGTATCGGGTCGTAAGACCGTAGGTTGCAAATGGATCTTCAAGAAGAAGACCGACATGGATGGTAATGTACACACTTATAAGGCTCGACTGGTTGCAAAGGGCTTCTCTCAAACTCCTAGAGTGGATTATGATGAGACTTTTTCTTCAGTAGCTAAGATTAAGTCTATTAGGGCTATCTTAGCCATAGCTGCATTTCATGACTATGAAATATGGCAAAGGGATGTCAAAACCGCTTTCCTTAATGGAAAGTTGACTGAAGATGTTTACATGAGTCAGCCAGATGGTGTTGTCAGTAACGAGTATCCTAATAGAGTGTGTAAGCTTGAGAAATCCATTTATGGATTAAAGCAAATACCTCGTAGATGGAATCTTTTCTTTGATGAGAAAGTCAAGGAATTTGGCTTTTCTAGGAGTGAATATGAATCTTGTGTGTATGTCAAGGCTAGTGGGAGTATAGTTAGCTTTTTGGTATTGTATGTGGATGACATACTACTCATAGGAAATGACATCCTAACTCTGCAGGAAGTTAAGTCCTGGCTTGGGAAGTGTTTCTCTATGAAGGACCTAGGAGAAGCTGCCTATATTCTAGGGATAAGGATTTTGCGAGACCGGAGTAAAACACTAATTGGACTTAGTCAAAGTACCTACTTGGACAAGGTGTTGAAGAGATTCAGCATGCAGAACTCCAAGAAAGGAGAGTTACCCATCCAGAGTAATGCCAGATTGAGTAAGACACAAAGCCCTAGTACTGAGGCTGAGATAGCAGAAATGAGTCGAGTGCCTTATGCTTCGACAGTAGGCTCGATCATGTATGCTATGACTTGTACTCAACCTGATGTAGCCTTTGCCTTGAGCATGGTTAGTAGGTATCAGTGGAACCCTGGCAAGGCTCACTGGACTGCGGTAAAGAATATTCTCAAGTACCTATGAAGGACTAAAGACTGGGTCCTTACCCTCGGTAGGAGTGATGACTTGAGAGTTGTAGGGTATTGTGATGCTGGCTTCCAGACTGATAGGGATAATTTCCGCTCTCAGTCGGGCTGGGTCTTTACCCTAAACGGAGGAGCAATCACTTGGAAGAGTTCCAAGCAGGAGACAGTGGCTGATTCCACTTGTGAATTAGAGTATATAGCAGCGAGCGAGGCAGCAAAGGAGGCTATATGGCTGAAGAACTTCATAGGAGACCTTGGAGTAGTACCAGCTATAAAGGAGCCCATGGAAATTTTCTATGATAGTGAAAGTGTTGTTGCCTTAGCCAAGGAACCAAGGGATCATGGTAAGTCTAGACACATCGATAGAAAATATCATTTTATCAGACATCGCATAGAAGAAGGAATACCCGTGGCAAATAGGGTATCATCAGATGAGAACCCAGCAGATCCCCTCACGAAGGGACTGAGTAGGGTTAAGCATCTCCAGCATGCTCGGAGCATAGGGCTGAAGGATGATATAAGTTTTAGTAGTTAGATAATTATGAAATTTGTAAAGTGTAATTGACATTTGATGATGAATAAAAGTTGTGTTTATTTATGATTAAAGTGTTACTATCTTTTGTCAATCGTTTACTATAATTTCTTTTTCATGTTTTGACTTCCAGAATAGTATGTTGTGGTTTCACATATTATTCAAATTTTCCACAGTCAGTCATATGTTGGAAGTAGATATGAAGTAAGACTGTCATGAAGTTGATTGTAGGTGTCAGGATATAAGACAACACTTCATGAGTGCTCATAAGTTCTGAGTATTGGAATCAACCCACGCTCACTAGAATCACTTCATGGAATTTTATCTCGAGTGATCGTGAGACGGTAATATCATATAAGTCTTCAAATCTAGAGATATGATTTGTTGCCTATGAATTGATTATGCATTGATTGTATGAAAACGCATTGGTAACTCGATGTTATAAAACGTGCTTTTGTGTATAATTCAACTAGTAGTAGAACAAACATATGAGTCGAAGTTTATCTGTTCCTTCTTGGATTAGAAGCTGATATCTGGGCCCCCCGATGATTTTGTTTTGACCTATGTACCGGGCCCGGTCAGAACTAAGTTGATGTGTTCAATTAAGTTCTTTGTCAAACAAACCAGGAATCGGGAAACAAACTGATGGACAATAAGTAAGACATTGTTCCATGTATTTGTCCGGCTGATATCTAGAACAGAGGATTATATGATCCCTTATCTTAAATGGCGTATCAACATCTTCTCAGTTCCGAGAGACCTTGAAAGAGCTATGAATGCCGATCGGTTCCTGAAGTATTGCAGTTATAGTTATTAGACTTATCCAAGTGGGAGACTGTTGGATAAGGTGTCTAAGTCCATAACTATTTCTGGTAAGTACTTAACCCGACCCGACATGGTCCATTTGGGTTGCATGGCACCATGCAATTGGATAAACTAAATGAGAGAAATAACACATATGATTTATTAATATATTATAAGTTCTAATATATTAATAATATTATTTAATTAGTTTTGATCAAGAATTAATTTAGAATTAATTAAGTGATCAAAAGATAACTAATTAGATATATGGGTAGATTATGTAAATCTTCCATATCTTATATAGTGGGCTAAGAGGCTCCATGGATTATCAAGTTGGGTTCCACCCATAGGATGCTCCATGGAGTTAACCCATGGATCAAGAAATGAAGAGTCATGGAACATTAGGGTTTACCTAATGCAACACACTATATAAGCAATGTAACTCTCCCCAAAATCAGGTACACTAAGAAACAAGAGGGCTTGGCCGATTTTGCATGTGTTAGAGTATTCTCTCAAGTTTATTCTTTGCATTTGGTGTTGTGTGAAGCATTTGAGGCATCACACTTGAGGTGTTAGGCTCACAAGGTTTCAAGGAACACTTTCAACAACAAGGTATGTAGTTCTATCTTTTAAACAAAGAAAATTATACCCCATGTATGCTAGATAGGTTCATAACCTTGGAAAAACAACTTTGAATGATTATTAGACAAACAAAGATCCAAGGTTATTAGGGTTGCATGTACACTTAGGAAGTGTTAGAATGCTCAAAACCCATCAGTAAGACCATGGATGGTAACCATGGTTGGTTAGAAGTGTTGTAAGACTGTGATGGGATCGTAGCATTCACCAGTTTGAGGTAGCCTATCGTTAAGGTGGTCATGAGTATAAAGGAGGATCAGTTTGTGCCTTGGGCAAGGAGGACAGGAGTGTCAGAGTACATTTCTTTGTTTGAGTTTGGGGACCATTAGGTTCCAAGGCAAAGTTGGGTCTGTGTAGCTCTAGTTGGGTGGGACCCGTAGGCGAGGACCGCTCCGTGGTATAGTTCAGGTGGGACATGTGGGCGAGGCCCGTATGTATATGGAAATGCAGGTGGGACCTAATAGAGACCGTTGGGTCAAGGTATTTATTGGATCTTGGTTTGTAAGATTGAGTGTATGGTCAGTAGGTGATACAGAGGGATGCTTAGGCTAAGATATCCTTGTCATTTGGACTCTTGGGAACCTTGTGACTGGACCATGTGCGATACTGGTAGTCTCAGTGATAATTTAGGAATCTTTATATCCCGATTTAGGGAGAGGTTTCCATGAATCAGAAGGTTTCGGGTGAAATGTAGATCCTTAGATCTCGGGTTATGAGTTTGGTACCGAGTTGGTTCTTGGTGTGAACTCGCATTGGGATCGCGAGTGTTTATGTGCAAGGTTTTCATTTCAGTAGGATATGAATTAAGGAATTTATAAGCCAAAGGTTTCTTTTGAAGGGTTCAGGGTTAAAGAATGTTCTCAGTTTTGATGGTAGACCAGGATATTATGATTGTGTTTTGGATTGATTCTACCTGTATGGAGGTCAGGCAAGTATGGCATTTCAGGATCTTTGCAATAGTGTTTTGGTTTGTAAGTTAAAGGAAGCAGTGTCTTGTATAGCACTAGAAGTTTTATCTTCCAGTTTGTCTCTCATTGTTCATTATATTCATGGAATTGTTATCAGCAAGATGAGCCTTCTCTTGAAGGAATATCTAATCCCTATGGTCAAGTGAAAAGTAGTCGGCAACAATGTATGGTCTGTGATTCTGTTTTCAAGTAGGAACCTCAAGTAATCAGAAGTTGAATAGTTAATGGGAAGGCCATTGGAATAGAATTAGAAATGGTTCAGTATAGGCGGTCTGTCGGGGAGTCAGACCAATTCGAGGCTTCAGATTTCAGGTTGAGTAGAAGTGGTTTTTCTGCATGCGTGGGGGGTCGATTTAAGTTGAAAAGGATTTTTTCTTCGTAGGATTTTTGGAGCTCTGCTAAGGTTGGGTTCGGTTGCCTTTGGGAAGGCCGTTGTATGCTCAGGGTTGTGGCTGAGTTTCTCAGGCTTTTGGCGTGTATAGGATGGTAAGGAATGATTTCGAGGATGAAATCTAATTTAAGTGGGGGAAAGTTGTAACATCCATTTCCTTAGATGACTCAAATTAGGGTTTCGGCATGTCAAAAGGTTAGAATTTGGTGGAAAAGGGGTCCTCACGACGTGAGGCATGGAGGCTTACAACATGAGGAGGGCCGCATGAAGATTCCATCTGTAATTGAGCTAACGATGTGAGAAATAAGAGCTCACGACATGAGGAGCACTGCAGCCCAAGCCCACGAAGTTTTAGGGTTTCCCACATATTTAAGCCCCATCATCTCGGCTTTAGGGTTCATTTCTCAGCCTCGACCTTCCCCTCACTCATAAAACCCTTACCCTAATCCATCTTGGTGATTTTGAATCCATTTAGTGTTTTGGTGGCTAGATGAAGAAAAGGAAGAGGTTCTAGAGTGTTGGTTCAGCAAGGAGGTTTCATCATCATCATCTTGTGCACGTTTTGGACCATTGTAAGTATCTAAGATCCAATCTTTATGAGCTCAAATTACCAAGTCTAAGTTATAAGCTTCTTTTTGCATGTTTGGGTGAGATTGCTTGTATAGGGTCCATAAAGTTGGCAACTTTATGGATCATTGACTCATTCTCTTCATTATAGTCTTTGGATCTGAGTTTTAGTGAAGTTTGGGACTCCAAGTTTGAGTCTAGATCTCATTTTCCCCACTTTTGGTCTAATAAGAGATTGAGTCAATCATTGGACATGCATGACTGAAAAGCTTCCATTTTTATCATCTTTTGGGTAAAGGAAGACCCCCTGGAAAGTCCCAAGCTATGGTTGAAAGGTTAAGAGCTTAATGTCTTAAGCTGGTCTGTTCAGAATTCACGACGTGAGGTTTAGGACCTTCGCATCGTGAGGATGTTGGCCACCCCGTCTATTTTGTGTGGACTAGGTCACGACGTAACTCAAGGATGGATCACGATGTGAAGGAGTCTGGAATCTTCTCGATGGATTGAGTTGACTCACTGAGTCGGGACTGGGTCGTGTTGGTCCTCACGACGTAACCATGGTCTGGTCTCGACGTGATAACCCGTTTTGGAGTTTGGACCATAGATTTTTGGACCATGTTAGGCCTTAGGATATTGATTTGGGCTTACTATCTAGCATATTGGGTTTCTTTGGATTTAGGCCCATAATGGTTTTTGGGCCCAATTTGGAGAATTGGGCCATATTTGGGCTTTAGGTGATCATGTTGGAATTTGGGCCTTTGGATTGTTGGTTTGGGCCTAGGCTTTGGGCCAATTTGGGTAAAGTGTAACGCCTGTGTTTTCGGGCTTGCCATTTTTAGCAATGTAATAGTCTAGGTTAACCTTTGTAACCCGTTTTGAAATAATAAGAATGTGTTATTTGAGTATTATGTGTTTTGTGCTTAATTGCTTAATTATGTGGTTTGATTAATTAAGAATAAAAAATAAGCGTCAAAATTTAAGTGTAAAATGAACTTAATATCTTTGGTTAATGTTGTAGTAGTTGAAACGAGGTTTCCGAAATTATATAGAACGCCCAAATCTGACTTCGTATGAGGAAGTTATGATTTATCGAAGTTTCGACTTAGCGGTATGCAGCCTGAAATACTCGGTTTGAGATCGAGCGGTTTTTAGCCGAAGCAATCTAAATGAGAATCGAAGATCTCATTGTTGGTATCGAAGCGATAAAAAGTTATGCGAGAACGGACGTCAAACGAAGAAGTTATGAATTTATAACGAAGTTTTTCTGTCGCGGCCTATAAAAAATAAATAATAAAAATAAATTCAAAATTAGCCGACGGAGTCTAAACGAAAGTTGTAGAACGTAGTCTCACCTTTCTGTGGATATAAAGAACGTCGAAAACGGAGTTCGTATGAAGAAGATATGAATTTCCGAAGTTTATTAATTATTTTGTATTTAAATTAAATCATTAATTCGGAAGCATTATCCGAAGGCGAGTCACCGATCTGATCCGAGGTACGAGTCGCATACTCGTGTACGCCCCGCGTACTCCGAAGGTGTCGACATCGCAGCAAGCGGCTTCGGATGACGCATGCAGTGATGACTTCGGACCAGTACGCCCCGCGTACTCCGAGGCTCCAGCCTCCTATAAATAGGATGCGAAGGCAGCCGAGTCTTTTGCCAATTTCTTCTCTTCTCTCTCCCGTTTTGCATCGTTTTGCGTGCCAGAAATACCCCGAAGCCCCGGTATCATACTCTAGCCCCGAGGCAAGTCCGGAGATCCCGAAGATCCCGAGAAGTGCGGTTCCCGAGCCGAAGCTCTGCCCGCGAGAAGTTCGATTTTTGTGGAGATCTTCCAGATCTGTTGTGGATTACTACTTCTGCAAGTCGTGGTGTTGTCCAATCATCTTCTGATCAAGTGAGTGTATAATACCTTTCATAAACACGATAATAATACAAGTGCGGTTTGAGTGTATTAAGTAAATTGTGGTTTATATGTGTGAGGGTGCAGTTACTTTCTTCTAACAAGTAACTATGAAGTATTTTATGCGATATACTTGTTATGTGTATATTTTGTGATTGTATGCATGAATGGATATTCACTTTATTCCATCTCATAGATCTGAATTGCTTTCTATGAAATACGTGTTATGTGGTATGCCTCATCTGTATGTGGAATATATATATTGAATGAAAATCATATACAGGTTATTAACTATGTATTGAAAGTATATATTCTTATCTACTAATATGTTGGGTAGAACATGGGTAGATAGTTGGTGTGTAATAAACAGAGGAGAGGCCTCGATGTTGTTGTTGTTGTTGATCTAGTTATTCAGTGGAGTATGGATAACGACCACGGACTCTTCTAGACAGTCCAGTGGAACACTAGCATGTTCATAACCTGTAGGTGTTGTGAACGATGTGTTCACCGGTGTACTCTATCCCCCTCATGGTTGCCTTTAGGATATCTATTGTTGAGGAAACCCCTTAGCAGTGATGTCCGTCCCGATGAAAATCCTAGATTAGGTCCCTTGAGATAGTTGTTGTTTTAGGGACGTAAAGTGAGGATAACGAGAATGGGTAATCGGGATAGTGATTGGTTGGTGAAATTAAATATAACTTATTTATTGTGGGTTGAAAACCCTATATGCTCACCAGGCTCCCAAGCCTGACCCACTCAGTTTTATTTGTATTACAGGAAGTGGCACAAGGGCGTAAGATGGATGGATCATCTTGTTGTTATGTTTACAAGTCTGTATATGTATATATTTGTTGAATGACTTGTAATGTTATCGTTTATGCTTTATGGTCTGTATCGGAACATGACATCCCGAGTTTTGATTATATAATGAAATGCATCTCTTGATGAAATGCTTTGATAAATATTATTTTATCATGTTTTGTTTTGGGAACAAATTCCGCAACTCTTTCAAATCAAAAGGATTTACTCTGAAATTATTTAAAAGCATAAATGAAAAATCGGTCTTTTCTGGCCGTGATTTTGGGGATGTCACATGAAGGGTAAAAAGGTCTTTTACCCTAGTTTGGACATTTAGTGTGGGTCAAATCTGATTATTGATGGATGATTATTTTGGTGAATGATAGCACGGGGATTTTAGCAGGCCAACAGCTAGAGATTCTTTCTATGAGATTCGACAGTGCGAGGTGAGTTTCCTCACTGTGTTTAGCGGGTCGAAGGCACCAATGTTGGCCCATGGTTTGCTATGTAGGGTGCTAGATGTATGTGTGGCTCTTTCATGTGTATGTGCCTGTATGCTTACTGGGCGGGGTCTGATGGTTATTCTGTATGCTAGTATCTAGTTATGTGTATATGTTTTGTATGTGGGTAGGGCCCGTTATGCGAGTTTACGCGGGGCCCATTATACTCAGTGGGCGGAGCCCGATGATTGTACGGTATGATATTATATTTTTGATTTTCGCATGTGTTTGTATGTTTATGTGATTATATGCTTATATGATTTGTATGTGGGCGGGGCCCATATTATGAGTTTGGGCGGGGCGCGTTATACTCAGTGGGCAGGGACCGTTATTGTAGGTTTTGAGCATTCTAACACTCCTATGGTGTACATGCAACCCTAGAAACCTTGGATCTATGTTGTATCTATGATACATGCAAGATTGATTTTCCAAGGTTCTTAACCTATCTAGCATACAAGGGAACTTTTAATCATAAAAGATAGTAAGAAAACATACCTTGTAGTGATTTGGATTCCTTGAAAACGTTGTAAGCCTAGCACCCCAAGTGTGATGCCTCAAATGTCTCACACAACACCAAATGCACTTGGAATAAACCTTGAGAGAAATGCCACACTCTTGAAATCGGTTAGCCCTCTTCTTACTTGCTTAAGTGTCCGATTTTTGTGAACGTATGGATCCGTATATAGTGTGCTACAATTAGGGTTACACCATGTAAACCCTAATTGTCATGACCTTTCATTTACATGACACATGGGTTCTATAAACACCATGGATCATCCTATGGGTTTTATCCCAACTTGATAATCCATGGAGCATTAGCCCACTATACAAGTATGGATGATTTACACAATCAACCCATATATTTAATTAGTCTTCTTTTGATCACTTAAATAATTCCAAATTAATTCTTGGTCAATACTAATTAAATAATCCTATTAATATATTAGAACTTATAATATATTAATAAACCATAAGTGTTATTTCTCTCATTTTAGTCTATCCAAATGCATGATGCCATGCAACCCAAATGGACCATGTTGATCGAGTCAAGTACATCCCATAATAGTTATGAACTTAGACACCTAATCCAACAGTTATATTTAGTAGGAAGGGCCCGTTATATGAGTTTGGGCGGGTCCCGTTATACTTAGTGGGTGGGGCCCGTTATATGTATGATATGTATGGTATGTTGTATTGTGGGGAACTCACTAAGCTTTGGGCTTACAGTTTTCAGTTTATGTTTCAGGTATTTCTGTTTTCAAAAGGAAGAGTTCGGGATGATTGCAAAGCACACACCACCTCGTTCCGCATTTTCATGATTTACTCTGATGTGATATGATGAGTGATACATTTGTTTTATTTGGAATTTTATGATGATGTTTTGGGGATATTGGTTTTATTAATTTAAAAATGAAATTTTTTGGTCTTATTTTTGGGACGTATCAATTTATTTTTTGTTTTCAAGTTTAAAATAATCTTTTAATTCTTAGAAAATATAGTTTTATCTAACCTTAACCATAAACAACTTTATCGTCTTTCCCTCTTCAAACCGAGAACCACCAACCACCACCACCTCCAAAATCCTCAACGACGACGTCGCCTTCAACCTCCACAATGTTGCTTTAACACTACATCATCAGCTCCGCCTTCAACCTCCAAAAGTGTCTTCTTTAACTTCCACACCGCAACCTATTTCCAACTCTCAATATCCACTATAGATCTCTTCGGCCCTCACCCTTCATCTTCTCTATCACCAAAATCTCTACCTCTGCCACCCCCGCCTACTTCACCTCGCCTTTCTCTCTACAGAAACATTGAATTAGAAACGAAAACGATGAAGTGTTTAGGGTTTTGAAGGGTTTGAGGATTTTTATAAACAAAATTGAGATCTAATTTCTCTTTATCATCTTCAATTCATCTCTAGCCAAAGGTGTTGCAAGAAGGGGGGCAATATGTCTACATCTTCAAGAACCGATTGATACTTAGCGAAAAATTGCAACTAATGATGATAAACCTCACTGAAAAGGAGGTCATCAGAGATGGTGGCCCTAGTCCTTCCGTCACCACCTCTCTTTTGTCGGTAATACCCTTTATCGTTCCTTCGTCTATCACCATCTCTTTCTACTATAAAACTAACATCGCCACCAATTTTAGTTCCCCTTTGGCTCCACTCTCTCCTTGAGTTTTTTAACACAACCTCCAAACTCTTCATCTTCTTTTAGCGCATCCTCCATGTCGTACCTTCATCTCTGGTTCCTTACATCTCCAGCCCTACCACCTATTAAATCTCTCGTCTCTATCTCCATATTACGATGAACCCACACACCATCGCCTCTCTCTACTCCCTATTATATCCCTCTATACCCGTCATGCAAAGGGTTGGTGAAATAATTTTTATGCAGTGATTGATTTCAAGCACTTGAAATTTGATACCTTCCAAACTTTAATTGTTGTATTCCATGAACCTGAATATGTTGAATTTATATGCCCAAGTATCATTATTGAGTGACATTGCTAATAATATATGATCTTATAGGGTCAGACCTTTATCAAGTTGGCATATTTTATATATTTATTATTAATATGGTTATTAATAAATAATATCAATTTTTGTATTTAATTAGGGAATAATTATTGTTTTGTGAAAATAATAATTATAAGAGAGTATAACTAGTTATCATTTCATATGGTATGAATTATTAAGTCATGCACAACATTTTGGACTAGTTGGATTCTTTTGTCTTATACCTAAAGACAAAGTTTATATTTTATAAACTTTAAGTTTATAAAAAAAATAATAATAGAATCCTTCTCTTTTGAAGGGTATGGTCAAAAATCTTATTTAAAGAATGGAGGTTGCTTGTCAACCTCCATACCATGTCTCTCATGCTTCTAACAGCTACAATTACTTTAGAGTATTTTAATGGAAAACCCTTACTTTGCATGAGATATAAAATTAGAGATTCATGCATGAAATTGGCTAGTTTTTTGCATCTTTTTTCATATGGCCAAAACTTGTCTTTCCCTTCCTCTTCCTATCCCTCTCTTTTAAAGTTAGTTTGGTGGTTAAAAGCTTCATTCATTTGTCTCATGTAGTGCTTATTTGAGTTAAGAACTTAAAACCTTAAGACACTCAAGAATACAAGAAGGAACTAGCATTCCAAGTTCCTTATTCTTGATGGTGGATACACATATAGAAATCATATTCTTTGATTTTTGCTATCTTCGTCAACTGTCCAAAACCAAGTAGGTTCAAAGGCTTCAAAGGGTGTCATTACTCTTTTATATTTTTTATTTCATTCTAACATATATTAATGGATCCTTGATGGTTTGGTTTTGTTCTAATCTAAAAATAAACTTGTTATTTTTGAAGTCTTCCGTTGTGGTTTTTATGAAAAACAAACTTATATTTTGTATCAAAACTCATCAGAATAAAGAAGCAATTGATCTTATTGAAGCTAAGACTAGAAATCACATCAAAATATTTGATCTAAATTCTTTTAAGGTTCTCCCACTTCGGTGTAATTCTATAGTTTCTTCGATTTTTTCACGGCGGACTTGAAAGTGGACAAAGTTCCAATCCTTTAATGGGCACTAGGGTTCTTAGGTGAAAAGTTCCAAAACCCAATTTTTCATCCTCGTGGTCGGTGAAGATTTTCGCATTGGCGATTACAATCACATCTAATGAATATATATATTTCCTTCTTCATCAACAATGTAAGCCAATAAACAATTATAATTGGAGTGAGAATCGGAGCAATCCGACACAAGTCTCTCAATGTAAGATACCCATGGTGACCTACCTTGTCAATTGAAATTGAGACAACTGGTGCGATGTCGAAAAAAGAACAGGCATGATGTATATGAATCTTGTAGAGGTGTGTCATCGTCCACTACTGTCATTAATTCCACAGACATCAGATTACGTAAAGACGTTCTAGTTCGATTTCTTACCGTCATCAATGAACGCGAAGGGCGAATGAGTGTGTCAATGAAGAGATAGATACGTTGAGAGAGAAAATAGTGGGGTAGGTGTATGTATTTCTTTATTATTATTATTATTATTATTATTATTATTATTATTATGTTAGTCTAAAAAAAGTAAAATAAATTAGAAAGTGCATTTTAGTCAATTCATGTGGCTTAAGGACTATCCATGAAACAAAATGAAACCACGAGAACCGTTATGTAGTTTTTCTAATAATTATATTTAATGTTATACCATTTGCAAACCACATGGAATATTTATAAAATTTGTCATTTTTATAAAGTATAATGTCTTTTCGAAAGAGAACTACAAAGAAAAGGTTTACTTTTGTTCATGCCTAACTTTCTTTTATTTAAAAATCAGTTCACTTTTAGTTTCTTATCTTTTCAGTTTGTGGTATCATTAGTTCATTACCTTGCACTTTCAGTCCCTTTGTTTAGTTCGGAAAATAAATCCCACAACACATATTAACCGTAAAGAAGAACCATAATAAATTTTCTTAAAAAATATTAGGTTGTAGACTTCAAAAACACCTTTTATAAGATTTTAGTAACAACAAATATATTACTATGATTACAAAAACTAAAATATATAAACTAACTATTATTTTCCAAAATAAAGTGATTTAGAAAACTATAGCCATTTAACCTTGTTATTTTTAGCTAGAATCTTGTATTAAGTATATAATAATAATGGTTGTTAAGATCCTAATATTGATCTTAAGATCTTCCAACAAACCAAAAAACCATCCCGATCTCACTTGGATCTATATGAAGCAAGATTTATAGTGGGATCTTAGGGGGTGTTTGGGATTACTTTTTGAAAGGAAAAGTCTTTTTTGTAAAATGACTTTTTCTAAAAGACATTTTTCCAAAAGATTTAGTTTAAAAAGTGTTTGGGATTTCTTTTTTGTTTTTTCAGCCTCAAATCTTCAAAAAGACAAAAAGTCACGTAAATATGACTTTTGAAAATGCTACTTTTTGTGTTTTGCTAAAAGTTGGTTTTAAAAGTCTTTTTTCATTTACCAAACAACTTTTAGGGTGCGTTTGGTTGTGGAAAATTGTTTCCATTTTGTATGAAAATGTTTTCAGAAAATAGGGTTGAGTTTTCATTTTCAATTTTCAATGAAAACGCGTTTGGTTGGAAATGGTGGAGTTTTCATTTTCCATCTTAGAAATTTGGAAAACTATAAAAATCACTTTTCTAATTACATACAATTTGGAAAACTGAAAATTTTCATTTTCTTAGAAAACTTTGGAAAACTGAACGAACCAAACGTGTTTTCGAAATTTCCGATTTTCTTGGAAAATTTTCCTAGAAAACGGGAAAATTTTCCACAACCAAACGCATCCTTAGAGTTTTCTAACTTTTTGAAAAAGTTAAAAGTCAAAAATTTGATTTAAAAGGAAAAACAAACACCCTCTTAAGATCCCTACTAGGATCTTAAGATCTTAACACGATTTGATCCATCTCTCTAGTTTTATTATATAGTGGAAAATGAAAATTTTGTCTATTTAACTTGAAATCAAGCATTGCAAGTGGCAAGAAGCGTCGTAGAGCATCATTAATTCATCAATTTATCACGAATTATACATGTTACACTTATGATATTCTATTTGTGATCTTAAGACTTGAGTTATAGATCATAATGAGCTTGTTTCTTTTTGTAATTGAGATGGTTTTTTCCTAACTTTTACGGTTTACATCAACAAAAATTATGGTTCATGTTTAAAAATTTAAAATTGACTTCATATCGACATCGTAATCAACATTAAGTAATAATGTATAGTGCACGTCCAAGGCCTTACAAACAAATTTGAATGAGTTCATTTTGATAGTATCATCTGATCTCAATCTAATCTTACGATCATGATCTTGCAACACAAAACGATTTTAGATAAGATCTCAATTTTGACAGTCTACTGTAACCCAGTAAAAATACTCCAAATACACTTTTGATAAAGAGAAAATAAAAAAATAAGAAATAACCACAAAAAATGTTATCGTGTTTTCGTTATAACAAGCTTTTAATGAATTTTTAAAAAAAAAAATGACCTTATCTAAATGAGACATTTCGGACTACATAAAATTTGTTTCCGGTTAACTTTCTCACATCAAAAGTACATTTTGTGGCAATAAAGTATATTTCAGAATTTGGATTTTGGATCTCAACTAAGAACAGAAAAAAAAAATCCAAAATTCCAAAAAAAATGTTCGAAACCGATCATAATTTCAAAAAAATAATTCTTTTTTTTACTAAAATCTAACAAACCCTTTGAATGTGGTTTAAAGGTTCAAGATTCACGAGAGACAACTTTCAACAGTTTGTATAACATGCTTCGGTATCAAAGGGTAACGACTCCATGTTTCATATATATACATTATAAATATTAAAAAAAAAAAGGATATCATAAAACATAAGTTTGAACATTCGATAAGCTTTTCTAACCTCATAAGACTGTGTACATGTTTGGGTATCGGAATTGTAACATTAAGCTACAATTTTATACAAGTTGTCTCCAAAAAGGATCAAAATGTGCATTTAGAACAATAGGATTGCTCCTATGATCAACACAATAACAGAAAACCCCATTGCCTGCAATCAAAAAATATACTACTCCATTAGTCTGGGCATCAACTTCCTTGTTTTAGACTTTGGAGGCAGTGTGATTTTACGGTTTTACCCTTGATTCAAGAAGTCAAGAACTAACCGCAATTGCAGAAGCAGCAAGACCTGCGCGCTCCCTAGGATCTCTCTTATAGTAGTTTCCAAAATAGAGAAATGTAGCGTAGTACCACATCAATGGAAATGCAAACCCTAGTAGGAAACTGAAAAAAGACATAAGCTAATAATAATCATGAGAACTAGGGTGGGGTAGGGTGGTTGATTTTGATTCTGTAAAAGCTGAAAAAACAAAGGATACTTACGAAAACCATCCAACTCCACAGCCAAAGCAAGGAAGAGGTTTGTCATAAATCCCTTGTTGGAAGTCATCTGCATCATCTCTAATCAGGGTATATTTGTCATTGTCATTGTTTGTTGTATAGCCTGCTTCATCAACATTTTTCTCATTTTGGTCATTTAACAATTTCCTTTTGTTGATTTTTGATGGAATGGAGATTGCTGAATTGCCTAATTAATTGAAAAGGTTGATTTTTTACCTTTAAACATCGAGAAACAGCGTGCTGAGGGCCTCAAAAGATCAAGATTCTTATCTGAAACTGATTTCATGAATTCAAGCCCATATTTTGAAACCTTTCCTTCTTCCATAGAAGCATCTGTGAAGTAAGAAAGACCCGTTTTATTATCATTGGTATTAGATTTAAGTGCTCCATTTCAAAACCAGGTGATAATCAACATATCTTCTATCTACTGGTATGATTATAAATATTTCAAGTTATGTTGACACATTTTACATTTACACCCACAACATTCCTATCTTTATTTGTTGAAATGTATATGACATCCAAAAAATGGAAACAATATAGAAAACACCAAAAAGGGAGAACACCACAAACATTGATTCAGCTTTGAGCTTAAGATAGTGAAGCAAATGCAAGTTAATAACAAGTTAAGATTGATTACTCTGATCCATTTGCACTTGTTAATGGTTTCAGGCTGCTTGCCACCAACTTCTCCCACCACCTGATTTGTATGATCAACAAATTATCCAAAAATTTAGTCCGATATGATAATCACGCTATACCCAATTCTATCATGATTGCAAGATTGTATCTGACTGAGAATTTTAACAACTTTTCACGGAAGTAAATCAAGTAACTGAAAAATTAGCCATTGCCAGATTAAAAACATTAAGAAGATGTGATTCTCTAAAGTTAATCTCAACATGAATTCAACCATTCAAAAGAGCACATAACTAACTCGAAGTTATCTGGTAAAATTTCGATTAAAACTGTAGAATTAAGTCGGTTATTCTTCTAGGTATTTGGTTGAATCATATATGACTGAAAGCAAAACCGACGATATGGTTATGCTCTTAAAGACGGATGTTGATGAACTCGTGACGAAATAAGTAGTTTTGACAAATGATCAAACTTCAACGTTCAAGATCAACGTAGATAAATTAACAAGCTAACAAAACAATTTTGGGAAATATTTTGAGAAACATCATACGAAATCAGTAGGCCAATCCAAATTTCAAGATACTCAAATCGGTTTTGATGACCATAGAGATGTTGAGCGAAGTCAGCAAGAACGAAACCAGCTGACAAAAAAAAACGCCAATTTGAATTAAGGAACACCTGTGTAACAATTCTTTGAAGATGAAATCAACAGAAGAAAGAAGAATGTTTGCCTGATGATGATTCCTGATTGTTCTTAATTTCCCTTTCGAGAGAGAGAACTGAGTGCAAGAAACGCTTCAATTCTCAGTATTAATCGATCGACTGGCGCAAGAGTACGGCAACATCCATTGACTCTCTCCTTTTCTCTTTGGTGCTTTGTCCCTTTAGAACAAACAAATGGAACAAAAAAAAATCAAGTTGTGTTAGTTATTTGGAAGGAAGCAAAGAAAATCGAAAATCAAATTTTAGAATTTTATTTTTTGGTTTATTCATGCCCGTATTAATATTATATTTAAAAAGGAAATACATTTGAACCTAAGAATATATTTTTATCCATATCAATTGTAATCTTTTTTTTTTAAATCGATGGATCCATCAAATCTACATATACAAACAAAAATTACCTTGTCTATGATATGCAGAAATAAAATTAATAGGTAAAAAAATTATAAATATATATAGTTAAAATAATTAAGTATTGTCATTGTATTGAAGTATATAGTAAAGAAAAACATCTATTATAAGTGGAAATTTGAAGAATTATAATAATAGTAATACTTATTGAATGCAATTCACAAAATATAATGCAAATAAGTATTTGTTAAAATAAATATTTATTACGAACAACGTGATCTTAATAACTTTTATCAACAGGTTAGACATAAGTAAAATCATGCATACAGTATGCTCTAAAATTAATATTATTTTTACCATTAATATAGTTAGTTGATTCTAAAAAACCTCCTTACGTCATTTTCTAATTCGAGTGTTTTTTTTCAAATTCAACCATTGTTTTCATTTTTTTAATTGTATATTAAAAGTCTCTGGATACTTAAATTAACAAAAAAAATGCTCATTTGAGTTATTTATTATTTATGTTAATTAATCCTCTTTGGATAACTTTTTGGTTAATTTTTCATTTTCATTAAAATTTTACATTTAACATCATATTTAGATTTTTTTAATTATTTTAAACAATAGTTTTGAATATATTTTTAGTTTAACATTGTACTTATGTCAAAAAATTAGATATATTATCGGAAGAACATTTTAACCGGTGTAAATGCAAGATAATAATAATAGACAAAAACTCATATATCCTCGTATTCAATGTCGTGATAAGGTATATACATTGGCCCAAAGCCCCAAACCCTCTTTTCTCGTATTTATTTAGTTACTAAAATAAAACAAAAAAAGCAGACATTATATTCCATTTCCCGTTTGCCTGTGAGTGGGACTGCCATTTGTCATGTCCCTTTAGATATAAAACTAATTAACTTATAAAATAATAAGTTTTTATTGTTTAAATAATATGATTATGGCCTCAATCATCTGATTATTTAATAGTCAAATAACTACTCGTTCTAGTCAAATAATCATCTGATTATGGTTTCAACAATAGTTGTTTTTATGGATTGAATACACAACATTATATTCTGAATCTTTTATACAAACTGCTGCAGACTATTCTAGAAATAAATGAATTCCTTCCTTAAATGATAAATTGTAACATTACATGCAAATGAATTTTAAGATATTGTAACAAACTAACTAATCATCCTCCTTGCTAGAATAGAATCAACTTAGGTTAGGGTTCTCCATTTCCTAATCAAAATCCTGCACAATGCTCCCCTGCAATAAAAGCAACACAGATTTCATAGTTGAGATAAAAAAATATATATATTCTAAAAAGAAAAAAAGTAAATAGAATAAAAGAAAGAAAGTGGCGTACCTTGATGATGGAGAGAAAGTCTGAAGGCAGAAAGAAGATAAGATTTGATAATTGTGAATTTGTGATTTATGATTTATGATATGAATGAACTGATTTTTATTAAGAACATAATTCGTATGTACAAGTAGGGTAGGGGCATTGTCCCCTCATCTTTAAATGCTACAACCGGAATTCGTGTTTTCCTAACATATAGTGAGAGACACCAGAAACCAACTAAAAACTTATACGTAGTAGTAAAACCAAAAACAAAACAAAACATTTTTTTACAAACTTCTAAGTCACTATACTTTAAATAATAGACCACCAAAATCAATCCATCCATCCATCCCTGGTCCCACACCCAATCGCGGGCCGCCATGTGTCCTCACCACCACTTTATCATCTTTCATCTGTGTAAATGTTTTTTATACAACATTTTTTTTAAAAAAGTTTAAACCATCATATTCAAATCCGACAAATCATCCATTGGAATCTCAAGCCCCAAAAAGTCATCATCTTGTAAAATATCATCATCGATATTCAACCATGACCCTATATCCTGCCCTTGTTCACCAAGATCATCACCAACACCAAGCACATCCATTTCCGGGAGTGGCAGATGTGAAAAGTCAAGTGGCTCCTCACAATACTCCTCCTTTTCTTTCACAATTATGCTATTTTCCAACTTAACAACCGCCGAGGGCAAATTCGTCCTTCCCACCGGACCATTAAGAGAAGCCGTTGTTTTTTGCTTCAATTTCGTTTTCGTTTTTCTTTCCCCCTTCACGGATGCCGGGCGACCGATTTTGGGGGGACCGTTTCTTGAAATGACGCCGCTACCCTTCCCTTCTCTATCCCTCTCACTCCTCTTTCCTTTTGCACTGTTTAAAATTGTGGCTCCAAATCCCGAGGGTATTCCCGAAGAAGAAGAAGTACCCGCAACAACATCATCTAGATATAACTCTCTCTTTTTTACCCTGCTCGACCATACATCATCTTTCCCAATAGTTTGATCAGGTAAATGAAACGTATCAGAAGAATATATGTCGTGGTTGTGGTTGTTGTTGTTCAACGAAGGGCTTTGTACTTGTACACCTAATTTGTAAATCAAAATAATAAATACACATCCGCAATAATTATGAAATAAATAAGAAAAGAAAATACCTGAAGCATATATTTTATCAAATTCATTATCGATTTGTGTGTCGTTTAAGTGTGAAGATCTGTTATGGAACATTTCTTTGTATAAAGGCTCATTGAAGCAGCTTTTGCCTGTTGTTTCAAACTCATGGCATCGGTCAAGTGTTCGTCTCACAAAACCTAAAGCAGCTTGTTTCGCCATTTTGCTACCCACGCCTTTTCCCCCGGGCCCATGTGGACCCCAACAACTCTGTTGTCGTGAATTAATATCATCAAAATCACGATTTTGCCATTTCTATAAATAACAATTTCAATGCAAAACACTAACTTACCATGTACTTTTGGTATGCCATTGCAGTGAGTTTTTCCAGACAATGTCGTTCAAATTCCCTATACACACATAAGTGGTCATGTTATAAATTAGTATCTATGAATAAACAAAAAAGTCAATTTGATGTGATTTTTAATAAAATGATTCAAATCCTCACTTTTCTTGAAGCTCTCTTGTTTCATTGGTGAACTCCATAAGGTTATCAAGCAGACTTTTCTTCCTGGAAACCTATTTAACAACTAGATTATATGAGATGAATCACTCATATTTCCCAATTTTTTTAGTCTAAAAAAGATTCCCACCTGTTCATGGTGTTTTTCTTCAAGTCGACTAATTTCTGCACTGATGCCTTCATTCCCTTTTGGTAAATCAGGCTGAACAATTAAAAAAAGGTCTTAGAATGTAAATTCTCGTTTTAGAGGGATGTAAAGAGTAAATATAAGATGAGAAAGAGAGATAGAGAACTTACCACTAGCTCTGGATAAATTCCAATACTCTGAATTTCAATAAGAAGTCTTTCATTTACCGACATGTTACTATATTGATATTCAGATAAGGTGGTGGCACTGCCAGGTGTCATTGCTAGATCTGAAAGCAGACCATTGTAGGAAGTATCAAAACCTGAATCTGGTATGGACATCACATGATTATTTATCCTATGACCATGACCACTGAAAGTTGACCGATGATTTGATTCCATATCTGTTTCAAACTCAAATCCGGATCCAGATCCATAAACATGATAATTATGTTCATCAATGTTTCCTTCTTCTGAGATTAAAGCAGCAAGAAGTCTCTGACACAGGGGAATCTGCATCTCCCCTGGACTTGCAAAATGTTCAGGGCTTCTGCTTTCTGTTCCATTAGAAAGTGCACCACCACTATCTATAACAGCAGCCTGAATACTTCCCTACAATGATAGTAAATTGTCACGTGCACGATAGCATAAGAGAAAACGGGTATGTGCACAATAGCAGCATAACTGATTATCACCTGTTGCTTTAAATACAACATGTCCACGTCAGATACAAACCCAAACAGTGGTTCCATCTGCCTCCAGAATGGGCTGGACAATGCTAGATCTGCAACCATTAATTTATCAATTAGTAATTTTTTTCAAAATAATTGTGTTCAAAAATCAAATTTCAAATAAGAAAATATAAAGAGATTGGGATTTCGAACAGTACTAGGATTAATAACCGCATTAACTGCAGCCAGAAGCTCTTCATGTCCATCATCAGATCCAACTAAAAGAAACAAAGAACAGAAAAGATAAGAAATTGTATAGGCATAATCATGACTCATGAGTTGACCAGTCAACATTTCATATACCAAGAAAATCAGCTGCTGAATTGATTGCGGTGGTATGTTTCTGACGCGTATAAGCTTTGCGGTCAGAGAGCTTCCTCGTGGGAGGCCGACCGGTTCTACTGTAAAAAATTCCACATGATATGAATTTTAATAACAAATTAATAAATATATATATATATATATATATATATATATATATATATATATATATATATATATTATCAAATGTACAACCTTTCAGACTTATCAAAACCAACTCGAGCTGTTCTAAGTTGTTTTGCGGTCCCCACATTGCGAATCTTGTCAACCGCATGTGGTGCACCAGCACGCACAGAACCAAAACCCCGGCCCCCGGTTCTCCCTTGTCTACGAACACCATCACCAATATCTTCCCCATTCACAATCTTATTCTTTCTGGTTGGCAAGACTAAAGTTGACATTTTATTATGAATATTCTGTTCCCCTTTTCCTTCTTCATCACACTTCTTACCCTTATCCCTAGATCTAATTTCAGCAGCCCCAGACTCTTCACTTTCAGACAAAGTAGAAGAAGCAAAATGATCGCCTTTCGATTTGAACTGCTGAGGAGAACTTGCAAACCGTTTGGAAAACCCAGAGGGCCCACTTGGACTACCACCAGTGACATCACTCGTATCCAAACCCGGTGTTTCATCGTTATTATTAGTGGGTAAAATTGGGAGTAAATTGGTTCGTCTAGCTGTACGTGACATCTTTTGTGGTCTCCGCTCAGCCCACTGTGTGACAGGTGGCGATGATGACCGTGTTGCGGGTGTCCGTTTCCGGTTACCCGACCCAAATTGACCCGGGTTCTTGTTTGTAACTGTACCATGAGTCAACTCCCAATCATTATTAGTTGCACGTTGACCCATTGAAACTGAGGATTTCGGTACAACATTTGACCCGGATCTTGGACCTCGAGCATTCGTGTGGAGCTTTGTGCTGGAGGTGGGACTACCTGATGCAAATTCTTCACGTACATTTGACCGTTTTGTCCTTTCCTTCTCTGAACTGGTGCTTCTATCTCTTTGGAGAAGAGATGTGTTCTCAATCTCAGGTCTTGGAATGGAAGGGCGCATGACTTCAGCTTTTCCGCCTCCAGCTACTCCATTAGCAGCTCCTGGCCTATACAAAACATGCATCAGACTTAGCACACCAAGTGTTTGATAAAAAGCCAAACAGAAACTTCAAAGAGAGAACTAATACCTGAAGCCATGGGAATCATTTAAGCGTGTGATACCATCAGGAACATGCCTTGGATGCATTCCTTGTTTGGGTTCCCTGTATCCATCAATAGGTTTTGTTGACCCTGAGCTTGGACTTGGAGAAGCATCAACTTTTATTCCAGTACGCTTCTTCTTCATTTTTGACTTTTCCCAACCATCAGCTACAATGGGCAATGATGCTCTATCCTCATTACTGGTGGGAAGTCTTAATGGTTCTTTATCTCTATCTACATTTCCAGATGATCTAGCAGGAGTGTTGGGCCGCACCTCCATTGAAGTTCTGGTTCGTTTGTTAGGAATGACGTTTTTACCCCTCTCTTCGACCTTCTGCTGGTCAAAGTCAAACGAATTTGAGAGGGAATGAGTTTGTGTGTGTGCCCCCATCTTAGGTGTCCCCATAGGCGCACGATTCAAGAGTAAGCCGGTAGAACGATCACCAGGTAAACCATCGGGCCCACGTGATCTCTTCCTAGAAGGAATACTCGGAAAAAACTTGTTGATCACTGACAGTGTCTCACTGAAGGCCTTCACTCTTTCCCTGGTAGTGTAGATAATAGAAAGAAAAAAAAAGTTGAAAACTTTATACGGCTTTGATCCCAACAAAACCAAATATCCAAAAAATAATAATAATAATAAAAGAAAAAAGATACCTGGATTTGATGGTGGATTCACGTAGACCAGCTTTTAGTCGTTTGAGATCATCAGGGGAGGAATTAGGGAGCTTGGTTTTGGATGATGGTGACTCATCTGGTGAACCAAGAACAGCACTTGCAAGTCTTCTAAAATCTCCATGGCGATTAAACTTATGGTCAACAGCCATTGACTTTGGGTCAAACCGTAAGCATTGTAAAAAGTTAGTTACATCCAATTGTGTCACGGTTGAGGTGCTTCTTGACATGCTTGGGAGAGATGATAGGATTGGATTTTCCATGTTGTTGTTGTTGTTGTCACGGAAGCTTGATGATCTGTCCAGTGAAGCGGATGTGTAGGACCCACGCTGTGCTGAATTGTACAGTGGCCTATCCGGGCTAACAGTTGACAAGTCAAATTTACCAGATGATGCCATTGCATCGATTTTTTTATAACAGTCTTCTGTGTGTTACAAGACCTGTAAACACAGGTGTGCATGACAAGACTGTAGTGCCACAGCACATGGAAACAAATCCCTGCACATAATACATTCATTCCATGAATCTTGAATCTTGATCACTAGTTCATATGTGATCTTCATGAATTTGCTAATGGCAGTTGGTTAGATACAGCACACGCAGATGGAACTCCACATCACTAAGTTTTAATTCAAATGACAGGCTGATCGCTAATTCACTATTGAGCTTAATTAATGGCAATCCAAAAAAATAACAGCTTGATTGATGAATGATAATCATACTTCCTATATCTATCATCTTAACTATGTAAGCTGATCAATACATTTCCAGTAGATATTCGTTCTCAAAACCACAAATAAAGGAAGTTATGACTTAATTGCATAAAAACAAAAAGGGAACTAGTCAGTACATCAAAGCCGACTACAATACAAACTTCTGATCTCAAATTTAGCTAGGTGCTCGCAAATTAAATACATGCAATTAAACAGTTGTGTGCACCTAATCCCCACAAATCTCTGCCTATTGAAAACCCTAGAAGCCCAATCGACGCAAAAAGAAAACTACTTAAAAACATCAATTAAGCAGAATCTTTGGAAAGGCGGAAGCTAAATCGGTAACACAAAATTATTTAAACGATAAACAAGATCGAACACACAAATACCTTTAGCTGTAACTGCGAATCGCGTGCAAAATTTGTCCTCCGAGGGTTTATACGAAGCTGAATCGTCTTTTAGGAAAAATTACGGTTAGGTTATTTTTGCAAAATTTGGGGATTTACCTTCTATTTTTCCTTTCTGAAAGATTCTAATAATGTGTTCTTGAGTTTGGGGCTCAAGAAAATCGAAGGTTCATCCGAAGCCATGGCAGCGCCTCCCCCAGTGTTATGATCGGAGATGCGTTGGCTCTACACCAAATTACCGTTTTGCCCATGGTTTGTGTTGCACGAAGGGGGTGCAACATGGGTTTAGATGATGGGTGTTATTGGAATAATGAGATTGAAGTCGGCTTGAACAGCTCAAGCCTGCCTTTTTATTTTTTATTTTACATTTACATTTTTCATTTTTCATTTTTTATTTTCTTCTTTAGGTCTTCAAATAAATATACATACATCATGTAATAAGTATTTATGTACACACACAAGAATCTAGGGCACTTAATTGCCAATATCCGTTATAGAGAAGTTTTTACAAGGTTTTAGTTCGATAACTAATTCATCGTCTATGAATTACAACAGTTTCCTACACGAGTAACATTTCTAACTTGTTAAATACATATGGATTCCTTTAAATATATCAATAATTATCCATACGCAAAGTTCACAAAAATTGGCTTTGTTCATTTAAAAATGTTTGTTTTGATTTAAAATGGAACTCATATCAAATTTTTGGTTCCCATAATTGAAACTATGGTTACAGATTTATGATGTTCTAGTTAAATTAAACCATTCTTATTCTATCACGATCTAGTTTAGTTTGAATAGATCTATAGTGAATTTCTTTTTTTATACGGATTAGGTTCATTATGTGTTTATCAAATGGAATGATTATCATCAAAACGTGTTTTGGGCCAAGTATCCTAACAAATCGGAAGGCACACCATTGTCACATCTTCAAAAGAAAGAAATCAAATTACAATGCGAAATTCAAACAAATATAATCCCCACCCCCTCCCCCCAAAAATAAATAAATAAATAAATAACTCTTCCACTTTTATTATGTAATAATAATGATGCATGGTTCTTTTAGTTATTTTTCATGCATTTGGTCATATTTTTTGGAAACCAACAATGAAGCCATGTTGCATGTGAGATGGTCATATGTAAACTAAAATTCATCGGAAAATGACTTTTTGAGGGTAACTAACTGTTTCGTTTGTTCTTATTTGGTTCTTTTTTTTATACTTAATATATCATTGAACTTGTTTATGCTCATCATAACCATTTTGACCGACTTTTGACCTGTGATAGTCGGTCAAAGGGGTATGGTGAACACAAACAATGAGTTCAATGGTATATTGAGTACAAAAAAAAAATAGAAGGGACCAAATGAGAACAAATGCAACAGTTGGTTAACCTCTTTGATTCATTTTCCATTTACTCATTTACAACAAATCCACGTCATCTCCTGCTGATATTAATGACTTTATGATATTCATTATTGCTTCTCTTCAAAACATAACCCACGAAAGAACATTATTCATAAATATACAACTTTATAATGCACTTGAATATTTATTAGTGGAATCTTGACTAAGCAGACGCATTTCATTACTACATTTACATTTCCAATCAAATGATTTACCGTATCATGGATTATAGACAAGTTTACAAACGAGTGGAATCACAAGTGCTGTGATTTTTGAGTTTTTTAACTTTAAAATCGAATTCATGGGATAAGATACAACATCAATATGTACAATATCATGCAGCTTTTGCAGGCACATCACCATAATATACCTTGAGGTTAACGTTTATGTTGATAAATATACCTCTCACACACAGTCATATCTTTCTGCAGAGAGGTGTTGACAGCTAACCACAGTAAGCATAGCATATACAATGCTTTAACGAAGTTACTCCTCTGAAACGCTCGTCATATACGTTATGGTCAAAGAAGGTTGCAGTCTTTGATAATTTTGCAACTTTAATTTCATTTAAATTTTCAGGGAAAATGACTCGGGAGGGTAACCAACTGTTGAGTTTGTTATCATTAGGTCTCATTCCTTTTTTGTACTCAATATACCATCGAACTTGTTCTTTGTGTTCACTATAACCCTTTGACCGACTATCGTAGGTCAAAAGGGTTATGGTGAACACAAACAACAAGTTCGATGGTATATTAAATACAAAAAAAAAATGACTAAATGAAAACAAATGCAACAGTTAGTTACCCTCAACAATCATTTTTCCAAAATTCATTTGTGTGTGTCGGGTTTTGCAACCCTTTTACATTGTTCATAATGGTCACATGTTGTGACATCCCCAAAATCTCGGCCAGAAAAGACCGATTTCATTTATGCTTTTTAAAACATTTTCAAAGTAAATCCGTTTGATTTTAAAAGAGATGCGGAATTTGTTCCCAAAAACAAAACATGATAAAATAGATATTTATCAAAACATTCCATATAGAAATATGATTTCGTTTTATAATCAAAAGTCAGGATGTCATGTTCCGATACAGATCATAAAGAATAAACGATAACATTACAAGTCATTCAACAAATATATACATATACAGACTTGTAAACAAAACAACTTGATGATTCGCCCATCTTAAGCTCTTGCGCCACTTCCTGTAATACAAATAAACTGAGTGGGTCAGGCTCGGGAGCCTGGTGAGCATATAGGGTTTTCAAACCCACAATAATTATATTTAATTACAACAATCAACAATAAACCCGATTACCCATTCCCGTTATCCTCACCTTACGTTCCTAAAAATAACATCTATTATAAGGAACTTATTTCAGGATTTTCATCGGGACGGACATTACTGCAGAGGGGCTTCCTCAACAATAAGTGTCCTAAAGGCAACCATGTGGGGGATAGAGTACACCGGTGAACACGTCGTTCACAACACCTACAGGTAATGAGCCTGCTAGTGTTCCACAGGACAGTCTAGAATAGTCTGCGGTCGCCATCCATACTCTGCTGAATGACTAGAATAACACCAATAACACCGAGACCTCTCATTTGTTTATTTCACACCAATTATCTACCCATGTTCTACCCAACATATTAGTAGATAAAAATATACATTTTTATACATTGTTTATAAAACCTGTATAGCATGCTTTAATCAATACATATTCCACATAACATATGAGGCATACATACATAACACGTATTTCATAGAGAATATATCGGATCTATGAGATAGAGGAGAGTGAATATACATTCACACATATAACCACAAAATATTTACACGTAGCACGTATTTTATATTAAATACTTCATAATATTGCGTTGGAAAGAAAATAACTACACACTCACTTGATCAAAAGATGATAGGGCAGCACTACGGCTTGCAGAAGTAGTGTCTCTCCGTAGATCTGGAAGATCTTCACAAAAACCGGACTCCTTGCGGGCAGGGCTTCGGCTCGGAAATAACGCTCTTCGGGATCCTCGGGGCTTCGGATCTTGCTTCGGGGCTCGGAAATATTACCAGGGCTTCGGGGTACAAACGGCACGCAAAACGAGGCAAAAGACTAGAGAGAAGGATGGAATTTGCAAAAGAAACCCGGCTACCTTCGGATCCCCTTTTATAGGAGCTGAACCCTCGCACGTACGCGGGGCGTACGCCTCGGTTCGTAAGGGCTTGCGTCATCGGAGGTACTCGAGTGCTGGTTTCGTCACCCTTCGCTGTACGCGGGGCGTACTTCGGATAGACCGGCTGACTCCTCTTCGGATAATATCGGATGTTTAATTAAAAATAAATATTTAATATTTAATAAACTTCAAAAATTCATATCTCCTTCATACGAACTCCGTTTTCGACGTACTTTATATCCACGCGAAGGTGAGACTACACTCTACAACTTTCGTTTAGACTCCGTCGGCTAATTTTGACTTTTATTTTTATTAGTTATTTTTAGGAGGTCGAGACAGAAAATTTCGTTATAAATTCATAACTTCTTCGTCCGGCGTCCATTCTCGCCTAACTTTTCATCGTTTCGCTACTAACAACGAGATCTTCGATTCTCGTTTAGATTGTTTCGGCTAAAAACCGCTCGATCTCAAATTGAGTATTCGGGCTGCATACTGCCCAGTCGAAACTTCAGAAAATCATAACTTCCTCATACAAAGTCAGATTTGGGCGTTCTATACATATTCGGAAACCTCGTTTCAACTACTACAACATTATCCAAAGATATCGGGCTTATCTCACACTTTAATTTTGACGCTTATTTTATTCTTAATTCATTAAATTATAATAATTAAGAAAATAAACACATAAATCACATAATTCACAAATAATACATTTTTATTATTTCAAATTGGGGTTACAAAGGTTAACCTAGACTATTACATTGCTATATGGCAAGCCCAGAAACACGGGCGTTACACATGTAAACTAGCTTTTTATAGATGATCCGGAGTAGGTCTCCAACATTGTTCAAAATGGTCAAATGTAAACTAAGTTTTTATAGATGATCCGGGGCAACCTTGTTGTAACCTGAAAATGAACCTTTAGCAATCACTATCTTTGTATATTCCGAAGTCAGCCTGTTCCGGAGTCAGATGGAGTTTCCGAAGTCAGAAGCCTTCCGTAGTCATTTATGTTCAGGAGTGAAGATGGTGTCCAGAACCACGTCTATGTTTCGAAGTTGATGTTGTCTGGATTTACTTTGTCAGTTTGTATTGATTGTATTTGTCATTTAGCTTGATGTTACATTTCATAAGACTAAATCTCTTTTGTCAAAATTGGATAATCTGAGTATCAGAAGTATCTATGTTATCCAGTCTTATGTATGTAAGTAAGTTTGTACGATGTTTCATGTTCTCCTATTTATAGGAGTTTTCAATGACAAATCAAACAATGGATTGTTCATTAAAAAGACAAAAATATTTCAGTTATTTCACCTTTCAAATTATTCCTTCAAACATTCTTCTTGTTCCTCGTTTATTATCCTTACTTTGATCATTCTTCTTACTCTTCATTAATATCTTGAATACTTTGTTGAATACACTAACTCAGACTTGACTGGTCTTGCCAGACTTGACTGGAACACTAATTAGCAAGCAGACATTGATCTTAAGCATTCATTCAAGGTTTTAGTTTTCAAACTTTGTCCATGTGCATCTAATCGTCCTTGTGCTATAATTGGTATCAGATCTTGAGTGGTTGTGCTTTGAATCCATAAGATCATATTATAGTTGATTCAAAATTACCTTGGTATTTCGATCATTTCTGTGTCAAGGATAAAAGTTCTTCTTAATACCACTTTTGCTCGAGATATCTTAATTTCAATGGTTGCTTCTAATACTCAACAAATGTATTCAATGCAAATAACAAATAGCGTGAGTTGCCCTACATGTTCCCCGCTGCTAGTTGTTGAAGAATATGATTACTGGAAAGTTAGAATGGAAATATTTTTACTTGGAGAAGAGAAAGGTGAATCTATCTGGAGATCTGTTAAAGAAGGTCCTCATGTTCCAGTTCGAATTGTGGTCAGAGATGTTGTTGCAACTCTCTTGGGACAGGATCAACAACGTCAAGCACCTCTCACTGTTTTTAATGAGAGGTGCTTGTCAGAATACATAGGATCATTTTACTTGTCTTTATCTCTGACCACCACTTGAGTTTTTAATTTGTACAGTTCATCTTATCATATGATGTTCACAGTCCACATAGTCACAATGGTAAAATTTTCATCTCAAAACTTACTTCATAAGGTCATCCCGGAATTCAAATCCGGAAAGGTATTACATTCTTAACTTCGGAAATTCCTTCAAATGCACTCCGGAACATCTAAATGATAATTTTTGAAGTTTTTCAAACTTTGCTCCAGAAATCTTTTTCAAATGTCCATTCCGGATATCTTTCTGCTTTTTCACTCCGGAATCCTTTAAACTTCTTGCTCCATAAACCTTTATTAAAAATTTTGACTACAAAATCTTCAAAAACATTACTCCGGATCCTTTTAAGCTTACATGCTTCATTCCGGAACAAATCACATTTGTCATTCCGTAATTCTTTTTTCAAGAAATTGTTTTCAAACCTCCGAAATACAATTGTTCCGAAATCAAACTTTGTGAAGTCCAAAGGTTTATAAGGTGAAGCGTTTTCCAACGGTTACTTGTGTCAATACCTATCTTGTATCCTCAAAATCTGCACCACATCTGCACGTCCCCATAAAGCAAACATCCTATCACTCAAACGACGATTCCTTATTCTTATCTTGAGCCAATAAGAACTTTCGTCTTTATAGGTCAAATCACCCAAAAAATAGCAAAGCATTAAATGTGACCCATTTTCAATTCCGAATTGAATCATTACCCCTCTCAACCCGACCCGTTTCCATCACCTATAAATACTTTTTTAAACCATTAATTGTCACTTTCCGCTCACAAATCCTTATAAACCCTCTCATCTCCTTCAAGTGTTCTTGTGTTCTTCAAGCTCTCAACCTCTACAATAATGACGTCTTCTTCTTTTCCCACAAAATTCGATCAAGCTTCTCCTAAAAGTACGAAAGTTGTCTCAAAGAAGAAGTCAATCAAATGATCATCATCAACAATGTCCACTGAACCTTTTCTCAAGGAAACCACTCAACTATTCTCCCTCGATCCTAATGACTACGATGAATCGATTCGAGTGATGATTGAGTTCATCGCTCATCATCCGATTGTAGTTCCTCTTTCAAAGGTTCCAGACCCTTTTATCCCTCTTTCTCTACTGCATTTGGCTTTCAATCGTATCAAGATTGAAGATGGAGTTCTGGAAACACGCATTACTAGTGATAGAATCGTGCCCATTCACAAAGCGACTTTCTTGAAGGCTATTAGGGTTGCAGAAAACCCTTTAAATTTCAAAGTTCAATAACCCACGGCTGAAGAGTTTCATTCTTTTATGAATCATATAGGGTATAATGAATAGTACAAAGCAAAAAAACTTCAAGAAATTAGTTGTGTCCGGATTGTGGATTGTATTAATGCATTTCATCGTTCGAGGTTTATCGGGCAAACATGGTGGTACAGACTTTCGGAAGTTTGCCATCAACCGTAAGGCACATGAGATCTCTAGTCCTCGCTTTTGGGCTCTCACTATTTAGAAGCTCTACAAGGAACGCCAAGAACCCATTCCTATTAGTGTCATTCCGGAAGAGGTATTTCTCTCTTTTAAAACTATAAATACCTATCGCCATTTGGACCAAAGGTCTTTCGGAACTGTCAGACGTCTACTAGAACATATGCTGGCCCTTATTCCGTCCGATTCTCCTTATCTGAAACAACATCTAGATACTTCAATTGTGTAAAACCTTACACAATCTACCCATGTCTCTAAAGGTGACAACTTTATGGACCTTGAACCTCAAAAACACTAAGAGGGGAAACTCAAAGCTCCTGGAATGAAATCAAGACCACTAGATCTCATACTTGGGACCAAATTGAACAAAAAAACCCATGAATGGTAGATCTAAGATGCCAACGATCAAGTTCAAAGCTTTATACCTTCATTAAGCTGAAAACGAGTCATAAAAGCCAGATCCATAAGCTTCTCCTTGATCCCCATCTTTGCATCAAACTCCACCTTCTTGTAAATGTACCAAACACTCTAAAAATAAACTCCATAAGCTCAAAATGCCACCATGAATGATTAGAGACGAGTTGTCACAACTAGCATTTCCAGTTAGGAAAATCTACTCCCATGTAAACATCAGTTATTATAAAAACTTGTACTCTAAGTGAATATCATGTTATATGCTAACATGAAATCATCCATTTGAATCCAAACTCTTGATTGAAGTTCAAAACCTAATACAATACATCTCATATGTTCAACTATGGATTGAAAACCCTAAAAATCCCGGTTCAAGGTTATTATGGACTAGGATTCTCTTATTGGGCCTAATGGACCAATAAACTTTCAATTAGACTACTTTGAGCCTATGAACCTTATTTGGGCTCTAATTGGACCCACATCCATGAAATTAAGGTATTTTGGGTCATATGGGCCTAGAATAACCCATCTTATTTCTAATGGGCCATAACTAGTTTCATAAGCCCTAATGGGCAGTAAACTACATCCTTGGACTTCTTTGGTCCGTGAACCCTCATAAAGGCCCAATAGGCCAAAAAAAATATTTATTTTAGGCCTCATAAACTCGAAATAAGACAATAGAGGGCCGAAATCTTCTCATTTCCTTTCTCCTTACCCTATTCTCGGCCCAAAAATAATACAAAAAAAAAGAGAAAGATTAATTAGCTAATTGCATGACACCTCACTATGGACTAGAGGTTACCTAGGCATATTGTCCATCATGTATCAATAAATCCCATACATCCATGCAACATCAACTCACTCTTCTCCAAGGTCAACTTTCCATTTATCTCTTATCTCTAACTATATCTCTTAGCCACAATCTCACTCTCCAGCCTCTCTCACATTTCAAGACCAACACTTATTCTCTCAACACTCTTCCACCCTTCCTCTCTCAAGAAAATCGTGGGTATAAGGAATATCACCAAGATAATCACTTCAAGCTTCACATTGTGGTAAGATCTTACAAACCCAAGTTGATATACTTCATCTATAAATTCAATCACTCCTCTTACACCCATGTTTTCGTGAATCATGCTTCTTAGAACCATCTAAGTTCGAAAACCTTCTCAAGAAGCTTGATAGGGCCGAGATCTCTTCATCTCATCACCAAAAACCGAAAACTTCGAAGAAAAGTGAGTTCATACCCCCTATTTTCGATTTTTACTTGGTTTTGGGGGGGAGAATACAAGTTGTTTTGTGTAGATCTATGTGTGTATACATGATTTTGTGTGTTTTCTTTTGTTACATATGTGTTTATATGAACTAAAAGGTTTATTAAAAGATGAAGATAGTGGTAGAACATAACACTTATTTCAACATATTTCACAAGAAAACGGGTTAGAGTACATCAAGGATACTAGGATCTAAGAAAAACTTCATGTAAGGGGTTAACAATGACAAAAATGACAAAATATGGGTTGTTTATGTAACTCTCATCTAGTATGTGGTTCAAAAGGGAATTTTTGCTAAACAATGGCTAAACTCGACATTTGAAACCTTATAGGGACCAACAATGTAAATAATTTATAAATGGGCCTTATTTGGGCTTCTCACAGTTTTGGGCCCAAAATGGTAATTTTTGGTCTTTTGTGGGTTAAATTGTCATTTACAAGAAAGTTGTGTCAAAAATGTAAATTTTTATTAAAAAGGGGTCAAAGTTGCGAAATTATGAACATTTGAGCCAAAAATATGAAATTTTCTATAAATAGGCCGAAAATGAATATTTTCAAAAAAATCAAGGCAAAAATGATATTTTTGACAAAAATGAGTTAAAAATGTTATTTTTCCCCAAAACTATCCTTAACTACAAGTTTTGTCCAAATTGGGACCAAAAATGTCATTTTTACACAAATTGGGCCTTAATTGTAAAGTTTTGGCTTAATGGGCCAATAATGTCAATTTTTACAAAAAGTGGGCTTTTAGTAAATAATTGAACTAATAATTGAAAAACAATAACAAACGGGCTAACTTTGTCACTTTCTTGACATTGGGCATTAGTGGCCCATTTACATGCTTGATAGGTCCTGAACACTATTTATATGCTTATTAGGCCTCATGACCCATTAACATGCGCGACGGACCTTGGATACTATCTGTATACTATTTGGGTCTGTAAATACCTTACTTGTGAAACGGGCCTTAAATGCTCTTTTACATATATTTGGGGCCCATGTTATATAAATTCGTTCCTTTTGGACCTGAAAAATGACTTACGTGTTTAGTACGCCTTAGTGGCCGCTTACATGGTTCATTGAGCCCGGAGCGAGTTTTATATGTTTTTCTTCGCGTAAAAATTCGATTAAGGATCTAGTGAGACATGTCGGTTGACACCTATCGTGTGTACGATCGTAGCCCGTAGTTATAACCAGAGTCTATTGGAGGGAAAGTGAGGTTTGTGTATAGATCTATACGGGGATGACACCCCACACCTCATCTGTTCGCTACAGTTAGACTACATCCGTTTAGGGTGACCAAAATCCTTATTCTATTTTCCATCGACGTTCAACAACGCCAAGACAGGTGAAATTGTCATTAATTAGCATGGTTATAACGACTCACTTATAGGAATTAACGTTATGAAATTTACGGGAGACCATTCTCTTTTCTCTTGGATTACTCGGGAACATACTCACACTGATACTCAACCTCGGGGGTTGGTATTGTTGGGTTTTGAGCAATCTAACGCTTCCTAAGTGTGCATGCAACCCTAATAAACCTTGGATCTATGTTTGTCTAAATACATGCAAAATAATAATTTTCCAAGGTTCATAACCTATCTAACATGGCATGGGGTACTTTTAAACATAAAAGAATTAGATGACATTACATACCTTTTGATGATGAGTTTGAATCCTAAGGAGTTTGAGGGCCAAGCACCAATAGTGTGAATGCCTCAAATGGAATCACAAAACACCACAAACTCTTGGAAAACTTTGAGAGAGAATACACACTTGTATTTTCGGCCACACACAAGCACACACACACTAGTTCACTAGTTACCATTTCATGCATCATAAGCATGCTTATATAGTGTACATGGTTAGGGTGAAACCCTAATAACCCATGTCTTTTCCTTTCCAAGGATCCATGGGTTAAAAGCTCCATGGATCATCCATGGACTTCCATCCAAGCCTAGCCCATTAACAAATGAGTCTTAGCCCACACCATATAAAACCAATAGCCCATAATCTAATTAGTCTTCCTTTTAATCTCTAAATTAATTCATAATTAATTTAAGACTAAAACTAATTAAATAACATGACTTCATATTGATAACTTATAATATATTAATAAACATATGTGTATAACTCTCATAAAATTATCCATAAATAGTTCGGGTGAGATGCAACCCAAATGGACCATGCCAGGTCGGGTCAAGTATATACCAAATAAGTTATGGACATAGACACATTATCCAACAGACTCCCACTTGGATAAGTCTAATAACTGTATTTGCCTATATAACTTCAGGAACCAACCAGCAATCGTAGCTCTCGAAAACTCCGTTGAACTATGAAGCGACATTTTAGATAAGTGATCATATAATCCTCTGTTCTCATGATATCAGCCGGACAAATACATGGAACAACGTCGTACTTATTGTCCAACAGTTTGTTTCCCGATTTTCGATTTGTTTGACAAAGAACTTAATCGAACACATCAATTTAGTTCTGACCGGCCGGTACATAGGTCACAACAAAATCATCGAGGGGCCCAGATATTGCTTCCATTTCTAGAAGGAACAGATAAACTTCGACTCATATGCTTGTTCTACTACATGTTGAATTGTACACAAAGGCACGTTTTATAACATCAAGTTACTGATGCGTTTACGTGAAATCAATGCACAACCAACTCATAGGTAACAACTCATATCTCTAGGTTTGAAGATTTATATGATATTACCGTTTCACGATCACTCGAGATAAATTCCATGAAGTGATACAAGTGAGCGTGAGTTTATTCCAATACTCATAACTTATGAGCACTCATGAATGTTGTATCAACCATTGCTATGACTAAACCCATTTAGCCATCTACAAACTCGATTCATGACAGTCTTGATTCATACATACTTCCAACATATGAACGACTGTGGAATGTTTAAATAACTTAGTCATTCGGAAAGAATAACCTAGCTATTTTGGAAGTCAAAACATGCAAAGTGAAACACAATAATAATGGAATCCAATACGGTCTCAGAACCCTTTTGAATATAAATAGAACCACCTTTTATTTATCACCATATTGATTACACATTATTCATTGTATAATGTTTCAAACAGTCAACTTAAGACTTGAATAAAAACAACAGTCGTCCCATGCTCCTAGCATGTACACTTTGTTTTTCTAAACAATAGTTATGCCATACTCCAAGTATGCACACTATGTTTGTCTATGATCCTTACATTGTGATGTAGATCAATTGAACATGATTCCAATGATACTCATTTCACAATCCCAAATCCTAATTGTAAATGTGAGAATCCCCGATTCCTATCATTTACCCAAAAAAATCTGTTAGATTTTAAACTTTTATGCAATGTTCCTCTTGTAATGATTATACACAAAGTCACTAAAACCTTGTCACCAGTCATTACAGAGTATTCCAAAGAAGGTCAACTTCTATGGAACGGAAGTCTCATATTCAAAGTACATTGCTTTGAACATCCTTCTTGCATTAAGGTTTTCTAATCTTACATAGATTGAATAACTTCCACCTATGGAGACATTTCCATAGTCCCATTTTGACTATCACTTCCGAACAAGAGTTACTTCTTTTCAGAATATGTCAATATGGTCCTTTCCGACAACTTACATCATACTTCCAACTTTCCTTGAGCAACCAATCTTTGGCGAACCTCATATTGTCCTCGACAATTGCTTAATCACTTTAGTCATATCCAATTCTAGACTTTTCCTTTCTCAATGCCTTAAGCATTTGCAAAAATTTAGAAAAGATGAATATTATAGCACATGGAATCGATCCTATATCCGAAGCATATGGGACACGATTCATGATGTTTGACATAAAGACATGATACTAGACAAGTCTTTTGCTACAATATTTTTTATTTGCCATGTTTTCAAAATTTAACTATGAAGAGGGATGTCGTAATCATAATCGAATTTTGAAAACGCAATATATATAGAATTTCTTCAAGTTTGAACCATTCCAACATAAAATTCACATATATATTCTTGACTAAAGATGATTAAAATCTCAATCTAAGCTTTAGAATTGAAATGAAGTATAATTTCCTCTCCCTTAATTATAGCAGAACAACTTTTCAACCCCTACAACTTCACGAATTGAAACTTTGTTTTCTATAATTAACATTGCTAACTTGCAACACTAAACGTAATAATCATGCTCCCACTAACATGATGATTATCAGCATAACACTTATGCTCCCACTAGCTCTGACATATTTCCAAAAATCTGCTGGACTTCTGAAATTTAGATTCATACACCCTTTCTTAGATAGCTCACATGTGTGTCTAAACAATTTTCAGAACTATGAAAAGGGATGTCGTAATCATAGTCTCAATTGCTTAGGCATTTGCCATTTCTCACAAGTCCATGTTAGTGTGCCGGTTAACCACACGCGCTCCACTAACGACTTTTGAAAATGCAAATGACACAATTGATATCTACGTAAAATCTACTTAGTGAAAGCGTTTCCTCACCATCATTTTCATGAATCGGAGAGAAACCTTATGACACTTATATTTTATAGTGTATGAGTTCCTATCCATGTGAATTTGTCAAAACCATAATCTCAAGATAAGGTTAGTGACAAATTCAGCCTTATATGGATTAAACTTGTTCAATCTTAGTTTCTTGTCACCTTGGTAGCACAAGGCCCACCAATGCTTCCAAGTTGAACTCTGATAACTCACATGCAAATTCAACTTATTTGAAGTAGGTACAGAAATAAGAATTATGTCAACACGATAGGTTGCAAACCTTAAGTCGTGTGCTAGTGATAAATTACAGGTTTTACTCTTGATTAAATCTTGAAACTCTTTCAGGATCTTTAAGGCTCTCACTGTCCCCTTGACATATAAGTTTCCCCAGTCAAGAACCATTCCTTGACAAAACAAATATTCAAGGGATAGTGCGGATTCTTATCAAGACTAACACTTCACACAATTGGTCTTAGTTGGTCTTTGTCTCATCCAAGACATCACAACTTACCAATCTCAAATGTACAAGAGTAGAAAACATTTTACTCTTACATTTGATAAGTGTTTTAAATCTTCCTTTATGTCACTCAAAGTTACAATCTTGGAGTATGACTCTAAGAATTGTTTTGGAACGAAGTATGACTCATCTTCTTGATTTTAACCAATCCAACAATTCAGGACCTCTCTTCTTAGCCATAACAATGCACTAAGACGTCCTTAGAGTACGAATTTGTGATATGGTTTCATAATCATTAAGATGATCATGAAATATGATACTAAAGTACTCTCCCATCCTTTCAGATTTAAGAAACTTTTATCTTTCTACCTAATTTGATTCTTCTCATTTGTTTTGTCATACATTGTAACCTTTCCAATGTTACAGAATTATACTTAACCTCATAAGTATAATCATATTTACTAATCTTTAGTAAATCATGACAAATCAATCTTTGTGGTGGACCTTGACCAGCGCACACCCAGTGTACCTAATTCCTTAGTCCTTCGATTGACTCACATATACATGTGATCAAAGAATTAGTCTTAATTTTCAAAAATGAAAATTCTCATTCATCATACAATACAACTTGTATGATTCCAAGTTTCTGTCCAATTGAAACTTGGGTGATGAAAAATTTTCTTCATTTGGTAAATTCAGACACTACCACAAATGAAGGAATCAAATCCACTTTCCAATATTGCTATTACTGGAAACATATAAGCAACAATTTTCAACAGATGCCATTGTAAGGATATTTTTTTTAAAATAAATAAAATTAAAACCTTTTTTTTCCTTTTATTTTAAAACTTTGCGGAAAAACTTATCCTTACAATCCACATGAAAACCTTGTTGTTATCTATTCATAAGCAATATATTATAACTCTTAAGCAACAGCTCAAAATTCTGATTACCAAACCATGCGATCGAAATCCACCTTCGCAATCAGAATCAACATATACTTATTTTAAGCTTCTTATCTTTTCTTTGATTCTTAAAAACATCAACATGTGACCCATTCACATTATGTAATAAGAATCTCCAAATAGAAACTTAATAGAGTTAGTTAGTGGACTTTACCCGAAGTAGAGTCAAACCTCTTGACTTGATCAACCTTATGACCTTTCAGGTGAATAGGGCAGCTTCGCAACCAATGCCCCTTCCTTTGGCAACAAAACACATGGACCCTTTGGTAATGGCACATGAGACTATCTCAGACTTAGCCTTTCTCTTTACCATTTGGTCAACCGAGTTGACTATGGCCGATCCCTTTCCATTGGGAAGAGAAATCCTTTTCTAGATATCCAATGCTACCATTGTCAATGTCCATTTAAGACTTGGGGAGTTGTTCTTTTAATCAAATTTGCTTTACTGGTGTTTCAAATCATTGCTGATTCCACAACACCAAGCAAATAGATAAGATCATTAAAGGTCATGTCATAGTCTGTCTCATAGTAGTCCCAAAGAGACTCACTATGTTATTAAGAAAGTGATTGAACATCCAACTTTCATGAGACTTTGACACCCAACTCTCCCGGCTTGTCAATATGTGACTTTATCTCCAAGATGTGAGCACACATAGACTATGCTTGCCAATAGGGATTGAGTGACTTTAAACTTTTCAAGAACTTGCGGGTGAGGGAGAATAATTGGAGGAGGTGGAGGAAGTGAAGCATGATGTTGAGGAACACCATCTTCAAGAGATTTGGGAAGATCATAGTTGTCTGAACCAGACATCTATAATGGGAGAAAATCAAGTTAGTTGATTCAAAGTCCTTAATATAACACCCAATATGAAATATTAAGGCTAGGACCCAACACAATATTTTATAATTTGGAAGAGGGATGCCGTAATCCAAGCTATAAAATATTTGAAGGTAGGCGAATGATGATTCACCAATTTCCACCATGAAAAACAAAATAATTTATTAGGTTTTAATTGGATTTGAAATTCCTAGATCTTTTGAGATTCATTGAACTTTTCAATGGCATGTTTCAATCTCGAGTGTGCCCTCTCAAATTTTGTGACTGGGATGCCGAGGATCACAAAACAAGGTGTGAATAACCATACCAATTCACTTGGTACCCTTAATATTATCACCTAATCAATGTGCCGGTTAACCACACACGCTCCATTGATCTATGACAAACATTAAGTCACCCTTCGTGATCCTTACTAGTCCAAGTTAGTGTGCCGGTTAACCACACACGCTCCACCAACGACTTGGTAAGGTACAAAGTGTGAATTCCATGGGCTAGCACCAAATTCACATTTTTCCTAAAGTAACTAAGATTGGGAATTAAATAAAAAAATATTTAGTTACTTTATAATAATCCTTATACTTTTAATGAGAATTTAAAGTCATTGTCCTACCCGTTCGGCTAACGACCCTCCACTAGTCAAGCAAGCGGTGGGTGAGAGTGGACACCCATTAAGTTGCCATTTTATAGGCAACAACCTTATACCCACCTTATAGACCGACTTCGTGAATGAGGCCTACTAACGGTAAAACGACTTGTTCTTATATATATATATATATATATATATATATATATATATATATATATATATATATATATATATATAATAATTAACCATTAATCTTATAATAGTATAAGGGTAGAATTTTAACTTTTAAAACTTCTAAGGGTTGGAATTAAAGTTTATTAAAGTGTGTGAAACTTTTCCAAATTCCAAAACTTGAGGGCAAGTTTTGTAACTCTTTAAAACTTTTCATTTCATAACTTATGAATTAAAGGTTCATAAAATGAAGACTCTTCATTTTATGTAACTTATGTGTTTTTAATGTGTGTTAAAGAAAAGTGACCTTTGGATATCCATAACTTGAGGACAAATTATGGACTCCATTAAAACACATAAATGATCAAGAATTAATCCTAAACAATTCAGCAAATAATTCCTATCATCTTCTAAATTCATAAGAACATGAACATGATTATCAAAGTTTCAATAATTATATGAACACATACAAAGCATGAAATTTTGATATATGTTATTGTAAATGGATTAGAACAACCATTACACCAACTAAAACAAGTTTTAAAACACCAAAACAGTTTAGGGTAATGTTTCTAGTCCATTTTCAGCAGCAAAAGTCGAAATTCTGCATTCTGATCATTCTACTCGCCGAGTGCACGAACCTACTCGGCGAGTAGGATGAATTTTGCCTTGTACTCGGCGAGTCCCCCCATGGACTCGGCGAGTCCATCAGCCAGACAGCAACAATTTCAACTTTTTTCACTATTTTGCATCAAGTATCAAACAAGCAAGCCTAGGCTCTGATACCACTGTTGGGTTTTGAGCAATCTAACACTTCCTAAGTGTGCATGCAACCCTAATAAACCTTGGATCTATGTTTGTCTAAATACATGCAAAATAATAATTTTCCAAGGTTCATAACCTATCTAACATGGCATGGGGTACTTTTAAACATAAAAGAATTAGATGACATTACATACCTTTTGATGATGAGTTTGAATCCTAAGGAGTTTGAGGGCCAAGCACCAATACTGTGAATGCCTCAAATGGAATCACAAAACACCACAAACTCTTGGAAAACTTTGAGAGAGAATACACACTTGTATTTTCGGCCACACAAAAGCACACACACACTAGTTCACTAGTTGCCATTTCATGCATCATAAGCATGCTTATATAGTGTACATGGTAAGGGTGAAACCCTAATAACCCATGTCTTTTCCTTTCCAAGGATACATGGGTTAAAAGCTCCATGGATCATCCATGGACTTCCATCCAAGCCTAGCCCATTAACAAATGAGTCTTAGCCCACACCATATAAAACCAATAGCCCATAATCTAATTAGTCTTCCTTTTAATTTCTAAATTAATTCATAATTAATTTAAGACTAAAACTAATTAAATAACATGACTTCATATTAATAACTTATAATATATTAATAAACATATGTGTATAACTCTCATAAAATTATCCATAAATAGTTCGGGTGAGATGCAACCCAAATGGACCATGCCGGGTCGGGTCAAGTATATACCAAATAAGTTATGGACTTAGACACCTTATCCAACAGGTACGACAACATTCCCTTTTACAGGCAACATAGGGTTGTCTGGGGCATTCTTTTTACATTCTCTTTACTTACTTTTGGGATTCTACTAAACAAAAACACACATGCATTAATACAAGATCGGACACAATCACACTAAACTATTTTAAGAAAATACAGGATTTTCTTGGGATTACAAAGTTGTACAAAACATTTTCTCAAAACATGCTTTTGAACCCACCAACATTTTTATGTCGACATTTTTAATTTAACTTGTATTATCAGGAAACCACTGAAGTAGGTTGGGCTGAACAGTTTAGTGGATGTTTTGTTATATTTTGTTTATCATACTCTAAATACTTTGGCATGTAATATTTAAACACAATACTCAATGTATGTATGTTGTTATAATACATGTGTGGTGATGATGATGTTATGTTTCAATTATATACTATGTGATGATACTACAAGGATGAAATCACGCACAAGCCCCCAGACGTTTCCGCTGCCTAGTTCGGGGGTGTGACACGAGTTTTAGGGTTTTAGAGGGTGGGGACTGACTTAAAACGAAGAAGGAGGCTCAACATTATGCTTATATGGGGTACAACTCTAAGATTAGGGTTTTCAATCCGACCCTCGTACGCCCAACGTACCTTCTCGTACGCCCCGCGTACGAGGCGGCACATCCTGATCCAATCCTCGCTTATATGCTACGCGTCTACGCGTTCCTCCGTCTACGCCTCACGTAGTTCTTTCTCTTTGGTACACCCTGCGTATCACCTTGGTATGCCCCACGTACTAGGGCTTTTCCCAAAACCCCAATTCTTCAGAAGGCTATAACTTGCTCGATACAAGTCCGATTCCAACCATTCATATACCCATAGAAAAGTATTGAGATGCTCCACACTATTATCAATTCTTGCCTGCCATAAAATGTCCCGAACCAAAATCTACTTCCCATAAGACCTGAGCTGACAAATTACCGAACTACCCTTTGATCCAAAATCTTAAACAAAAATACTCGAGCAATCCAAGGCACATTATCCAACTCCAATTAGGTCCGAAACCTGACCCCTCAGGTATCCGTAGCTTGATAGCACTAAATCCCTAATCACCAATTCAAAATGGGAACAATTCGAAATAGGATGTTACATAAGCTATAAGCCATGCCCATAAGTCATAATTTATAGGCCAGAAGCCATAAACCATAAGCCATAAGACATACTCTGTAAGGCATAAGTCATAAGTCTTAAGCCCTAAGCCTTAATCCCCAAGCCTAAGCCTAAACCTAAGCCATATTTCATAATCCAAAAGTCCTAAACCTTACGCCTTAAACCGTAAGACATAAGTCATATGTGACAACCCGAAACTTCTACCTTGTACCTTAGTCAAATTCTATCAATGTTAAACTCGTTTCAACTACCTTTTAGCATTGTTCTGAGTCTGTTTGGATGATTTAAAGCCTTGTACAACCAAAGTTTGAATTAGGGATGTGTTGGCTTAAGATTTAGGGTTGCAAAAAGGCCAAACACTCCATCAAAAGGAGTGTGTGGCCGCACACCCGAGTGTATGGCCCCACACACTCATCCCTATTTATATAGGGTGACCCCTTCACTCATTCCTTTCATTTTGCTGCACTCTACTTTCTCTCTCTAAAAACTTCATCCAAGAACACTCTAAGGGCCTAAAAAACGTGAAGAAATCCATCATTTATCTTGTTATACAGGTAAAATACCTAAATCTAAGCCTGAAACTCTTCATGTTCTTCGTCACTTGAATGTGTACGGCCGCACACCTTCATAAGGTGGCCGTACACACCTAAAAAAAACCTCTAAAGTGAGAGTTTTGGCCCTCTATCTCTTAGTTGGACTTGGTTTGATCCTTGAAACACTTAAAAATCGACGTTTGGAGCATAAACGAATAGTGTACGGCCGCACACTCTTGTGTGCAACCGCACACACAGCCTGACCGTACACCATGGCTGCACACACCTTAGAGGTGGCCATACACCCACCTCATGCAATCCTTTAGGGCTTTAACACTTAGTACAAGTAGTCCCAAGTTCCTAGAGTGGTTCTCCATCACATTTAGTGGTGAAATACCTTCATTTGACTCCTTTATGTGTCATTGCATGTAATTTACGATCAAATCGTGTTCAAAGCTTCACTTGAACATCCAACGTTTCGTGTCGATCCTTCATTCAAATCACCCAAGGTGAGTTCATACCCCTATGATTTTTCCGAGTCTTTCATGTTTTCATAGGGGGAATACAAGCAAAAGTACAAGGAAACTTGTGCTCAAATATATTATTTTGTTTAAAGATAATTATATTTTCAATATGCTTTTAAACACCGAAAATAGTTTTACCAACCGATTAAGAAATCAACACGTAGAAACAGTTTTCAAAACTAGAACAATGAACTTGTGAATCATGTAGTAAAATGTATTATTTTATAAAGGATTCATGCAAATCATAAACAGGATTTTCTGTATTATTACTTGTAAATTTGTTAGGCTAAGTTTGAGACACGTCCTTGGTAACACTCCCACAAAATCAAAGTGTAGGACTAGCACTTGTGACCAGAGTCTCTTGTAGGGAGAGCGTGTCTGTTGTGTATAGATCTATACGGGACTGACAATCCTGCACCTCACTGCTAGCTACAGTCGGACCTGCAGGTCTGCGGGTGACAAAGTCATTAAGGATACAGGCCGTTGCGGGCTATATCCAGTCAGTTATGGTCATGAAACTTAAAACTCAGGTAGCAGAGATTTACTTTTGTAATAATGAATCAAGTGAACTAACCTCAAAGTAATAACCAATTAATTACTGGAGGGTATTAATAATAATATATTTAGGACTTAGTTCATCACAATTTTCTTTTATTTAGTTTTTAAGACTAATATACTTATCTGGGTGTAACCAAGGTTTTTACAAGAAAACTGCTTTTATCAACATGAGTATGGTAGATACTTGCAAACCTCAGTTTAAAATGGATAATCAACCATCAACTTTAGGGAAAATATAGGATTTTCCTGGGATAAACCGAATACTCAAAACGGACTGTTTACAACCAACATATATTCATATTCATTCAACAACTCCTTGGATTGTACATATCTTGTACGAATCTAGAAGTCATGGAATGAATGGGTTTTCAAACATGTTTTTCCTAAGAAAATATAGGATTTTATCGAGGAACATTTTTCAAAAGGATTCAAAGAACATTTTTTCACCAAAACTAAATGTTTATGAACTCACCAGCTTTATGTTGATATTCTTCAAAACTGCTTGTATTCTCAGGGAATCAGTAAACATGTATTTCTTGGATTAGAGGAGCCGGAGCAATAAGAGTCATGTTTTTCTATATTTTACATATTTTAGATGTATTTAAAACAAGTTTCAAACCAATGTAAATACTTTTTATGATTGTATTCAATGTTTGGTTGTGTTTACTATGCTTGTTATACAAATGTTGTGGTACTACACATGACGTCCTCCACCCCGGAATGATTCCGCCATCACGGTTTCGGGGTGTGACATCATAAGCAATAAGCCATAAGCCATAAACCATAAGTCATAATTCTCAAGCCATAAGTCATAAGCAATAAGTTATAGCCATAAGCCTTAATCCATAACCATAAGCCTTAATCCATAACCATAAGCCTTAATCCATAACCATAAGCCATAAGCCATATTTCATAAGCCTTAAGCCTCAAGCCTTAAACCATAAATCATTATTCTTAAGCCCTAAGGTCGAAAGGTGTGGTGCCAAAAAGAATGTAGGAAGTCGGAACTGCACCCTGCTACAACACCGAGGGTGCGGTTTAGGTCGTGCGGGGAGGGGTGAGGGGAGGATACCCCTCTCTCTCCCTCTCTCCTTATGTGATTGTCCGACTTATTTTATTTTTAGTTTTTTTAATATTTATTGAATTATATATATATATATATATATATATATATATATATATACACACACACTAAAAAATAATAAAAATATATTAAAATTCATGATTTTTAGTTCCCCTACAAAACAAGTATAATATTTGTATAAAATATATTTAAAAAAAAAAAATTAAAAGACATTGAAAGATGATCATTTCCAGGCTTTTGGTGAGTGAAAGGTGAATAAGTGGAAAACTGACGTGACACGGAAAAAATGAGTGGTGAAGTGTGAATACACCCTTTTTGGTCTAAACCCTAAGTCTTTCTCTTTGTACTGTAAAAAAACAAAAAATCACGTGTTTTTTGGATTTTAATGTTAAAAACTATCAATAACATTATAAACGGAAGCAACATGAAACACCAAGGAGTTATGAGGCAAAATAAAAAAAAAATGACAAAATTGCAAGAATGGTCCATGTGGTTAGGTAGAAATTGCTACTTTGGGCCAAAAACGTTTGGACTAGTATTCATGGTCAAAAGGTTTTCATTTTCTTGTCACTCTGGTTCAATTTCTTTTGAATTTTTTTAAAATGACGATTTTGCCATTTATATTTTCATTTTATGTATATATTTTTTAAACTTACAATAACTAAGAAAAAAGAAAATTCTATTTGTATCATCACCCCTACCCCCTCTTTTTCTCTCTCTCATTCAGAAAATTGAAACACCACCAAATTTTGGTGGCTTTTCCGGTGACCGAGGTTTCTAGCAATGAGAGGATTCCTCGCCGGAGACATTTTTTGACAGCAAATTAGAAGAGTCGCCGTTTTCATCGGAGCACCACTATCCTGCCGTCATCTGTTGTCTGGTGCAATACCTTCACATCAGACCTGGAAAGACAATGAAGATCTAGTTGAACTCGCCGCCGCCTCTGCCGTGTTCGTTCAACACATCGTCCTCAACAAACACTGACGATTGCCAATTTCTTTCATTTCGTTGCCGCCGCCACATGTAAGAATCCCTAGCTCCAAAATTCTCATTTTCCAGAAACGCTAGCTTCACCTTCTTCTATCTTCATCTTTATCATTCTCTAACGACGGTACAAGCTATGAGATTTAGAAACCTTCGCCATATTGTTCATCTTCGTTAAGATTTGATGATGTTAAGGTTAGATTCTGAAACGGTGGTGGAGGCTTTTAGATTAGAAAATTGGCGGTCTTCATATCGGAAAATCGGAGTGTTCAGATCAGAAAATTGGGGGTAATTATGAGGTGATGGTGGTGTTAAAATGTGGTGGTGGTAGCTGAAGGTATGGTGATGGTGACGATGACATTGGCGTTTCCGACAAGATGATATGGTCATCAACAGTGGTTCATCAGGAGAAAGAGAGTGGGTTCATCAGGAGAAAAAGTGAGATATGGTGGCGGTAGTTTCTGGCATGGGGAAGTGGTGGTTGTTTATATTTTTTTTCCAACAGATGATGGAGGGAGAGAGAGAGGTGTTGACCGGTGGTGGTGTTTATTGGAAAATCAAGGGTGGTTGTGGTGGTAACCAGTGCTGCTGCTAGGGGTTGACCGATGGAGGCGGTGTTGATCGGTGCTGGGGAATAAAAAGGAGAGAGAGATGTATTCTCTTTTTATTTTTCATTTAATTATAAAAGTATTTAAATAAATAAAAAACTAAAAAAAGCAAAAACCAAGGGCAAAATCGTCATTACAAAAAGTTTAAAGTAAATTGGACCAAAATGACAAAAAAATGAAAATCTTTAGACCATGAATGCTAGTTCAAACATTTTTGGCTAAAGTATCAATTTTCACCTAAACATACGACCATTCTTGCAATTTTGTATAAAAAAATTGGTATAAACAAAAAAAAGTTTGCAAAATGTGAGTGCTTATAAAAAAAAATGTAAAAAAAAAAATCAAAAAAAGTATATAAATTACAGTGTAAATATAAATATGTTAAAAGGGAAAATAGAAAAATTAAAGTTGCAGATTTTAATTGGAAAAAATAATATATAACTTTTTTTTTTTTAAATTATTTTGTATTTTTTTTTTATGTAATTAACCTTAAATATCTGCGAAGGAGAAATTATTATGTACACAAAGGGCAAAATCGTCAAACAAGATAAAAGGAAAATAGGGTAAGTTTGGATTTCGATCTCCATCTCGCCACTTTATCTCACAAATAACGCACACATATTCCTCAACTCCACGGCGTCGATCCGAGGAGTTTGAGAAAACCCTAATCAAAAGCTTCTACTCTCTCCCTCAATCTCTTCAACACAACCAGGTATTCTTACATCTATTTACATTTTTTCATTGTTTCTTCTTTGTTATTCGATTCGTTGCCTTTTTTCCCCATTCTTTTGCTTGTGTAAGTAAATCGATGCTCGTGTTTCGGTTTCTATTTCACTTCTCGAACGACGAAGTTATATATATTCTTTTCGTTTGAGTTCACAAATTATGCGTTCTGTTTCTAGTCTTCTTTTGGTAGAGATTAAGATGTTATGTTAGGGGACTGTATAGTGAATCACTTCAAGTTGGGCTTGAGTTAGATCAGTATTGCTGCATCAACGCCAAAAACATTGATTTTTTTATCCCGAGTATCGCATCTCATTTTTTCGAATACGGAGGAAACAATTGTGAGTGTTTGTGTACTTACCGTGATTGCGTGGAAAAATAAAGGGAGTTTAGTTCTGCAAGGTATTAGAATCCCCCCAGAAGGGCCAATTGAGTTGCTAAAGGACTATTTCTTTATTGTTTCTTCTAAGCTTTCACGATTCATATGTATTTTTGTCAGTTTTGTTTTGTGTATGATGCATTGATGCTTGTGTGGTGGTTTTCAAGCCATGTTGGTGCTTTTTTATGCCTGGGAATATAAGGACACATGCTCATATCTTCGAGTTACAAATTGTTTACTACTTTAACAATCATGGTTAATCTTTGCAGTCATGGCGGGCATAGCACCAGAAGGATCCCAATTCGATGCACGACAATTTGACTCCAAGATGAGCGAGTTGTAAGATTCATTTTAATCTTAGCAGCTACTTATTATTCAAGTGACTCATTTTATTCAATTTAAAGCTAAAAAGGTAGCAATATAATATGTTTTAATCAATAATGTAGGCTTTCAGCTGATGGACAAGACTTCTTTACATCATATGATGAAGTCTATGACAGTTTCGATGCCATGGGTCTCCAAGAAAATCTCCTGAGAGGCATATACGCATACGGTACTACATCTAGTTCCACAACCACACATTATTAAATCACCAATTCACTGTTGTGTAAATTATCAATTTACCCTTTGAAAATTTCAGGTTTTGAAAAACCATCGGCCATCCAACAAAGGGGAATCGTCCCCTTCACCAAGGGCTTGGATGTAATTCAACAAGCCCAATCAGGAACTGGAAAAACAGCCACTTTCTGCTCTGGAATCCTCCAACAACTTGACTACAATGTAGTTGAATGCCAAGCTTTGGTTTTAGCCCCAACTCGTGAACTTGCACAACAAATTGAGAAAGTGATGCGGGCCCTCGGTGATTACTTAGGTGTCAAGGTCCACGCGTGTGTTGGTGGGACCAGTGTCCGTGAAGACCAACGCATCCTTTCAGCTGGGGTCCACGTGGTTGTTGGGACACCTGGACGCGTGTTTGACATGCTCCGCAGACAATCCCTTCGTGCTGATTACATCAAAATGTTTGTTCTTGATGAAGCTGATGAAATGCTTTCAAGAGGTTTTAAAGATCAGGTAACAATCCAATATAATATGGCTAACATACTTTTACACATTTCTTTACTAATAGTAATAATAATTTTTTGGTTTTAAATATTTGTTCAGATATACGATATTTTCCAGCTGTTGCCCTCAAAGGTTCAGGTGGGGGTGTTCTCCGCCACCATGCCGCCAGAGGCTCTTGAAATCACGAGAAAGTTCATGAACAAACCGGTGAGGATTCTGGTCAAACGTGACGAGTTGACTTTGGAAGGAATCAAACAGTTTTATGTGAATGTTGAGAAAGAAGATTGGAAGCTGGAGACTTTATGTGATCTGTATGAGACGTTAGCAATCACTCAGAGTGTGATTTTCGTGAACACGAGGAGGAAGGTTGACTGGTTGACCGATAAGATGAGGAGCCGCGATCACACGGTGTCAGCCACACACGGTGACATGGACCAGAACACGAGGGATATAATCATGCGGGAGTTTCGTTCGGGGTCTTCTCGTGTTTTGATTACTACTGATTTGTTGGCACGTGGGATTGATGTGCAACAGGTGTCTTTGGTTATTAATTATGATCTTCCAACACAGCCAGAGAATTATCTTCATAGGATTGGTCGAAGTGGGAGGTTTGGGAGAAAAGGTGTTGCCATTAATTTTGTGACTTTGGAGGATGAGAAGATGCTTGCGGATATTCAGAAGTTTTATAATGTTGTGGTGGAGGAGCTGCCGTCAAATGTTGCTGATTTGATTTGAGGATTTTGGGAGGATTTTGTGTCTCGGGATTTGGATTTTGTTGCCTTTTTTTTTTTTTTTTTTAAGTTATTGAAAGATTTTGGCTTTGGAACTACAATATGTTTGTATTCTCAAGTTTTAGTTTCCCGGAACTGTATGGATTAGTTTATTTGTTTAAATTCCAACTTTTGGTATGCTTGCAGTTTTGATCCAACTTTTTCTCCTTTTAATGGACTATTTTTGTAGTTATTTGTTGAATATGATTGTAGGAATTATATTATGGGAAATCTGCAAAAAAATCATAATATTTTAGGTCAGTTTACGATTTAGTCCCAAATTAAATTTTGTTTACAAAAAGAGACAAATTACCGACTAAAACTTCGGATTAACCCTTTGTGGCTGGTTTCATAGATTTAGCCGGTATCTTGTCTTTTTTCGTTAATTAATCAAAATTTTAGAGTTTTTTCATTAATTAATCAAAATTTTAGAGCTTTTTTATTATTTATTACCAATAAACCTTGGATTTTTCTGAAAATTATCTTTAAACTAATATATATTATATGATCTAATTTAATATGTACTATTTCATGTTTTTTTTCTTATGCTCTTCTAGGCTTACTGTGTGTTTTTATCGGTATCGTCAAACCCAACAACAAAAATCTCACTCACAAGCCTCGTTAATTCCATCGATTTTCCAAAATTATTCATTCACAACTCTATGATCATCTTTCAATCTCCAAATAAAGAACGGAGAAAATTCTTGTTGATTATGTGGATGTCCCTATTACCTAACCATGACTTAAATCGTAGTTCCAATTCTTGGATGTTCCTATTACCTAACCATGACTTGAATCCTATTTCGAACCCATACACTATTCGCATTGTCCATAGTGTTGTTCACAACAAAATACGAATCCCACATGGTTAAACCACTGATACCTTGGCTCAAGTCTTACATGACCCTTGTTTCCTTACAATAGGGATTGAAAACCATGAAGAATGAACCATTAAGCTTAAAAAACTCAACATAGGTAAAAAAAATCAACTCGATATTATGTACTGAAAACCATGAAGAATGTTAACTTTAATTGTAAAAAAAATGTCAACAAGCTATCCATCATAAACTATTAAAATATTAATTTGGTATACTTACGAGCTACGGTTCCAACACTCGGATGTTCCTATTACCTAACCATGACTCGAACATTATTTCGAACCCATGCACTAATGGCATTGTCCATAGTTTTGTTAACAACAAAATACGAATCCCACATGGTTTAACCACTGATACCTTGACTCAAGTCTTACTTGACCCTTGTTTCCTTACAATAGGTGTAACATCCCGACTTCCATGTATAATACTTAATTAATTTATATTCTTGTTGTCTGATCAACTTGACGAGTTGGAGGCCCCAACTCGCCGAGTAGAGAGTGTTAATGGTCACGTAATTTCTAGAGTCTACTCGACGAGTTGGAGGACCCCAACTCGACGAGTAGGAGTTGAGTGTGAAAACCCTAATTTTCAGGGTTTGTGTCCTATTTAAAGGACCTTAAGCCTTCATTTCCGTCTCCCTTATCATCTTAACACTATGAGAGAAACCCTAATTGAGCTATATGCTTGTAGGAGAGAAAGAGGGGCTAATATTACATATTGTAGTGTATTTTTTGGAAGAAGATTGAGGAGAAAAAGGCTTGGGTTAAGAAGGAGATCTTGGATCCATCAATAAGATTGTGTTCCGATCTTTATCAAAATGTTCATCATTTATTGGTTTTTGTCTTGCCAAAAACTAATGCATTCTGGAAGCCCCAAATAGACTAAAATGTAATAATGACAATTGGTGTGATATTACAATAATTGTCATTATTACGTTTTAGTCTATTTGGGGCTTCCAAAATGGTTTACTTTTTGACAAAAAAAAAAAAACCAATAAATGATGAACCATGTGGGATTCATCTTATGTTGGGGCTTCTATAGTGTTGTAAGGAAACAAGGGTCAAGTAAGACTTGAGCCAATGTATCAGTGGTTTAACCATGTGGGATTCGTATTTTGTTGTGAACAACACTATGGACAACGCCATTAGTGTATGGGTTCAAGTCATGGTTAGGTAATAGGAACATCCAAGTGTTGGAACCACAGTTTAAGTCATGGTTAGGTAATAGGGACATCTACGTAATCAACAAGGATTTTCTCCGTTCTTTATTTGGAGATTGAAAGATGATCATAGAGTTGTAAATGGATAATTTTGGAAAATAGATGAAGTTAACGAGGCTTGTGAGTGAGATTTTTGTTGTTGGGTTTGACGACACCGATAAAAACACACAGTAAGCCTAAAAGAGCATAAGAAAGAAGACATGGAATAGTACATATTAAATTAGATCATATAATATATATTAGTTTAAAGGTAATCTTCAGAAAAGTCCAAATATTTTGGTTTATTGGTAATAAATAATGAAAAAGCCCTAAAATTTTGATTAATTAATGAAAAAACCCAAAATTTTGATTAATTAACGAAAAAAGACGAGATACCGGCTAAATTTGTGAAACCGGCCATGAAGGGTTAATCCGAAGTTTTAGCCGGTAATCTGTCCTTTTTTGTAAACAAAATTTAATTTGTGACTAAATCGTAAATTGACCTAAAATATTGAGACTTTTTCGCAGATTTCCCTTATATTATTAACAAAATGTATAAGTTTGATGTAAATTAATTTAGAGGATTTAAAACTATCATTTAATTGTAGCTAAGTTTCTCAATAGGCTTGTTCTAAATGAAATCCATAAATCCAACTAGAATTAACTTAGTTGTTGATGATTTTAGTGCAGTTAGGATTATACTTTAGATAAGTTGAGTACCTTTTAGTGATATTCCTAGACTGGTGGTGCAGAGTACAAAATTGGATAACTTAAGAGAACCCAGAAACACGGGGTTTGAGTGCAACGTCTCTAGCAAGGTTCCCAAACTTTACGTCCATTACGAGGGCGTTGTTTTCACTCTTAAAATCATCAACTTCTATGTATATTTAGAGTATTAGAACTTTGCAGAAGATATAGACATAGTACAATAACTATTTCTTCTCTCTACAATTTGTATATGGAAAAAAACTAGGGGTGAGCAAAACCGAAACCAAAAACCTAAAAACCGAACCTAAACCGTTGGGTTTGGGTTTAAAATTTTTAAAACCGATTTTTTCAGTTTGGGTTGGGTTTGCCTTGTTAAAATCGACCCATTGAAACTAAACCCAACCCAATGGTTTTGGAACCGTTTTGAATCCGACACGATCCAACCCAACTTTTGGTTGTAATGAACTATTAATATGTTATTTTGATTTTCATGTTTTGGTTATGAGCTTCAAAACTTGGTATAGCTTTAATATTTCTTTAAACTATGTGATTGACTTTGGTGTTTTTGGTTGTTTTAAACGACTTGAAAAAAATTAAATTAATTTTTTTTAGTTTATTTATATTTTTAGAAAATTGGGCTTAAACCCAAAACACGTGAACCCATGGGTTGAACCCATAAACTGACCCTAGAAACTAAGAAACCGAACCCATTGTGTTCTAAAATCCAAACATTGAAATACACGGGTTAGGTTCGCTTTTACCCAAAAATCGACCAAACCTGGCCCATGCTCATCCCTAGGAAAGATTGCAAGGCAATTATGTGTTCCATAACTTAGAATAGGCTTGTATTCCAAATCGATTTGTTCTTGGATTATCTCAAATCAGATTTGGTGATACCCAATGCAAAAGTATGGAATCAAAGATTTTGGAAAATATTTATTATACACATTTGTTGAAATTATCTAAATAAGTTGTTGATATATGAAACCCAAATTCTAACATTTGTAACCTCTTTTTTTTTTTTTTTTTAACATAACTAATATTTATCTTGATTTTTTCACAACACTCAGGTCCCTTGATAATTTTAAATATAATACATGGTTCACTGCAAACTACTGAAATTACCCTTTGTGGTGGTAATTATTTTGTGTTTAGGTCATCTGGAGTATTTACCACTAACTACAAATATAGTGGATGTCATGTCTCTGTCATCTCATAATCACAACCTTTTTTGTTCAAAATTTGAATAAAAATATAATAAAAATACTAGATTATTTTTTAAAAATGTTTTTCCATTCATTAAAATTAAAAAATAACCGAAATAAACAAAGGTGAAAATTAAAAAAAGACAAAATTGCAAAAATGGTCCCTGTGGTATGCATTTTTTTGGGGTTTTAGTCCAAACCATGACTTTTTTGGATTGGTGGTCCTTTTAAGGTAGTTTGCTTGTGATTTTGGTCCTTCGGTAAACTGAAAAGACTAAAATACCCTTCTGATAAATTTTTATGTTTTTTTTTTTTTGAATTTAAATTAAAGTTTTATTAATAAAAATATATGGGACCCACCTCTTTCTCTCTCTCTCTCTCTCTCTCTCTCTCTCCAAAAAAACCCAGCTGCTCCTTCATCTTCTTCCCACAGGTCCGTCATCTTTTCACCATCAACACACCACCTACAAACTCATATTTGTTACAGTTCATCGAAAACCAATACCCCATTCACATCATCATTCCCATCGTCTACCACCACAATATTAAACTAGACCTGCAAATCAGAGATAAAACACACACAAGTTCATATTTCTTCAACTGGGTTTACAACATTTTTGTCTCCTTCAAGTGTGAGTTTTTTCAGTTTCATGTGTGTATTGAACTTAGATCTCAAAACATCGATTGTGTATGGAGATCTGCTTCGATTTATGTTGTTCCTCTCCCCTTTCTTCTTGAGTGAAGATGGAGCCCTAATTGTGTGTATTACCGATGATGAACAACATTGACAGAAGCCCTTACACAGGTCTGGATTTGCAACTGGAGAATAGGAACAGAGGTGAGTTTGGGTTTGAAATTGGTTGAAATGTGTTTGATTTTTGTGGATTCCGATATGGTATTCTCCCTTCACCAGGGAAGAAGAAGCGATGGCCCAACCCTCCATCATCGATGAGCACACAAAAAATCAAGAATCTGCAACATGCTTTGATTAATTCTTCTTCCTAGTGCCATTAACAGATTAATTATCGATGGAATCGCATCTCACTGATGGAGAATTGATTTGTTCCACATGGCTACATCTCTGACTCTATGCACCATCATACCCACCACTGATGGAGGCTCCATTAAAGGTGGATGCTTGGTCTCGATGGAGATAGTGATTCCGATCTGGTAGGGGGATGAACTTGGATTTGTACCCTTCAAAATCAAGCCTCCAAATCATCATCAAATCTATCAGAAAGAATGAGGCTTCTAGTCTATAGTGTGTGTATGTTTGTTAGATTAGGATAAAGAACGAGAGATGGTTCCAGTTGATGGTGGTCGTTCCAAATGAGAGACAAACTGGAACACTAGTCGAGAGAGAGAGAGAGAGAGAGAGAGAGAGAGAGAGAGAGAGTTATTTTTTGTATTTATTTATTAATTATAAAATAGATAAAAAAAGAAAGAAAAATGAAAAATAAATTATTTAAGGGTATTTTAGTCTTTTCAATTTGGGGAGGGACCTTTTCCACATACAAACTACCTCAAAAGGACCACCAATCCAAAAAAGTCATAGTTTAGACTAAAACCCCAAAAAAATGCATACCACAAGGACCATTTTTGCAGTTTTGTCTATATATATATATATATATATATATATATATATATATATATATATATATATATATATATACCTTAATAAATGAAAATATTATGACACTTGTCATTCTCTCATTTAATTGGCCACATGTCATTTTGTCATAATTTTGAAATATATTTATTTTCCACTTGTCAATTACTTCATTATTCATTTCTATTATATCATTAATTTGGTTTCCTTAAATTAAACCTACTATAATAACTATTAATTTCAAATTTGAAATTTGAAATTTCAATTTCAAATTCAAATAAATTTACACTTAAAACTTTGTATTTGACATTTTATTATAATAATTCGTTTAGTATACGGGTCTAACAATTAAACACATAATTTTAATAATTTAGTTTTTGGATGTTTTTTTTTTCATAACTTTCATTTATTTCAGATTTCAAATTCAAATAAACCTCCTATTTAATATTATGTTTTAATTAACCCGTATAATATACGGGTTGCACAACTAGTATCTAATAAATGAAAATGTTATTGTCATTTGTCATTCTCTCATTTAATTGGTCACATGTCATTTTGTCAAAATTTTGAAATATATTTATTTTCCACTTGTCAATTACTTCATTATTTATTTCCATTATATCATTAATTTAGTTTCCATAAATTAAACCTACTATAATTTCAAATTTCAAATTTCAATTTCAAATAAATTTACACTTTAAACAAATATATTTAACATTTTATTATAATAAATCGTTTAGTACACGGATCTAATAATTAAACACATAATTTAATTAATTTATTTTTTGCATGTTTTTTTTTTTCATAATTTTCACTTATTTCATATTTCAAATTTAAATTAACTCTTCATTTAATCGCTCCTGTTTAACATTATGTTTTAGTTAACCCGTATAATATACGGGTTTCACAACTGGTATATATATAAAAGAAAATATTAAAATTTTCATACTTTTTTTCACTTTTTTCCAATATTTTAGTTGCAAATCAAAATGGAAAACACAATTTATTAAACCAAAATTCCAAATGGACCCATTTTAAACATGACAATCATTTAATTTTTTTTTTTTTTCAAAAATTGAATAGTTATTCAAAAAAAAAAAATTATCCGCATAATGTTGTAAAAACTAAGAATCATAAAATGGAAGCCCATTAAATTAAGAGAAATTAAAGGTTTCCATTGACCAATCAAACGTTCAAACCAGTAAAAATTTTAATTTCTGTATTTTATAGAAAAAGTCTAAATTTACCCCAAATCATGATCAAATTCATAAAGATTTTGTATATTATTTCCTGAATTACACGACCCAGTTGACCTTTTTAGTTTTTATTATGTTTTTGTGTTTGATGATAGCTCCATTATAATACAATTTAATTCAAATCCTTCAAATTTACTCCTTCATTTTGGTCGACCTTCATCACCACTCTCTCTCTCTCTCTCTCTCTCTCTCTCTCTCTCTCTCTCTGTAGAACCAAAAAAACCCACAATACCAACAATAGTTCTTTCAAGAAACCTTCAGATTCCCCTACAATCGAAAAAGCATAATAAAGTTGGAGGGATTGCCCCAGCACATAGGAAACTTTGTTCCTTCTTATCTTGTTAGATTCCGGAGCGAAAAAGAAGAAAACCGACCAATTATTCATCAAACCCTAGTCAAATAAGAAGAAAACCAGGGGATATAAGAGAAGAGGTGCGTGTGTTTACTTTTTCAAGTTTTCATTGAAGATTATGAAGCAAATGTCGTCATCTCATATGGATAATATCCCATCAACGCCGGGGAAATTCAAGCTGGAAAAATCGTCGTACATTCAGAGATGCAGGCATTCTTCATCTGTAGCAAAACTCACATTCTTTGTGTTCTTGGGATTAATCTTGGTTTTATTCTTCAAATCACCATCTACTTCGTCGTTGTCATCATCATCATCATCACCATACTCATCATCGTCATCAATCTCATCAGATCTCTCTCGCAGATCTTTAAAAACCAGTTCATGGGGGGGACTCGCTTGGGAGAAACGTGTCAGCCGGAGCAGCCGGATTCGTCGGAACCCATGTCAGCGTCGCCTTGAAAAGCCGTGGAGATGGCGTTTTAGGCCTTGATAACTTCAACGATTACTATGATCCTGCACTCAAACGAGCTCGTCAATCTCTACTCGAACGAAGTGGGATCTATATCGTGGAAGGAGACATAAACGACGCCCCATTGCTCAAGAAACTCTTCGAATTAATCCCTTTTACTCACGTAATGCATTTAGCTGCTCAAGCAGGTGTTCGTTACGCCATGGAGAATCCAGGCTCTTATGTCCATAGCAACATCGCTGGTTTCGTTAATCTTCTTGAAGTCTGTAAAAGCGCGAATCCACAGCCAGCAATCGTTTGGGCATCATCAAGTTCTGTTTACGGATTGAACACAAAAGTCCCCTTTTCAGAAAAAGATCGAACCGATCAGCCGGCGAGCCTCTACGCCGCCACAAAAAAAGCCGGGGAAGAAATCGCTCATACCTACAATCACATATACGGTTTATCATTAACCGGATTACGATTCTTCACCGTTTACGGACCTTGGGGAAGACCGGATATGGCGTATTTCTTTTTCACGAGAAACATTTTAAAAGGGAAATCAATCCCAATCTTTGAAGCTGCAAACCACGGAACTGTAGCACGTGATTTCACCTACATTGATGATATCGTAAAGGGTTGTTTGGGTGCGTTAGATACTGCAGAAAAGAGCACCGGAAGCGGCGGGAAGAAACGTGCGCCTGCGCATTTACGGGTTTTTAACCTCGGGAACACCTCGCCGGTTCCAGTTTCCGATCTGGTGAGCATTTTGGAGCGATTGTTGAAGGTTAAAGCGAAGCGATTGGTGATGAAATTGCCCAGAAATGGCGATGTTCAGTTCACCCATGCGAATATTAGTTCGGCTCGGAGGGAGTTTGGGTATAAACCAACAACAGATCTTCAAACCGGGTTGAAGAAGTTCGTCAGATGGTATGTGAGTTACTATGGTTCAGTAAAGAAGAGCGATCAGTGACGATAATTGATGATGAATGAATTCTTTCTCAAATCGGGTTATTTTTTTTTCTTTTGTTTTCTCAAATTCTTGATTTTGATTCGGATATGATTGTTTTATAACGATGCTGTTCGTTTCCCACAAATTATCTTCGTTATCGAGTTTTTCGTATATGTAAACGAGGCCCGGAAAGGCTGAAATCGGACATGGTTTTGATTTGGTTGGGCCTCTTTTTGTGATGTGTACTAAAATTGTTGTAGAATTCATGAAGAATTGACCATAATTCGTTTGTTTTCATCTTGTGGATTTGTATCATTTTGGAATCAAATAAATAGAACGAGATCGCTCGAGTTTATTAATTTTCGGGGGCATACCTTGTTTTTTCTTATTGTTTTTAAGATTGTTTTTTTATACCGATCCTAATGAAACAAAAATTGTGAAATTTTTTATCGCAAAACAATAGTATAATCCATGTTGTACCTTACTACCACTTGCTTTTTACATCTCATCTTAGCGTTAGGGCCGTAAACGAGCCGAACAAGGGTTTGTTCATGTTTGTTCGTTTACCAAATAGTTTCAAATTTGGATTCACCTAAAAATATTAAAACAAAGTTTTACACAGGTGTAGCGGGTAAACGAGCAACAAGTTGTGCCGCAACTCCTTTTTAGATGACAAAACTAATTATTTTAAAACAATATACATAGATCTATGCATGACTTGTTGGACTCTAGTGATGAGCTCCAGAATATCTGGTGCAGGGAAACCGAAAGTATCAAATGCAAAAAGTATAAACGTGTGTTGATTTTTCATATACGTTTTCTCATGTTTTGCCAGTTTGTATGGTGCAACTTTTAAAACAGCTTGCCCCACGGTTAAAACTTCACTCCCCAAGCCCACAAGACGGGAAACTCCTGTTAGATTCACACGTGCATGTTTCTCTCTAGCCCATCCAAAAACTAAAATATCAATCGATCTAAATGTTGATCTTCCTTCCAAAGGGTCAGTCAGAAAGTTCATGAGTGTCTCTTTCTTGGCAGGAACCCCAACGCGCCTGAATATGTCGAAAAGAACATCCCTAACCATATTATGTCGGTACTTGAAACACGAGAGCTCTCTACAATGAATTGAATGCTTACCAAAGGAATCCAAGCATACCTTACGACAAACAAGGCATACCAAATTATATTGTTTATGTTTGTAAACGTGCTAAGCAAACATAAACGAACAGAGATAAACAAACATAATTGAGCATATATGAACATAAAGAAACATATAATATAATAATGTAATCAAATACAATTGACTATATATGAAAATAAAATGAATTTAAATGAACGAACATAAACGAACGTTCACGAACATAATTGAACGAGTGAGACCATTGTTCATGTTCCTTCATTTAACTAAACGAACAGGAATTTGTGTTCAGATTCGACCATTTATTAAAAAACGAACATAAACGAACTTCAAGTCAAACTGTTCACGAATAGTTCGATGAACGTTCGATTCGTTTACAGTCATACTCAGCACCAAACCACTCCCACTTATTCTGTAACGTCCCAAACATTAATGTAAATTTTTTTTCATTTTAAAGCACAATCCACAAGCCCAAAAGTTACCAAACATTGTTTACAAATCATAATAAGTCAAAACATCGAATCAAAGTATCAATCAACATAAACTGTTGTAACATCTGTCCATCGAGGTATTATTTAAACTAGTAAAGAGCCCGCGGCTACGCCGCTTTTGGGGTAATATGGGAAAATCCGACAAACTTTAAAAGATATGTGTTGAAATCGTAAATCACCACAAATATGGGAGAAAGTCGACAGCCTTTAAAATTAGATCTCAAAATTGTACAACCAAAAGAATGGACACTGCTAGAGAAAATTCAAAAATATTGTGGCAATAATGTTAAAGTTGCCAAAGTTGGGAAAATATGGTGACAAAATTCAAAAGGAGTTTTTTTCTTCTTTTTTATGTCAAAATGTAAAAGTTTTTAGTACAAGAAAGAAAAATGTCAAATTCATTAAAGATTTGTGGCAAAAACATCAAAAATGTAAAACTTTTGGCTGCAATGACTAAAAGTGTCAAACTTACTAAAGATTTGTGGCAAAAACCAAAAGACAGAAAAATTTAATCAAAACGCAAAAATATAAAAGTTTTGAAATTAAGGGCGAAAAGTGTTAAATGCACCAAAGATTTATGGTAAAAACCAAAAGCTTAAAAAATTACTATTGCTAAGGCCCTTGTGATTTAATATATATATATATATATATATATATATATATATATATATATATATATATATATATATATATATATATATATATATATATATATATATGTATGTATGTAACGTCCCAAAATTTAAGACTAAAAATTTCTTTTAATAAAATATTACTTAAAGTAAAATCATCGATTCAAAGCATAATCAAATTAATAGTTTTCAAAACACATGTTCATTATCAGAGTAAAACGTTCCCAGGTTGACAATCCTATGGTGTGTGCCATGCGATCACCCCGAGCTCCATCATCAGCTACCGGAAGTACCTGAAACCAAAACTGAAAATCGTAAGCACGAAGCTTAGTGAGTTCCCCACCTTACCACATACCATGCACATAACTGCACACTGCACACACTGGGCCACGCCCTCTATCTAGCTGCTAATAACACATACTGCAAATACTGGGCCACGCCCACTATTCTAGGCCTTGCCCCCTACCTCAGGCCTCGCCCGCTACAACGGCCCCGCCGCTCCAGGCCCCGCCTGGCTTCGAGCCCCGCTCGGACACATATCTGTTTTACTTAGGCCCCACCTGCCACAGGGCCTCGCCCACTAACACATAATAACACATAATCATATCACGACACATAAGCTAAACACCTGCTAACGGATCCTATTCAAATACCTCGCTTATCCTGGGCCTCGACCTTATCCTGCTACTGATGAGTCATGGAACCCCGTCCATACTCCTACCGATAGTGAGATACGGGCCTAGCCCACACTCACCCTTTCCTAACTTGGGCCTCACCCCTGATCAGCTGCTAATGAGATGTGGAACACCATCCACACTCTGCTATTGATGAGGTACGGGACCTCGCCCACACTCACCTCCCTACCAGGCACATACAAGTATCACACAGACAACAAGTATAAACTATCACATAAACCATTTCTTGGGCACACGCCCGCTATCACGGACCTCGTCCTGAAAATCATACTAGCATACTGTGCCTAGGGCTAACCCCCGGGACTTCTACTCATAACTACATGGGCCGGCATTGTGGCCGTAGACCCATTCACACAAAGGGAAACTCACCTGCACTGGCTGAACTTGCTGATGATCCCTCCAGCTGCTGCCCGACCACTCACTGAACTCCTGCTCTACTTGCTTCCTGAGCCATCAATATCAATGCAGCACTTAGTCCAACTGACCCCCGAAAGTCAACCAAGTCAAAGTCCTGGTCAAAGTCAACCTTCCAGGTCAACCCTACTCGCCGAGTCCACTTACTGACTCGCCGAGTTCTTATGCTTAAAGTCCTTCCAATTGCGACATGACTCGCCGAGTCAGCCCCTGACTCGCCGAGTCTACTGATTCCCGAATCCTGTCCTGTCCAACTCACTGAGTCCTGGCTCGACTCGCTGACTCGAGTCTTAACTCGAAGGGTTTGGGACCACGCGACCTGACTCGTCGAGTCTAAGAACAGACTCGCCGAGTTGTTCATCCAACTCGCCGAGTTCATGCCCATCTTTATCCGACTCGACGAGCTGTTCATCCCACTCGTCGAGTTCCTCCTCATCTTCAAGCTACTCGCCGAGTCCACTCGAAGGACTCGCCGAGTCCATTCGGTTCCACATACATGCAGAGGACTTTTGAGTCATGCAGGGACTCCAAACTGTAGATCTACCCTTCCCAAGCCTATTCCCCACGTAAAGTTGCAAACTTTACGTGTAGAGAAGGAGATCTAGGCAAAATGCACCATAAACTAGGGTTTAAGACCAAGAGGCTCCAAAATCCACTCAATGGCTGATACTTTACGGAATTCTAAACCAAAACAAGCATGGATCTGAGGTAGCAACCTCAGATCTGGACCTCAAGCTCGAGATTGATCTTAAACATGGCTTAAAAGCCCCAAAACTCATAACCAAAGTAGATCTGGATGAAGGAAGCGACTTATTACCTTCAAGTGTTCTGAAAGGTCCTTCAACTTTGGATTTGCTACAGTTCCTTGAAGCCTCAACGATTCCTTCCCTCCTTCTTCCTTCAAATCACCCACCAAATGGAAAAAAGCTTGAATAAGCAACAATGGCGGTTTAAGGTTCGTATTCTAGGTTGGAGAGGCAGTAAAGGAGCCCTAGGAAGAAGAATGAGACGTTTATATAGGCTCCAAGTCCTGGATTTAGGGTTTTCCTCGCACAGACCCTACTCGCCGAGTCGCCTTGGCCGACTCGCCGAGTTGGTCACTTACTCCTCGACTCGGATCTCGCTCGAACTCGTCGAGTTCCTCCTTGGACTCGCTGAGTCCCCCTTAAATTTAGGGTTTCCTTTACTTTCTTGGCTTTCAAAACTTTGGGTGCTACAATATATATATATATATATATATATATATATATATATATATAAATTATTATTTGTTTTGGAATAACACTTGGACAATTGACCCTTTTTCGAGTGCACCTAAGAAAATGGGCCAAGAAGTTGGGTTGCCCATTAGTCGTATGTCGGGCGTAACCTGGCGTACGTGGGGTGTAGTGTTCATTGGATTCGAAGGACTCGAGGGCGTACGCCTAGCATACCAAGAGGTACGCCCAGCGTACGCGGGCAGATGCTAAACCCTAATTTTAGGGTTTAAGACCTTTATATACCTCATTATAGCCTCCCCTTTGGCATCCCCACCTATCCCTCACCTTCAGAAAACCCTAGTTCGTTTCATACTCCATTGTTGTGTGTGTTTGACATTTTTGAGCTCATTTTGGTGAAGAAAGACTTGGAAGAAGAAAGGAGAGGTTGGAGAAGAAGTACTTGAGTATCTTGAGCTCAAGGATCTGGAACAAGTTCATCTTTTGGCACTCAAAGGAGGTATAAAGCTCATATCTTTCCTTCTAGAGATTTAGATCTAGGGTTTTGAAGATTTGGACCTTTTTAGGTCCAAAGATTGGATATTACTCATGCAACTTCGTTTTTGAGCTTAGGGTTGCCACCCTTGAAGCTCAAGGTGTTCCATTAGCAGTAAAGTTGCAAGCTTTGAGGCTTTTATGAAGCCGTGAAAGAGATCTAGCAATTTCCATGAAAGTTCATTGCCATTTTTAGTGTTGGGCTCATTTGGTGGGTTGCAAGCCACCAAGTGATCGGCTTTATGGGTTAGGACGAAATATTGGACTCAGATCTGTAGTTTGGACGTAGTGTCTTAAGGGATTAAGCAGTTTTAAATAAAAGGGCTTAACAGGAGAGTACGATGGGCGTACTCGCCAGTACACGCAGCGTACAAGCCATTTCAGCAGTACACGCAAAGTATAGACAGGTACGCTCAGCGTATGCTTAGTCAGTGGGCTTTTGTTATTGGGCCTCGGTTTGGGCCAAGTCTTGGACATAACAGTAGTGGACCGTGATGGGCCTTTAGAAGTCAATTAAGGGCCCAAGGACTAGTTAGGTTTGAAAGGAAAGCCCATTTGAAGAGTTAGGCCCAATTTAGAAAATTAGGCCATTTGGGGACTTAATGGGCCTTAGTGAGTTTAGAAGGACTAGAAAGGATTGGGCCTAGGTCATGGCCCAAATTAGATCAGAGGGGTAAAGTAGACATTTTACCCATAGAAGAATCTTCAGTTTTTTACTAAGTGTTTATTTGGTCATGATAGCCGAGGAGTAGTTGGAGAAGCAGACAGAGTTACCTTTGGACGAGTTTTCAGCAGCCAAACTGAGAGGTGAGTTTTCCTCCAGTAGGAACGGGTCTAAGGCACCAATGTCGGCCCGTTTAAGTAGTTATAGTATGCCAGGGTAAGTCCCGATGTCGGGGTTAGCCTGATGTAGTTTATGTGTTTCCGGACTTCGATCCGATGTCGGGGCGGTCCCGAGAAGTAGTTATGTATGCTTGATGTCTCTGTGATTCATGCATATTGTATGTTATGTGTTATGTGTTCCGGGATTTGGTCTGATGTTGGGGTAAGCCCGATGTATGCTAGTTTATATGTTATATGTTATATGTTCCTGGCTTCGGTCTGATGTCGGGGTAAGCCCGTTGCAAATTATGTGACTATGATATGTGTTTATGATATATGTTTTGTTGTGTATGTGACAGGGCAAACCCGATGCCCGATGCGGTCGGATGTCGGGGTGAGCCCGATGCCGGGCAAGAGTCCGATGCAGGGTAAGCCGATGCCGGGATTCGTCTCGGTGCAGTTGGGAGTAGTGCCATAGTTATGTGATTTGTGATATGTTATGTGTATGGTATGTGGTAATTTAGGGGAGCTCACTAAGCTTCGTGATTACAATTTCAGTTTTGGTTTCAGGTACTTCAGCTAGCAAAGGGAAGGGCTCGGGATGATGACATGGCACACACCACAGTCTTTTTGGCCTGGGAGTTTACACTTTATATTTTTATCATATGTTTTTGTCACGGTGTTTGATATGATGTTCTGAGATACATGATACATGGTTTTCTTATGATTATGGATGACTTATGGTTTTATATTAATTTTCAAAACGAAATTTTTGGGTTGTATTTTTGGGATATTTCAACTACGGGATGATGTGTACAATCACGCCTTCGTCTTTCCCTGCTCATTAGAAGTACCTGAAACATTGAAATCCAAACTGTAAGCCAAATCTTAGTGAGCTTCCTAAAATACCCCATAATACAAACAAATACATATATAATACAAGCATGCATACAGGGTTTGTTGGTCCTTGACTTAAACCCAACCATATTGGGTTTGTTGGTTTACAGCACAGAGTAGTAACACCTTAACCCAAACATCCAGGGTTTTTTGGCATGTGGCCTCAACCCAACCATCTAGATTTGTTGGCACGTGGCATCAACATCACCAAACCGGGTATGTTGACTTTAAGTCTTAGCCCAACCATACCGGGTTTATTGGTGCTCGGCCTCAACCCAACCACCCATATGTCGACATATACACAACAAATCACACATATAACTATCATAGCAATCCTACCTCCTAGGATATGTAAACATAATAAATGGGCCGGCCTTGGTGCCTTAGACCCACTGGCATAGTGAGAGAACTCACCTCTTAAACCGAATACAAGCTGAAATAAGCCTCGACTCTGAATATCGGCTCGACCCGTCACCTATTATGCAAATCATTGTCCAACCTAATTAGTACCAATCACCCAAAAATATCTTTAGTTCCAAATTGGTCAAACTCAACAAATGAGTCAAGTCAACCGAGTCGAGTCGACTCAGTCCCTAACGCGAGGCGTACACGATCGCGACCAAACCGACGAGGGCCTAACCACGTACGCACATCATACCATCTGGTACGCCCAACATATTCAATTGAATGTTCTTAACCCATTAAGTGCTTAATGCATAAGCCTTTTTCTTCCAAAATATAGATCCAAGTCCCAAATGTTGTCCTTGACCGTTTCCAACTTTATGGTCTTGCATAGCCCTAATGTGCTTAACATTAAAAATCCCAAAATCTTAAGCCATTAAGACAACCAAACTCTTGCATGGAGAAGAACTAAGGGTCAAGAACACATTTTTATCACTCTGATCCTAGAAAAACGTCCAAAATGACAACCCATTTGCTCTATAGTATTCCATGCACAAGAAGGCCATATTTGGGGACAAAAGTTCACAATATCAACATAAAAACAAGATCTATCAAGTTAATCACCAAGGTATGAACTTTATACCTTCTGTAGATTGAGGATGATACAAGACTTCCAGTTCCAAGCTTGCTTCTAGCTTCTAATCTTCACCACCACCGTCTTCCTCCTTTGAAACACACAAAAACACACTCTCAAGCTTCAAAATGCAACAATGGGGCTAGGGTTTGCAAGGGGCAATGTTTCAAGTAATGGAGGATGGAAATGGGATGAGGAAATGGGACATAAGGTGCAACAAATAAAGTCAAAACACTGAAGATTATGGTTTAAGTCTAGTCAGATTACGCCCCGCATACTCAGAGTACGCCCAACGTACTCCCCTAAAACGGTGTCGCTTCGCTAAATCCTCCTTAGGCCAAAGTTACAAAATCGTAAATTAAAGGGTTAGAAGGAGAAGTTTACTAGGACTTGAGTGTAAAAATTCTCCCCCAATTGGATCAGACTTTGTCCTTGAAGTCCACCGAAGTGAACAGCTCTGGAAAATGCTCCCTCATTTCCATCTCCGGTTCCCATGTCCACTCGGAGCCCTTCTAATGGTGTCACTGCACCTTGACCAATGGTACCACCTTGTTGCGCATGTCCTTCGTCTTCTGATCAAGAAACACTATTGGTCTTTTTATGTAGTTCAGACGCTCGTTGACCTGGATATCATCTAGTGGTACTACCGCTATATCATCAACCATGCACTTCCATAACTAAGAAACTTGGAATGTGCTATGAATCTAACTAAGCTCCTCCGGTAGATCCAACAGGTAAGACAATATTAATAATAAGAAAAAATATCAATAAATATGTTATCTTATACAAATTAACATATTTGTAAACCATGAACACCTCTTTCTCGTTCTACAAAAAAAACACGCATCTCAAAATGGAGGTTTGTATGTTTGTAACGCCCTGTTTCGAATCATTTCCCATTTCGAAATGGTGATCAAGGATTGGGTATTAGTAGAATTGAGACCCTTGAAGATTTGAGATTTGGACTCATTGGGGGTAGATGATGTAATTTGGTTGATCCAGGTATACGGTTTGTGTTTTGGAGTCTAAGGGTTTTCGATAATTTGTCAGCTCGAGATTTTATGGAAATTGGAGGTTTGTTCGGGAAATGGTAAGGCATGTATGGATTGATTATAACAAAGAAGTTATGGCCTTCAGAGTGCTTAAGGGTTTAACAGGAAACCCTAGTATGCGGGACGTACGCGTAGCGTACTCATGCGAAGGGTATTACGCTGGGAGTAATGTTGTGTACGCTTGGCGTACTGCGAGGATCAGATCAGGGTTATGAGAAAGGATAATTCTGAGATCAAACCATTTGAACAAATGGTAAAGAAAGGCGAAGTCTGAGATTGATCCGTGTGCCATTCCGAAAGAGTCTGTTTGTTTCTATTGCCAAGAGAAGGGGAATTGGATGTGAAGTTGTCGTATCTACCTGAAGGATCACAAGGATGGCAAAGCCATAATGAATGACTCTGCTGCAGGTAAGTCCACTATCTAACTCTATTGATTTCCTATTTGTAGATTCTTAATACATGATGTGATAAGATTACATTTTGATGTTTTGTAGGATCGAAGAAAAGAGAGGAAGCTTAAAGGAAGAGTGAGTTGAGTATGGTCGTGAAGAAATGGATTTCGATCGCATGGTTCAATGATCGGATTTTTGAGCTGCTGCATAAGTGTTGTGATAGATTGCTTAGGAATATTTAGTAACACACTTTTCATATGAATTTGCATTGTAAGGATAAGTTTTTCGCATTTTTATAAATAAAGAAAATTTGGATTTTGTCCTATTTTATCCTTGCAATGACATTTGTGAAAATTAATGTTTGTATTATTAGCAATATTAAAGTGGAATTGATTCTTAGATATATCGTTTGTGGTAATTTACCAAATAAGGTAGGATTCTCATCACCCAAGTTTCAGTTGGACAGAAACTTGGAATCATGCAATAGTGAATTGTGTGATGTATGAGAATCTTCATCTTTGGGAAATTAAGACTAGTTCCTTGTTCACATATGCATGTGAGTCAAGTGAACGACTTAAGGATCTAGTGCACACTGATTTGTACTAATCAGGTCCACCACAAAGAATGATAAGACTATTCGTCATGATTTACTAAAAGTTTAGTAAATATAGTTATGCTTACAAGATTAAGTTTGATTCTGAATCATTGAAAAAGATTCAATGTATAGCAGAACGAATAAGAAGAATCAATTAGGCAGAAAGATAAAAGGTTTCTCCAATCTAAAAGGAAAGGAGATTACTTTAGTATCGTGTTTTATGATCATCTTAGCGATTATAAAACCATATCAAAATTGATCCTCTAAGGACACCTTAGTGCATTTGTGAGGCTAAGAAGAGGAATCGGGAATTGTTAAAATGGATAAATCAAAAGGACGAATCATACTTCGCTCCAAAGTCGAGTTTTAGAATTATACTCTTAGTTACTTCAAGTTGTACCTTGAGTAACATGTTCTAAGTAAGTTTATAACACCTCATGAAATATGGAGTAGAAAAGTTTCTCATTCTTACACATTTCAAATTGGTAGTTGTGATGTTTTAGATAAAACAGACCAACTAAGACCAATTGTATGAAGTGTTTTTATTGATAAGAACCCGTACTAACTCTTGAATATTTGTTTTGTCAAGGAATGTTCATTGACAAGAGAATATTATTATATGTCAAGAGGTCAATGGGAGTCTTAATGGTCTTGAAAATTTTCAAGATCTGATCAAGAATAAACCTTAAGTAATCACTAGCACACGACTGAGGTCTGTAACATACCGTGTTGACATATTCTTATTTATGTTCCCGTTCCAGTTAAGTTGAATATGCATGTGAGTTCTATGAGTTCTCATTTGACTGCATAAGGCAAAACACCTTGATCAGTTCAAGTAAATTGATCAATATAGGTGAGCTGTTCAACAACCTGGAAGCAATGGTAGGCCCTTGTGCTACTAGATGGCAAGAAATTAATATTGAACAAGTTCAGTCCATATGAGTTCGAATTTATCATAGACCTTCTCTTATGAAAGTAGTTGGAAATGATAAATTCACATGGATAAGAACACATACCCTATAAAATCTAAATGGAAAGAGGTTTCTCTCTACTTCATGAAAATGATTGTGAGGAAACACTTTCATTAAGTAGATTTTAAAGTTAGTTCTCAAATTCGAGTATGATTACGACATCCCTCTTCATAGTTCGAATTGTGAGATACCGAAAAAGGTTTGAACATTTGGGACTTATCGTTATAAGTTCTGAAATGGTTTAGACATACACATAAGTTGTCTATTGAAAGGTGTATGAGCCTGAGAAGCATAGATAAAGGCTTATCAAAGCATCCTATATCAAGAATTTGAACTTTGGTAAGAAATTCAATAAGTATTGATTTCTAGAAGTCCAACTGATTTCTGGATACATATCAAAGCTAGTTGGAGCATAATTGTTATGCTAGTAAGAATAGAAATATTATGCTAGTGGGAGCATAATTATTATGTTAAGTGTTTCTAGTTACCAATGCTATTTGTAGGAAACAAAGTTCAAATTTTGCAAAGTTGCAAAGTTTGAAAGGTTGTTTTGTTATCTTAAGGGAGAGGATGCTTATACTTTATTTCGAATCTAAAGTTTAGATTGAAGTATTAATCAAGCTTAGTAATGAGCATATATGAATACCATGGTGAAGTGTTTCAACATTGGAAATTCTATACATGGGAATACTATAACAAAAGACTGGTCAAGTATCATGTCTTTATGTAAGACATTATAAATCGTATCCCATATGCTTCAGGTATAGGATCGATTGCATATGCTATAATATTCGCTTGTTCTGATCTTTCCAAATGCCTAGTGCATTAAGAGGGAAAAGGAACTAGAACAAAATATGACTAAGGTTATTAAACAACTGTCAAGGACGATCTAAGGTTCGCTGAGGATTGGTTACTCGTGGACAGTTGGAAGTATAGTATTGGATGAACCATATTGATATAATTCTAAATATATAGGATTCTATTTAGAATGGGTATTCATTTGGAAAAATGGAAATGTTTCCATTATGGGAGTTGCATACTGAGAATCTATGTGTAAGATTAGAAAGTTTTATGCAAGAAGGATGTTCAAAGGAATGTACTTTGAATGTGAGACTTCATTTCCATCGAATTGTAATGTTATAATTATCCAGTGGAATGCTTTGTAACATCATTGGCTAAGTCTTTGTGACTTTTGTGCATTGACATTACAAAAGAATCCTTGCATATAAGTTTAGACTTTAACACATTTAGAAGTGGCTAGAATTTAGTATTCTTACACTTATAATAATGATTTGGAATTATGAAATGGGCGTCATTAAATATGTATTCAATTGATCTATTTCACAATAGAAGGACCATAGATAAACATAACATGCATGCTTGGAGCATGGGATGGTTGTTGTTTTAATTCAAGTATTTAATTGATTATTCGAAACATTATACAATGAGTAAGGTCTAATCAATATGGTGATTAAATAATAAGTGTTTTATTTATATTCAAAAGTTTTGAGACTATATTGGATTAGACTATTCTTGTGTTTCAATTTGCATGTTTTACTTCCCGAATAACTAGGTTATTCAAACATCCACAGTCAATCATACTTCGGAAGTTAGTAATGAGGTAAGACTGTCATGAATTCGACTGTAGATTGCCTAGTGTTTAGACATAACACAAGTTTGTTGCAGTGTTCATGAGTACTTCTATAATAAGATTTGAGTATTGGATAAAACTCACGCTTATCTGAAGCACTTCATGGATTTCATCACGAGTGATTGTGAGACAATAATATCTTATATTCTTGAAACGGAGACATATTAGTTGCAGTTTACAAGTTGGTTGCACATTGATGATATGTAAACACACCAGTAACTTGGTGTTATAAAACATATTGTTATGTGTGATTTGATGATTAAACTGTGACATCCCCATTTTCACGGCCAGAAAAGACCGATTTTGTTTGTGCTTTATAAAAATCAGAATACTTCTTTTCATAAAAATGTTGCGGAATTTGTTCCCAGAAAAACATGATAAATACGTTATCAAAACATTTTCGAAGAAACGTATTTTATTCATTTTAAAACGTTTGGGATGTCATCGTCAATACAGAAACATAAGCATAAACATAACTTACATTTATTTACACTAGTGATCTACATCTCTTTAATCTCTCAGTGTAATGTGACTTCATAACAACACTTGTGACATAAATAAACTGAGTGGGTCAGGTTGGGAAACCTGGTGAGTACATAGGGTTTTCAACCCACAATAATATAATTATTATGTTTAAACAATCAAACAATCAACCCAATTACCCATCCCGTTATCTTCTTTATTCTTATAGGACTGGCACTAAATCCATAGCTGCCAATGCTCGTTCGTAAAGCACTAATTCCATACCTGCTATACTTTATTCACCGGGTACTAAATCCATAGCTACCAGTGTTTATCTAATAGGTACTAAGTCCATAGCTACCAATTCCTAACAGGTACTAAGTCCATAGCTACCAGTGTTTGTCCAATAGGCACTAAGTCCATAGTTGTCGATGTTATTTATTAGGCACTAAGTCTATAGCTGCCAATGTTTACTCACATCATCTTTTATCTCTCATCATTCATCTACCCATGTCATACCCAACATGTTTGTATATATAAAATACGTATACAGTTTAAATCATTTAAAACATGTATAAAATCATTAATCCATCATAGACATCAAGTATTCAGATAATATGCACACATAGCACGTAATTTATATAAAATACTTCATATCTATGTGTAAGATGAAAATAACTATGCACTCACCTGAAAGGTGGTGACTCAGCACTCGGACAACGCTTCGATACTCCCAAAACAATTTTCATTTGATAAAACCTAGCATCAATATCACTAGGGTTTAGTCTATTATTCGCCGAGACTAATTAATAGTCTAGCTATTATTAATATTATATAATCGTTAAACAATACTTATATAACCCATAATAATATCCCAAGTACTTATTATAAGTTCCTAATAACGTTACTATAATTAAATAAACGCTATATTAAAAATAGCGTAGGCCTAGCTCACTTACAACGGGTTTTATAGAAAACCGGTCTTTGCTTGGAGCATCATTCCCATGCGGAAAAGCTCTTCTTCTCGTAGCCTTCGAGCACTCCGGGGCTTCCGCCTCATGCTAGGGGGGGTTCCCTAGGCTTTTCGGGGGGTTTCGGGGCTAGAGAGAGGTTCTAAAAAAGAGTAAAAAGAAGAAAGAATGGGAAAGGTGTGAAGAAAATGAGGGTGGGAGAGGTTCTATTTATAGGGTGAAAATGGTTGAACTTGGTGCCACATGTCACCATCTAGTGGCAAGACTTGGGGAGAAAGCAATGGCCAAGATTGTGCCACATCACCCCTTTTCGTACAGCACACTTCCGACTTCTAAAATCCGTAACTTTCACATACGACCTCTGATTTTGACGTTCTTTATATCCGCGCGTAGGTCAAAATAAGATCTACAACTTTCATTTTGACTCTGTCGGCTTATTCTCGACCGATCTTAAATTTAACAGTACGAGGAGATTACACTATTAAATGTCCACGTAAAATTCATAACTTCTACATACGGACTATGTTTTCGTTCGTCTTTTTACCGTTGAGTTCCTATTAATGACATCTTTAATTCTCATTTAGGTCGCGTAGGCCAAAAACCGCTCGATCTAAAATTCGAGTTTCGAGCTGTGCATTGCTCAGCCAAATCTTAAAAAATTCATAACTTCCTCATACGAAGTCAGATTTGGGTGTTCTTTTTATGGACACTCTCAAGTTAACATATTCTACGACTTTTGTTTAGATCACCAAGGCCAAAAAGTCTTCTATCGTAAATTCACTATTTATGCCGCGTCGTGTCGTGCCGGTTTTGCCGTAAAACTTCGACGGGCCATAACTTCTTCGTTATAACTCGGATTTTGACGTTCTTTATATGGGTGTACACTCACACCCACCGCTTGCTTGATCGGTGGAGGGTCGTTAGCCGAACGGGTAGGATAGGGCAACCTCATCCTCTCATTAAAAGTATAATATGAAATACAAAGTAACTACATATTTTCAAAATTTCCCAATCCTAGTTACTTTAGGAAAAGTGAATTGATGCAATCCCATGAAATTACACTTTGCACCCTTGCTAAGAAGTTAGTGGAGCGTGTGTGGTTTACCGGCACACTAATTGGTTCTAAGCAAAGGTGGCAAAGGGTGATTCATTGTTTATCATAGTTCGATGGATCGTGTGTGGTTTACCGGCACATCGAATAGGTGATCGTTACAATGAAGGCACCATGTGAATTTGCGTTGTAATTCACACCCACTTTGTGATCCTCGGTATCCCAGTCACAAACGAGAGGGGCATATCGAGATTTAAACATGCCATTGAAAAGTTTCAATGAATCTCATCAAAACCTAGGAATTCTCAATACATTTAGAACTTAAAGTTATGTTTTTCATGGTGAAGAATTAGTGAATCATCATTCACTTACCTTCAAATTGTTTGCATGTTAGATTACGGCATCCCTTTTCTAATATGTAAATATTGTTGTTGGATCCTAGCCCTAATTTTCTTATTGGGTGATTATTAGGGATTCAAATTCTAATCTATCTTTGTCCTTTCTATTTGTAGATGTCGAACGCGAACAACGCTGCTGCTAGCTCGTTCACATTGATGAGCCTTTGTCAAAAGGTGACTTTCGATGGGACGAACTTTAGCGAATGGATAAGATACATTCGCACAGTTGCTCGCTACGAGGACAAGGAGTATGTCCTCGATGAGAAGCTCGAGAAGATTAACCCCGAAATCGCTACTCCGGCTGAAATGACTGCTTTCGAGACTCATGAACGTGATGCAACGAAGGTTCATTGCATCATGATAGCCACTATGAACTCCGAATTCCAACAGTCCTATGAGGACATGTATCCGTATGAAATGCACCAAGACTTGCTGGAGAGATACCACCAAAACGCGAGGCAAGAGCGTTACGAGATTTTCACTAACATGATTTCCGCTAAGATGGGTCATGGGGAATCTCTTACCGTGCAACTGCAAAAGATGCAAAGGTATGTCGACCGTCTTCGCAAGTTGAATGTTGACTTTGGGGAAGACTTGGCGATCGACATGGTGCTTCACTATTTGCCTCCAAGTTACAATCAATTTGGGATGACCTACCACATGAACAAAGAAGAGGTCACCCTAAGCAAACTCCAAGGTCTATTGAGGGTCGCTGAGAGCAACTTCAAGGACAAGTCTGTTGCACCAACTCCCAATCCGCCCGCCGCTCCTGTTTTGGCTATTGGACAAGGAAAGGGAAAGAAGAGGAAGGCTTCGTCTAAGAACTATTGCAAGGTTAAAGCCCGAGATGGTGCCTCTTCTAGTGGGACCAAAGTTGATCCCGCTAAGCCCTGCCCTAATCCAAAGGAGGCAGAGTGCCACTACTGCCATAAAATAGGACATTGGAAGAGAAGCTGCCCAGAGTACCTGCAAGCCATCAAGGAAGGAAAGATCTAGCCATCTTTCGCAGGTATATACACAATTAAATCTAACAATTCATCTCATGCTATTTCTTGGGTTCTTGATACCGGTTGTGGTTACCACATTTGTTCTAATGTGCAGGGACTAAGAAGAAATAGGGATGTGGAGCATGGAAGGATTAATCTAATCATGGGGAACAGAAGATCGTCGCCTGTGACCAAGATTGAAGTGTATTCTTTAGTGCTTAGGAATGGTTTATGTTTAGATTTGAAAAATTGTTGCTATTCGCCAGAAATGGCTAGAAACATCATTTCATTTCATGGTTTGTTTAGACAAGGTTTTAGATTTTCTTTTAATAATGAGAATGGTTCTATTTTGGCTTATCTAAATGGTGTTTTTTATTTTGAAGCAATACCACATAATGGAATTTATGAAATTGTTATGATTGTTGATAACTTAGGAAATGATGTTTTAAACATAGATTCTTCCAATAGTATGGATAAAGCATCCTTGTGGCATTGTCGTCTTGGACATGTCAACAAGAAACGCATAGCCCAACTCCAAAAAGATGGAGTGTTGGAGTCATTCGACCTTAGGGAAGATGACACATACGAGTCTTGTTTGCTTGGAAAGATGACTAAGTCACCCTTCGCTGGTTCATGCGAAAGGGGTGAGGGTCTATTGGACCTCATACATACCGATGTGTGTGGACCATTTAGATCAACCACGAAGGATGGAAACCGCTTCTACGTGACTTTTACTGATGACTATAGTAGATATGGGTATATCTATTTAATCAAGCAAAAGTCAGAAACTTTTGAAAAGTTCAAAGAGTTCAAGAATGAAGTGGAGAATCAATTGGGCAGGAAAATCAAGATGCTTCGATCCGATCGAGGAGGAGAGTACCTAAGTCTTGAATTCCACGATTATCTCAAGGAGTGTGGCATAGTTTCACAATTGACGCCACCTAGGACACCGCAGTTGAATGGTGTGGCAGAAAGGCGTAATCGAACCTTGTTGGACATGGTTCGCTCTATGATGAGTCGTGCTTCACTACCTATCTCTTTTTGGGGGTATGCCTTAGAGACTGCCGCCCATATCCTTAACCGAGTCCCTACTAACAAGATTGCCAAAACACCTCACGAGATGTGGACAGGGAAAGCTCCCTCGTTAGCGCATATCAAGTTTTGGGGTTGCGAGGCTTTCGTAAGACGAGATACTCACGACAAACTCGAACCGCGTAGTGAGCGATGTATTTTCATCGGCTACACACAGAAATCCTTTGGATATCTCTTCTATAGACCGAAGGACAATGTTGTCTTTGTTGTGAGGAGAGGAGTTTTCCGAGAGCGAGAACTCATAATCCAAAGAGACAATGGGAGGCAAATCGAGCTTGAAGAGATTCAAGAGTCGATAGATGAAGGAACCTCTACCACTGGCACTCAACCCGAGGAGGAAACTCCGGTTGAACCGATTGACGAGTCCTTACCTCTTAGACGTTCCGAAAGAGTTAGAGTTCAACCCCAGTTTTATGGTTTTCATATTATTACCAAAGGGGACACGTATATTAGTGATGGTACACTAATAAACCTTGATGAACCTAATAGCTATAAGGAAGCCATGGCAGGCCCGGAGTCTGCGAAATGGAAAGAGGCAATGGATAGCGAGATCCAATTCATGTATGATAACCAAGTTTGGAATTTGGTTGATAATGTGCCCGGACGTAAGACCGTTGGGTGCAAATGGATCTTCAAGAAGAAGACCGACGTGGATGGAAACGTACACACATATAAGGCGCGATTGGTTGCGAAGGGCTTTACTCAAACTCCCGAAGTTGACTATGATGAGACCTTCTCGCCAGTTGTGAAGATAAAGTCTATTAGAGTGATGATGGCTATTGCCGCATTTCATGATTATGAGATTTGGCAAATGGATGTCAAGACCGCTTTCCTTAATGGGAAGCTGGCTGAGGATGTTTACATGGCTCAACCAGAGGGGTTTGTGGATTCGAAGCATCCGAATAGAGTGTGTAAGCTTGAGAAGTCCATTTATGGACTTAAGCAAACGTCTCGCAGATGGAATCTTTGCTTCGATGAGAAAGTCAAAGAGTTTTGATTTGTACGAAGCGAAGATGAATCATGTGTATATGTCAAAGCCAGTGGGAGTATAGTAAGCTTCCTCATTCTATATGTCGATGACATATTACTCATAGGAAATGACGTCCCGACTCTGCAGGAGGTTAAGTCCTGGCTCGGGAAGTGTTTCGCTATGAAGGACCTCGGAGAGGCTTCTTACATTTTGGGAATAAGGATAGTGAGAGAAAGAAGTAAGAGACTAATAGGACTTAGTCAGAACACTTACTTAGATAAAGTACTGAAACGTTTTAGTATGGAAAACTCGAAGAAGGGAGAATTATAGATACAAAGTAACACCAAGTTGAGTAAGACTCAAAGTCCGAGTACCGAAGCTGAAATAGCAGAAATGAGCCGAGTTCCATACGCTTCTGCAGTTGGCTCAATCATGTATGCTATGACTTGTACTCGCCCTGATGTAGTCTTTGCTTTGAGCATGGTTAGTAGATATCAAGGGAACCCTGGCAGAGCCCATTGGATTGCGGTTAAGAATATCCTTAAGTACCTCCGGAGGACGAAGGAATGGTTCTTAGTCCTCGGAGGGAGTGATGACTTGAAGGTGCGAGGGTATAGTGACGCCAGCTTTCAGACCGACAGGGACAACTACCGTTCGCAGTCGGGCTGGGTCTTTACCCAAAATGGAGGAGCAGTAACTTGGAAAAGTTCCAAACAAGAAACCGTAGTTGATTCAACGTGCGAATCATAGTACATTGCAGCGAGCGAAGCGTCGAAGGAGGCAATATGGTTGAAGAACTTCATCAGTGATCTTGGAGTTGTACCTGCCATAAAGGAGCCCATGGAGATTTTCTGTGATAATGAAGGAGCGGTTGCCTTGACCAAGGAACCGAGGGATCATGGTAGATCTCGACATATCGACATAAAATATCACTTCATTAGACATTGTGTAGAAGAAGGACAACTCATAGTGAAAAGGATATCATCGGAAGATAACCCAGCGGATCCGCTTATGAAGGGACTGAGTAGGGTTAAGCACTTGCAGCATGCAAGGAGTATTGGGCTGAGGGGTGATATTAGTATAGATTAGATAGTGTTAGAAACATGTAATAGATAAATGTAATTAACATTTGATGATTAAATAAAGGAGTATTATTTATGAGTAATGTTACTGTCTTATGTTAATTGTTTAACTATTGTTTCACTTTGCATGTTTTGACTTCCAGAATAATTGAGTTTATTAAGAATAATCGAATTATTCAAATTGTCCACAATCGTTCATATGTTGGAAGTAGATATGAATGAAGATTGTCATGAATTGGTGTGCAGATTGTCTAAATGGTATCAGACATAGCAAAAGGTTGCTGCAACGTTCATGAGTGCTTATGAACTAGTTTTGAGATTTGGAACAAACCCGCACTTGCTGGATTCACCTTATGGAATGTGATAAAAAGGGTGATCGCAAGACGATAATATCATATGGTCTTAAAACCTAGATATATGGTTTGATATTTGTTAATTGGTTGTACATTGATAATGCGAAACCGCATCAGTAACTTGGTGTTATAAAACGCATTGTTATGTATAGTTGATTAATGAATAAGTAAATGTATATAAGTCGAAGTTTATCTGTTACTTTTATCCTAAGAGGGTAAAAGCGATATCTCGGCCGCTCGATGATTTGATTTGACTTATGTGTCGGGACCGGTCATAACTGAATTGATGTGTTCGATTAAGTTCTATGTCGAATAAATCGGAGATCGAGAAACCAAATGCTAGACTAATTGTTCCATAGAAATTGTCAGCATGATATCTAAACAGAGGACTGTACGATCCCTTATCTAAAGGACACGATTGATTAGATCAGAGTTTGACAGCGTCTTTGAGAGCTACGATTACTAATCGGATTGTACTTGTACATATAGTTACTAGACTTATCCAAGTGGGAGACTGTTGGAATAGTGTCTAAGGCTGCAACTATATTAGGCAAATATTTGACCTGGTTGTGCATGGTCCTTTTGGGTTGCCTTCACCATAGCAACTTGACAGGATGATTTACTATGAGAGAATAAATATTATTAATATATTATGAGAATAATATAAGGAATAATAATATTATTATTTGATTAATATAAGTCATAAATTAATTAGGAATTAATTTGGTGACTTAAAGAAATTAATTAAATAAAGGGGTATAAACTGTCAATTGTTTGATAGTTGCACTTTGGGCTATAAATCCCTTATGAATAAGGGGTGGACGATTTCTAGGGCTTAGGATAAGCTTAGAATTCGTCCAAGGTTTATCAATAGGGTATTGGATTACTTAGAGCCTAAGTTATCCAATTAGGGTTTAAGGGTGAAACCCTAGGAGCCTTACAAGTATAAATAGACCCTTAGGGGCATGGGAAATCGGCACTTGTATCTTAACAAAGAAACCCTGGCCGATTTTCTTCCATCTCCTCTCTCTCAAATCATCCTCCTTGCTAGTTGGTGTTTGTAAGCCATTAGAGGAGTGACAATTGTGACTCTAGAGCTCCAAGGACAAGAAGATCAAGCAAATGACTCAAGGTAAACTTCTAACTCTGATTTGGTATTGTTATTATACACTTTTAGCCATTAGAAGTCTTGGATTCAATGCATGTTTAATTAGAGAAACCTAGATCCAAGCATTAGGGTTTGCATGTGCACATAGGAATGTTCATATGGCCAAAACCCATCAAGTTTCACCGTTGACTTTTGTTGACTTTTAGGGTTTGGTCAGCAATGTGGCCTTTGGGCCAAGAGAGGGGTAAAATGGTCTTTTACCCTTAAGAGGGTGCCAAGAGAGGGTTGAGTCTAGTCTCGGGAGTTATATTTATGAGAGTATTTGCCTTATGTGATAGACGGTGGCGAGTTCGAGATGCAAGTGTGAGGATATCTGCTTTCTGCTTGCCAGGTGAGTCTTCTCACTATACTTTACCTAGAGTGGTAACAGAGTTATATGACAGAGTTATTGTATGCTATCTATGTGATTTGTGGCACCGCATTATTTCTATGTGATTTATGTTGTGTGTATATCAGAGATAGGACCAGAAGGTCCACAGAGCCATGACCAGAGGGTCCGCAGAGTTAGGGCCCAAGGGCCCACAGAGTTATAGCCTCAAGTGGCTAATATGTGCTATATGTGGTGTTTTCAGTATTATGTGCCAGTATATTTGTATGCTATTTACATGTTGATATTTATTGTGATATGTGATATGCATGATTCAGAGTTAGGACCCTTGGGTCCATAGAGTTAGGGCCAGAGGGCCCACAGAGAGCTGGGAATGGAGGGTCCCACTAAGACACACTGACCGGAGGGTCAACAAAGATTATAGCCTCGAGTGGCTAATGTGTGTTAGAGTGGTATTTTGGGGAACTCACTAAGCCTCGTGCTTACAGTGTTTTGTGTTATGTGTTTCAGGTTATCACAGGATCACGGGACGACACCGGCTCGATTGTACACACTAGAGGAAGCGTTTATTTTGAGGATCCTGGTTTATTAATTGATTGAACAAAAGATTCATGTATTGTAAATTAAACAAAATGGAGATTTTTGTGAAAAGTGTTAAAGAGATAAACGATTTTAAACGAAAAATTTGTTTTGAAAATTTCGGTTTTACACTCTCATTGTCCTCCATTTGTTCATAGTGTTTCGTGAACCATTTGTGGCATCACACTTAAGATGCTAACCTCTTGAAAGGCCAACTTCAACAAGCTACAACAAAGAGGTATCCATCTAACTAGTTTTCATGTTTCAAATATCAATATTGTATGCTAGTTATAGGTTTCATGCTTTGGATAATTTTTATTGCATGTATAACTAGAGGAAACTTAGATCCAAAGCATTAGGGTTGTATGTACACCATAGGAGTGTTATAGTACTGAAAACCCATCACAAGTATGTACACGCAGCATACAAGCCAAACAACGTGTACGCTTAACATAAAGCTAAGTACGCCCCACATACTCACTCAGGAGGAAGTTTTCATGTTGGGCTTCAGTGTGGGCCGTCTTTTAGGCTTATTTGTCTTGGGCCCTGTTGGGCCATCAGGTTTTGGCTGATAATTATTTTGGGAAGGTCCTTAATGGATTTGAGCCCAATTTGGAAAATTAGGCCATGGCTTTGGGCCTTTAATGAATAATTGGCCTTTGGGCCTTTCAGATTGTGAGTTTGGGCCTTAGTCTTGGACCAAGCTAGGTTAGGGGTAAAATGGTCTTTTTACCCCCAAGTTTGGATTTATGGTTATGGATTGGTACCCCAAATGTTGATTAGGTGTTGATTTGATATTAATAGTTCGGGGATCTATCAGCCGGCAGCCCGGGATATTCTATTTGATTCGGCGGTGTGAAGTGAGTCTTCTCTCGGTGTTCGTGAGTCGAAGGCACCAATGTCGGCTCACTAATTTATGTATGTTGGATGCTTGATGTCTCTGTGACTCTTATATGTCTGTATGAGCTGTGTGGTAGAATAGTTGTATATATGAGGACCAACTGGGTCTAGCTGTTATTATTGTATGCTAGTTGTGTCTATGACTCTTGCATGTTTGCATGATGAATGAGCTGTGTGGTAGAATAGTTGTATTTTTGAGAACCAGATGGGTCTAGTTGTTATTATTGTATGTTAGCTTTCTCTAGGACACTTGCATGTTTATATGAGCCGTGTGGTGAAATAGTTGTATGTGTGATGACCAGCTGAGTCTAGATGTTATTATTATGTTATGTTTTTATATGTGACCGAGACCGCAGATAGTCTTCAGGGTTGCTGATAATCCATAGGGCGTGTTGTTAGCCCACAGAGACTGCGGATAGTCTGCAGGGTTGCTAATAACCCAATGGGCGCTCTGTTAGCCCATTGGGACTGCCGATAGTCCCCGAGGTTGCTGATAACCCATAGGTATTTATTTGTGATGTGCGATGTGTGGTATTTTTGGGAACTCACTAAGTTTTGTGCTTATAGTTTGTGGTTGATGGTTTCAGGTACTCTGGTTTTCAAATAAAAGAGCTCGGGATGATTGCAGAGCACACACCACATGTTTTCGCATTCTGTGAATTACTCTGATTTGATTATGTTTAGCTAAATCTTGGTTACCTTGGTTTTCTGGGGAAAGATATGTATTAACGATTTATTAATCTAAAAACAAAAAAATTATGTCATCATTTTCGGGACGTTACATTGTTCTTAGTCATCTTTCTCTCTACATTGTTCTACAAACTCTAGCAATATAATCTACATATATTAACTATATTAATAAATACAATTAAGTACCATAAATGAGAAAACTCTTGACTTATACTAACTAATTAGTTGAAACTTAATATATATAAGTTAAAAACTCTTTAGTGATAGTGATTAATTAGTTGAAAGTTGAAAAGTTGTTAGAGTTTCAAATCAATATAGTGTAGGAAAAATGGTTATTTTAAACCACATTGATTTGAAATGACATCTTTTATAAGATATATAGTATAAGATATAAGATAAGATAAGATATACAAGTTATCCATTTATAGACTGGAGGTGTAATGCGAGTATATTATTATGGAGAATTACATTAACATTAAAGACTGCATTTTGATAAATGAAAATCGACATTACAGACTCCATTATGATAAATGGAAATCATATGTTTAGTAATAAAATAATCAAATCCATTATTTTACAAAGCAATAACAGATACTTAACATGACTCGAGTATTTGAAGCATTCTCATGGAGCATTTGGAGCACTTAGATCTCAATGGAGCACTTGAGGTTCATGGAGCAAGTGACAAATGAACAGGTCATCTGAGATGGATTTGGATCATCTGACAAAGGAACAGATCAAGTGACAAAGGAACGGATCTTCCAAAAGGGGTTTTGGAGCAACTTGGAGTGATTTGGAGCAACTTGGAGTGGCTTGGAACAACATAGAGAAACTTGGAGAACCTAGAGCAACATGGAGCACTTAGATCAACATGGAGCAACTTGGAGCACTTAGAGCAACATGGAAAATCATGTTGCACCATGTAGAAGGAAGTTGTGCCATCCTTATGGATGTTGTGCCAAATGATAACATGATGCGCCATCATGTCAGAAGCTACGCCAAGGTGATGTTGAGCCAAATAGATATTGAGCCATGAAGATGATGTTGCTCCATAAGAATGGAAGTTGCGTCATGGAGGAGATGTTGCGCCGTCATTGACCATCTTGGTACATGATATGTCATCTGATGGGTTTTGGCCATATGAACATTCCTATGTGCACATGCAAACCCTAATGCTTGGATCTAGGTTTCTCTAATTAAACATGCATTGAATCCAAGACTTCTAATGGCTAAAAGTGTATAATAACAATACAAAATCAGAGTTAGAAGTTTACCTTGTGTAACAACCCGAAATTCATATCCTTAATTGTAACCCTTTTCGCGACTCGTTCCGATCATCCAATCGCCGTTTCCGATTTCGTTTCCGTTTCCGACATTTTATTAAGTCGTTAATGTGAATTTTATTTTATGACTTAATAAGTGTCTTAATACCCTTAGAACTCATTCTAACGTCACATATTAATGATTGGAACATTTCTAGAACCAACCATATCGGGTTACGGCAAAGTGACCGGGTGCGACCAAAAGCCCCGTCTAACGCCGGTATCGGGTAGAATTCTACTGTGTCCCGAACTTGGACACTATTTAAAGTGTTCTAAGACTTCATTTTGAAGCTTTTGCTTCATTCCACAACTTTCATTCCAACCTCTCTCCTCAAACTTGATTTAAGTGTCAAAACCTCAAGTTTAAGACTTCAAATCTTTGAGGTAACTTCCCTAGCATGTTATACAACTTCTTTAGCTTTCAAATTCGAGTATAATATATGTATTAGGACCATTATCATGAGTTTATGGCCCTAGAACAATCCTAGGCCGTAAACTCACATAAAGGGGGGTTTTTGGAGCAACAAAACCCTTCCAAACCTCAATTGGACCTTGAATAATGTTAGATGACTTTATGGAATGAGCTTAGAATGCCTTGGACCATAATTTAAAGCCTTGTATATGAGTTTACGGCCCTAGAAGGTGCCTAGGCTGTAAACCCACATTTAAAGAGGTTTTAAGCCCTTAAACCCTTCCATGACTCAATCAAGCCCTAGATATGATTTATAGAAATTGGACAATGGACTTAGAGCACATTTAACATAAATTTTGAGGGACTTATGTGAGTTTACGGCCAAGGCATGAGCTTGGGCCGTAAACCCCTCAATATTGGGTGTAAACTCAATTTCAAAGTGTTAGAAAGCCATCCAACACCACCAAAAGCCTTGGAATAAATCATAGGGTCTACCAAAAATAGTTTAAGGACCTAAAACACATCAAAACCCCACATTTGAGAGTTTACGGCCATAGAACATACCCCATGGCCGTAAACTCCTAAAAGGATGTCAAATGGTGCCCAAAATTTATTTCTAGGCTTGTTAGAATTTTTAGAATCACATGTGATTAATTTTGGGACCTTAACAACACTTATTCAAGGGGATATGAGAGTTTACGGCCATATACCCCATGCCTAGGCCGTAAACTCCTTTAAGTGTGGCATTTGGTGATTTTAAACCATCCCAAGCCTTAGGTAAAATTAATCCAAGCATTTCCAAGTGGTATTGACCCTATGTGACCCATTAAACACCACAAACCACCCCCACCATGAGTTTACGGACGTAATGTAACAACGCAAATTTTCAAACAAATTTTTCATTTCAAAAATAAAGTATTTTCATTCAAACAAAGCATAATTATTCCAAGTGTTATGTCAAAATACAATTCATAGAATTCCCAAGATCTCAAAACATCAATCAGTGTGTACACATCACGTCGGCGCCTTCCCACGGTTCTCGCTAGTACCTGAAACACATACGTAACAACTGTAAGCATAAATGCTTAGTGAGTTCCCCAATATACAACTTATGCATATACGCCTTTCCAGGCCCTGACCTTCCGGTCCACAACACAACGCCTTCCGGCCCATAACATAATCGCCTTCCGGCCCATAACATATTGCCTTCCGGCCCATATAAACATACATAGCACGCATAACAATTAACTTACCACATATAGCATGTATATCACATATCATATCCGACCTTCCGGTCACACAGTCAAACCCTTCCGGGTATAGTATAGTGAGAAGACTCACCTCGTGAATACTGAAAGCTAGCAAATCCTGAAATCACTCGTGTTCGATCCGCCGAGCTACAAACTCCCTATACATCATATATCTCTTATTAACACTTTTATCTTCTAAGTTAACTGACCCTAAGAAGTCACACATAGGTCAACTCTGGTCAACGGTCAACGGTCAACGGTCAACTCGACCGGACTCGGCGAGTGCCATGGCGACTCGGCGAGTCTAGACGTCCTCCAACCCTCTAAGATTCCCCTTCTACTCGTCGAGTATCCTCCTTGACCCGACGAGTTACTCCTGGAAGAATCGCGGGGCCACCCCGACTCAACTCGCCGAGTCTGAAGAACAACTCGACGAGTCCCAGTTATTCTTCAAGCTACTCGCCGAGTCTGTTCGTCGGACTCGGCGAGTCCATGCCATGCAACCGCTCAAACTGCTTCCTAAGGTCGGAACTGCTTCGACCATTCATAGGTCTGGCCTTCCTAGACTGGTCCATCACGTAAGGTCCTCATTTCGGTGCTCATGATACACCCCAAGACTTATAATTTACATATTGACCTAAGGCATAAGGATTCCAATCCAAAACCTTCATCAATTCCCGAAGTGCACAGGCATGGGACATTCTGGACCTCCAAAGGTCCCAATACAGGGTTACAATCGTTTGGGGGACTAGGGTAACATTTAATCTATCCACAAAAGGGTTCCATAAACCCTAATCCTCTAAACACATCACCATAGCAGAGTATACTCGAATTCTTACCTGGATGATGTACTCTCTGTGTCCCCAATCCTCAGAACGTGACTCTCTTGCAGTTCCTTTAGCCAAGCCCTTCTCTTCCTTGCACAACAACTCCTTCAAAATCACCAATAGCCTTTAACCTTGCTCCAGATGCACACAATCGATTTAGGGTTTCTCTCAGAAGGCTAAAGTGAACAATGACGGCCAATAAGTCCCTATCATACGTCCCAAACCTGAACGGTTAGGGTTTTCGCTAAACAGCGCAGACTCGCCGAGTTCATATCTGGACTCGTCGAGTCCAGTCACGAACCCGCGACCAGGTCTGCGGTCCTACTCGGCGAGTCTAGGCTCCAACTCGTCGAGTCCCCTCTTAAAACACTCCAAAAACATAATTTTAACCATACCTGAGATTCCGGGCTGTTATAATTCTCCCCCACTAGGATTAGACTTCGCCCTCGAAGTCTCACTCGGAAAATAGTTCCGGATGCTGCTCCCGCATCTCACGTTCCGGCTCCCAAGTCATTTCCGATCCTTTTCGGTGTTGCCACTGAACCAACACCAGAGGTACCTCCGTGCTCCTCAGAACCTTGATCTTCGATCCCTGATGGCCACCGGTCTCTCGGCATAATTCAGGCTCGCATCCACCTGAATATCCTCTAATGGAACCACTGCTGACTTATCGGCTATGCACTTCCTCAATTGTGACACATGAAAAGTGTCGTGGATCTGTCCCAACTCCACTGGCAACTCCAAACGATAGGCTACCCGACCTATCCTTGCAATCACACGAAATGGCCCAATATACCGGGGCCCCAACTTGCCCCTCTTCCTAAATCGAATCACTCCTTTCCAAGGAGAGACCTTCAGGAGAACGAAGTCGCCGACTTGAAACTCAAGCTCGGATCGGCGCCTATCTGCATAACTCTTCTGTCGGCTCTGGGCGGTCAAAAACCTCTGTCTAACTTGCTGAATCTGCTCTGTCGTCTGAAGCACGATCTCTGTGCTGCCCATCACTCTCTGTCCCACCTCTCCCCAGCAAATGGGGTCCGACACCTCCTACCATACAACAGCTCAAAAGGTGGCATACCAATGCTCGAATGATGGCTGTTGTTGTAGGAAAACTCTGCCAAGGGTAAATACGCATCCCAGCTACCCCCGGAGTCTAACACACACGCTCGAAGCATGTCCTCCAGCGTCTGAATCGTCCGCTCGCTCTGACCGTCTGTCTGGGGATGGTATGCGGTACTAAAATGCAATTTAGTACCCAGCTCTTCATGGAATTTCTTCCAGAACCTGGAAGTGAAGCGCACATCACGGTCTGAAACAATCGAGGTCGGCACTCCATGCCGAGATACTACTTCTCTCACATATATCTCCGCCAACTTCTCCGCTGAAGAACTCTCGCTGATGGCAAGGAAGTATGCACTCTTCGTCAACCTATCCACAATCACCCAAATTGCATCAACCCCCCTGGCAGTTCTCGGCAATTTGGTGATGAAATCCGTAGTGATCTGTTCCCACTTCCACTCAGGAATCTCCAATGGCTGTAACTTGCCATGCGGTCTCTGGTGCTCGGCCTTAACCCTACGGCAGGTCAAGCACCTCTCAACGAACCATGCAACGTCCCTCTTCATACAGGGCCACCAATACTCTTTCCTCAAATCCAAATACATCTTCGTAGCACCGGGATGGATCGAGAATTTCGATCTATGAGCCTCTTCCATCAAAGTAATACGCGTATCGCCCACGAACGGTACCCAAATCCGACCCTGAAACGTCAGAAGCCCTCGTCCATCCTTAACGAACTCTGAAATTAACCCAACGACCCGCTCTTTCTTCTGCATCTCTGGTCTCACAGCCTCGGCCTGTGCTTCACGAATAGCATCCAATACTGGAGTCATCACAGTCAGTCTCAAACATACATCTCGCAATGGAGTGCTCTCCGCCCTGCGGCTCAATGCATCGGCTACCACATTAGCCTTGCCTGGGTGGTACAGGATCTCACAATCATAATCCTTGACCACATCCAACCACCTCCTCTGACGCATATTTAGGTTGGGCTGATCCATCAAATACTTCAAGCTCTTATGGTCCGTGTATATCGTATATCGAACCCCATACAGGTAGTGACGCCAAATCTTGAGAGCGAACACTACTGCCCCCAACTCTAAATCATGCGTGGGATATCTCGCCTCATGAGGCTTCAGCTGCCTCGACGCATAAGCTATCACATGACCCCTCTGCATCAACACTGCACCCAGTCCCGAAATTGATGCGTCGCAATATACTACAAAATCTTCCATCCCTTCCGGGAGAGCTAAAACCGGGGCTTCGCACAGCCTCTGGCGAAGTGTCTCAAAGGAAGTCTGCTGCTCGGGTCCCCATGAGAATACAACACCCTTCCGGGTCAATCTGGTGAGCGGCACTGCGATCTTGGAGAAATCCTTAATAAATCTCCGATAGTACCCTGCCAACCCAAGGAAACTCCTGATCTCAGAGGGTGACTTCGGCACCTCCCAACTCATCACAGCCTCAACCTTGGCCGGATCGACCAATATCCCTTCCTGATTAACAACATGTCCTAGAAATTGGACCTCCCGCAACCAGAAGTCACATTTGGAGAACTTTGCATAGAGCTTCTCCGACCTCAATACCTCAAGGACCTCCCTCAAATGCTCCTCATGCTGCTCTCTAGATCTCGAATACACTAGGATGTCGTCGATAAATACAATCACTGACCGATCCAACATCAGCCTGCATACCCTGTTCATGAGATCCATGAACACAGCCGGGGCATTGGTGAGCCCGAAAGGCATCACCATGAACTCATAATGCCCATATCGCGTCCTAAACGCTGTCTTCTGGACGTCCTCATCCCGTACTCTCACCTGATGGTACCCTGACCTCAGATCAATCTTGGAAAACCAAGATGCTCCCTGCAACTGATCGAATAAATCATCGATCCTTGGCAACGGGTAACGGTTCTTGACCGTCAACTTGTTCAACTCCCGGTAATCAATGCACATCCGGTGTGAACCATCCTTCTTCTTGACGAACAGAATAGGTGCTCCCCACGGCGAGCTGCTCGGCCGAATGAATCCCTTCCCCAGCAACTCCTGGAGCTGCGAGGACAACTCTTGCATCTCTGGAGGTGCAAGACGATAAGGCACCTTAGCAATAGGCGCGGCCCCCGGAACCAGATCGATACCAAACTCTACTTGCCTCACAGGAGGTACTCCCGGCAGCTCCTCGGGGAAAACATCTGGAAACTCACGCACCACTGGGACCTCCTCCACTGACCTCGGTCTCTCGGAAACCTTCCGCGTATCCATCACATACGCCACAAAACCCTTACAGCCCTGCTGTAGACACTGCCTTGCCCTAGCGGCCGAACAAAAAGCTGATCCCGAACGGGTACCCTCGCCGTACACCGAAAGAACTCCCCCACTATGGTCTCGTATAGTCACCAGCTGACGCTCACAGTTGATGACAGCGCCGAATCGGCTCAACCAGTCCATGCCCACGATGACACAGACATCACCCATCGCAATAGGAATCAGGTCAATTGGGAACTCAACCCCGAAAATCTCTAGCACGCATCCCCGGAGAACCTCCGTGGCACAAATCACTCTCTCGTCAGCTATAGAAACTCTCAGAGGCCGGCTCAACGACTCACGACTAACGCTGATATGCTGACTAAAAGCTAAGGATACAAAGGACCTACTCGCACCCGAGTCAAATAACACTAGAGCAGGCACAAAGTTCACAAGGAAAGTACCTACACATATAATAACATAAGCATAACATCTCGACTTTAAAATAAATACATGAATTACAGCATACCTGCCACAACATCGGGCGCAGCGCGAACCTCCTCCGCAGTCAGCTGAAAGGCTCTCCCACGAGCCTTCGGGGCCTCGACCTTCACCGGTCGAGTCTCAGTAGCCCTGGCAGTAGGTGCAGATCCCTGACGAAGCTGAGGGCACTCGGCCTTCCGATGGCCTGTCTGGTTGCAATGAAAGCAGACCATAAACCCCTTGGGGCACTCCCTAGCAATGTGCCCCTCCTTGCCACACTTGTAGCAAGCACCAGCTCGACACACCCCATCGTGACCCTTGCCGCACTTTCCGCAAGTGCGGCCCTTCGAACCTCCTGTCCTCGAATCGGCAGACTTTATCCGCTTGGCTGCCGGCTGGGACTGAGCCGGTCGCCGGTCCACCCGCTGAGACTCGACCTCCTCCCTGGCCGGGGTCTCCAACTCGATCTCGCGCTTCCTGGCATTCGCCTGAAGCTCAGCAAAAGTATGGTAGGTGGAGTTCGACACAAACTCCCGGATATCCCTCCTCAAAACACCCAAGTACCGGCTCATCCGAGCCTGCTCTGTGGGCACCAACTCGGGGCAGAACATCGCCCTCTCATGAAACCTCCGCGTGATCACCGCAACCGAATCAGTACCCTGCTTGAGGGTTAAGAACTCTTGAACCAATCGTTCCCTCTCCACCGGGGGAACGTACTCGTCCCTGAACATAGCAGTAAACCCCTCCCATGTAACTGCTGTAATCTCTGCCAAAGTGAAGTTCGCCGTCACGAACTTCCACCAATCCTTCGCTCCCAGACGGAGCTGGTTCAAAGCGAACCGTACCCTCAGGTGCTCCGGGCATGAACAAGTGTAGAAGCACCCCTCTATATCCGCGATCCACCTCATCGCAGCAATCGGATCCTGCGTCCCATCGAACTCAGGTGGCTTCGTGTTGCTGAACTCCCGGAACAACAACGAGTCACCCCCTGTGGCCTGGCAGCGGCCACAGCTGCGGTAGCTGCAGCGGCTGCAGCTTCAGTCAATGCGGCGTACCGCTCCTCAAACGTCTCCATCAGGGTGGTCTTAATAGACCCAAACATCTCCGGGATCTCAGCCCGGATCACCGCAGCTACCTCCTCGTGAATCATCTGACGAATCTCCTCGTCACTCACACCGCTCGAACTCGCTCCGTGGCGTGGCCTAACCATGATGTCTCTGAAATACAACATAAAACTATCAGAGACTCCATCGAGTATAATCGCACTCGATAACGCAACCCCACTCAGTCTCCGATATTCAGGGATTCTTACTTGGGTCTCCCACTGACCCGGTGTCTTCGGTAGTACGGGCCCAATACTACCGACCACACCGCATCAGCATTCATCCCAAGTCTTCCTCCCCAAACCCCGGATAGTGAGTACTGTACTTCTGTTATGCACTATCTACTCGTACACTAGCAAAGCATCTCATATCGGCAATCTTCCCTAGACTAAGGTATCACAATTCAGGCCACTCTAGTCCTATCATGAATACCTAGTCTTCTAGCATGCATAACAATTCATATCATATAATATTGTAAGGTATTTTGGGGATCTTTACCGTTCGGGCGCTGACTGATCGTACACACTGCTTCTTTCTTGTTTACCACAAAATCATTCATAAAAGTTTATGTCTTTATTTGTAAAAGTTTTCATCAAATCCTCGGTTTGAGTTCAGTTACGCCCGAAGGTGCACCCGAATCCCTCAAACCAAGGCTCTGATACCAATTATAACAACGCAAATTTTGAAACAAATTTTTCATTTCAAAAATAAAGTATTTTCATTCAAACAAAGCATAATTATTCCAAGTGTTATGTCAAAATACAATTCATAGAATTCCCAAGATCTCAAAACATCAATCAGTGTGTACACATCACGCCGGCGCCTTCCCACGGTCCTCGCTAGTACCTGAAACACATACGTAACAACTGTAAGCATAAATGCTTAGTGAGTTCCCCAATATACAACTTACGCATATACGCCTTTCCAGGCCCTGACCTTCCGGTCCACAACACAACGCCTTCCGGCCCATAACATAATCGCCTTCCGGCCCATAACATATTGCCTTCCGGCCCATATAAACATACATAGCACGCATAACAATTAACTTACCACATATAACACGTATATCACATATCATATCCGACCTTCCGGTCACACAGTCAAACCCTTCCGGGTATAGTATAGTGAGAAGACTCACCTCGTGAATACTGAAAGCTAGCAAATCCTGAAATCACTCGTGTTCGATCCGCCGAGCTACAAACTCCCTATACATCATATATCTCTTATTAACACTTTTATCTTCTAAGTTAACTGACCCTAAGAAGTCACACATAGGTCAACTCTGGTCAACGGTCAACGGTCAACGGTCAACTCGACCGGACTCGGCGAGTGCCATGGCGACTCGGCGAGTCTAGACGTCCTCCAACCCTCTAAGATTCCCCTTCTACTCGTCGAGTATCCTCCTTGACCCGACGAGTTACTCCTGGAAGAATCGCGGGGCCACCCCGACTCAACTCGCCGAGTCTGAAGAACAACTCGACGAGTCCCAGTTATTCTTCAAGCTACTCGCCGAGTCTGTTCGTCGGACTCGGCGAGTCCATGCCATGCAACCGCTCAAACTGCTTCCTAAGGTCGGAACTGCTTCGACCATTCATAGGTCTGGCCTTCCTAGACTGGTCCATCACGTAAGGTCCTCATTTCGGTGCTCATGATACACCCCAAGACTTATAATTTACATATTGACCTAAGGCATAAGGATTCCAATCCAAAACCTTCATCAATTCCCGAAGTGCACAGGCATGGGACATTCTGGACCTCCAAAGGTCCCAATACAGGGTTACAATCGTTTGGGGGACTAGGGTAACATTTAATCTATCCACAAAAGGGTTCCATAAACCCTAATCCTCTAAACACATCACCATAGCAGAGTATACTCGAATTCTTACCTGGATGATGTACTCTCTGTGTCCCCAATCCTCAGAACGTGACTCTCTTGCAGTTCCTTTAGCCAAGCCCTTCTCTTCCTTGCACAACAACTCCTTCAAAATCACCAATAGCCTTTAACCTTGCTCCAGATGCACACAATCGATTTAGGGTTTCTCTCAGAAGGCTAAAGTGAACAATGACGACCAATAAGTCCCTATCATACGTCCCAAACCTGAACGGTTAGGGTTTTCGCTAAACAGCGCAGACTCGCCGAGTCCATATCTGGACTCGTCGAGTCCAGTCGCGAACCCGCGACCAGGTCTGCGGTCCTACTCGGCGAGTCTAGGCTCCAACTCGCCGAGTCCCCTCTTAAAACACTCCAAAAACATAATTTTAACCATACCTGAGATTCCGGGCTGTTACACGTAAACTCATGGGGAATGGGTGTTTAGGCCATAAACTCAATTAGGAAGTTTACTCTTGGGGAGTAAACTCAAATCCCAAGTCCTTCGCTTCAATTCCCGTCCGTAGATGTCACCCGGGTCACTCCAAACACCCGTTTTGAGGTGTTTTCGTTCGTTGGAGTGTAACTTCATATCTAATTAGAGTTTGTAAATCTAATTAGATATATTTGTATGCCATTTCATTTTACATAGGAACCTCACGTGTTATCAGGCCTCGATTCGACGTTTAGCATCCGAAATCGACACACTTCCGCGTCCGGTGAGTTCATACCCCTACCCTTTTTCAATGGTTTTTCAATTTTTTAGGGGGGGGGGGGGAATACAAGCAAAAGTACAAGAATATCTTGTACTTAAACTTATGATTTAAGTTAAATGATTTCATATTGTACATTTTTACGAATTGAGAACCTTTTAACAAACTGTTTTAACTTGTAGGGTTGTTTGTTTTAATCCGATTTTCAATTCTTAATATATATTGATATGTTGTATACTTTAGATTGATTGTTCCCGTTTAAATCGATAAAGCACATAAACCATCGTAATGTCTGTAATAAAACACTAAGGTTCGAGTGTAAAAGTCAGACACCATTAGAAAACATAAAACATCTGTATATCCTTAACAATACACCTAGGTTCGAGTGTGATAGATAAATATCATCACAGCACACAAATCAATTGTAACGTCCTTAATAATACACCTAGGATCGAGTGTAAAGGACAATCATCATTAAATAACACCTAGGCTCGAGTGTAATGTCTTTAATAAAACATCTAGGATCGAGTGTAAAGGACAGGTACGTAGAACATAACTAGTCGTAAATACTACTTTCCTAGTCGAAAAGTAAAGAATAATCTTAATGATTGGAGACACGTCCTTGGTAACACGTCCCTTGGCACGAGATAGTGGAGGACTAACCTTGTAACCAGAATCTCCGTTCGTAGGAGAGCGTGGCTTGAGTGTATAGATCTATACGGGACTGACAATCCCGCACCTGGCTGCTAGCTATAGCCGAACCGAAAGGTTCAAGGGTGACGAAAGTCATAAAAAGGGTACTGACCCCGACTCAATTCATATCTAGTCTGAGTATGGTTAAGGACTCGCAATCTAGATTATTAACGTTTTAGACTCATTTACTAGCTTTATGTACGTAGTAAAGCTAATGTACGTCCAGGGATGGCAGATACACACACACATGCTCACAATCAGGAAAACATGGGGTTTTCCTGGGGAGAACACTGAACATAACCAGAATAGGTAAAGGTACACACACAAGCACACAGTCAGGAAAACATGGGGTTTTCCTGGGGAGAATACTGAACATAACCAGAACCGGTAAAGGTACACACACACACATTCAGGAAAACATGGGGTTTTCCTATGGATAATAATGAACATAATCAGAATTGGTAATGGTACATGCACACATTCAGGAAAACATGGGGTTTTCCTATGGATAATAATGAACATAATCAGAATTGGTAATGGTACATGCACACATTCAGGAAAACATGGGGTTTTCCTATGGATAATAATGAACATAATCAGAATTGGTAATGGTACACACACACATTCAGTAAAACATGGGGTTTTCCTATGTAACAGTAGTTTGTAACTAGAAAAGTGTAATAAGTTAAATAACTAAATTCTACAAATCACAAGAATAATCACGTTTTCACTATACATCTTTTACAATACAATCTGGATTTGGTAACTTAACTATTAAGAAAATATGGGATTTTCTTGGATAACCACTTTTTTAGGAAAACAAAGGAACTCGTACATTTTCAGAAAAACTAACCGCTTATGAACTCACCAGCTTTATGCTGATTTTCAAACCGCTTGTATTCTCAGGTCCGCGTTAGATAGGTACCCGAAGATCGTTTTGTTCGAAGACGGAGTTCTCAGAAGACTCGTTTCGTGTTATTTATATATGATATGTATCACTTGTATAACTTATGCTTTTGAAACAAATGTAAAATTTTCATATATATTATGTAATGGTTGATTTACTTTACTTACTATGTACATTGGATTTGATACTCAACGTGGAGTCAACCCCGGAAATGTTTCCGCCTTCGGTTTTCGGGGTGTGACACCTTGAGTCACTTGCTTGATCTTCTTGTCCTTGGAGCTTTAGAGTCACAATTGTCACTCCTCTAATGGCTTACAAACACCAACTAGCAAGGAGGATGATTTGAGAGAGAGGAGGGGGAAGAAAATCGGCCAGGGTTTCTTTGCTAAGATACAAGTGCCGATTTCCCTTGCCCCTAAGGGTCTATTTATACTTGTAAGGCTCCTAGGGTTTCACCCTTAAACCCTAATTGGATAACTTAGGCTCTAAGTAATCCAATACCCTATTGATAAGTCTTGGACGAATTCTAAGCTTATCCTAAGCCCTAAAAATCATCCACCCCTTATTCATAAGGGATTTATAGCCCAAAGTGCAACTATCAAACAATTGACAGTTTATACCCCTTTATTTAATTAATTTCTTTAAGTCACCAAATTAATTCCTAATTAATTTATGACTTATATTAATCAAATAATAATATTATTATTCCTTATATTATTCTCATAATATATTAATAATATTTATTCTCTCATAGTAAATCATCCTGTCAAGTTGCTATGGTGAAGGCAACCCAAAAGGACCATGCACAACCGGGTCAAATACTTGCCTAATATAGTTGCAGCCTTAGACACTATTCCAACACCATCTTGATTCCTTTGTTGTGCCATATTGATCTACGTATGCTTATAAGATGATGATGCTCAATAAATACACCATGTTGTGCCACCATGATGGATGTTGGGTCATTAGTGATCATGATGCTCCACCTGTGCATCATGTTGCTCCATTATGGTAAGGTGGTCCATCATGTGTGTTGTTGATGTTCATGGGTTGTATGACATGGAAGAATGTTCTAGAAGATGTTGCATGGCAGAATGTGATTAGTTGTCACCTTTCATGGGTCTATGGGCCAATGGGTTTGGCTCATTAGGTTTTTAGATCTGATCTCTCAACTATAAATAAGGTGCTTGCTTGGTCACTTGGTGTCTTGTCTTTTGTATCTTTAGTGAGCATGACGAATCTCTGGTGAATTATACTTGTAACCTCTGTTTGAGAATTTTGAAATAAAGAATACCCCCTCTTGCCAGTGGACGTAGGTCACCGTGACCGAACCACGGAAATATTGTGTTTTTGTATGCTTTTAATTTTGCTTGTTATCCGCATTACTTCCTAACAAGGGTCATCAAAACTTGGCAAGTGACATCAGATTTATTCTGAGTCTTGACAAGTATCGTCTATTTTCCTAACAATACTATATTTCTAGTCATACTAATAACATAAAGGCACTTACATGAAGATAACCAAATCTATAAGTGCATGGAAAGTACATGAATCCTACTACGATACAACTATTTTATTGTTGTTGACTCTAAGATCTTTCGTCTCATGTTTAAGTTGTCACATTAGTTTGAAGAGTGTTCATTATAGAACAGTATCAATTACTTTAGTTGTCTATCATAGTTTATATTATACTTAGGAGATGCCAAAATAATAATGACATGCTAGATAGAGTTTAAAATAAGAAAAAACAATCAATATCAGTTTATATACGACTTTTGTATTTTCTAGAACCATGTTCAAATTGAATAAAAGTTAATTGTAATTATTAGTAAAAGATAAATATGTTATCTTATTTGATAAAAAAAACAAATAAATACATTGTTATTTGAGACAATTTGACCAATTACTTAGAACCATATTCACATGAATGCATATGTGGATTTTTGGTTTAAAAAACTGAAAAGGTACTTGTTTTGGAGTCATGACCCATGATCGATTAGTCCATTTCAAGAAATGTTGGGGTGTTTTATTTGTTTGGGGCATGTGGGGACATAATTTGGTCGAGGACAAAAGTGTAACGTCAATATTTTGAAATCCCAACCGAACGGATACAAGTATAGATATGTAAGTATTTGTTTATATCGTTTTCGGTTATAAATAAATTTTGTTTCTATTGAAAACCTGATCCAACATATCTCATTAAACTGGACCATTTACCCCATAAGCAAAATAATAATATCTTCATATTGTACTTAGTTTGATTTATTTATTTGTTACGTCACTCTATTATATAATTGTGGTTTTATAATGAATTGGTAAGTGTTCTTTCTTACAAGAACGCTTCAATTATTAAAGATAAAGAAGCCCCAAAATGAAAATGAAATTTTACTTTTTATCAAACGAAAGAGAAACAACAGTAAATTTTATTCATTTGTTATTTATATTATTTTGAGAAAATGATAAATCTAGTCACTATAGTCTTATGCTATGCTTATTATTTTCCACAAATAATCATCAATTTCGTAATGGCGAAATTTACTATTTGCTAAGAATTGACTTTTTTATGGCCTTCACCAAAAAAATATTTAAAAACTAATTGTTTGTAGTACTATGAAAATTTTCTTCATTTACCATTGTTACTCATATCTTGTGAATATTAGAGATGAACATGGTATGATACCACATCTTGTTCTCCCAACTTGTGTACGGTACTAATAATAGTTCAATTAAACTAAGTTATTTTGGCATTAAAATAAAAGAGAAAATTCGGAATATAACCAACAAAGAGAGTTGGTTTAAAGAAAATAACCAAAAAAAAATGGATTTCGGAAAATGACCAAAGGATCCGCAGAGCACCCTCTGCGGATCTCTTTACAGCTCTGCGAAATGTGGGTTTTTTTAATTTTTTTATTTTTTTTCGTTTTTTTTTTTTTTTTATGTTCATTTTCGTTTATTAATATTAATTTTTAATTTTTTTAAATACACTAATACCTTATGTGATTATTATGTAAAAAATTTGACAAAAAAAGGTTAAAAATAATGAAATGTCTAAAGGATCCACAGAGCACCCTCTGCGGATCCATTAAAGGCTCTACAGATCCTCTACAGCTCTACGGAATCTTTGTTTTTTGATTTTTTTGATTTTTTTCGTTTGTTTTGTTTTTTTCGTTCATTTTCGTTTATTAATATTAATTTTTTTTAATACACTAATATCTTATGTGATTATGTAAAAAATTTGATAAAAAAATGTTAAAAATAATGAACTTAGGATCCGCAGCCCTCTGTATATCCATTAAAGACTCTGCGGATCCTCTACATCTCTGGGAAATCTTTGTTTTTTGATTTTTAATTTTTTTTTTTTTTTTTTTTTTTTTTTTTTTTTTTTTTTTTGCGTTCATTGTCATTTATTAATATTAATTTTTTTAATACACTAATACCTTATGTGATTATGTAAAAAATTTGATAAAAAAAGGTTAAAAATAATGAACTTATGTTTAATATTAGCCCACAGAACTGTTTGGAATCCAAATAACTGTTATCAACGGATCAGTGTACATACGTTGTTCTTCTTGGAATCACATCTGCGGATTATAAGAATACGCAGAACTATTTATACATTGATCCGCGGAGGTGTATATTTTTCTATACCAGGGTGAGTTGATACAATATTTAACCGGTATGACAATTTATACATTGATCCGCAGAGGTGTACACTGATCCTTTAGTAACAGTTCTGTGGATTCCCAAACAGTTCTGTGGATTGATATTAAACATAAGTTCATTATTTTTAACATTTTTCTGTCAAATATTTTACATAATCACATAAGTTATTAGTGTATTTTAAAAAAATTAATATTAATAAACGACAATGAACGCAAAAAAAACGAAAAAAATCAAAAAACAAAGATTTCGCAGAGCTGTAGAGAATCCGCAGAGTCTTTAATGGATATGCAGAGGGTGCTCTGCGGATCCTAAGTTCATTATTTTGAACATTTTTTTGTCAGATTTTTTACATAATCACATAAGGTAATAGTGTATTTAAAAAAAATTAATATTAATAAACGAAAATGAACGCAAAAAAAAAATTAAAAAAATTAAAAAAAATCAAAAAACAAAGATTCCACAGAGCCTTTAATGGATCCGTAGAGGGTGCTCTGCGGATTCTTTAGATATTTCATTATTTTTAACATTTTTTTGTTAATTTTTTTACATAATAATCACATAAGGTATTAGTGTATTTAAAAAAAATTAAAAATTTAATATTAATAAACGAAAATGAACGGAAAAAAAACGAAAAAAAATTAAAAAACCCACATTCCGCAGAACTGTAGAGGGATCCGCAGAGCTGTAGAGAGATCCGCAAAGGGTGCTCTGCGGATCCTTTGGTCATTTTCCAAAATCATTTTTTTCATGGTTATTTTCTTTAAACCAACCTTCTTTTTTTGTTATATCCCGAATTTTCTCTCATAATTATTTAATAGGTTGCATTACGAAAAGTAAGCCATGTATGGGCATAAAAAGAGAGAACAATGTGAAATTTAGGTATATTTATTTTAGCTTTATAATAGTAGGTATATTTTATTTTTGATAAAAATCTAAAAAATTGATGTGATTTTAGCAAACTTTCTTTCAAACGTTGTTTGTGTATATGTTTATGTATACAATCCAACAAATGTATTAAATTATACTCTCTCCGTCCCATAATAATTGTCCACTTTTGACTTTTGAAGTCTTTATTCATCAACTTTGACCTTAAATATTGTTATTTGTTTTATGTATTACTCGTTGAAACTTATAGCAATGAAAAAACATTTAAAATACAATCCATTCATAAATTTTGCATTAAGTTTTATATATCAAGGACAAAAATATTTAAGGTCAAAATTGAAGAATAAAGACTTCAAAAGTCAAAAATGGACAATAAATATGGGACGGAGGTAGTAAATTTTTTGTTTAGAAAACTGTAGTTGTATACTTTATTATATTATTTTAATTTCAATGTTTCCTATTACAATATTATACCTCAAAATATTTATATATTTATAGCATTTCTCTTGGAATTTTAAAATATACAAATTTTGGTTCTTGATTAAATGTATAAACTAATAATATTTACTATTTTATGTTTTTTAATAGTGGGATGTCATTATTTGATAATTTTTTTATAATATGATGACTTATCTTGTATTTTAGCTCTTTGATTAATCATGGAACATATTATCTATGTTTTTAAGGGCCTAATGTAGAAATAGCAACAAACTTTTTTTTGTTGTTATAACATACTACGTTTGTGCTTTCCCTTGACTAGTGTTTACAGTCTTTAGAAAATCGATAGGTATAATTTAGAAATTCTTAATGTTTTATTATTATTATTCATTTTCTTTTGCTTAACCTGTATAAAATTACCTATTTATTCTTTATTTCAATTAAATTCTATTCAAATTTATATTGTATTCTATAAAATCATGATTTTATCAAACATGTCTACAAACATAGATCAAATATTCAATGTGTATATTAATTTTAACTATTATTATAAACTTGCAGTGCCTACAAACTACTATCTTTGTAAATTAATAATTCTTTTTCCTGCAAATATTTGATTAGTTATTATGATTTAAAATTATCAATAGTTTTTTTTTTCTTTTTCAAAGGTGATTTCAACATGTTTAAACCTAATTAGTAGTAATATATACAAGTATACAAACTAATATGAAGTTGAAGATAAACTATAGCAAATAAGACATGTTTGATACTTAAAAAATATATAAGGGTTTAATCATCATCCATTCGTTCACATCACATGTTAACAAATGTATCTTAACGATTCGTAAACGATAATGATTAGATCTGTCTTTTACTTTTTTATTTTTCTCTTTAACTAACAAGTTTTCTAATTTCCTTGTCCCTGGGATGAATAACATTTGATGAGGCTTTAGTGAGTTATTAACAAATATATTTTAACAATCCATAAATGATAATGTAACGGGTAAACTTGGAGAGAAAGATGATGCATCTATGGATAAACCTACTTTTTGGAGGTCTCCTTGTTAGTGTTTAAACACTTGAACAAATGATAGAAGATTTCACACAGAGTAATAATCCAAAACGAAAAACAAAGAACACAATCAATATGCGTGGTTCATATCATTAGGATGACCGACTATGCTCACGGTGACCACTTGTAGATATTTTAATACTTTCTACCAAATCATTTTTCTAATACATTATATTACAACAAATAAGGTTCCGTATATGTATAAATATGGCATCTCAATTCCCATTTATTCCATACTAAAACGGAGATCTCGTATGCTTTCTTCTCAGTCTGTGAATTTTCTGCATGCATGTTGTTCTAGTTTCTCCGTTCTTCCATGTTTATGAGTATTTGCTTAGCGTTTTCAATTTGTCCATGGCTTTTGGAAAGAATGAAAATATACATTAATTTATGAGGTTTTATGTTGCGTACAACCTGAGTGATATATAAACCTTTAAGGACATCTACTCTAATAAATAAAGATTTTTTTATCATATGTCATACTTTTGTTGATTTTGACACATGTCATTTTGTGTTGATTTCAAATTAGTTTTTTTTTCCACATGTCATTTTATGATTTTTTTTCATTTTATTAAATTTCTCATAATATTTAAATGTAATAATTGTAATAAATGTATAAATAAATATATATCAATTTTATTAATTGGTTTTCCTTCTAATTTTTTAATTTCTATTAGTTTCCTTTTTTATTTATCTAAATTATTTGTATAAGTTTAAAAGACAAAAAAATATTTTGATTTTTCTTTTAAATAAACTCATGTAATACATGAGTATTACACCTAGTGAGTTATATGTGTAGTTACTAGTGGTATAAACCTTTAAAGACATAAGTTATATGTGCACTTACTGGTCAATAAATTTTCAATGTTATGGTTGATTTATTTTTTATGTCTAGTCTTTTAATTCGTCTAATAAAGGGACAGTCTATTCACATATTTTTTATAATCAAATAATAGCAAATGATTGATCTGATTTATGGACAGAACTTAGTAATTTGATGATAATAATATGATTTATTATTTACGACAACTCTTCATTTAATTATTAATATTATTTTTTGGCTTATTTGTTTTTGATAATACTAACGGTTGGCATTGATGTTAGTAAATTGTTTATTTGTTAAATCTAAAATACAACCGATTGCATTTTCAAAATTACTCATCCTAATGGGACAAAAAAAGTCAATGGTTTCTTCATGCAAATTTCTAGACTATTCATGCAAATTTCTAGACTTTAACTGGAAGGTTTCTTCAAAAACTGGGTAGAATCGGTGTGATAAAACATGTAAAAAACCGTTTGGACTTGGATAGTTGGATTTCACTTACAGTCAACTTCAAAAGAAAATTGAATAACTCGATTGACCAGGTTATCCAGAATGTACACAACTCGAAGGCGAGCGCATACGGGATACCACTTCCACATGTAGACCAATTGGAAACCATCATTAAACCAATTCGAATAAAAAACCAATTTTCAAAACATTACAAGAAAATAAACAATGAGATTGGCATAATAAAAGTAAAAAAAAAAAAAAAAAAAAAAAAAATACGCCTGGGTTACCGATTACCGATTGCTGCAAATAGTTCTTTTTTTTCAAAAGAAACAATAGTTTGGTAGAAAAATCAGTTAAAAGGAAAATAATATCATAATAATGATATGTTACAATAACCAAATAAATAAAAGTATATTACCATTCCTTGCATTTCACACTAAAAGAATATCAAACTCTTTTATTTGAGAAATCCTTTTCAGTTTGTGTTTATAACTAATTATCCAAAAATCATTTATTCTAAAAATAATAATTAGAAGACAGATAACGAAATAAACAATGAGATTGATCTTAATAAACAATGAGATTGGTCTTATGTCGAACCTGAACCAGTCACTACCATGTCCCTTTTAGTATAATCCTATCTTGTGGACCTTTAAGCAAAACAACACAACCTTTTAACTCATTTAACTAAAAAAAAAAATCAAATATTCATACATAATAAATTAATTAAAATAACGCTACCAAAAAAAATACATATAAACAACCAAATCAAACTTAAATAACACCAAAACAAAAAGATGAGATTCCTCTTTTTTTTTAAAAAAAAAAACCATAATTTTGTTGTTTTGTTGTTTAAAAATCATACTTTGTTCTTCCACTACTTAATACAAGGTACAACATGTGTGATACTGATACTGATACATCATGATCCTCAGTAGATGAAGAAGACTTGAAGAAATTCCAAGACTCAAGCATAAGCCGTTTCCTTGATCCCTTGAAATGAACCACCTAAAAAAAAGATCAAATCAACTTGCTTTTTAGGGTTTTCTTTATGAATTATGATGTGGATAAAAAAGGGCATTCATGTCTTTTGCATACTAGCTATTAATACTATAAATATGCGGTAGACTGGCCAAAAAATATTGTTGGTTCATAAAGGAATATGTAATAAAAAAATTCCCACAATTTCAACCTATCCAACAAAAGATTTGTTGGAAAATTAAAATTCTATTATGCTTGATTTTTCATTTCAAATTTATCACCTTTCTTGTGAAAATGCAAGTGTGAAAAGAATTATTATACTTTGGCACTTTTTTTCCAAAATCTTTAATTCATGTAGTAAGTACTGTTTTTCTTTTCACTTTTGGATTAAATGCAATAAATAGCAATGTACTTTCCAATTAAACTTGTTTATTATAGCATCCTACTTTCTTTTTCTTTCCTTTTTGTGTTAAATGCAGGAAATAGAAATGTACTTTCATGATTCATTTATTATAGCATCCTACTCTTATTTCTTCCTATTATACCACTATTACTTTGAAAATTTTACCTAATTATAGCAATGTCATTCAAATACAAAAAAACTTGGGATAATGACTTGAGAGGGTAACATACTTTTGATTTTGATCAAATTTGGTCACTGAACTTTTTTTCGTGCTCTATTAACCCTTTAACTTGTTGATTTGTGCAAATTTTCCCCTTCCGACTGGTTTTTGCCGGTTTCAATGAATTTATTGATCCTACGTGTCAGTTTTGATCCTACGTGGCATCTAGGGTTCTTGTTATTAAAGGAGGAGCGTTTGTTGTTCATTTATTGTGCTCTAATACCCCGTTGCCCTAATACCCGATGACTTCCTCCTACAGCATCTCATCCTCCCTCAATCGATCAAGCAAGAAATCCACAGTGAATGATCCAAAAACTTGTGATTGTGGGTTCCCTGCACGTATTCTAACATCAACAACACCAAAGAATCCAGGGAGGCATTTCATGGTGTGCAATGAGGTAAGCAATTTCACTTAAATTTTCCCTCTTTTCTGATTCATTTATTCCAGATTTGAAATCTCACTTTGAAATTTTATTGTGAAGGGTAAATGCAAATATTGGAAATGGTTGGATGTAGAACTTGTACAGATGCCTCTGATGGAAGTGGTGGAGGGAATGAAAGCTGAATTAGTAGCATTGAAGACCGAAGTAGAGAAGGTGAAGGAAGACATGGAACAGATGAAGAAGGAAAAATACTCTGATGCCATTGCAATGAAGGAGAAACTATATAAGTTTACCATTGGATTTCTTTTTCTGATCATCGTGTATATGATGAAATGAAGTCACATGATGTATTGAAAGATGTTGTTTGAATAGAATAGAGTTGTTATCTTAACTTCTTGTTGGAATGGAATGAAGTAACATTGATTGTAATGAAAAATTTAATTATAAAGAAGCATACATATTAACTGCATACATATTAACTTTGATTGGAATGGAATCACAAAGAATGGAATGAAGTAACTTTGACTGGAATGGAATCACCAAGAAATATTTTTGACTGGAATGGAATCATAAGGATAAAGAAGCATACATATTAACTGCATACATATTAACTTTGATTGGAATGGAATCACAATGAATACATATTTGATTTTGACTGAAATAAAATCACAAAGTAGCATGCATATAAAGAATTAGTTTTGACTGGAATGGAATCACAAACTAGCATACATATAACAAATACATATAATAAAAAAAAGTAAGTGAATGTGGTGGTTGGATTCATTGTAATACGCCATTAATATTCTACAGTTATATAAGTTTTTGTCTGCATACACAAAAGTAGTTTCTAGGTAACACAAAAGATTCCTGCATAGACAAAAGAAGGGCCACCATGTGCCCATACACCTACTTGATAGTACCATAGAAAAACATAATAAAAAGACTACTACTTTGTCTTTACATCACAACTGCCTTACACCCACTACACACCCACTAAATTAATCAATAACTGAAGGGTTATCTACATTACTCCCAACCCCAGGTATCTGCCTCCTTAATGCTTGTTTGATAATCCGTTCAGAATATTTCCTCCTTCCACTTCTACTAACTGGGACCCTTCTTCTTGGCATGGGGGCTGCAGGTGGTGGTGGAGGAGGTTGTTGGGTTGCAGGTGGTGGTGGAGGAGGTGGTGGTCCTTCATTGCCCCTGGATAAACTTGGGTCTGCTCCACTGCCCCTGGATGAACTTGGTACTGCAAACAAAAATTAAAATGTCAATTCTTTGTTCAAATGATGTAATGTTTTTAAAAATATTCACCTGATGTATTGCTTTGTTGGTTAGATGGACACTTTTTCTTGTTGTGACCTGGTTCCTTACAAATACCACACTTTATTATGCTACCCCTTCTTGAGACAGTTTGTCTACTTGATCCACTCAACTCTCGTTCAATTGCATCCCTCTTCCTTTTCACAGATGGCCTACCAGGTAATCTTCTTCTTTTGGGAGGCAAAGGCTTATGGTATGGAACATCTGGCCACATTTCACTACTATTGAGAGGATTAATGCTATATTTGTAGCATTTTAGGTAAGCCTCAGTAGTGTATGATTGGGACATATATGCCTCAGCATCATGATTCAAGTAAGATATTGCTGCCACTCCATGTAAGCATGGTATCCCTGTAAGTTGCCATATTCTACAGGCACACTTCTTTGCAATTAGATCCACTCCATATGCAACATCAGTGAATCTAACCTCATACTTTTGATAACCACAAGGAGTAACTCCCCACAATCTGTTTAAGCATATTAACATCAGTGAATCAATAACACATCCTCATAATTAACATAAGCATATTAAAGTAAAATAATTACCTCTGTTTAACCTTCAGCTCTTCTATACGCTTCCTAATAGCTGGACATATAAGCAAATCCCATTCCATTCCTTCAACTCTTTGAGTGTATATCCTTTCCATCACAAATAACCTAATCTCCTCCAGCATAGTGATTATAGGTCTCCTTCTAGCATGCCTAATAGCAGAATTGAAACTCTCACTGACCCCATTCTCCACTGCATCATAGTCTCTTCCTTCTTGAAAGAATGCCTTAGACCAGGTAGTAGGATCTCTGTCTATAAGGTAATCATAAGCATGAGTATCAATAGATTTGATCTTCTCCATTATACCTCTGAACTTCTCCACAGTACTAGCCCTTACAGCCCTCCAAAATAACTTTATGTATTGTTGACCAGTAAACCTTTTATTAAAATTGGCCAGAATGTGTCTAGCACATTGTCTATGTTCAGCTTCTGGACATCTTTCCTTAACTGCTTGTAATAACCCCTACAAATCACAACATCATTATGAGTGAAAAAGCATAAAAATGAAGCATAAAAATGACCTAGTACTAACCTTGTGTCCATCAGAAAGAAGGGTAATGCCTGCACCAAGACCACCATTAATGTCTTCCATAAGCAAATCTATGAACCACTTCCATGTTTCTTTATTCTCAACACATACCACAGCCCATGCTAAAGGGTAGATGTGGTTGTTTGCATCTCTCCCAACAGCTGAAATAACTTCTCCTCTAACTATACCCTTTAAAAAGCAACCATCAAGCCCAATTACAGGCCTGCACCCTTCTAACCAACCATCCCTTACAGCTTTGAAACACACATAAAACTTAGAAAACAAAGTTGTGGAATCTGGCATGATGTCTACATCTAATCTCACAATAGACCCAGGATTTGACCTGATAATTTCCTCACCATATGACCACAATCTCCCATAATGTTCAATTAAACTTCCTTCAATCTCTTGTAATGCAAATTTCTTTGCATTTCTGCATTGCCCCACACTCACATTTATGTTGAATGTTGTTGACACTTTAGCTTTCATCTTCCTTGCACTCATTTTTGGGTTCTCTATAATTTGACTCATAAAATGTTTCCCTATCCATCTATAAGTTACAATTGACCCAAACTTAAACACCCTACAACAATTATGTTCATTCACTAGAGATTTGATCTGAAAAGTCTTTTCTTTACCCATCCAGGAGGCCCATAGTCTGAAAGGGCAAGATGGTGACTTATTCTTTTTGCAACATTTCACTAACAATCTATCAGAGTCATTTTTTTCAAACCATAGATCATACCCATTAGCAACTGCATAATTGCTTAACATATGTTTAAGCTCAGTAGGGTTACAAAATCGCATACCTATCATTGGTTTCATCTGATCCCATGGCTGTCTCTCATCATACACAGGGTACTGGGGTGGCACGTATTCATCATCTTGATCTTCACTCTCTATAGGTTCGCAAAGGATGTTTAAAAATCTATCACGTGCAGTTTTGTTTGCTGGAAATGGATAAGTAGCATCATCTTCTTCATGATCAACAAAATATGAATCTTGAATAACTGAATCCTCATCTTCATCTAAGTCTTCGTTTTCACTTTCACTTTCCTCAGCCTCAATCCAGTCGAAGATAGGTTCATTATGGTGATCCACATATACATTCATTCTCTTGTCATTAGCATACGCCAAATCCAAAAATTCCTTGTAATCACCGTCGTTCACCAATGTATGAATTCCAAGACCTAAAGACTCTTGTGGAAGGCAGAAATAGATGTCTTTGCTTCTCGATTTGGTGAGCTTGTGAAGGAATTCCATGAATTGCTCATACCCAAACCCACTGAAGTCAACATCTCGCACTGATGCTCTGTCGGGATCAAAGTAAACTAAGGGATTGGGTGCAAACTGACCATTGTAGTGGAAATTCACTACAATGAAGTTCTGATCAGTAGGATTTGGAGATGATGCCATAAAACGGTTGAAGGAGATGAATGATCGATGGAGAATTTGGTGACCTAGTCGAGTTTAAGGACCAAATGAGACTTCGGAGTGTGGTTTAATGAGGGGTGTGGTTTAATGAGACGGAGACGAAAAATCGGGGCCTACATGCCACCTCTTTCGCCACGTAAGATAAAAAATACACGTAGGATCAATAAATTCATTGAAACCGGCTAAACCCGGTCGGAAGGGGAAAATTTGCACAAATCAACAAGTTAAAGGGTTAATAGAGCACGAAAAAAAGTTCAGTGACCAAATGTGATCAAAATCAAAAGTATGTTACCCTCTCAAGTCATTATCCCAAAAAACTTTTCAGGATAGATTTTTCAAAATATAATGTTCTAAAGTAGAATGTTTAAAAAAAAAAAATAGAAAGAAATGAAAGTAAGATGCTATAAATGAAGGTATAAAGGGAATGTTATTAGTTATTACCTTTACATTCAAGGGCATGCCATGAAACTGACCAGCACCTTCAGGTGGGGTCCAGTTGTAGACCAAACAAGGCAAGAAGAGCACAGAGGCCCCACCAATTTCCTCAAGAAAAGGTTCTGCTTTATTAAACGTTTTTTCATCAAATGAAGTATGAGATTTTACAACCCAATAAAGAGCAAGTTGATCTCCAAGCATTCGTGAAGCTTTCATGTATTTTGTGACATAAACATTCAAAACTTCCTCCAAGAAAACCTTTGCCCTATATTTTTCACAAGGTCTCATTAGTCATTATTCAGCAATTTTTTTTTTGTTTATAAAGATGCTGTTTTTAAACATACATACCTTAAAATTCCATCAGGGGTACCCCTGACTGCTATGAACCCTGAATTTAAAGGCTGCTGTTTGTTGTTACGAAAAGTGAGTGCCAAATGGAAATTTTCATATCTGTTAAATATTTGTGCCACGTCATCAACTACTGATATGTCTGAATCTGTGAAAATAAAATTAGTAATTTTTTGGGTTGGTTCCCGTGAATGGTCTTCAAGCCTTTTCTCTAGAAAAGCCTGCAACAAGTAGAAAACACTCAGTGACAGATGACAATGAGACAAAATGGCACCCAAAAGGGGCTGCTTCTCAATCTCTTGTCTATGCAAAAGACGTAAATGCCCTCCTCATCCTGATTATAGAAAATAGGCATGCAGGGTGGGTGCTCTTCTTACAATGTAAGACCTGATTCTTTGAAGCATCAACTTGTCGCGTGAATATTCACCTTCAACTGAATATACAGTCACCCTGTTTCTCTTTAGTGGAAGCCTGGATGCTGGATCAGTTAAGATGACCATGTTGCTTTCAGGCATTGCCAGCTGTAAAAATAATAATAATAATAATCACAACATTATATACTTTTAGTTTTTTTTTTTTTAATGGCATCATGGTTTTAGAGAAGTACCTGTATAAAATTTATGAAAGTATTCAAGACTGCCATTGACCTTTCCACTTTGTTGTATGAAACTCTTCCCACAATGGTTGCAGCATCCCTTGATTTGACATCATCAACACTAGAGTTATAAACCATGAAAATTGTAACAAAAGAAACACCACCACCACCATTTGAAATGTTGGAGGATGTTGATATTTGGATCTTGTTAAGAGCCTTGGTACCTACAAGAAAAATGTGTAAAAATTACCAAAATGCCCTTGATGATGAATAACAGTAAACAGATAGCTTGAAAACTTGCCTAAAAACATTTGGAAATTGATAGGATATAATGATGTAGCATAATAGGTTTTTTAGTAATTTTAAAAGTTGTTGAAAATACCTTTGCATTGCAAACGATTTGGCAGACCTTCACCAGCAGGGGGTCCAAGAACAAGATGATTAAATTTCTTTTGTTTCTTTTGGTGTGGATCTTTAACATTTGAGTCTTGATGCAACTCCATAACTAAAATAACAAAAGATTTTGGTTATTTATGGTGAAAATGTTTATGAGGATGATTTAAGTGCTAAAAAAAGAGATGAAAGAAGATAATAACCTGAGAGAAAATGGGTTAGAAAGAAAACAAGTGTCACAAACAAAAGAAACTGTCGCCATCCAAAGCACACTATCATCCCTAAAGATCCTTGAAGGAGCTTTGTTCCCAAAACAACACTGTTATGTATGTATTTAAATTCTGTCCACTATCACTTGTCTGCAGAAATAAAGAGCAAATGTATCATACAAGTTTGATTGTCAGTAAAATATCTAAGCTCACACAATAAACAGTAATCATCTTCTCTATACAGACTATACTCATTAACATGATTGAAATTCCCATCATGAATTTGCTAGGCTTAGATCCCCATATGATAATGTCTTGCTGATGTTTGTAGATTCTTGCCACAAGATCTCATACAATGATTTGGCAGGCAAAATTAAATGACATATAGGTTGCAGGACAAAGAACTGCAATCAAAAATAGTTTTAAACTTCAAAAAACAGAATTTATAGACTAGATCTTTATTGCCGTATGACAACATGATTTCTAACTTGTTGCAATATGCATAACAACAGATCTCCCAAAAGTAGAATCCCTGTGAGTTATCAATCCGACTTGATAGTTTTGAGCCCTATGTCTACTACGAGACAACTCAGATTGCAACATCTTGAAGCTCTAAGATTTACAAACTGAGCTTAAATTATTCAATTAAAGGGTAAACAAGAATAACTCCAATGGGAAAAATCGAAACTCAAAACTATATATGGGGTTTACAAATTTACCTTAGGAGTGCCTCCGTCGCAATGCGCTCGTGAGGATCCTCCACAGCCTCGCCAGAGTCCTAAACTCCTAATTAAAGGAGGAGGAAACAAGTCGAGCAGATCTACGACTAATGCCTGAGTTGAAGACAGTGATAGTTCTCGAGATTTTAGGTAAAAAAATTGGGTATTTTTCAAGTTGCTTTGGTTAATTAAACATCAATTTGAACCTTAATTGAATTGCAGAGATGAAAGGTGATGCTGTTAATGGATATTTCGATGAAGCTGCGTTCCTTGAAACTCATAGAAATTGAAATATGAATGAATTTAAATCTGTTAAAAAGTTTGGCTGTAAAAACGAAATGGATTTAATTGACAAAACTGTCAAATTGGTTGGTATTCAAAATCTTTTGGATAGGGTCCTAAAAGTTTTGAACTTGCATGATGGTCCAAAATCAAGAATTTCCTGTAATTTTATTCCAAAAAAAAATTGAAAAGACTATTTTGCCCTTCTTATTTTTTTTTTATTTTATATTTGTTTTAATACCTTATTAATTAAAAAATAAATAAATAAAAAATAAAAATATATTTTGGGTCCACCCCACCAGCAGGTTCTCTCTCTCTCTCTCTCTCTCTCTCTCTCTCTCTCTCTCTCTCTCTCTCTCTCTCTCTCTCTCTCTCTCTCTCTCTCTCTCTCTCTCCATTGTCTTCTTCTTCTCATCCTTTCTTCTTTCACACATAAACAAATACCGATCCACCATCGTCGGCCACCACTCTTAGCCACCACCACCACCATTTATTCTATCTTTACCTCTCTCTTATCTCTCATACATACACACAAAGAAAACAAAAATACAAAAAACACTTTTAAATCCAGAAATAACATCAACCCACATTCAGTAGTAAAACTTTGGATCTGAAGGTGTGATATGTCACCGATGGAGCTCGACGATTCTCAGGAGGTTGGAGATACATCGACCATCCATCTTCCCTCTTTGTTGCCTCCGTCATCGCTTGAAACCCTAAACGGAAACGGATCTGAAACCCTCATTTGCAAATGATTGCTTGAAACCCTAAATGTCGCCGCCATCAGTGAGCTGGAACCCCTAAATGTCGCCGCCATCAGTGAGCTGGAACATCTCCGGAGAAGGAGAAAGACGGGCGGATCAACCATCGTCTTCGTCGAGTTGTAGATCGGAGAGACAGTTGTTTTGGAAACGGCCAACGAGTGGGTTTCTTCTCGGCGGCTCATGGGCCTTCTGAGGCGTTGAGGTGGTGGTTGTATGTTCTTGAGTGAGTGATTGTATGTTCTTGAGTGAGTGATGTAGTGATGTTTGACATATTTGGGGTTGATTTACTCTGGTGAAGAGAGGGAGATGATGAGGATGTTTCTGGTAAGGGTTGTGGTGGATGACGGTGACTGGCGGTGGAGTTTATCGGTGAAACCGGTGTTGTTGGGTGGACTGGCGGTGGAGTTTATCGGTGAAACCGATGGTGGATGAGTGTGTTCATCATGGATTGTGTTCGTATATGGAGTGTGTGTGTGTGTGGGTTCTTTCTGGAGAGAGAGAGAGAGAGAGAGTAGGGGTGGGAGTGGGCCCAGTTCTTTCATTTTTAATTTTTAATAAATAAATTATTAAAGAAAATTTAAAAAATACAAAAAAAGAAATAAAAAGGGCAAAACAGTCTTTTCAAGTCCTTCATGGACCAAAACCAAAGGAAATTCTTGATTTTGGATCTTCCATGCAAGTTGAAAACTTTTTGGACCCTATCCAAAGTTTTTTGAATACCACAGGGACCAATTTTATAGTTTTGTCGATTTAATTCTTTTGTTAAAATTTATTTGTTTTTGTAAATCTGTTAAAAGTTAAAAAATACAAATTACACTGCTTTTTTTTTTACAAAATTATATTTGAAATTGACATAATCATGATTTTACTAATTTTTCTTATTAACCAAGTTGATTTGCTTGTGGTGTGTTTGTCCAAAATAAAAAAATGGTATCAGGGATGAGTTTTTATGATGAAATTTTTTGGCAGAATTTTGTATATACCTCTGCTAAATATCTAAATATTGTATTTGGCCGACTTAAACTTTAAATATTATATTTGTACTTCTTAATATTTTAAAATATCATATTTACCCGAATCTAATTTTTAAATAGATTTTACTATTTAATAATCATTTTTTACAATTTAAAATCATTAAGATTGAAAAAAATAACTAAATGGACAAGAATATCCTTACCCTCTATCGCATAAACCCCTTACCCAATGGCTTTTGCGATCACAGGAGATCTCGTCAATCAAAAAACGCATAAAGTCGACCTTCTTTTCAGCCTTCTCGCCTCTTCCCTGTTGCAATAGGCACAATTATCAGGTTAATTTCTGGCTTTATTTGTGAATTGAACATTCAATTCATGATTACAACGGATGAATAATTTAAAACCTGAGAATGCGTGATCAACAGATGTGTAATCGGATACGATCAGTAGGTTATTTGTTAGCTCTGTTTGTCAATTAAACTGTTTTGCAGCTCGTTGAGCAAGACTCTGAAGGCCAATCTGCTTGTTTCGATTCCATATGGAGCCTGCAATCATCAACGCGATTGATATGTACTCGAAATTATACCTGGGGCATTATTGTCCATTTATTAAGTTCCTTTAATTATAATCATTTAAAATTATGAAAAATAATTATAAATCAATAAAAGTTATCAGAAAAATAGATTTGGGTAATAAGATATTAAAAATATTTAAGGAGGGCAAACACAATATTTAAAGTTTAGGTCAGGCAAATACGATATTTAGATGTTTAGAAGAGGTATATACGAAATTATGTCTTTTTTTTCACCCCCAAATTTCCTTTTCTACTTCTCTTTTCGTATTTTTCTCTATTTATTTATTTTATTGTTTTTAATATTTTTAATAAATAAATAATATTTTTTTTGTTTGGACTATCTTTGTATTGTTTATTTTTTTTGTTTTTATTATTATTATTATTATTATTATTATTGTTGTTGTTGTTATTATTGTTAACATTAAAAATATATTTTCTTTAGTTCAGATTATTTTCATGTTATTTTTATTTTTATTTAGACTATTAGTGTGTTACTCTTTTTCGTTATGACTGTCATTGTGTTGTTTTTCCGTTTCGAATATATTTATGTTATTTTTCTGTTCGGACTATTAATATATTATTTTTTTCATTTAGACTATTAAAAAGACATCTAATCAAATCAATCTTTTAAAATAATAATAATAATAATAATAAAAGACAACAAAAATATAAAACAAAAAGTAACAAAAAGACAAAATATATCTAATCAAAAAAAGTTTTAAAGACAATAAAATGACAAAAAAGGAGGGTGCATGGAGGAATTTTATGAATTATGGGGATACAAACACCAACACCCTTTTATGATTATGTCATTCATTTGAAGATCTTGCTTGTGTTCCACTCATTTACCGGTTATGAGATGAATATACTTATACTCTTGTTATGATATTTCCTTGACTTATGCCTTAGTGCTTTTTTTTTTGTTTGTCTTGTTTATTGGTTCTCGTTTTACAGATATCGGAGGTGATTGTATGTAATACAGTCGTTCCACACCCACCTTTTTTTTATAACAACGAATCTAGAACTAAAAAAACATATGGTTCCTTATGTAAATGAAACTAAAAAGAAATGAAAGAGTAAAAAATATAAGTGGAGACTACAAGAGGGTAGGTTGTTGGAGGCAATGGGAAAAGGGTAGGAAGTGGTGGCACCTATGGAGGGGTGACGGTGGGCGATGTCATGGCCGAACAACAATCGAACAACAGACAGTTGGAATGTGAGACCGATCGGTTAAGCCGACGAGAACAGAATGAGGCAACAAACATTTGGATATATCGATCCGTGATCAAGTTTTGATGAAGCTTTTATTCTTTTTTGTTGAACTTTAACTAGATTCAGTTATTGCATATGAATAAATTTTAAGTGGATATAAGCATTTGGTTTATTTATGTGGATCGGAATATATAAAGTAAGGTTGATTTTTTTTTTTTTGCCAAAGATTAAAAGATAGATCATTTAAAAATAATAAGGTAGGTCCTTATTTTTTTACATATATTTCTTGTATTATTATTAAAAAAAAAAAAAGTAGGTCTTAGGAACTACCTTCCATGAATATAGATATGCACATGTTTTTTTATGGAGACATGATTGTCAATATCTAATTTCTCCAATCTCTTTTTAATGGGATTTCTAAGGTATGCAAAACATGCAACATAACGATTGTAGTGGGTTTGTACTCATAGATTTTGGCTTGTTCTTTGATTCAAATACTTTTGGAGTTTCTTTGTGAACTAATGGCTTAAGTTGTGAGTTCAAAATCCAACAAAGACCATGGGGCTTTCATGTTTAAGGTTTTTTTTTAGGATTTGAAACCACAACAATGTTCTTAGAAACCATACACCTTAACCATTTCATTTTGCTACAATTTATTTTGTTTATATTTTTAAGAAATATTTATGTTAACCAATTTCAAGATTATTTCATCCTTGCGAAAAATATATTAACCTTGCAAAAATAATAAAAATTCGCAATTTTAATGTTCGAAAAAGTCATTCAGTGTCACTGCCAGTTAGGTGGTTATTTTATGATAAACATTTTTGCGTATCTTGATATATTTGTCTTTCAAACATAATCAATTTAGCAAATAGCTATTGCTATATCCCTTTGTACCTTACTTTTGTAATTGGTTTAACAACCATGCGATCATTCTTATCCTTCTAACTTTCAAGTATTATCACACAGTTTTCTACTAAAAGTTATCTTGCATCAAGATCAAAATTTATGATATTTGTATATTTATTTCACCCCTTTATTTCGAACAAGATAAAAGATCAAAACTTTATTTGTTCTCATATTATATTAAATAAGACAAACATAACAAAACATGTAAACCAATTAAACATCCTTCTTTTGAGATATATTCGACATGTACAAATGTCAAAATCATGATGCTTACTTCAGTTGATGATGAGAGTGTATTAAAAAGGTATAAGCTTCCTATCTGGCCATGACTCTATCCTCTCAAAATACTTGACAGGGAAAACACCCTCAAAACCTTCTGTTAGGATCACCTTGTTGTCCGATATGTAAAGCTTCATCCCCCCTGAAAAACCCCACCCAAATACTTTCTATCAATGAGAGGGCAAATACGTAATTTTATCTTGATTTGAAAAAGTGAGTACCTTTGATGGCTTTCCTAATATCAAGATAGATCAAGATGTTAGCATCCCTCCTCGTCCCTGCAAAAATGATTTTTTCAAATTTTATCACCAATATTTTCCCGTTCAAAAAAAATATATGCAAGAACGGAAAATTTTACCACTAATTACTTCATTATCGATTGGTAATCCAAAAGAGAAATGTACATGTAGCCTTTTCATGCGTTTAAGACCATTTTCCAAGATTGAATTTAACTTCTCTTTGTAGGTTCCATGTATACAAACTGGACAATAATAAAACACACACACACACACACAAAAAAAAAAAAAAAGACTAAATTACACGAATGGTCCCTATGGTTTAGGGTAATTTGCGTGTTTGGTCCCTAACTTATTTTTTTAACTCAGAAGATCCCTACTGTTTGTTTTTGTTACGTGCTTAGTCTCTGTGTTACTTAAAAAGATTATTTTTGCCATTGATTTTTTAATTTATTTAAATAAACACACCCCCAACCCCACCCTCTCACCCTACCTTACATAACCCACTATTTTTCCCTATTTAAATAATAGTCTTTTTAGTTAAGACAGTGACCAAGAACGTAACAAAAACAAACAGTAGGGACCAAACGTGTAATAAAAACAAATAGTAGGGACCTTTCGAGTTAAAAAAAATAAGTTAGGGACCAAGCTCGCAAATTACCCCAAACCATAGGGACCATTCGTGTAATTTACTAAAAAAAACGATGAACAAAGGAAGAAAAAGAGACTAAATTGTAAAATGTGTGATAAGTAGAATGTCATTACCAGAATATTCTTCAGATGAGAGGATGGGTTTAAGTAAACTTTTAGTTTCAACCAACTGTCAGTCCAATCAGATAGTATAACTTTTATGAGAGAACGCAAGAAATAGCAACATACTTTCATTTATTTGTATATTATAGCTAGCATCACGCTTCCATTTCTTTCTATTACACCATTATACTTTCAAAATAAAAAAATATACATTATTAAACATTTTACTTTAAGATATACATCCAATTATGGCATTGCACTTTCAATCTTTTTCTTTTCTGGATATTATATTTTTAAAATTTTATCTAATTATACTAGTAAAAATGTTTTATATTTAATATTTGTATGATATTGCTATAATTGGATAGATTTTTTTTCAAAGTGCAATGTTGTAATAACAAGAAATGAAATAATAATATACATTGCTATTTTTTGCATCACAATGAACTGATGAAGTATACATTACCATGAGTGTATGACCTTGGTTTGCACGAACCAAAAGCTCCCCATTTTCTTCAAGCAAGCTAAACCGTTGCTTGTTATCCAATCTTACAGCCTAACGTATATTAATTACAACCAGATAAAAATCAAAAGAAGAATTAGAACACACAACAAAAAAACTAACAAATGTGGTAGAGCCCACAAATAAATATAAAATAAATAAAAGACCAAAACATTTACAAGAGTAAATTACTGAAATCGTCCCTATGGTATGGTCAAAATTGCACGTTTGGTCCCTAACTTTTTTGTGCACTCAGGTCGTCTCTGTGGTTTGATTTGTTGCGTTTTTCGTCCTTTACATACATAAAGTTAGGGACCAAACGTTCAATTATTACCAAACCATAGAGACGGAAAACGTAACAAAATCGGATGAAAAAAAAAGGTTAGAGACCAAACGTGTAATTTTGAATAAAGGACGATTTTAGTAATTTACTCCATTTACAATAATTGATGTCAATAGTTCTCCTAACAAGAAACCTTTCACCATCCCCACAAATAAAAACACTTACAAAACATGAACATGGAAAAAAATATAATATCATCAAAATTCAAAAGTATGAGAAGTTATTGGAACAATGGAAAGATAAAAACAGTCAGCAGAGAGATGGGAGTTACCTCCTTAATATCATTAAAAGTATGAGAAGTTATTGGAATATTGGCGGATGTCTTCATGTTAAGTCTCAATAGATCTTGAACCTTGACATACCCATCACTCCTCATCTTTAAGTTCAGCTCAGAAGCCATATGTCGCAGGATACGGGTCCTGATTTGTATAAACAATTAATTCCAAATCGAATGAAGTAATTAAATCAGAATGTCAAAGAAATACAAAAAAAGAAGCTGACATTAAGAAAATTAATTACTTACAAGAGCCTTCCAAGAGCATCAATTCTATCTTCCCCACCACCACCACTAGTGTCGTTGTTAAGGGAACCCGTGATCGATGGAGGTTAGTTCTGGAAACTTGATGAGTAGAGAGTTGGAAGGGTAATGTCAATGCAAGTGTGTGATTGAAATGGAAGTGAAGAAGAAGTAAGAAGGCAGGATTCCTAAAGTAAGCAGTGCTGCCTGCTGGTGTCGTCAACACTGTCATTTGACCAGACTCCGTCAACGGGTGTTGACACCGACATAACAATATGATTCCACGCGGGGGATCGATTCCCATTCCGATTCCAGTTCCATACTTCCATATGCAAATTAAACTTGAATTATTCCCATCTACACGAACATGGACCCAAGGGAGCTGCTAATTTGCTATATACTATCAACCAACGAAACAGTTCTTAAAATTGTATCAAGATTCGCGCATGTCAATTGTGTTAACCAATCCTTAAGTTTACCAAACTTTTCATTATTTTATATTTTTATTATAAATCCTTATCCATATTAACTTTATTTTATATTATAAATCCATATCCATATTAACTTTATTTTAAATTATATACCATCAAAATATAAAACTATATTATTTCTGAGGTCAATATATATATATATATATATATATATATATATATATATATATATATATAAAAGGTATTTTTTAGTAAAATTTGTATATCTTGTGGTTATGGGATTAAAATTGCTCTCTCCTTCTTACCCGCTTGATTTCTGGTTGGGTAAATGACGACCACTCAGTCCAGAAGCTCATGGGCGTTTGGTGAGACTCCTTCGAGCCAAACGTAAGCCTCGGGAGCTAATAATGCCCCCGATGAGCTGTTCGAGACTGAGGAATATATATATATATATATATATATATATATATATATATATATATATATATTAGGTATTAAGTATTTTTTAGTAAAATTTAATTCAAATTTATTAAATGTTAGTAGTATTTTTTAACAAAGTAAGACGATGATATATTTTCATCAATTGTGGGGTTATGTGAGTATACTTAAAATTTACTATTTCAAATATTAATTGAAAAAATTATGTTGTACCATTTCCAACCCACATCCTATTTGTTGACACAATGCTTCGCTATTATTAGATTGTGTTGAATTTTCTTTTATAGTTATTATTATTATTAAAAGAACATTGATACTAACATTCAAATAAATAATAGTAATAAAATGTAATTTTACTTTTATTGATTTTTATATAAATGAAGCCTCTAAATATTACAATTATTATATAACGTGATGAAATGGTGACATTTAATATATACATGTTTTCTCAATCATCATAACACTGTGATAGTAAATCAACATTCATATAATAACAACTGTTAACTTGGGTGATAACTATAGTTGTGTGATTTATGATGTCTTGAGGACCAAGGCCATTATAGATCCATTTTTTTGTTAGCAATGAAAAAACTATTGTCCAACATTGTAAGCCAATATTCAAATGTCACAAAACTTGCTCCAAAGAAATTTAGCGAGTGACTCATGTTATTTAAAAAGTCATATTCAATCATTGCATATTCTTCAAAACGCCTAATAACTTGTATGTAAATCCAACCACATATGATGTCGATACTCTTCACTATCACCAAGAGAAAAACTATTGCTTATAGTCCATAATTTCCATATTTCAATCACATGGTTTAAAATCTATCTAAGTTGGCATGTTGTGAATCTAAGTAGTTTTTTAGCTAGACATTTTGACTTGCAACTCTATTGTTAATGTGACTTTAAAAATATACATTTTTGTTAATCCAAAGGGATACAAACAGTTACATGTATTTTATTGGATTATGTGTTTAAGCTCATACCAATATTTGGTATGTACTTGATTTGATGTGTAGCAAGATCCTTTTGGATTCTCTTCACTCATGCAACTTGATAGAATGACTAGAGAAAGAGAGAGAGTAGGAGTTATTATATGAATAATAAATTGGTAATCAAAATGATTTTATTAATATATTACAAGTTTAATATATTATTTGGAAATCATATTATTAATTAGAAATTAATCAGAATTTAATTTGATATTAATTTTGGGATTAAAGAAACTTATTAATAATGGAGAGACTGGTTTTGTAAATCATTGATAGTTGCAAAGTTGGGTTAATGGACTCATATGAGAGGACTGGACGAAATCTATAGAAGGCCCTATAAAATCCGTCCAAGGCTTCTATTATGGAGGTTTATGGACTGCCTAAGGCCTAAGCAAGGAAATTAGGGTTTCCACTTGAAACCCTAATAGCCCTAACTATATAAACCCCTTTTGCCTAAGGATTTCGGCTCCAATGTTATTTTAAGAGAACCCTGGCCGATTTCCTCATCTCTCCAAGTCATCCTTGTTGTGTTGAGTGTTTGTGACTCCATTAGAGGTGCAACACTTGGGGCACTAAGCTTTCAAGAGTCAAGGTGGTTCTTGTTATTACTAGTCACAAGTGAGGTAATGATCAAACCCTAGTTTTATACATGATTTCGAAGATTGTATGCTAGTACATAGGGTTATTTCTTTCGTGTTCATATGTGTATGTTCAATAGAGAAAAACTTAGATTCAAAGCAGTTAGATCTGGGCCGGTGTAACACCTGGTTCCTGGTGCGTAATTTAAATTAAGCACTTTTGCATTTTGGCCTAGGACTCGGCGAGTTGGTGGCCCAACTCGTCGAGTGGAAGCGAATTGGACCCGGGGGTCAAGTGGCTGACTCGGCGAGTCAGAAGTCGGACTCGGCAAGTCCGTGCGGTCTGGACAAAGACCCTAATATGAGGGTTTGCACCCTATAAAAACACATTAACTCGGCCTCCCTTATCCCTAACACTCCCCTAGAGCTGCATATCGAAACCCTAGCTGTATATGTGTGTGTTAAGGCTATTTTGGTGCTTTTGTTGACTTGTGAAGCTTGGAAGAAAGAAGAGGAGCTTGAGAATTCGAATTGGGGCTTGTAGGTCCAGAAATCTCATTCCATTTCCAGCTTAATCAAGGTAAAATGCTCATGCTTTGGTCTTTCATTTGGTTGTTCATCTTTAGGATGTGGATCTTGGGTGCATTTAGGGCTTTTCAAGGCATTTTCGGATTTAAGGAGTGTTATGTGGACTTTAGCTTCAGATCTGGGCTTTAAGAGGGGTCTCATGGCATAAAGGTGCCAACTTTAGGGCCATGAGAGCCCCATGCACATTGTAAGACACTTTATATGGATTTTTGAGCTAAAAACCTCATGCATGTGCATTAAGTTTGGAACTTTACGTATAAAATGGACATTAGGAGGCCAGATCTATGGTTTTGATGTGTTGGGCCTCATTTAAATCGATTGTATGGAGTTGGTCAAGACTGGCCTCGGCGAGTGGTATAAGCAGACTCGGCGAGTCCATAGCAATCTCCCAATCTTTGAAGATGGACTCGACGAGTTGTTCATACAACTCAGCGAGTCATAGACTGGACAAGTTCTTATGTTGGAGATGAACTCGACGAGTTTAAGAAGGAACTCGGCGAGTCGGATGAAGATGGTCCCGATGTTATGGTTGAAGGAGAACCCGTCGAGTTCTTGCTAGACTCGGCGAGTGGAGTCGGGGTTTGGGTCGGATTAGAGAAGCATGGACTCGACGAGTTGGTAGGCCAACTCGGCGAGTCAGGTCAACTGAATGTTGACTTTGACTGAACTTGGACCGACCCTGTTTAGGTTTGTATGTGATGTGTGTTGACTTGGAGGTTGTCGTGTAGGGACCGAGGAGTCGTAGGGAGTCGACTTGTGCACCGAAGATATTTCAGACACTACACGATATTGAGGTGAGTTACCTTCCAGTAGGGGTGGGTCTAAGGCCACAATGCCAGCCCACGAAAAAAGGGGTATTTATAAGATAATGGTCTTTGTGATAATTATCTTGGACTGGTTAAGTGATTTATCTGGATTATATGTTATGTGTTTAGTATGGATTAGTTTCCCTAACAGTGGTCCTTAGGAACCAAGGGTAGGTCAGTACCCGGATATGCCTGACTGTATGCTTATATGTGTTGATTGTATGCTAGTGATAGGGGGCGAAATAGTCCCTAATTACCGGTCGAAAGATACCGATGACAGATACCTGTTGAAAGATACCGATGTTGGTTATCGGTTGAAAGATATCGATGGTGGTTACCGGTTGAAAGATACCGATGATGGCTACCGGTGAAAGATACCGATGAAGTTTACCTGTTGAAAGATACCGACGATATTGTGTGGTATGTGGTATGATGGGGGAACTCACTAAGCTTTGTGCTTACAGTTTTGGTTTGGTTTCAGGTACCTCTTCGTCGAAGGGGAAGGAGCCGACGGTGTAGCAGCGCATCACACACACTAATGGTTTCAGCAAAGAGTTTTTGGGACTGTACTCTGATTTTCATTTCTTCTGATGGTATAATTTGAGACTCAATATTACCATTTTGTAATTTAATGTTTTATTAACAATGTTTTGGTAAAATGTTTATGAAATGTGTTAATTCAAAAACGAATTTTTTGGCCTTGAAAATTGGGTCGTTACAAGTTGGTATCAGACCCCTGGTTTGAGGGATTCGGACACACCCTCGGGGGTGTCTGGACTCAAACCGAGGGACTAAAAGAGGTTTCAAGGAAAAATTGTTTTATAAGTCTAAACTGAAAATTTTTAAGAAAGACGAAGTGTGTGATGCGTGCGACCGGCTGGGCTCAAGTAAGTTTTCCCTAAGATACTTATACTTGTTATGTTATGTTATATGGTTTGATTTAGAGAACTGCATGCTAGAATAGGGCTAAGGATCTAGGAGGATGCCTTGTGTGCCTGATATATGATTCTGAGAATTGCATGCTAGTTAGGGCTAAGGATCTAGGGATGATGCCTTATGTGCCTGTTGTATGAGCTGTATGCTAGGACTGTTTAGTCAACAGTAGGATGCGTGTGTAGGTTATGTCTGGTTTGGTTACTCAATGCACGAATGCTGCTTGCTTTGTGCTATGGGGGTTCTGACCAGCTTCAAATAACTAAGGAGCGGATATGTAACAGTATCCGCAAGCTAGTTGGGGGGAGGTGGTGGGGAACTCCTAGTGCAGCTGATGGCGTGCCCTAAGGAAGCCTAGGGTGAGGTCAGTGAAAAGGGTATCGAAAAAAGGGTTTGGGTAAAGTCGAAGCAATTCTTGGGGAAAGTACGGATAGATGTGGAAGGTAGTATGGGCCCGTACTACTGAAAGCAGATGATCCATACTCGAACCAAGGAGGGCCTAGATGGAACCGGGAAACTTGGAAAGTATATGTGGCCCTGACATTCGTATGTTTATTTTCAGAATGGTGGTCACGCGACATGGAGCAGGAAGTTCAGGATCCGGGTCAGGATCGGGCTCGGGGGCAGAATCCGAGCATGTGGATGATGGGTTACGCAAATTCATTGCGTCCGAGATCACGAGGGGTATCCTTGATGCGATGTCGGTTATCTTCGGGTCGATCAAGGAGGGGATCATTGAGCTGATGGAGGATCGCCTCAGGGCGTTCCGGAGTGACATGGCGGCTAGCCAGTCAGGACCACGCACACTGTCCTTTAAGGATTTCAGAGGGAGTGGTGTACCGGATTTCCACGGGGCGAAGGACCCCATTGCTACCAGACGATGGATTACGGACATTGAGTCTGCACAGCTGACCAGCTTCTGCCCTGAGGGGTCGAAGGTACGATTTGCAGCAGAGTGTTTGAAGGACCGGGCTAGGGACTGGTGGGAGTCGGTTGGCGACTCTCTGGGAGCCTCGGCTGTTGAGGCTATGACATGGTCGAATTTCGTGACCCGGTTCAGAGCAGAGTTTGCGCCAGCTGTAGAGCTTCAGCAGCTGGCCAGGGAGTTCTTGGATATGAGACAGACTACGGAGACTGTGGCGGAGATCACCGCCAAGTTCCGAGAGAGGGCTTTGTTGGTGCCCCAGTATGCGGGTGATGAGTACATGAAGAGGACCTGCTACCATGACATGCTACGAGCTGACATCCGGGAGCATGTCAGTTTTTCAGCTTGCCTTACCCTGGATTCCATGATTTCCAGGGCAAGGGCCAAGGGAGATGGAGATTGATCTAGAGCACATACGGAAGAGGAAGGCAGTGGAGGGGCAGACGAAGGGGGCTTCGAGGAAGAAGCCCAAGGGATCTGATGGTAGGCCGAAAGGCCAGTTTGGGCGGGACCGTTGTGGAAAATGCGGTCGGTCACATGATGGAGCTTGCCGTACTGGGCCGGGGTCAGGCTGCTATAAGTGCGGCAAGGTTGGTCATTTTTGCAGGGATTGTACTGCCCCTACTCCAGCGATACAGATGTCAGACCTGATTTGCTTTCATTGCAATCAGAAAGGCCATAAAAAAGGCCAATTGCCCTAGATTGACAGCAGCAGCGGCAGCGGCGCCAACTGTGGCGCCGATTCCAGCGACAGCATGGGTTGTGGATGGCCGGAAGGCCAAGTTGGAGGCTCCAGTGGTTCGGAGCTGAGCATTTCAGCTGACCGCCGAGGAGGCATGCGCTGCACCCGATGTGGTGGCGAGTATGACTTCTTATCCTTATGCTTTGATATTATGTCGCTATAATTTTGATATATCATGTGCCTTGTTTAGGATCGTTCCATGTGAACGGAATCCATATTCAGGTGTTGTTTGATTCGGGTGCCACCCGATCTTTTGTCTCTCTTGCGCTTAGCAAGAAGTTTTCGGAGTCTTCGAGCATGTTGGATTGCCCTCTAGAGGTCGGAGATTGCAAACGACCGGTCGGTGCGAGCATCGGAGGTCTATCGAGACTGTGTTTTGAGGCTGTTCGAGGAGTGTTACCTGGTGGACCTGGTTCCTATTCCGTTGAGGGGGAACAAGGTGATTATAGGCATGGATTGGTTGAGCCCCAATGGGGCAGTGATAGATTGCGCACAGCAGCTGGTTCGGATCAGGACCCCAAGTGGGGGAGAGTTGGTAGTTCAGGGCGAGAGGTCACAGCAAGGACCAACGGTATGTTTGTTGGAATAGTATCTAAGGCTGCAACTATATTAGGCAAGTATTTTACCCGATTGTGCATGGTCCTTTTGGGTTGCCTTCACCATAGCAACTTGATAGGATGATTTATTATGAGAGAATAGATATTATTAATATATTATGAGAATAATATAAGGAATAATAATATTGGTATTTGATTAATATAAGTCATAGATTAATTAGTATTAATTTGATGACTTAAAGAGATTAATTAAATAAGAGGATATAAACTGTCAATTGTTTGATAGTTACACTTTGGGCTGTAAATCCTTATGGGATAGGGTTTGGACGATTTATAGGGATAGGATAAGCCACAAATCGTCCAAGGGCTTATCTTGGAAAGGATTTGGATTGCTTTGGGTCAAAGTTATCCAATTAGGGTTTAAGGGTGAAACCCTAGGAGCCTTACAAGTATAAATAGACCCCTTGGGGAAGGGAAATCGGCATCTCTTCAAAAGTAAGGAAACCCTGGCCGATTTCTTCCTTAACCTCTCTCTCAAATCATCCTCCTTGCTAGTTGGTGTTTGTAAGCCATTAGAGGAGTGACAATTGTGACTCTAGAGCTCCAAGAACAAGAAGATCAAACAAGTGTTTCAAGGTAAGCTTCTATCTCTGATTTTGTATTGTTCTTATACCTAATTAGTCATTAGAAGTCTTGGATTCAATGGATGTTTAATTAGAGAAACCTAGATCCAAGCATTAGGGTTTGCATGTGCACATAGGAATGTTCATATGGCCAAAACCCATCAGTGGTATCAGAGCCTATATTGGTTTCTATTAAATTGTTGCTTGATTGTTTGAATCTTACCTGCAAAATACGAATTTTGTGTGTCTGGTTCATGGAATCGGCGAGTCCCATAGTGGACTCGGCGAGTTGGCCTGACTCGGCGAGTCCGAGCGTCAGGAAGAGCCAAAATCGGGATTTTTTGATATTTATCTTATGGAAACTTACCTTTATCATATTAGATCAACCCAAATCCGATTTTATGATAGATATGACTATATTTTTGATCTAATTGAAGATATTTATCAATTAATAAAATATTTAATTTCCTTATATGATAATTATTAATTGTTAATTTAAATTATGTGATTAGTTGTTAATTTAAATTATTTGTTATTTGATCCTTTATGTTTTAAAAAGTTTAAAACTTGCCCTCAAGTTTTGAAATTTATGTTTTGTGATTAAAAGTTTAATTTAGACAATTTAAATTTCAAACCCTAGAGTTTTTACAAGTTTAAAATCCAACACTATACTAATATAATATTACAAGATTAATATCTATATATGTATAACTTAAATGCTAGTCTTACCGTTAGTAGGCCTCATTAACGAAGCCGATCTATAAGGTGGGTATAAGGTTGCAGCCTATAAAATGGCGTTTAATGGGTGTACACTCACACCCACCGCTTGCTTGATCGGTGGAGGGTCGTTATCCGAACGGGTAGGGTAGGGCAACCTCATCCTCTCATTAAAAGTATAATAAGAAAAATAAAGTAACTAAATGTTTTCAAAAATTTCCCAATTCTAGTTACTTTAGGAAAAGTGAATTGATGCAATCCCATGAAATTACACTTTGCACCTTGCTAAGAAGTTAGTGGAGCGTGTGCGGTTTACCGGCACACTAATTGGTTCTAAGCGAAGGTGGCAAAGGGTGATTCATTGTTTATCATATTTCGATGGAGCGTGTGTGGTTTACCGGCACATCAAATAGGTGATCGTTACAATGAAGGCACCATGTGAATTTGCATGGTAATTCACACCCGCTTTGTGATCCTCAGTATCCCAGTCACAAACGAGAGGAGCATATCGAGATTTAAACATGCCATTGAAAAAGTTTCAATGAATCTCATCCGAACCTAGGAATTCTCAATACATTTAGAACTTAGAGTTATGTTTTTCATGGTGGAGAATTAGTGAATCGTCATTCACTTACCTTCAAATTATTTGCATGTTAGATTACGGCATCCCTTTTCTAATGTGTAAATATTGTTGTTGGATCCTAGCCCTAATTTTTCTTATTGGGTGATAATTAGGGATTTGTATTCTAATCTATCTTTGTCCTTTCTATTTGTAGATGTCGAACGCGAACAACGCTGCTGCTAGCTCGTTCACATTGATGAGCCTTTGTCAAAAGGTCACTTTCGATGGGACGAACTTTAGCGAATGGATAAGATACATTCGCACAATTGCTCGCTACGAGGACAAGGAGTATGTCCTCGATGAGAAGCTTGAGAAGATCAACCCCGAAATCGCTACTCCGGCTGAAATGAATGCCTTCGAGGCCCATGAACGTGATGCAACGAAGGTTCACTGCATCATGATAGCCATTATGAACTCCGAATTCCAAAAGTCCTATGAGGGCATGTATCCTTACGATATGCACCAAGACTTATTGGAGAGATACCACCAAAACGCGAGACAAGAGCGTTATGAGATTTTCACTAAATCGACATGGTGCTTCACTCTTTGCCTCCAAGTTACAATCAATTTGGGATAATCTACCACATGAACAAAGAAGAGGTCACCCTAAGCAAACTCCAAGGTCTCTTGAGGGTCGCTGAGAGCAACTTCAAGGACAAGTCTGTTGCACCAACTCCCAATCCGCCCGTCGCTCCTGTTTTGGCTATTGGACAAGGAAAGGGAAAGAAGAGGAAGGCTTCGTATAAGAACTATCGCAAGGTTAAAGCCCGAGATGGTGCCTCTTCTAGTGGGACCAAAGTTGATCCCGCTAAGCCCTGCCCTAATCCAAAGGAGGCAGAGTGCCACTACTGCCATAAAATAGGACATTGGAAGAGAAGCTGCCCAGAGTACCTGCAAGCCATCAAGGAAGGAAAGATCTAGCCATATTTCGCAGGTATATACACAATTAAATCTAACAATTCATCTCATGCTATTTCTTGGGTTCTTGATACCGGTTGTGGTTACCACATTTGTTCTAATGTGCAGGGACTAAGAAGAAATAGGGATGTGGAGCATGGAAGGATTAATCTAATCATGGGGAACAGAAGATCGTCGCTTGTGACCAAGATTGGAGTGTATTCTTTAGTGCTTAGGAATGGTTTATGTTTAGATTTGAAAAATTGTTGCTATTCGCCAGAAATGGCTAGAAACATCATTTCATTTCATGGTTTGTTTAGACAAGGTTTTAGATTTTCTTTTAATAATGAGAATGGTTCTATTTTGGCTTATCTAAATGGTGTTTTTTATTTTGAAGCAATACCACATAATGGAATTTATGAAATTGTTATGATTGTTGATAACTTAGGAAATGATGTTTTAAACATAGATTCTTCCAATAGTATGGATAAAGCATCCTTGTGGCATTGTCGTCTTGGACATGTTAACAAGAAACGCATAGCCTAACTCCAAAAGGATGGAGTGTTGGAGTCATTTGACCTTAGGGAAGATGACACATGCGAGTCTTGTTTGCTTGGAAAGATGACTAAGTCACCCTTCGTTGGTTCATGCGAAAGGGGTGAGGGTCTATTGGACCTCATACATACCGATGTGTGTGGACCATTTAGATCAACCACGAAGGATGGAAACCGCTTCTACGTGACTTTTACCAATGACTATAGTAGATATGGGTATATCTATTTAATCAAGCAAAAGTCAGAAACTTTTGAAAAGTTCAAAGAGTTCAAGAATGAAGTGGAGAATCAATTGGGCAGGAAAATCAAGATGCTTCGATCCGATCGAGGAGGAGAGTACCTAAGTCTTGAATTCCACGATTATCTCAAGGAGTGTGGAATAGTTTCACAATTGACGCCACCTAGGACACCGCAGTTGAATGGTGTGGCAGAAAGGCGTAATCGAACCTTGTTGGACATGGTTCGCTCTATGATGAGTCGTGCTTCACTATCAATCTCTTTTTGGGGTATGCCTTAGAGACTGCCGCCCATATCCTTAACCGAGTCCCTACTAAGAAGGTTGCCAAAACACCTCACGAGATGTGGACGGGGAAAGCTCCTTCGTTAGCACATATCAAGGTTTGGGGTTGCGAGGCTTTCGTAAGATGAGATACTCACGACAAACTCGAACCTCGTAGTGAGCGATGTATTTTCATTGGCTACCCGCAGAAATCCTTTGGATATCTCTTCTATAGACCGAAGGACAATGTTGTCTTTGTTGTGAGGAGAGGAGTTTTCCGAGAGCGAGAACTCATAGGCCAAGGAGACAGTGGGAGGCAAAATCGAGCTTGAAGAGATTCAAAAATCGATAGATGAAGGAACCTCTACCGCTGGCACTCAACCCGAGGAGGAAACTCTGGTTGAACCAATTGACGTATCATTACCTCTTAGACGTTCCGAAAGAGTTAGAGTTCAACCCCAGTTATATGGTTTTCATATTACTACCGAAGGGGACACGTATATTAGTGATAGTACACCAATAAACCTTGATGAACCTAATAACTATAAGGAAGCCATGGCAGGCCCGAAGTCTGCGAAATGGAAAGAGGCAATGGATAGCGAGATCCAATCCATGTATGATAACCAAGTTTGGAATTTGGTTGATAATGTGCTCGGACGTAAGACCGTTGGGTGCAAATGGATCTTCAAGAAGAAGACCGATGTGGATGGAAAGGTACACGTGTATAAGGCGCGATTGGTTACGAAGGGCTTTACTCAAACTCCCGGAGTTGACTATGATGAGACCTTCTCACCAGTTGCGAAGATAAAGTCTATTAGAGTGATGCTAGCTATTTCCGCATTTCATGATTATGAGATTTGGCAAATGGATGTCAAGACCGCTTTCCTTAACGGGAAGTTGGCTGAGGGTGTTTACACGGCGCAGCCAGAGGGGTTTGTGGATCCGAAGCATCCGAATAGAGTGTGTAAGCTTGAGAAGTCCATTTATGGACTTAAGCAAGCGTCTCGCAAATGGAATCTCTGCTTCGATGAGAAAGTCAAAGTGTTTGGATTTGTACGAAGCGAAGATGAATCGTGTGTATATGTCAAAGCCAGTGGGAGTATAGTAAGCTTCCTCGTTCTATATGTCGATGACATATTACTCATAGGAAACGACGTCCCGACTCTGCAGGAGGTTTAGTCCTGGCTCGGGAAGTGCTTCGCTATGAAGGACCTCGGACAGGCTTCTTACATTTTGGGAATAAGGATAGTAAGAGAAAGAAGTAAGAGACTAATAGGACTTAGTCAGAACACTTACTTAGAGAAAGTACTAAAACGTTTTAGTATGGAAAACTCGAAGAAGGGAGAATTACCGATTCAAAGTAATGCCAAGTTTTGTAAGACTCAAAGTCCGAGTACCGAAGCTGAGATAGCGGAAATGAGCCGAGTTCCATACGCTTCCGCAGTTGGCTCAATCATGTACGCTATGACTTGTACTCGCCCTGATGTAGCCTTTGCTTTGAGCATGGTTAGTAGATATCAAGGGAACCCTGGCATAGCCCATTGGATTGCGGTGAAGAATATCCTTAAGTACCTTCGGAGGACGAAGGAATGGTTCTTAGTCCTCGGAGGGAGTGATGACTTGAAGGTGCGAGGGTATAGTGACGCCAGCTTTCAAACCGACAGGGACAACTACCGTTCACAGTCGGGCTGGGTCTTTACCCTGAATGAAGGAGCAGTAACTTGGAAAAGTTCCAAGCAGGAAACCGTAGTTGTTTCAACGTGCGAATCAGATTACATTGCAGCGAGCGAAGCGTCGAAGGAGGCAATATGGTTGAAGAACTTCATTGGTGACCTTGGAGTTGTACCTACCATAAAGGAGCCCATGGAAATTTTCTGTGATAATGAAGGGGCGGTTGCCTTGACCAAGGAACCGAGGGATCATGGTAGATCTCAACATATCGACAGAAAATATCACTTCACCAGACATCGTGTAGAAGAAGGACAACTCGTAGTGAAGAGGATATCATCAGAAGATAACCCAGCAGATCCGCTTACGAAGGGACTGAGTAGGGTTAAGCACTTGCAGCATGCTAGGAGCATTGGGCTGAAGGATGATATTAGCATAGATTAGATAGTATTAGAAACGTGTAATAGATAAATGTAATTAACATTTGATGATGAAATAAAGGAGTTTTATTTATAAGTAATGTTACTGTCTTATGTTAATTGTTTAACTATTGTTTCACTTTGCATGTTTTGACTTCCAGAATAATTGAGTTTATTAGGAATAATCGAATTATTCAAATTGTCCACAATCATTCATATGTCGGAAGTAGATATGAATGAAGATTGTCATGAATTGGTACGTAGATTGTCTAAATGGTATTAGACATAGCAAAAGATTGTTGCGACGTTCATGAGTGCTTATGAACTGGTTTTGAGCATTGGAACAAACTCGCGCTTGCTGGAATCACCTTATGGAATATGATATAAAAGGTGATCGCAAGACGATAATATCATATAGTCTTAAAACCTAGATATATGATTTGTTATTTGTTAATTGATTGTACATTGATAATGCGAAAACGCATCAGTAACTCGGTGTTATAAAACGCATTGTTGTGTATAGTTGATTAATGAATAAGTAAATGCATATAAGTCGAAGTTTATCTGTGACTTTTATCCTAAGAGGGTAAAAGCGATATCTCGGTTGCTCGATGATTTGATTTGACTTATGTGTCGGGCCCGGTCATAACTGAATTGATGTGTTCGATTAAGTTCTATGTCAAATAAATCAGAGATCGAGAAACCTAAATGCTTGACTAATTGTTCCATAGAATTGTCAGCATGATATCTAACAGAGGACTGTACGATCCCTTATCTAAAGGACAAGATTGATTAGATCAGAGTTTGACAGCGTCTTTGAGAGCTACGATTGCAAGTCGGATTGTACTTGTGCATATAGTTACTAGACTTATCCAAGTGGGAGACTGTTGGAATAGTGTCTAAGGCTGCAACTATATTAGGCAAGTATTTGACCCGATTGTGCATGGTCCTTTTGGGTTGCCTTCACCATAGCAACTTGATAGGATGATTTATTATGAGAGAATAGATATTATTAATATATTATGAGAATAATATAAGGAATAATAATATTGGTATTTTATTAATATAAGTCATAGATTAATTAGTATTAATTTGGTGACTTAAAGAGATTAATTAAATAAGAGGGTATAAACTGTCAATTGTTTGATAGTTACACTTTGGGCTGTAAATCCTTATGGGATAGGGTTTGGACGATTTCTAGGGCTAGGATAAGCCACAAATCATCCAAGGGCTTATCTTGGAAAGGATTTGGATTGCTTTGGGTCAAAGTTATCCAATTAGGGTTTAAGGGTGAAACCCTAGGAGCCTTACAAGTATAAATAGACCCCTTGGGGAAGGGAAATCGGCATCTCTTCAAAAGTAAGGAAACCCTGGCCGATTTCTTCCTTAACCTCTCTCTCAAATCATCCTCCTTGCTAGTTGGTGTTTGTAAGCCATTAGAGGAGTGACAATTGTGACTCTAGAGCTCCAAGAACAAGAAGATCAAACAAGTGTTTCAAGGTAAGCTTCTATCTCTGATTTTGTATTGTTCTTATACCTAATTAGTCATTAGAAGTCTTGGATTCAATGGATGTTTAATTAGAGAAACCTAGATCCAAGCATTAGGGTTTGCATGTGCACATAGGAATGTTCATAAGGCCAAAACCCATCAATGTTCAGCAGTGAGGGCTAGGCGTTACCTTCGGCAGGGTTGCGCAGGATATGTCGCCTATGTTATGGACACCCGAGAGGTGGGTAAGGCGACAGTGGGCGATGTGCCCGTGGTGCGTGAGTTTACGGACGTATTCCCTGAGGAGTTTCCTGTGATACCTCTGGAGAGGCAGGTGGAACTCAGGATCGACCTAGTCCTTGGTGCGGCTCCGATAGCCAAGGAACCGTATCGGCTAGCTCCTCCTGAGATGCAAGAGTTATCTATACAGCTGCAGGAGCTGTTAGAAAAGGGATTCATTAGACTGAGTAGTTCTCCCTGGGGAGCCCCGATTTTGTTTGTGAAGAAGAAGGACGGGTCGCATCGGATGTATATAGATTATCGGGAGCTGAATAAGGTAACGGTGAAGAACCGTTACCCACTCCCGAGGATTGATGACCTCTTTGACCAGTTGCAGGGAGCATCTTGGTTCTCCAAGATTGATCTGCGCCCAGGATATCATCAGATGAGGGTCAGAGAGGAGGATGTACAGATGACTGCGTTCCGGACACAGTATGGTCACTATGAGTTCGTGGTGATGCCTTTCGGGCTCACCAACGCCCCTGCCGCGTTCATGGGTCTTATGAACCGCGTGTGTAGACCGATGTTAGACCGGTCTGTGATAGTGTTTATTGATGACATCTTGGTTTACTCCAAGACGCAGGAGGAGCACAAGGAGCATCTGCGAGAGGTTCTGGAGACTTTGAGGAGGGAGAACTTGTATGCTAAGTTCTCCTAATGTGAGTTCTGGTTGCGCGAGGTGAAATTCCTTGGGCACCTCGTTAACCAGGACGAGATTTCAGTGGACCCGGCCAAAGTAGAGGCCGTGATGAGATGGGAAGTTCCGAAGTCTCCGTCTGAGATTCGGAGTTTCCTAGGATTAGCCGGCTACTATCGGATATTTATCCAGGATTTCTCCAAGATAGTCGTACCCCTGACCAGGCTAACGAGGAAAGTTGTGGTCTTTTGTTGGGGGCCTGAGCAGCAGGCCGCATTCGAGACTTTGAGACAGATATTGTGCGAGGCACCAATCTTAGTCCTGCCAGAGGTCATGGAGGATTTTGTGGTATATTGTGATGCGTCTATCTCAGGTTTGGGCGCAGTTCTGATGCAGAGAGGGCATGTCATCATCTACGCATCGAGGCAGCTGTAGCCTCACGAGGCAAATTACCCGACGCATGATTTGAATATGGGGGCTATCGTGGCCGCCCTCAAGATTTGGCATCATTACCTCTATAGGGTTCGTTGTATGATTAACACGGACCACAAGAGCCTGAGGTATCTCATGGACCAGCCAAATCTGAACATGAGGCAGCATCGGTGGCTTGATGTGGTAAAGGATTACGATTGCGAGATCCTTTACCACCCGGGGAAGGCCAATGTGGTGGCCGACGTGCTTAGCCGCAAGGAAGCGTCGATCAGGGATATCTGTCTGAGGATGACAGTGGTGACCCCGCTATTGGAGCGGATTCGGGAGGCCCAATAGGAAGCCATGAAGGAGGAACATCAGAAGAGCGAGCAGATTGTGGGTCAGATTTCCTCCTTTGACTATGACAGTCGTGGGTTGTTGACTCTTCATCGTAGGGTGTGGGTCCCATATCATGGGGGTGTGCGTCAGGTATTGATGGAGGAGGCGTACAAATCTCGATTCTCCATTCATCCCGGGGCGACGAAGATGTATAGGGATCTTCTTCTGGACTATTGGTGGCCCTGTATGAAGCGGGATGTGGCATGGTACGTAGAGCGGTGCTTGACCTGCAGGAAGGTCAAGGCCGAGCATCAGAGACCTCGCGGCAAGATGCAGTCGTTGGACATCCGTTGTGGAAATAGGAAGACATCACGATGGATTTTATCACAAAACTTCCCAGGACCGCGCGGGGAGCGGATTTGATCTGGGTCATCGTTGATCGATTGACCAAAAGCGCCCATTTTATTCCGATCCAGGAAAGTATTTCGGCCGAGAAGTTGGCCGACATTTATATCAGGGAGGTGGTGGCACGGCACGGGGTGCCAGTTTCGGTGATTTCGGACAGATACATTCGGTTTACTTCCAGGTTCTGGAAGAAGTTCCATGATGAGCTGGGAACTCGTATGCATTTTAGCACCGCTTTTCACCCGCAAACAGATGGTCAAAGTGAGCTGACCATCCGGACCTTGGAGGATATGTTGCGGGCGTGTGTCTTAGACTTCGTAGGTAGTTGGGATACTTACCTTCCTTTGGCTGAGTTCTCGTACAACAACAGCTATCACGCGAGTATTGACCGTCCTCCCTTCGAGATGTTGTACGGGAGGAAGTGCAGGACCCCAATATGTTGGGGTGAGGTTGGTCAGAGGGTTATGGGGAGTACCGAAGTAGTACTCCAGACTACGGAGAGGATCCAGCAGGTCCGGAGCAGGCTTGAGACTGCTCAGAGTCGACAGAAAAGTTATGCCGACAAGCGCCGGTCCGACTTGGAATTCCAGGTCGGGGATATGGTCCTCCTGAAGGTGTCACCTTGGAAGGGTGTCACTCGATTCAGGAAGCGGGGCAAGTTGGGCCCTAGGTATATTGGACCTTTCAGGGTTGTAGCCCGGGTGGGCAACGTGGCATATAGGCTGGATCTACCAGCCGAACTCAGTCACATTCATAACACATTTCATGTTTCCTAGTTGCGGAAATGTTTGGCGGACGATTCGGCAATAGTGCCTTTAGAGGACATTCAGGTTGATGACAGCCTGAACTACATCAAGCGGCCAGTGGCGATCCTGTACAGGAAGTCAAAGGATCTGAGGAACAAGAGAGTGGAGCTGGTAAAGGTTCAGTGGTAGCACCAGAAGGGCTTAGAGTGGACTTGGGAGCCGGTGGACGAGATGATGGAGCATTACCCTGAGCTGTTTCAGGATCGAGCAGAAGACTTCGAGGACGAAGTCTAAAATAAGTGGGGGAGATTTGTAACACCTGGTACTTGGTGCATAATTTAAATTAAGAATTTTTGCATTTTGGCCTAGGACTCGGCGAGTTTGTGGCCCAACTCGTCAAGTGGAAGCGAATTGGACCCGGGGGTCAAATGGCTGACTCGGCGAGTCAGAAGTCGGACTCGACGAGTCTGTTCTATCTGGACAAAAACCCTAATATGAGGGTTTGCACCCTATAAAAACACATTAACTCGGCCTCCCTTGTCCCTAACACTCCCCTAGATCTGCATATCGGAACCCTAGCCGTATATGTGTGTGTTAAGGCCATTTTGGTGCTTTTGTTGACTTGTGAAGCTTGGAAGAAAGAAGAGGAGCTTGGGTATTCGAATTGGGGCTTGTAGATCCAGAAATCTAATTCCATTTCCAGCTTAATCAAGGTAAAATGCTCATGCTTTGGTCTTTCATTTGGTTGTTCATCTTTAGGATGTGGATCTTGGGTGCATTTAGGGATTTTTAAGCCATTTTCGGATTTAAGGAGTGTTATGTGGACTTTAGCTTCAGATCTGGGCTTTAAGAGGGGTCTCATGGCATAAAGGTGCCAACTTTAGGGCCATGAGAGCCCCATGCACATTGTAAGACACTTTATATGGATTTTTGAGCTAAAAACCCCATGCATGTGCATCAAGTTTGGAACTTTTACGTATAAAATGGACATTAGGAGGCCAAATCTATGGTTTTGATGTGTTGGACCTCATTTAAATCGACTGTATGGAGTTGGTCAAGACTGGACTCGGCGAGTGGTATGAGCAGACTCGGCAAGTCCATAGCAATCTCCCAATCTTTGAAGATGGACTCGACGAGTTGTTCATACAACTCGGCGAGTCATAGACTGGACAAGTTCTTATGTTGGAGATAAACTTGTCACACCCCCGAACCAGACGGCGGAAACGCCCGGGGGCTTGCGCGCGACTTCATCTTGAAATATCATTACAGTGAATATAATTGAAACATAACATCATCATCATCACACATGTAATATAACAACATTCATTGTGTACATTGAGTATTGTGTTTGAATATTACATGCCAAAATAGTAAGAGTATGATGAAACAAAATATAGCACAACATCCGTTAGTTTGTTTCGTTCATCCTGCTTCAACGGTTTCCTGAGAATACAAGTTATTTTGAAAAACGCCAACATAAAAATGTTGGTGAGTTCATAAGCATGTTTGTGAAAATGATTTGTATAACTTTGAAAACCACCAGAAAATCCGATATTTTCTGAAAAACTATTTAGTGTGTTTGTGTTAGATCTCGTATTAATACATGTATGTTATTGTTTATTTGACTAAAAAGGGTAAAGAGAAGGTAGAAGGAATGTAAGAGCATGTAAAGAGAATGTCCCCAGACAACCCGATGTTGCCTAAAAAAAAGGTCTTCCGTAAACTTCATAACGTTAATTCCTCTAAGCGAGTCGTCATAACCATACTAAATAATGACAATTTCGCCTGTCTTGGCGTCGTTGGACGCCGGTTTTGACTTTGACTATAAGGTTTTCGTCACCCTAGACTGAGTAAGTCTAATTGTAACGAACATCTGAGGTGTGGGGTGTCAACCCCGTATAGATCTATACACAAATCTCCGTTCTCCCTCCAAGAGACTCTGGTTATAATTATAGGCTACGATCGTACACTTAATAGGTGCCAACCGACAAAAACTCGCTAGATCCTTAATCGAATTTATGCGAAGAAAAAGGTATAAACTCATTCCAGGACCAATGATCCATGTAAGTTAACCATTAAAGCATCGCTAAACATGTAAATCATTTCAAGACCCAAATGGAATGAGATTATATAACATGGGCCCGAAATATATATGAAAGGACAACTAAGGCCCATTTCACATGTAAAGTATTTACAGGCCTAAATGGCACACAAATAGTATCCAAGGTCCGTCGCACATGTTAATGGGTCAATGAGGCCCAATAAACATATACAGGACCTCTCACACATAAAAATGGGTCACTAAGGCCCAATAACCTAGAAAATGATCAAAATTAGATCCATTTGTTGGTTTATTATTGTTTTAGTTCAAGTATTCACTAAAATAGCATAAAAAGAAGAACACATATAAAACCCATTCCCAGGCCCAATAAACATGTAAGTGAACCACTAAGGCCCACTCTACGTGTCTATTATTTCCAAGCTCAAAAGGAATGTGAATGTCTATCCTAAGCCCAATATACATGTAAAAGGACACTAAGGCCTACTAAACATGTATATTATTTCCAGGCCCAATAAGGATATGAATACCTATCCCGAGCCTAATATACATGTAAAAGGACACTAAGGCCCACTAAACATGTATATTATTTCCAAGCACAATAAGGATATGAATATCGTTTTAAACCCGTTTGTTATTGTTTTGTTTATTTTAGCTTGATTATTTACAAAATTGATATATAAAGCCCACTTTTTGTAAAAATGACGTTCTTGGCCCAATAAGCCAAAAATTTAGGATTAAAGCCCAATTTTTGTAAGAATAACACTTTAGTCTCCATTTTGTTTTGATAACTATTTTGTAGTAAAAATAACATTTTAAAACCCATTTTTTTGTCAAAAATAACATTCTTGGCATGATTTTTGTGAAAATACACATTTTCTGGTTTTTTAGCTTTTCCGACCTAGTTGTTTGAAAATTTGTAGAAAAATCATTGTAAGTCGAAATTTGGATCCGTAAACTCTCAAAGTTTAGAAAATTTGTCTACTTTGTTCACAAAGGTTCTCATAATTTTTAATGGCTTCTAACAAGTTTGAAATTGCTCATCTTCACAGGTTGGTCCGAAATTATTTCAAATCTGATAGGTAGTTTTGTAAAATTCGCCAAAAATTGTAGAAAAATCGTATGAAAACGTGCGAGTAGTCATTTTAAAGGTATAAACCCGAACTTTATCCCTATAAAAAAGTTTTGAAAAATACTTCCATTAAGAGGGTCAAAACAGTCCGAGATTGGACCAAAACTTTCCTGTCAAGGGCTGTTTTGTGAGTTTAGTTTATAGATCTTTGAACACAACACTCATTTTTGCTATATCAAGTATACAAATCCCAGATCTACAACTTTAAATGTATTATATGTGATAAAACATACTTTTCTCATGATTCATATGAAGATCCTAGTGATACACTTCAAGTTTCTTAACATATTTTTAGATTAGTGAAGAAATCAACACATAATCACCAAATGTTTCAAGAAAATACACATAATCATGCATATACACATAGATCTCCACAAATAAACTTGTATTCTCCCCCAAAAAACAAGTAAAAACCAAAAACAAGGGGGTATGAACTCACCTTGCTTTGATGTTTTTGGTTCTTAGTGATAAATTGAGTAGATCTCGGCCCTAGGAAGCTTCTTGAGATGATTTTCGAGCTCTAAGGTGCTCTAAGAGTATGATTCACGAACACATAGGTGTGAGAGGAGTGAAAGAGTTTAAAGATGAAGTATAACACTTGGATTTTCAAGATCTTACCACAAATGAAGCTTGAAGTGATCCTCTTTGAATATCTTCTTTATACTCACGGTTTTCTTGAGGAGAGTGGATGGAGGAGTGTTAGATGATCTAGAGAAGTATTGTTGAGTTTGAAGAGAGAGGGAGGTTGGAGAAATGAGGGTATGGCCGAGAATTAGAGTGAGATAGTGAGAGAAATAGAGTTTGAATTCTGGTGGTGTGATAGGTGCATGGATACATGCACTCTTGCATGGATATCCATCATATAAAAGTTAGGTGTTATTTGTTGGATATTTCTTCATTTTTTTTGTATAATATGCATAATTATCTCTATTGGGCCGAGATTTGGGCCAAGGGAATAAGAATGAAATGGTTTGGGCTCAACCTTGGCCTTGTTCGAATTTTTAAGAAGTCTAACCATATTTTCGGCCCATTGGGCCTTTATGAAAGTCCACGGTTCAAGATGGCATAAAAGAATGCATTTATGGCTTATTAGGGTTAATTGGATTAGTTATGGCCCAATAAGGCCCATTAGAAATAAGATGGATCATTTTAGGCCCGAATGGCCCAAAATGTTATAGATTGATGAATTGATAATTTATTGGTCCCTTAGGTCCAATAAGAGAATCCTAGTCCATAATGAACTTGAGTCGGGATTTCTAGGGTTTCCAACCCTTAGTTGAACATATGAGATGTATTTGAACGAGAATAGAGTATAGGCTTTTACAATGGATGATACTTACATGGAATAGAATTTCCTAGCAAACTGCCAGTTGTGACAGAACTCAACGAGTTCAAGAAGGAACTCGGCGAGTCGGATGAAGATGGTCCCGATGTTATGGTTGAAGGAGAACCCGTCGAGTTCTTGCTACACTCGACGAGTGGAGTCGGGGTTTGGGTCGGATTAGAGAAGCATGGACTCGACGAGTTGGTAGGCCAACTCGGCGAGTCAGGTCAACTGAATGTTGACTTTGACCAGTGTTGACTTTGACTGAACTTGGACCGACCCTGTTGTATGTGATGTGTGTTGACTTGGAGGTTGTCGTGTAGGAACCGAGGAGTCGTAGGGAGTCGACTTGTGCACCGAAGATATTTCAGACACTACACGACATTGAGGTGAGTTACCTTCCAGTAGGGGTGGGTCTAAGGCCACAATGCCAGCCCACGAAAAAAGGGGTATTTATAAGATAATGGTATTTGTGATAATTATCTTGGACTGGTTAAGTGATCTATCTGGATTTTATGTTATGTGTTTAGTATGGATTAGTTTCCCTAACAGTGGTCCTTAGGAACCAAGGGTAGGTCAGTACCCGGATATGCCTGACTGTATGCTTATATATGTTGATTGTATGCTAGTGATAGGGGGCGAAATAGTCCCTAATTACCGGTTGAAAGATACCGATGACAGATACCTGTTGAAATATACCGATGTTGGTTATCGGTTGAAAGATATCGATGGTGGTTACCGGTTGAAAGATACCGATGATGGCTACCGGTTGAAAGATACTGATGAAGTTTACCTGTTGAAAGATACCGACGATATTGTGTGGTATGTGGTATGATGGGGGAACTCACTAAGCTTTGTGCTTACAATTTTGGTTTGGTTTCAGGTACCTCTTCGTCGAAGGGGAAGGAGCCGACGGTGTAGCAGCGCATCACACACACTAATGGTTTCAGCAAAGAGTTTTTGGGACTGTACTCTGATTTTCATTTCTTCTGATGGTATAATTTGAGACTCAATATTACCATTTTGTAATTTAATGTTTTCTTAACAATGTTTTGGTAAAATGTTTATGAAATGTGTTAATTCAAAAACAAATTTTTTGGCCTTGAAAATTGGGTCGTTACAGCCGGCCAGGAGATTTTGAAGGCCCTGTACAATTTAACAAAAATTAGGCCTTACAACTTGAAAGATCTAAAAATTTAAGCAAAAAAATATAAATTTTCATTTCTATTGTAAAAATAAAATTTCATTTAAAATAATATAGACTTTTTTGCTTATACTTGAAAATAGTTATCATCCTAATATTCATTAAAATAAACTTTTTATAAATCTTTCCTGAGTGACTTTATCCAAAGTGGCACTTAGTCGTCATCAAAACTAATTCAATAAGTTGTTCTTTGGCCAACGTAGATAGTAAGTATGACTTCAAAATTTTCAATTTTTGAAAAAACTCTGCGATGCTACAAAAATATCAAATTTCATTTCAAATAAGCAAGATATATATTTTATTATCAAAAAAATGGAAAATTGATTTAATTCTAATAAAAAATATCCAGAAATAAGAAAATTACTTTCTGATTTTCGACAATTCAAATCAACAAGAAAGGGTATTAAAGACAAAACTGTAAAAAAAAAAATCAAAATCCAATCAACAAGACATATTTCATAATCATAAAAAAAAGAGCACCGATATATATCTAATAAAAGAATTCCGGAAATATGAACATTAATACATTACCTTTGGATTTTTTTGATTTTAAACACTTCAAAAGAATCTGTAAAAAAAAATAAAGAAAAAAAACATTGATTATGAAATATAAATCAGAAATCATATCACTTAGCACGAAAAAAAAAGAACTAGATTGACTTGTACCTTAAAAATTCAGAAACTGATTTCCTCAATTCCTTGTTCTTCTGATTTTCGAAAACAGTTTCTTTATTCCTCAAATTTTGAAAATTGTTTAGAGAATAATTGAAGAAAGAAAAAGTGAAGAACGATTGTACTTAACTGATTAAAGAAAAAAGAAGTGAAGAACGATTTTGGAATCTGATTTTCGGAATTGGTTGCAGCCTTCAAATTTTTGAGAAAAAGAAAATAGAATTAACTAGTAAGATTGTTAATACCTTGATTGGAGAGAGATTTAATCTGTGTCCCATGCGTTATCAGCGAAGATGAAGGAATCGAAACGTTTTTGCTTTTCACGAAAATTCTTATTTTCCCGCTCCCTGTTGCGTCATCTGATACTTACAAAACCTAATTTGTTTCCCGTCCTGTATATAGTATATTTTAATCGCTGAAAATAAATTGGGCCCTAAGATTTTTTGGGCCTGTTAATGGGCACCTTCTGAACATGGGCCGGCCCTGAATTAGAGTTGCATGAAGCATGATCACATATTCACATAGGAATGTAGATATGTTCATAACCCATCGTATTTATCCAACCAAGCAGGATTGTGATAATCAATAACACCTCAAAAAATGAAATAAGTAAATGGTTAGCATCCAGCCATGGTCGATTGAGATAATTGAGAACACTTTATTGAAATAATACCCGAGTAATTTGAGGTATGCATAAATTTTCAAATATGATGGCTACATTAATGAATCAACTAAATATTCCACACATTCTAAAACGATTCCCACTATATTATAAGCTTTATATGTTGTCTACAGTGCTTCAATATACTTGGAGATCTATTTCATATCGAATAACAAGAAGATTGACAAAGATTGACAGGAATATATTTTCACTTGCATGCATTAAGGCAAAGTCTATTCCATGACATCCAACATGGGCGATCATACATTGACATGATTACTTTTTTTAATCCATAAACCCGAAAACTACAAGAAATATTGTGTTTATTGAAATGATACCGACAATTCAATAATACATAACCCACTAAATAGTTCGCTACTGCATGACCACATTCTCAAAAACTCATAGCCCACTTAATAGTTTATACCCATTACCCACCATCTTAAAATTGCTTAAAACACTAAAAACAATTAAAAAAATAACAAAATGGCAAAATGGAATAAAAAATTAAAAGCACATACAAAAAATCAAATCATACATCATTATCAAAATTATTCATCTATTAAACATAAAACAAGAAAATAAAAGGCGATAAAACATTTAAAAAAAAAAAAGTAAATATGAATAAACTTATTTATAAAAAAAAAAAATTAATAATGGAGTTTTTGAACGTTGATGGGAAGAATGGGTGCATTTAGTAAAAAAAAAGCATTAGTTTGATTAATTAGAAAAGATTTAAATTTGATTTTATTGGTAAAATAATATTAAAATTAAAAATAGGATAAATTACACGGATGATCCCTATGGTTTTGGGTAGTGTGTGTGCTTGGCCTCTATAATTTTTTTTTTAACTCGGACCATTCTTATAATTTGTTTTTGTTTCGAGGTTGGTCCCTAAAAAACATGAAATGACATTCTACGCTTTCTCATTTTATTGTTTATTATTATCTTATTAGAAAAAAAGATTTTAAATAAAAAAAAATCTATGTGGGCCAACCCATTATGCTTTCCTATGTATACATTCATCTTCTTCTTTTTTTTCTTTTCAATCACCGATATCCTCTCCCGCCACCCACATAGATCTTTTCTTTTTTTTTTTTTTTTAAATTGAAATGTTTTTTTCTCTTAAATTTAAATAAATAAACAAAAATAATAATAAACTTTAATTTGAAAATTTTGAAATTAGAAGTTAAATCTATTATTACATTTATTATAATTATTACATTAAAATATCATATGAAATTTAATTAAAAAAAAAGAACCTATAAAATGGCATGTTGAAAAAAAAACTTAATTCAAAATAACATTTGACAAATGTTGAAAAAAAAATTTAATTCAAAATAAAATTTGACAAATTAAATGAAAATATTATATTTATTTATTAAAGATTTATTAGAGTAGAAGAGAAAACAATAATTATACATTAAGACATCTATTCTGAACCCTAAATTTTGAATATTCACAATATTGGACCTTAAAGATTTATGAAATGGCCAATTGGACCAACATGTGATTATCTAAATGAATTTGATGTAAGGATGACAAAAATACATAAACCTATCCTTTTGAGACATGTTTTGACCAGATAAATGGTTATGAGACCAGATATAAGTGTTATTCTAAAAAAAAATTGCGCCTTAGAATGATTATTGGTATTATAGTTATACCCTCACGACTACCTGACCTCGGAACCATTTATTTTCAAAATATGTATACTTTTACTATCGAAATACATGATCTCAAAATTATATTGTGAGATTGTATGTGTTATAATAAATATAAGGTTTGTTGTGTTATTACTACTTACATCCTAATCCATAACATTAACTTAAAATAGCTAATGATCAACCTTACAGGGTGATATGATTATAAACTTATATGTACGTAACATTTGTTAAACTCATATTTTGGACTAGATTATGATTGAGTTTTAGATAATGAAAATTCCAAAGGTTAAATATTTAAACTATCAACATCATAAATTTGGATAACTTTCCTGATACTCGTGGGTAGACCTACGAACCGAATAGTTTTAATTAACCAGGTACCCGACTTTTGTTATTGGTTTAACAATTTGCCACACATTTTGTAGTAAATGTTATCTTGTATCAAGATTAGATATTTATATGACAAAATACAGAAAAACACAACCTATTATGTATCTATGTATGAAAGAACTCTTATATTAAATTTTCTGTTCAGAAAAACACATTATCTTTTATCTATTGATTTATCCAAATTTCCGGTAAAAGTCTATTTAATGAGTTTCATTTAAGTAGTATGACAATTAAATGTAATGTGGGTGGGTTATCCGAAATCATGATGCTAAATTTTAGGGGATGAGAGTGTATTATTAAAAAGGTATAAGCTTCCTATCTAGCCATGACTCTATCCTCTCAAAATACTTGACAGGGACAACACCCTCAAAACCTTCTGTTAAGATCACCTTGTTGTCCGATATGTAAAGCTTCATCCCCCCTGCCAAATACTTTCTCCATCACTATGGGGGCAAATAGGTAATTTCATCTTGAAAAAGGAAACCTAATTGAACTTAGAGTATAATAATTCAATAACTGAGTAGTGACTAGTACCTTCAATTGCTTTCCTAATATCAAGAAATATCAACACGTTCACATCCCTCCTCATACCTATACGATATATAATGAATGTTTTCAAAGTAGTATATATAATATATAATGAATGTCCTAATGTTGTAATAGCAAGAATTGGAAGTATGGTGTTATAATACACAACACAAATAATGAGAAATTTTTACCACTAATTACATCACCATCGGTTGGTAATCCAGAAGAGAAATGGACATGTAGCCTTTGCATGCGTTTAAGACCACTCTCCAATATTGATTTTAAATTCTTTCTATAGGTTCCATGCACACAAACTGGCCATCAAAAACATCAAGAAAAGATCAACACAAGTAACAAAACAGACACAACATTAAGAAAAAAAAAATTATAAAGTGTCATTACCAGGAAATTCTTCAGGTGAGAGAATGGGTTTAAGTAAACTTTCTGTCTCAACCAACTGCCAACAGAGTAATTATTATTAAAAAGAGAATGCAAGACATAGCAACATACTTTCAAAGTAAAAATGAAAGTACATTGCCATTTGTTTGCATAAGATAAAGAATAACTACCGTTACTGTATGACCTTGGTTTGCACGAATCAAAAGCTCCCCATTCTCTTCAAGCAAGCTAAACCTCTGTTTATTGTCCCTTCTCACAGCCTAAACCACACATTACAAATTTACAACCAACAACAAAAATTCAAGTTTTTTTTCTTTCTAATCGTTAACATAATGTGGATAATACATATAACTAATTATCTCTTATTACTAAAAGAAGAGCAGAATGAAGATGAAAAGAAAAAAAAAAAAAAAAAAAAGTGATGAGAACCTCCTTAATATCATCAATTGTATGAGAAGATATTGGAACATTGGCAAATGTTTTCATGTTGAGTCTAAATAGATCTTCAACTTTGACATACCCATCACTCCTCATATTTAACTTCAGCTCAGAAGCCATATGTCGCAGGATACGGGTCCTACAAGTTTAGTTTGATGGAAATAAATAATTTTTAGATTTTGGTTCAATGAGAGCCTACTTTCTGCTATCATTTTGCAAAGAACAACTATAGCATATCAAGTATTCAACATAGAAAAAAAAAACTATCTTTTTAAAACTTAGAAAAGATTCATAATGCTTCTTACAAGAGCCTGCCAAGAGCATCAATTCTATCTTGCCCACCTCCACCTCCACCTCCACCTCGGCCCCTTGACCTTCCATGGCTTTCCTTCATTGATGAACCTCTACCTCCACCACTGCCACCAATAAATATATCATTAAAAATTACACATATGGTCATTTAGGGTAAACAATTTTAAATTAATCTACCAAATTTTCATCATCAGGTTCTAAAACTAGGCTTTGCATCAACACAGAATCCATCTATCTGCATGTCTTGTTATCTGGTTTGTGGTTCATGAAGGTTTACACAAACTTTCAGGAGTTTTGTAAGTTGGTTGCAACAGAATTGTAGTTGTTTCTCTTTCTCATGCATTTTATTATCAAGATAGGTGAAAGTGAATTATTTCTTAAAAAATATTCTCATACTCTGCAATTACAAGTTCATTGAAAAGGAAATCTAACAAGTAACAACTTATGATAATCTTTTCTCCTACTCTCTAGTGCAATGCTGAAATTAGAATAACTAAGGTATACATACAAACTGCAGCTGTAATCTTTACTTTACAACTAGCTGGTTAATGTTACAGAAGTTGCTTGTTTTGGGGAAGGGTAATTTAAAATGTTGAAATGTCATGGATGTTGATCTGTGTTTTTTTTTAGTCAGAATTCTTATTTCTTCAATCTTCAAATATTGTATCCATAAGAGGCTAATTTCAGCTATGTTTCAGTATATGCCCATACTAATGATCACATTCAGAGTTCCTGCACATCTTATTAAAATCAAAAGGAAAAACTGAGTCTAAAATTCAGACATGAATACCTAATTTTATATAACATAGTGTGTACTTAAACAGTAATCTGAACGATAAACAAGTAGACATGTAAAACACCAAATCAATCCATCAAACAATTTGACGTTGGACGTATAAACCACTGCTATTGCACAAAATATAAATGTCATCTTCTAATTAATAGAACTAAAAACAATAGGCTTAATTATTTCGAAACATGGCTTTAGAGAGATGTACCTTCTAGAAGAACGAGCAGAGGTGGAGAAAGATGAGCTTCCGTGACTGTTAATGGAATCCAAGATGGAGGTTATGGCATGAAACTTGAAGACTAGAGAGTCAGAGTAGGAAGAGACAAATGGAAGTGAAGAAGAAGAAGAAGAAGAAGAAGAACGGAAGTGGCGCAGGATTCCTAACGTATTGCTGGCAAGGGTTGCGATCATTGGCAGTCAGTGGTGGCGTTTTGCCCAGACTCCCTTCACGCGTGCGGGTATTTCACGCTCTTTTTATTATACTGGCATCTATTCCGGACCCTGAAGAATTAAATATTTACAAAATAGGACACTAATTTTAAAAACCGATACATGCATTGCATTGAAAGAACAGTCTTGTAGCTTGAGGAGGAAAAGGTAAAAACAAACAGAAAAGAGTGAGAATCCATTCTCTCTTTGAAGCATAAACACAAAGTAGAATCCCTGTGAATTTTATTAACGTGAAGCCCTAATTCTTTTATTCAGATTTTTTCCATAACAACAGATCTCCCAAAAGTAGAATCCATGTGGATTATCAATCCCACTTGAAATTTTGAGCCCTATGTCTACTACGAGACAACTCATATCACAACATCTTGAAGCTCTAAGATATACAAATTGAGCTTAAATTATTCAATTAACGGAGAAACAAGAATTAGAGAATGTTTGGCAAAGCTTATTTAAAAAGGCTTTTAACTTTTTTGACTTAGAACTTATTAGCTAGCTTATAATATAACAGTGGCGTCAAAACGGAGTTTTTTAAAAGATGTTTGGCTAAGCTTATCCGGTGTCAAAACTTTATAAGTTGATAAGTCATTTTTAGTGTTTAGCAAAAAAAAATGCTTGTATGTGCAAAATTACCAAAAAAGACTTTCTTTTATATCAGGCTTAAGCTTATTTTTTGATATTTCACAATCAAGATTAACATTGTAGGTGTCCATAATCTAAATTGCATTCAAGGTATCATACTATCATTTTAGCTTAACAATTGAAGCACAAACACATGCACATTCAAGGTATCATATAAGCTTGACAATCAAAGCAGAAACACTACACATTCAAAGGCATTTCATTCAAAATCAGATTTCACATTCAAAGGTAAATTACACATTCAAAGTTATTTCATTCAAAATCAGTTATGAATTCACATTTCAAGGTAAACTACACCCTTAAATAAATAAAATCGACAGCAGCACAATTCCAAATCCATAGGAAACAGGTGGATTGACAGCATGGAAAATTCAGAGAACCAAAAAAACAAAAGAAAAGAGAAGAAGAAGAAGAAGATTGACAGAAACGCAGACAGAGAAAGGAATAAAAACGACATCAGCAGAAGCGCATGAAAGCAGACAGAAAAAGGAAAAACGAACATTTATTGTGGGTTCGAAGGAACAGCACCAGGGCTGTGGACTGCGACGATCTCCGGCAGCGGCGAGGAGCTGGTTAACGGCGACGAACAGGGGAGGGAAAGCAGCGATGTCGATTTTTGCTTCAGGAGTCGAAACCAACCGGAGGCGAATGTCGATGTGTAAGGGTATATTTGTCGATTACTTTAAAAAGGTGGAATAAAGAGTTTTTGATAAGTAAAAGATAAATGAGATATGAAAAATGAACTCAGAGATTCTCAACAGCTATAATCTGTTTCTAAAAAAACCCTTATCCTTTCTTTTTCTTTTTCTTTTATTTTTTTAATTTTTTTTGACAGTATGAAACCGATAATAAGTCAAACATTTATTTTTTAAGCTTTGCCAAAAACCCTCCTTTTACGCATTAACAATTATAACTTAAAAACAAATTAAGCCAAGGAAACAAAAAGTTTCATAGGATAATTCATCGTTCTAAAACTATCAAAATATTATCGAATAATATAATTATATCGAAATTTATAATTAAATTGAGGTTGTATATATATGTGGAGAGGATTTCTATCAATATATCATATTTTAAAATTTTATTTACCAGAATATGATAAGGGGGCGTTTGTTTTAAAGTATTTAAAAGGATTTTCATGGATTTGAATTTCAAATCCTATAAAATCTAGTGTTTGGTTTAAAAAATTAATAGATTTTAGAAATCCATAATCTTCGTATAATCAATCCTATGTTGATCTGATTATAGAAAAACAGCAACTTGTATTCTCTCATTTCTGTGCATGTAATTCTGATTTTGCCTCCCAAATCTAATTTCGTACATCTAGAGAAAGAATATATATGATCGAAGTTATAGATTTTGGAAAATATATATGCAATTTAAGTACAGTTTGATTTTGATATTTCATTAACCATCATCCCATAATGAACTTGTTTAAAGTTCCCAATCAATTTAATTAATTTTTTTATTGGTATTTCACCTCTCGAGATTTTAATCTTAATGGATCATTGAGTATCCATATCAATAAAATCGTATTCCTGTAAAAAAATGAATATTCAACCATTGAAATCATGGTACCAAATTACTAAAAAGCAAAAACCCAAAGTGGAAACATTTTTGTCAATAGTGCTAGATCATTTCAAACTCGGATTCCAAATTACTAAAATACCAACATGGCTAATTTTATAAAAATCCTAAAACTTTCACATATGCAACTACATACAGATGAAGGAGGATAGAGGAAGAAAGTACCCTCCACTGTGCATACGACCCATGGCGACGGAGATGGAGAATTGGCCGCTGCTTGCTGACGCTCTGAGGACGGCTGCAAAACCCTAATCCAGAATGGGGAAGAGAAGGCTAGACTTGCTGCAATTTATACTTTTTGTTAATTTGGTATTCAATCTCTTGGAACTTGATTGGATGGACGGCTATATACATCCTTTCTTATAAACCTCCCTCGTTTGCGAATTTTACAAAGTTTGGGTGGTTGGTAGTACTTTTTAGGAATTCAAGGGTGGTAAATGAAAATATAAAGTTGATTTTTGTGTTTCTCATGAGAAGTTGAGAACACTCTAGACCCGAAGCTGGCGACAAGAGGAATTCAAACTACTGAATTGCATTTAAACCCTTCGTTTGTTCGTTTCGTAAATCGATTCTCCCTCATCACATTTTAAATTGTTTCAGATCTATCTTGAACGGATATAAGGTACGATTTTTTTTTTTGGAAGTGTTTTCTGTTCGTTTAATTGCGGTTTTATGAGATTGTTTCATCAGAAAAAATAGAATAATTGATGAATTTCTGTTAAATTGTTGTATTATTTCTGTGGATTAGTTTGTGTGATTTTAGTTTCTGCTTATGTAATTTCTGATTTTAGTGATTTAAGTTGGAGACTTATATCGTGAATCATTTACATGCACCTTAATCAAGTTAAATTCAACTATTAATCTCTCACGGTGTTTGCTAATTTTAATTACACTGATTGATTTTGTTGCTATTAAATTCATGTTGTTTGTATATGATTAGTTTCCTGTAGGAAGATGTGTAACAATCATGAAGATATGAGGAGGTCATATTATCATATAATAATCATAGTTTATTTGTCGACCTTTTTAGTCCCAAAGAGGAAAAACTTTTCTCACATGATTTACTGGTGTAACTTTGTGCTGAATTCAGAATCTTGAATCTGTGTAGGATCTGTTGTAAGGGAATGCAGAGGGAAAGACAAACTAGAGATGAATCAATGAATTCATCTAATAGAAGCATGATGTCTAGCATTTTTGGAGGAAGGGATCCATTTGATGACCCATTTTTCACTCGACCATTTGGGGGTATATTTGAGCACAATAACATCTTTGATACACATGGTTCATCTGAGGATTTGCTACATTCAAATGCAAACAGTTCCAAGGGGCTAGTTATTGAAGAGATAGATTCTGATGATGAAGGAGAAGGAGAAGAAGGGCAAAACGGTAATTCTGGGGTTGTTACGGATGACAAACCCCACAGAGTTGCCACATCTAGCAAAGATCCCCTTATAGAACATCCTGATGATGAAGGTATCAATGTATTATCACTCAAACTTTCATTCTAATTTTTAAGCAACGACTCATTCCATTACCATGTTCATTCTATTCCATTCCATCCAACCAATTACATTATGACAGAAAAAGTGAAGAAGGAGACGCGCATCAACAAGAATCACAACAGGACCAAGACCCAAAGCATTAGTTTAAAAAAGTTACATATGGTGGTATAAATGGAGCATACTACACTGCAACAACAACCAGAAAATCAAACAATGATGGAGTAAGTAATATCCCACACTGTTTCGAATCTGATTTCCTGATTTTTTTATATTAATCAATATATTATTATATTTGGCAATCAGGTGGTACTTGAAGACACCAAAGAAGCTGATAAAACAACAGGTCAAGCAACACATAGAATTTCTAAAGGAATACATGACAAGGTAATCAAAAAATTTAAATACAACCCCGTGTATTTCTCGGGTTTTGCAAATGAGCCCCTGAAAGTCTTCTTTTGATTTGTTATTTGAGTATGTGGAAACTAAAGTTGGTTACGTGGTTTCTCACTAGGGTCACTCTGTCACTAGGAAACTTGGTACAGATGGGGAAGTGCAGACCTTACATAACCTTAACCAAGGTTAGAGTTAGTTTGTAAACTATGGGTAATATACAGGAACATTTGCTCTTGTTAACAAAGGCAATTGGTTTACTTATTGCTTAGATGAGTTGGCTAGTTGTGAAGAAGAATGGGAAGGTAATGCTGACATGCACATCCCTGATTGGAACGAAGAATTCAACTCTTTTGGGAAGCCAAGTAAGCATCAGTAATAAGTAATTATTAAACAGTAAATAGTAAACAGTTAACAGTAAACATCTTTTTTGTTTAATGATGGTTTTATAGGGTTTGGTAGCATGGGACCATTTGGGTTGGCGCTTGAGGCAGCGGGTGGCTCCCAGAGAAGTGGGAGGTTGAGGAGTGAAAATCAAGAGCAGACAAGTTCTTCTAGAAGCCAACCTAAAAAGGTTGTTAGAATCAACATAGATTGAGTTGAACTCATTATAGTTTGGCCAATATGGGTTATAGTTATACATGTATTTTTTGGTAAATGTTGTTATACTTCATTGAATACGTCGTATGATTTGAGTTTGTGTGTTGTGGCAATAGTGGTCGAAAATAAAGGTATTGTATTTGGTCTCTGTTACTAAGAAAATCTCTATTTTTTTTTTGTTAGTTTTTTGAACTTGTTCCATTGGTGGATGTTATGTAGAAAGAAACTAGGGGTGTTATCTATGCTGGAAGGAGAGCAAACAGTGGAAGAAAAAGCAAGGAACTCTATACTCTGTGTATTATTGAATTGGTAATCGAAGATTTGTTAGGGAAAGAGAAACATTGTAGTTATGTGACTCATACATATCCCAAGTAAAGAGAATTTGATTAATTTCATGATGAGATTTACAATCATATAATATAAGATATTTGAAAGATTGTAGAACATTTATTATCAAATTTAATAGAATGATCTACTTTACATATATAAATCTCACTAAAATATGGATTTTAAATTTAAAAAAAAAAATGAAAAATACAAGAAAATGACAAGTGGAAAAAACATAATTTAAAAACTTTTAGAAAATGACATGTGCCAAAATCAATAAGAACATGACATTTGGCAAAATTGATTTTCATTTATTAGGTTAGATTGGTAATCGAAGATTTGTTAGGTTTTCGACTTACTCAGGCAATATAAGAAAAATAACACGCTAGGAAAAGAGAAATATTGTAGTTATGCGACTCATACATATCCCAAGTAAGGAGAATTTGATTAATTTCATGATGAGATTTACAATCATATTGACATAATGACATTTATATATAGGAACATCGTTTTTGATTTCTCATCAAGGTTCGAGTTACATTGAGGTTTTGGGAAAAAAAAACATATTGAGTTGTGGAGTCTAATACATTTTTTATGAACCTCGAATGATACATATGAGGAATTATTTAAAGGATATAGGGTTACAACCATAGGCGGAGCTTTATTAGGACTAGGGGGGGCTGTGGCCCCCCCTGAATTTTTGGTTATAAATAGTCTTTTTAGTTTCATTTTATTCATTTTAGGCCCAAAACTATAAAATTTTGGCTGTGGCCCCCCTGCTTACCAATTTTTATACATATTATATTTCCGGCCCCCCCTTATCCTTTCTTTTTCTTTAAAAAGGGTGGAATAAAGAGTTTTTGATAAGTAAAAGATAAATGAAATATGAAAAATGAACTTAGAGATTCTCAATAGCTATAATCTGTTTTTAAAAAAAACCTTATCCTTTCTTTTTTTTTTTCTTTTTTTTATTTTTTTTGACAGTATGAAACCAATAATAAGTCAAACATTTATTTTTTAAGCTTGCCAAAAACCCTCCTTTTAGGAAAACTTTAAACTCGAAACTATAAATGGGGTTTACGAAATTTACCTTAAAGAGAAGGAAACACGTCAAGCATATCTACAGCTAATATCTTAGTTGAAGACAATGATAGTTCTCTAGATTTTAGGTAAAAAGTTGGGTATTTTTCGAATTGCTTTGGTTAATTAAAACATCAAATTGAACCTTGGAATTGAATTGAAGAGATGAAAGGTGGTGTTTAATGATATTTCGATTAAGCTGCGTTCCTTGAGGATATAGATTGTTCTGATTTTTGGAAGGAATCGGAATCATGAAAGTTGAAACTCATTGAAATATGAATGAATGAATTTAAATATGTTAAAAAGTTTGGCTGTAAAAACGGAATGGATTTAATTCTTTTGTTAAAATTTATTTGATCAAGAACACACACACACACACACACACACACACATATATATATATATATATATATATATATATATATATATATATATATATATATATATATTTCTGTGTGTGTGTGTCTCCAGTCATAGGCTTGATTCCACACCAACATTTGACTCCGGCATAATAACTTTCTCCACATTACCATCCTTAGGAATATCAATCATTTTCGCTCGACGCTCTACATCACGAGAACTACTACCAGCCAACTTTTGCGGACACAACCGACGAACAAGAGCTAGATTCCCCGCACCCACTCCCCCCAACACTCTTGTAACGTCCCATTTTTATCAACCAATGTTTTTTCATTTTTATTAGGTTAAAACCTCCAAATTTATAAATCCATTATTAAGAAAACCATTTATTCCAAATTAAATTTATTAAAAATCAGAGTATTATAGGAAATGCTAAATCTTCAATGTTGTTAATGAGTGTGTACAGTCCCGCCTTCGTCTTCTCATAGCTACCGGTGATACCTGAAACAATAAACGACTGCGTAAGCATAAAACTTAGTAAGTTTCCCCCCAAAATACCCCATACGAATAATTATACAAGAGTGCATAACGGCCACTCTTCGGGCCTTCGACCTAACTGGACCGTCTCGCAGGCCTTCAGTGTACCCAGGCCAGAATACCAGGGTTTATTGGTCTACCGTCTCTACCCAACCGCTCCTCCCGAGCCTCTATGCCTATGGCTTATAGCCGGCCCACACCGGGTATCTTGGCCTACAACACAAAGCAGGACCGCCTCAACCTAAACCAAACACACATGTCGACATATAAACAATCAGGATCAAGTAGGTATATAATCAGTGTTGTAAAACTCGACGAAATGGTCGATTACTCCTCTGAGTACTCGCTACTCGCCCCCTTACCGAGGTGAGTTACAGAATCCCGAGTACTCCCCAATCGACCCCTTATTGAACTGATCGGTGTTGTAAAACTCGGTCAACTCGGTGATTACTATGTATAATATACTTAATGATTTATTATTTAACACGCATACATGTGATTATTACTACATATATACCTTAAATTTTCAGTAATTATTCACGAAGTGAGACCGTTTGTTTTATTTTTTGTGTTTTCACATGTATCCAGTTTTATTATATATTTCAATCAACTTATGATTTTATCTTATGATTTTTACATATATAATTTCTGTAAAAATATTTCTACATGAATTACCAAATCCGAGTACCCCCTGGGTACTCTCGACTCCTGAGTACTCCTGAGTACTCGCTACTCGGTAGTGATATGTGCATAATTAGTTCATTTTAAGCATACATTATTATTCATTTATTAGCTAAATTATTGCATATTGTGGATAAAAGGTACTTAAAAATGTTTGAATTATGTTTATCAGTCCAAAGATGAAGCTCGGAAGCGAAAGGAAGCGGTAGAAGCAGTTAGAAGATCGAGGATGAAATAAAGAAGAAAAACACTAAAAATGGCTTTGACTCGGCGAGTAGGGGCGATGACTCGGCGAGTCCAATCGAAGAATCGAGAAGATAATGACTCGGGGTCCCAGAAGGTTATCACAATACGGGGAATGTGAGAGGGACTCGACAAGTCACCACTTGACTCGACGAGTCGGTTCAAATATATATAGACAACTCCATAGATCGATAAAGGAGAATTCTGGGACGATTCAGAAGTGTTTTGCTGCGATTGAGAAGCCAGAGAAACCCTAGAAGACGAAGTAATAAGCAAGAGTTCAATTCCGAATGAGCATTGAGGCAAATTTCATCATTCTTCTTAATATTTTGTTTTGTCATTATGATTGAACATTTAGACTTTGTTTGTTTGCTGTTATTTACTTCAATGATGAGCTGAACCCTTTAAACTTCTATTTGGGGATACGAAATTGATAATATGGTTTATTTTTGGTAGGATTAATTCTATGTTGGTTAATTTAGTTATTTTAGCTTGCTAAAGAACCTTGTGTGTGAATGATAATTGATTTTCTGTTAATAGGGAGATAATTAATTAGCATGAACATCTATTAGTTATCAATCTCATATGCTTTGTGAACACTTTTTGTCATATGTCTAGTGTTAATGAACATTAAACTAGGATTAATAAGAAAATCGAGTAAATTTATGTGCAAGCTTGTGAGATGACCATTAAACAAGAAGTTAATTAAAAGAATAAATTAATTAGCTATTGCAAGTCTAACTTAACCCGAATATTAAATCTAGTAAATTTAATTGAATTAGACAACTGGCCATTGTTTAAGTTGGTTTATTTGCTAAGGATTAGTGAAGTGAATGCAAAACTAATCAATTGAATCGGTAACCAGCAAAAGAATTAATCCATTGCACTATTACCTTGTAATCAACCATAGGATCAATTAAGTTGAACTAAATAGAAGTACTTTTCCGTTATTGAATTTAGTTAAAGTCTTTGTTTTCTAGCTTTAGTAAGTAATCATTAGTAAGTTTCTAGTCTTGTAAAACTAGAGAAAACCCCTACTTATTAGTTAAATTAGATAAAATTAGTTTTTAGTTTTTAATTTGCTGTTCCCTGTGTTCGATACCCTACTTATCCAACTAAACCACAATTGATAGGTCCACTGCCTTTTGTGTGTTATTTTATAATTAAAAGTAGGTTTAAAACTAGATGAGTTTGCACACATCAAGTTTTTGGCGCCGTTGCCGGGGAACGGTTCTAAAATTAATATTAAATTCTAGTTTAATCGATCCTTTGTGTGGGATTTATCTTACACAAAGTTATTTACAAAGTAATTCAGTAAGTAGAATTAGTTTTAGTAAAATTCCGTTTTTAGAATAACTAGAAATCTTTTTCAGTTTTTGCCTTGAACTCGCCGAGTGCATTCGAGCAGACTCGGTGAGTCCGACGCTATTTCAGCTTTATTTTATTATTTCGTTTTTATTCTTTTTATGCGCTTTGTTTCTTTTGTTTTTCTTTACAGTTGTTTCATGACCCGAGGATCTGATACACCTCTAGTCCCTCCTTTGGAAGACCCGGAATCCGCACTAAGAAGGAGCAAAGGAAAAGCCGTTGGAGAAACCGCAACTTCAAAGAACTCACCACTCAAAAACTTAAAGTCCATTTTCAGCAAGAAGAGGAGCAGCAAATCAGGAGCATCCGGTGCCTCATTAACAATTTAAGAACCAATTCAAGAAGATATCGAGTACGAGACCGAGGAAGAAGAAGAGCATACTTACGAGCACAAAACCGATTCCGAAGAAGAGTTAGCTATCACGATGGCTAACATTGATGAAGTCCCCATGGGGGAGTGGAAGAAAAGGATGCGTGATGACACCGGGCCGGGGCTTGTGCAACCCGCAATTCCCGCGACCGCTACTTTCGAACTAAAAGGCCGTATTCTCGCCCAACTCAAGGAGATTCCTTTCTACGGGAAGGATCATGAAGACGCTTACAAGCACTTGGACGAAGTGAATGATGTGGCCGACTACTTCAACGTGCCTAATGTTCCACGGGAGACCCAGCTTCTTCGCATGCTTCCTGTCACATTTAAAGGGGCTGCAAAAGATTGGTTAAAGTCACTTCCTCCCGGATCGGTCACCACATGGGCCAAAATGAAAGAAGAGTTCATAGACCATTTCTGCCCGCCCTCCAAGATAGCCAAGCTTAAGAAAGCCATTGCCAACTTCAAGCAACAACCCGGAGAATCTCTTTATGAAGCTTGGGAAAGATACAAGAGCCTACTTAGAAATTACCCACATCATGACCTCAATAGCCAACAAGAGGTCTCCATCTTCTATGATGGAGTTAATGTCACCACAAGGCAATTGCTTGATTCTCAAGGCCCGCTCACAAAGAAGGCACCCTCGGTAATTAAAGAATTAATTGAAGAATTCTCTAAGCACTCTAGAGAATACCACAATCCGAGAAACGAAGTAAGTCAGGGGGTAGTGAACGCAGCAAATGATAGCATGGCGGCGGTGATAGCTAAGCTTGATAGTCTAGATCGAAGAATGACTTAAATGGATCAAACAATCCATGCTATTAGGGTAGGATGCGAAAATTGTAGAGGGCCCATCTCACAAAGGATTGTGATTTGGATGAGAATGGAAATAAGAAAGCTCAAGTCTTCTATTCAAGTGGCGATCGATATGATGAAAATTGGCGGAAACCTAAGAAGGAGTGGCTACCATACGAAGAGTATAAGAAGGCTAAGGAGGAGAAATACAAGCAAAAGGAGAGGGGACTATACCAAAAGGAAGAACCGGTAGAAAAGAAAGCCGATTTAGAAGAGTTATTCACTAGATTCATAGACGCGTCCGAAAAAAGACACAGTGATCATGATGCTGCCATACACGAGACCAGAAACATGTTAAGAAATCAGCAAGCATCAATTCTCAACATTGAGAAACAGCTGGGACAGCTTGCGCATCAAGTGAATGATAGAAGGTCGGGACAACTTCCGAGTAACACCGAACCCAATCCAAGAATGGAGAATGTAAGTGTAATAACCACCAGCAGTGAAGAAACATTTACAAATGCACTGAGAATCTCCAAAAAGAAGGCAGAAAAGTTAGAAAAATCAGACCCAGCAAAACCCGATCCGACTCGCCGAGTCACTCTCTTGGACTCGACGAGTCCATGCGGGAATGATAAAACTGCCAGTTCTTTAAAGCCCTATAATCCTCCTCTGCCATATCCAATCAAAGCTATGCCTGCAGAAAAAGTAGAAGCATACAAAACCTTCATGGAGCATGTTAAAGCTTTACAAGTCAATATTCCATTTGTGGAAACAATGCTCCAAACACCTAAATACTTCAACTTGCTTAAAGGCCTTTTTGCTGCTAGGAAGGATTTGGCTGAAGTCGCGGAAATATTGATGAGTGAGCTGCCTGAAAAGAAGGGTGATCCTGGAAATATGGTGATTCCGTGCCAATTTGATAATGAAGTTTTTACCCGAGCGTTAGCTGATTCAGGTGCAAGCATCAATTTGATGCCCTATTCATTCTTTAAGAAGCTGAATTTACCAGCACCAAGGCCGGTAAATATGAGGATCCATTTGGCAGACAAAACGATAATTCATCCACAAGGCGTTTGTGAGGATCTCCTTATAAAAGTGGACACATTTATTTTTCCAGTAGACTTCGTGGTAGTGGATATGGAAGAAGACCCCGAAATTCCAATTATTTTGGGAAGATCATTCTTGAACACTGCATGTGCTTTAATTGATATATGTGAGTCTACATTGACATTGAGAGTGGGTGATGAGTTTGTGATGTTTAAAGCTATTCCAGAAGCCAAGCAAGAAGAAGAAAAGAGAGAAGAAATCTCATTTATCCAATTGGATGATGAGATATTACAAAAAGAGCTTGCAATTTTGCTAAAAGAAGATCCAAGCAAGTTTTTGCTACACTCTGAAGAAGGTGGAGATGTTAACCAAGACTTGGAGGAGTTAGAAAAGCTACTGGAAGGAGCCAACTCAGAAAACACCCCAGAAGTGGTAGAACCCGATAAGACTCGCCGAGTCACTTTGATGGACGATGGACTCGACGAGTCCAGTCGAATTTGATAAAGACTTGGCCAATTTTGATTTGTCTGTTGATAGTTCTTCACATACCCTGGATTTAGTTACTATTTATGATTCTTTAGAAGAACAAACAACAGAAGAAGGAAAAGGAATGGAAGTCCAATACGCCGATGTGGCATGCCTTGATACGATTCCGTTTGAAGATGGGTTGAGCACAGAAAAGGATGAAGACACAAAGGAAAGAAGGGTGGAAGCTGATCGACCATTCACTACTAAACCTAAAGCACGAACCATCACAAAATATGAAGTGATTACATTTAAAGAGAAGGAGGTGCAGGAGAAGGTAAAGAAGAATGGGGTAAAAAAGAAAAAGAGGAAAAGGGGAGCCCAAGCAGCTGAGGATGATGTTGTGAAAAAGAAAAGAGCTGAATTGAAAAGGGCTTACAAGAAAAAGATCCACGCTTACAAGATCAAGTATAAACCACAAAAAGTGAGGCGTGCGTTCCCGATGCTTGAAGATGACGAAACGTAGATGGGAAGGAGTCTAGCTAATGACTCCTTAAAAAGAAGCGCTTAGCGGGAGGCAACCCGTTGTTTAGAGTTTGCTTTCTTTTACTTTTTAGTTTTGTTTTGTTTTTTTTTTTTTTTTTTTTTTTTTAGTTTTGTTTGATTTTGTTTCCGAATCATCGAACATGTCTGCTTGAGAATCTGCATGGACTAAGTGCGGGGTGAAATGAAGATTCTTTTCTACACAAATGATAAAATTTCTTGAACATTTTATTGTGGTTTGCAAGAGACTCGCCGAGTCTGACCATGACTCGACGAGTTCGTTTAGAATTCAGAAGAAATTGTCATCGCGACCAGACTCGCCGAGTCTGACCCTGACTCGACGAGTTGGCCTTATTTATAGAAAAAAATATATATTACTTTTACAATCGGTAATTAGGGTTTTCACCCTAAAAATTCAGTTTTTCTTTCACCCATACACTCGTCGTGCGCCTCTCTCTCAACCTTCTCTCAAGCATTCAAGTTTCTTCCATTTTTCTTCAAATCTTTCAAGTACCATCTAAAAAGGTAATGAAGTTCTTATTGTTTTCTATAAAGAGCATGATTATAAGGCCATCTATGATAGAAATTGCATGAAAAAACCCGTTTTTGAAAAGTAGTAAATTTCTAGGGTTTTGATTTTTCATGATTTTTGTTGTTTTGAATGCTTATTCTGGCCTTAATACCTTAATAATATGTGCCTAGACAAAACCCTTGAAGAAATTTCCAGGTTTCATGGTCCAATTTTGACCGACCCGCCGACTGACTCGTGCAGTTCTTGCGACTCGCCGAGTCGGGCGTGGACTTGACGAGTCGAGTCGGGTGACCATATGCTTGATTCGTTTTAATCTATGTTTTCTGGGTTTTTGTATCTTTGTTTTGCAGAAATCATGTTCAGAAGAGGGCAAAGCTCAAGTGGCCACCAAGGAGACTTTCCTTGGTTGAATTTTCCACAAATTGAGTCCGCTTTGACATTGCGGAAGTGGAGGAAGAAGTTGGTTGACATCAAGAAAAAGGAGATATACGTGCCCAACCGGATAGATTGGGAATGGTTGCAAAGTGTACACTACGAGGAAGAATTAACTCCTTATCTTTTGAAGGAGTTTCATTATGAAGGCGAAACAATGATCTGCGACGGGTGGAGCCGGGTCTTCCGTATTCAAGAACCGGTTTATTTGGAGCTATGTTTAGAGTTCTTTTCCACGGTGTCTTTCACTGGGGGAGTGGATGTCTATCACCCAACAAGCTTTAGTTTCTGCCTTGGGGGAGAATTTCATCAATGCTCGGTGGTGGATCTTGCATGTCGATTAGGGGTGTATGACCAGCCCTTGGTCTCAACACCCATCTTTCGGGCCTTTTTGGCACAGACCCATATGGTGTTTCCCGAAGGAGTTACAAGTGCGGGCTGGTGGAATACAATTGGTAATAAAGTTTATATTCCAAAGTCGGCGCAAGAGGGGAGCATTCGATCCCCAACACACCGCCTCATTCATCGTTTAATTTCATCCACCATCAACCAACGAAAGGATGATGACAAGGTTTCCAACCTTGATGTCTTTTTCTTATGGAGCATCATTACACCCGGCGTTTTTGCAACATTCCTTGGTGTCTTGCTTCATATCTTTCGAAGGGTGCGGTTAAAGATCGCAAAACTTCAAGAATAAATGGTGGGATGTTTGTCACCCGGTTAGCCAACTCATTTGGGTTGATAAACCGCGGTGCATGGAATTTCATGACGATGATCCCTACACCTCCGTTCAATCTAATTCTTTTCCGAAGAGCGAGAATCATTGAAGACTATGGTGGTGGCCATTATGCCATTCCGAATGAGGATCCAGTGGTTGGTCTCGAGGCACCGGGAAGACGGGTTAGATCGAGGAGAGAGCGGGATGTGGAGGAAGAGCCGCCGGTGATTCCGGTTGACAATGAAGAAGTACCAATGGATTGGTACAATGTGGAGATAAGGCGGCTACAAGATCAAATGGCGCGGGGCTTGAATTTTAGCAACCAATCGCATATCCGACTCTTCGACCACTTCAATATTCCGCACATTGATGGAGGTAACTTTCTATATATTCCATCATGGGAAGAAGTGATAAGTGCACGAAGGAGTGGTGCTGGAGGGAGTGGAGCAGGGCTAGATGATGATAATGATGATGAGGATTAGTTTTATTGCATTTTATTTGAACAATCTTTTTATTTTTGTGTTGATTTTTATTTGGTTTGTTGAATGTTTGTTTTTAAAACTTGCTTTTTGATGTTGATTTGATGTTTGATGCTTTGATAATTTTTCAAAATTGAATTAGGAATGCTAGCTTCAAAAGGGTTTAGATCAAGGAGGTTAGAAGTGAGAAAGAGAGTCAAGGAAGAGGAGCGTTAGAGTTAAAGTATTGAGTCCGGTCCTTAGAGACGATGGCAAGGGAGTCTAGAAGTGAGTAGAAAGTATAGAGAGTTTATTGGAAGCTGGATAAGATGCAGAATGTTAATGTTTTCATTCAGTGACCTACTCGTCGAGTGCATTAAGCTGACTCGATGAGTCGCCCTTATTCTCAAACATTCGAAGATTTCCCGAAGTAACTCGCCGAGTCTGGGATATACTTGACGAGTCGATTGGTTTCATGTCGACATTGTGGCTGATTTGATGCTTGATTAGAGTACCACTTGACTATCTATTCTTTCCATACTATTTTTTTTAAGATTTTATACTGGTTTACGCGTATTTGGAGCTGCCCCCATGAGAATTGACACCTAAGGCATGGATGATTTGTTCCCATGTCTAAAGTCAATTGAATTGGAGAAGGAAGTGATCAATCTATCGACTGCTATCCCAGGGGAGTTTGTACCAATTCCCTCTTTATTTTATTTTTATGTTTTCTATCATGCATAACATGCAATGAGGACATTGCATAAATTAAGTGTGGGGTAGGGGGTTGATTACATAATTAGTAAATTTATCCTAATTTAGGCTAATTTTGAAAATTTTTGCATACCAAAAATGTTATTTAGGATTTAATTTAGGAAATTTTGGTAATAATAATAATTAGGATTCCATGTTTAGAATTGTGTTGATAATTGCATGAAGACCCAAATGTTTAGTTGAGCCTATATACGTTATAATGCATTTGTGGCCTCCCTTATTCTAGTGAAATCATGGGACAAAAACACGACCTTGCTTTAGCCCGAGGGATGCAAAATGTTTAGCATCATGTACTAGAAATGTATCCAGGAAAATTGTTAGCTTTAGCCAATAAGGGTTGAAGTTGAGCGCCCCTGCTTAAGCATGTAGGGATTTGAAAAGAAAAAAATGATGAGATACATGTGAAAGAAAAAAAAAAGAAGAAAAAGAAATTGAAGATACCAAAGAAATCAAAAGAAAAAAAAAGTGAATTCAAAGAGATCAAAGATCAAATGTTAAGAAATAAAGAATTCCAAAAATTTAGTATGGTATCATAAATTATTTAGATTATGTATGCTTGGGTTGCTCAAACAAAAATACCTTGAGGTTAGGAGGTTTTCTGGGGATGGATTCAGAGGGATGCATAAAGTGAGCATTGTTTGGGAAAAGTGGGTGAATGTTTATGAGGATTGAGAGTATTTAGAATATGGGGGGTATTTAGGAAAAAAATTTAGACACAAATGCATGCGTTGCGGTTTTGGCATAATGGTTGGGTTGGATTGGAGTTTTCATATGTGGTTCTATCATGATAAAATTCAGTTTTGCTTGGGGGCAAGCAAAAGACAAGTGTGGGGTATTTTGATATGTGCATAATTAGTTCATTTTAAGCATACATTATTATTCATTTATTAGCTAAATTATTGCATATTGTGGACAAAAGGTACTTAAAAATGTTTGAATTATGTTTATCAGTCCAAAGATGAAGCTCGGAAGCGAAAGGAAGCGGTAGAGGCAGTTAGAAGATCGAGGATGAAATAAAGAAGAAAAACACTAAAAATGGCTTTGACTCGGCGAGTAGGGGCGATGACTCGGCGAGTCCAATCGAAGAATCGAGAAGATAATGACTCGGGGTCCCAGAAGGTTATCACAATACGGGGAATGTGAGAGGGACTCGACAAGTCACCACTTGACTCGACGAGTCGGTTCAAATATATATAGACAACTCCACAGATCGATAAAGGAGAATTCTGGGACGATTCAGAAGTGTTTTGCTGCGATTGAGAAGCCAGAGAAACCCTAGAAGACGAAGTAATAAGCAAGAGTTCAATTCCGAATGAGCATTGAGGCAAATTTCATCATTCTTCTTAATATTTTGTTTTGTCATTATGATTGAACATTTAGACTTTGTTTGTTTGCTGTTATTTACTTCAATGATGAGCTGAACCCTTTAAACTTCTATTTGGGGATACGAAATTGATAATATGGTTTATTTTTGGTAGGATTAATTCTATGTTGGTTAATTTAGTTATTTTAGCTTGCTAAAGAACCTTGTGTGTGAATGATAATTGATTTTCTGTTAATAGGGAGATAATTAATTAGCATGAACATCTATTAGTTATCAATCTCATATGCTTTGTGAACACTTTTTGTCATATGTCTAGTGTTAATGAACATTAAACTAGGATTAATAAGAAAATCGAGTAAATTTATGTGCAAGCTTGTGAGATGACCATTAAACAAGAAGTTAATTAAAAGAATAAATTAATTAGCTATTGCAAGTCTAACTTAACCCGAATATTAAATCTAGTAAATTTAATTGAATTAGACAACTGGCCATTGTTTAAGTTGGTTTATTTGCTAAGGATTAGTGAAGTGAATGCAAAACTAATCAATTGAATCGGTAACCAGCAAAAGAATTAATCCATTGCACTATTACCTTGTAATCAACCATAGGATCAATTAAGTTGAACTAAATAGAAGTACTTTTCCGTTATTGAATTTAGTTAAAGTCTTTGTTTTCTAGCTTTAGTAAGTAATCATTAGTAAGTTTCTAGTCTTGTAAAACTAGAGAAAACCCCTACTTATTAGTTAAAATAGATAAAATTAGTTTTTAGTTTTTAATTTGTCGTTCCCTGTGTTTGATACCCTACTTATCCAACTAAACCACAATTGATAGGTTCACTGCCTTTTGTGTGTTATTTTATAATTAAAAGTAGGTTTAAAACTAGATGAGTTTGCACACATCAGTAGTCAGCCGAACAGGTACCGAGTAGCGAGTTCTACAACCCTGCATATAATACAGACAAACAACAATCATACAACTCACTATCGTCTACTAGTCCTTTCACAACATACAGTCCCGCTACTATCATTATTTAGTCATTTGTAGTCCTTAGGGTTGGAAGTGTAGAGCCAATATAAGTATAAGGTCCAAGGTTGCAACCTTGGATCAAGAAGGGGTACGATGAGCGTACATAAGAGTACACAAAGCGTACTAAGGTTCGCCTTAGTACGTTGGGCGTACTTATGTCAGGATGAAACCATAATATTTAGGGTTTGAGGCTATATAAGCAACCTTATGAGCTCATAACCCTCCCTTACCTCAGCCTCCACTGCTTAGAGCCAATTTCCCCAAACCCTAGCCATTTCATTGAGTGTGTGAGCTTATAGAGTGTATTTTGAGTGTTTTGAGAAGAAGGTGTTGCATCAAGGAGTTGGAGAAGAAGATCAAGCTTGTAGATCTGAAGTTGGTTGGTGCCCTAGAAGCTCTAGAAGGTAAAAAACTTCAAACTTTATTCATGCATCTTATATATCTTGCTATTTTGGCTTTAAGGAACCATTTCTTGTCCCAAAGTCACAAGATGGTGCATGATGTGATTTGGACGAAATCAACTGTCCTTCTAGACTCTTGAAGAGGTTTTGAGTGATAAAAACGATGTCCCAATGGCTTAAGATGTCCATGCATGGAGTAGGAAGGTCTTAATGGATTAAGACCAAGTATAAAGAGCTTTCTGGATATCCAAAGTGTTAAAGTTTGTTACTTTATGAGTCCTAGACACATTTGGTCACTGGATCTGAAGTTTGGGCTTAAGTGCTTAAGTCATTAAGCACTTATTATGGGTTTAGCAAATCACTACCTATGCCCAACGTAAATCCAGTACACCATGCGTACTGTGTCAACCACCCCGATGGTGATCAACATCAGGAAGAGTACGCCCAGCGTACCAGAGAAGTACGCCCTACGTACCTCATCTGATGGGCCTTTGTCATTTGGGCTTCGGGATTCGGGCCACCTTTAGACTAGTTGGACTTGGGCCTTTGCTGGACTTTATGAATATGGTGTTTTGGGCTACTTTTGAATATGGATCTTGGAATGAGGCCCAATTAGGGAGTTGGGCCCAATTTGGTGAACCAGGCCAATAATGAGCCTTGCATATGTGGATTTGTGGTCGTGGATTTGGTATTGGGCCTTGGCCCAAATTAGAGAAAATGCAAAATGGACTATATGGATCCCTTAGTCAAGATTGATACCTCATGTATTGACTTGGTATTTATTATATGATAGTTCGGGATTCCCGGTGAGACAGCGATCAGAGGTTTTCAGTACTTTCAGCACTACTTGCGAGGTGAGTTTTCCTCACTATAGTCAAGGGTCTAAGGCACCAAGGCCGACCCTTTGGATTGTTATTCGGGTATGTTATGCTAGTATGATCTGTTAGATCGGTATCCTGGTAGATAGGATGGTATTATGTATTATGTGACTATGATTCGTTAGATCAGTTTGTTTGTCTATAGACTGTTATGTGACTTTCTGTTATATGTGCACATGTTTGTTTGGCGGTTGAGGCTTATCTGCTTTGTGCGAAAGCCAATAGACCTGGGAATTCCAACCTGTTGGTTGTAGGTCGTGAGTATTCCATCCCGAGGATGATTGGACTCATAGTATGTGGGCATTCCAACCTTTTGGTTGTGAGCCTGGGGTATTCCATCCCGATGATGATTGGACCCATAGTATGTTGGCATTCCAACCGGATGGTTGAGGGCCTGGGGTATTCCAACCCGATGGTTTACTGGACCCATAGTATGTTGTTTATGATTATATGTGTATTGTTGTGTGTATGGGCATTTTGGGGGAACTCACTAAGCCCCGGGCCTAGAGTTTCAGTTTATTGTTTCAGGTACATCAGGGGATCGCGGAAAGTCAAAGGCGTGATCTTACAATTCCTCACATTTGTGTTTATGTTTCTGGGATACTCTGATATTATATATTTTGAAAACAAGTTTTGTAATGATTAATGTTTTTGAAATGTTTTTAAAAGTTTAAATTTGGAATGATTTTTATGAGCGTTACAAGCAACCAGAGGTGAGACAACCACCCGAATAGATGATCCTACTCTAGAGCCATAACCAAACAAGGAACAGTCAAGAAAGCCTAGACCAAGAGTTCTTAGGTTATCCTACATGACCACAAAGAGTCCCTAAGGGCACTCCATAGATGATAACCAGCAAGCATAAATAACACACAAGTCTACTGATTAATACAACAAGGACATATTCAATACCATCATGTAGAGTTAACAGATCACTACAACATAGAACCATACCTGATACCAAAACACAAATCTAACAAATCACAACATAGCAACATATTAAATATCAACAATCCAAGGAATGCATAACCGTATATAACCAGAGGTGAGATAGACATCCGGGCGGGTGATCCTATTTTAGAACCACGACCAAAAAAGGAACAGATAAAAGCGCCTAGATCAAGAGTCTTCAGTCTATCCTACATGAATATATACATTCCCTAATTCATCCCTCTACTAACATATAATCAAAACTAATGGTCCGACATTGGTGCCTTCGACCCACGATACAATGAGGCAAAACTCACTTTGATATGCGTGTAGGTAACCACCGTAGTAACGAATAACTCTAGCAGCTTCAACTCACTTCCAATAACCTATAGGAAGATCTTGAGTCAATACTTGATCATAGGTTATAGTCACTCGCAACAATGACTACCTCTCATGAAATAACAATTAGGGTTCCACATAAAATGACGATTAAGGTTCCACATATTAAGGTTAAGTAAGGACACTTAACCCATTAAGGACTTGATTATATACGGTTAGGACTGATTAAGGTTTGACTTAGTCATTATTGGTTATAATAATGATCCAAGCAATAACCCAAATACGCGCCCAATCATTGTCTAAAATAGGACTTCCCGATTCTAGGGTTTTCCATATAGAATCATAACTAGGTTTAGTGTGGAACACTAACCCCTTAAGGACTTGATTCATTAAGTCCAATAATGTATTAAGTTAATCGTAGGGAATTAACGAGTATAGTTTAAAATTCAACTAACAGTTCAACATGGGTCTCGATAGAACTCCAAAACTAGGGTTTTCTTGACATTAGGGTTTTCTAAACCCTAATTAGGGTTTCCAACCCAAACACGTGCCACTCGGACTAAAATGAGATGTTTAGGTAATTTAATGTTTAATAAGTCGGGCACCACCCACTGCCACCTCGGAGAGTAGTGGTTGGCGGCGGTCATTGGCAGTGGGAGGCGACAACCACCACTTTTAATGGCAGGAGTTATAAAATTTTTAGCTAAAATACTATCCAAAGCATCCCGATTCACATGAAATGTCAATCCAACACACACATACACACATAGCCACCCCAAGGTGGTGGTTAGTGGCGACAGAACGGTGGAAGCCACCATGGTCAACTGCCATGGTAGGTTTCCCTTTGTTTTCCGACCAACATACACCCACACGATGTAACACCTGCAGATTCGGGCTAGTCAATTTAGAGACAATGAGCGTTAAAAATGATTTTTTGATATAATATTATTTAGAATAAATAACCTTAACCAAAGTATAGTATATGTCACAAGGATTTCGTGCATATAAAGCACGCTGAAATCTGACTTATAACGAAGAAGTTATGATCCGTCGAAATTTTGCAACAAAACCGTCACGGCTTCACGTATCGTAAAAAGTGATTTTTTTACAAAATAATTTTTAGCCTTAACAATTTAAACGAAAGACATAGTATATGTTAAAATGAGAACGTACAAAAAAAGAACATCCAAATCTGACTTCGTTTGAGAAAGTTATGATTTTCTAAGATTTAGCATAGTAGTGCACAACCCGAAAATCGAATTTTAGATCGATCGATTTTTAGCCGATACAACCTAAATGAGAATTAAAGATCTCATTAATAGAATCTCAACGATATAAAGATAGTCAAAATCGGACATCGGATGACAAAGTTATGATTTTTTTACGGACTTTAACTGTCTAAGTCTGTTAAGATATAAATTTAAAAATAAAGTCAAAATTAGCCGACAGAGTCTAAACGAAAGTTGTAGATCTCGTCGATACCTATGCGTGTATATAAAGAACATCAAAAACGGATCTCACAACGGCTTGCCACCAGATGCTGACACGTGACATGGGAACGCCCAACGTTCAGCGAGGGAATGCTCAGCGTTCGTTCATCAGACAACTTATAAATAGAGGTGCAAGTATCTCATTTTCTTCATACTTTTCCAATTATCTTATCTCATTTACTTCCAGACCTTCTAAGTTTTTCCCTAGCACTTACTAAGTGTTAGTGGCAAGTCCCGGAGCACCATAAGGCTCCGAGAAGAAGAGCTTTCGACTCAGAAGTTCTACCCGCGCGGAGCCTGGTTCCTCGCTAAAACCCCTTGTAAGTGAGTTATGTTTACCCTACTTTAAGTATAACTTATGTTTAAGTTCATTATCGTTATTATGAACATATAAACAAGATTTAAGTGATTCAAATTCATTATACTAATTGATCTACATATGTAAAAGGTGTCTAGAATGGCCACGTTGGCTTGGGTGTTGGATTTCAGAAAAGCTATATACTGAAATGGTCCTACCTCCTAACTGTCATGCCTCGCTGATCCTTACTTGATAGATCATGACATAGACCTTGATTTAATGATAAATCTAGACTAATAATTAGTCGCAATAAATATTAGAGTAAAATCTGGTGATAATAATACTTGGTTTCGTTAAAGGGAAAGATGATTGTTAGAAACGAAGCGCTCCCTAAATTTCGAGTCATCACTTTAACAAATGAGTGCATAGTCCTTTTCATGAACATGATTTTAATACAAGTATTAAATATATGCTAAAAGTTTATATGTGAGTTATATGCTTATTATATGGAAATATGTGTTATATGTATATTTGATGATATACACTATGCGAACCAGACATGGTTCTATATGTGTTGAGATGTATTTACATGATAATATTAATAAAAGTATTACATATGAGAAGATAAATGTATGTTAATACTTAATACTCTACATAAAATATTACACTAAATTAAGATAGTGTTGCCAAAACAGAGTTAGCATTGAAAGTTGATTATAAGCATTGTAGGCTTGCTTGGTGATGAAATAAGACTTAAAAGAGATGCTTAGTTTAATTAAGATTGGATATTGGGTAGTATCTTATCAAGGGTACGTATGTGATCGGAATACAATAGAAACTCTTTTCGAGGAGATTGATGATCAATGGAGTATGTTATATGTACAAAAGTAATTTCTAAGTACCAAGTCTTTTCAAAGCTCTGTGTCATAGGTGTTGCATGTCTTGGGGTATTATTATGTTCTAGGGTACGAGTCCTACTCGTACCAGGGTACTATAATGTGCAAAAAGTACTATCATGTACAAAGTCCTTCTTTTTGACACTATTGTGTGTTGGGGTACGGGGGCGTACATGAGTACTTTAATAGTATTTCCCTATAGTTTTTATTTTGAAGAGCTTTAGAGTCATCGTTTCTTTTATGAAGTGATCGGACGAGCTTCATGTGTCAACGTTTCCTTTCACGAAGTATTTGAGGGAACATTGTAGACTGCCTAATAGAGTGTGTCAGAAATAGACCACCACCAGGTATGTCTGACGTTGTATTACCGGATAGGGTGAGTCTGGGGGAAAAATACCGCACAGTGTTAGACCACTGCTACGCATAGTTATATAGATAACCATCCCTGACTTAATTGTCATGTTGCTGTTTTTACGAACAGAGGTCCGTGGTGTAACTTGTATCATTCCCCTCATTTGATGTATTTATCGATCCTCGTTTGCTGCCAGGGAATTTGTAACACCCCAACTCTCAGTTATAAACTTTTCAGTATTTTCTTTATTTTTAAAGGTATACTCGATGAGTTGGATGCCCTGACTCGTCGAGTAGGAACAAATTTGGCCGCGGGTTTTAAGTGACCAACTCGACGCGTTGGAGGACACAACTCGACGAGTTGGAGCTGGCGGATGAAACCCTAATTTCCAGGGTCTATCACCCTATTTAAAGGATCATTATCCTCCCTTGTCCTCCCCTCAGCGTCCCCTTGAGCTCTGAACCCATAATTTGCGTGTGCTCTCCATTTTGTATGATTTTAAAGCTTGGAAAGTGATTTGGAAGAAGAAGGCTTGAAGTATAAGAGGATTGGAGCATAAGAGGAGCTGGTGGATCTGACTCTTCTGCTTATTGGCATCATTTTCAAGGTAACAATTCGTTAACTTGACTTTCCTCCTTCTAGATCTTTTCATGTTTAAGATTAGGGCTTTTCTAGCATGTATGTGAACCATTTTCGGGTATGGGCTAGGATTTGAAGTTGCAACTTCAGATCTAAACTTATCTTGGTCTATATAGCTATAAAGTTTTCAGCTTTAGCAAGTATGAGCCTTCCCTTTTGAGTTAAACCCCATTATAAACTTGGATTTGGTATTCTAAGCCTTTAGATCCTTGCATGCACGTAAAGTTTGCAACTTTACGTGATAAACATACCTTGGGAAGCTTGATCTGCAATATAGAGCTTTGTAATAGCTTAAAATCGTCTGAATGAGGGTTGGGATGAAGGGACTCGGATGAAGATTTCTGGATTTTGGTTTCTGCATGGACTCAGCGAGTCAGTGAAACGACTCGATGAGCCAGTTAGGGTTCCTCCCGACATTTGGACATGCTTGGACTCGACGAGTCGACTAGGGTTTTTATGACTTTGTGAGTTCTGGACGAACTCAACGAGTCGGTACACTATACTCGACGAGTTGGGTCAACATGGACTGTTGACCTTGACCATTGACTTTGACTTTGACCAAGGATTGACCAATTTGACTTCTAAGGGAAATTTGGTAATTTGGGAATTTGTAGAATTGGATCATTGGTAGGTGTTGGTGTCGGTATTGGAGTTGCATTTGGAGGAGGTTGATATTATCATTCCGAGCTACTTGAGAGGTGAGTTGTCCTCATTATACTAACATGGTCGAATGCACCAATACCGGCCCTTTTCGGATTTGTATCCGGGTTTATTGCATGTTATATTTTATGATATGTATCCTGGTTATAGGATGGTTGCTATGTTAGAGATCGATTAGATCAGTATCCTGGTTATAGGATGGTTGTTATGTTAGTGATCGGTTAGATCGTTATCATGATTATAGGATGGTTGCCATGATTAGTGATCTGTTAGATCTGCATGACTATATGTTTATATGTATGTGCACATGTTTGTTGGTTTGAGGGATTGGGTTAAGGCAGGTCATGCTGTGTGTTGTAGGCCAAGACACCCAGGGCGGACCAGATAGACTGCAGGTCCGGGCTAGGCAAATTAATCAGGCCGAAGGCACGGCGAGCAATCCGGATAGGATAAAGGCCCCAAGGAGGGCAGTCCAGACATGCCGAGGGCTTGGAGAATGATCTAGATAGACTGGGGACCGGGATTCGGTCCAGTCAGACTGATGGCTCATTATGCATGTTGTATTTATTTATATGATATGGTTATATCTGTATGTCTTTGGTATTTTGGGGGAAACTCACTAAGCTTCCGGATTACAGTTGTTGATTATGTTTCAGGTACTTCTGGTTATCGCGGGAAGGCGAAGGCGTGATCGTACAACTCATCATATCTTATGATTTTATGATTTGATTATGGGAAACTCTGACATTATATTATTTTGAAAGAAGTTTTGTAACAATCATTGGTTTTGAAATGTTTTAAAAAGTTTAAATTTGGCATGATTTTTATGGATGCTACAAGTTGGTATCAGAGCCTTGGTTTGAGTGAATTGGAGGAAGCACTCGCGTGTCTCCAGTCTCAAACTGAGGACAAGATTTTAAAACAATTTTCTTAAAATGTTTTCAAAATAATAAAGGAGGATGCAAGTGTACGATCAGCCAGAGCTCGCAAATAGACCCCAAGATACCTTACAGATTATTTGATTTATGTGATATGTTAGAACAACATGCTAGTACCAGACTAGGGATCTTCAGGAATTGCATGATATAATTGTCTGATTATATGATGCCTGCTAGCCTAGGGTTCTTTCGTATATGAAATTGACATCATTACTGTAGTTGCTTAGTGCATCACGGCCGTACATAATTAAGATCTTATAGCCTGAGAACATTTGGTTTTGCTTTATTTCTGGTTCCTTGTTTGGTTGTGGGCTTAGAGTAGGACCGAGTATTCGGATGTCTATAGGGTCCAACGTTATGTATGGTTAGCATACACGAGTGTTGCAGGGTTGGTGGAAGTTTCATGGATTGGTTCTTTGGGATGAGTCCGCCAGTTGTGAGATATTTAGCCTTCCTCTAGGAGCGAGGATTGAGTGCATGCCATGCTTACGTGTAGTTTTAGGGCGTTGTGATGATACTTGAGACAAATATGGGTAGGTGTGGAAGGTAGTATGGGCCCGTACTACTGAAAGTACAAGACCCATATGTGTAGCAAGGAAGTCACAACCCCTAGGATTTTGTTTTGAGTTGGTTCCCAGATTATTATATGAATTATGTGATAACTTCCCGGTATGCTTTTCAGCATGTTGGTTACTCGACGAATTGTGACTGGATCCGGGTCAAGATCAGGAGATGGTGGACAGGAGGCACCCACGGTACTTGAGACTATCGGCCAGATGAGGCCGGATGAGATGGATGCCAAGATTCATGAGATCCTGCAGGATGAGGTGGCTACGATGTTCCGGGCTCAGTTATCGGAGATGTGTGGGTCTATCAAGACCGCTATGGTGGAGTATTTCGATGAGCGTTATGCAGCCCTCACTGAGGCGGGCTGTCACAGCTGTGACATCCCCAATTTCACGGCCAGAAAAGACCGATTTGTTTATGCTTTGTTTTTAAAACCAGAGTAATCTTTTAAAGAAAACAGTTGCAGAATTTGTTCCCAAAACAAAATATGATAAGAGTTTATCAAAGCATTTCTTTAAAGAAATGTATTTTCATTATATAACAAAATCTCGGGATGTCATGTTCAATACAGACCAAAAGCATAAACCGAACAAAATAGACCTTAAAACAGTTATTCATAACTACTGGCCTATAATCCGAAATCTCTCGTTATGTCAGCTAACTTATGCTCTCGTGCCATAACCTGTAATACAAAGAAAACTGAGAGGGTCAGGCTTGGGAGCCTGGTGAGCATATAGGGTTTTCAACCCACAAAAATATAATTATTATATTTAATTATCAAATAATCAATCCAATTACCCACCCCCTTTTTATCTCCATTTATTTAGTAAAGATTTACCATAAGAACCGAACACCCTTCTCCCATTCATTCCTAAGAATTGCCCTAAGGAATTGGCACAAAGTCTAGTGCTGCCATGGTTCTTAGATTACCTTTGGTGAACACGCAGTTTAAAATAATTAATAAACACCTAGTTCAAGAACACCCATTGAACACACTCCGTTCGATAATACCTAATGAACACCTAGTTCAAATATCCCTGGTGAACTCAATCACCTAAGGAACACAGAGTACGAAAGCTCTTAGTTCAAACCACGTGATTATAATGTATATCTCGATCCTACAAAACCACTAATATTATTAGCACATATAAATCATATTTCTAAAACAATCTATCCCATCCCGTCGATCCCCACATACTGAACCTATACAATAATCTTACGAGATCTAGCCTAAGGAAATCGATATGAACAACAACTGACGAAGTTGCTTCGGAAATTCCCTAGCAGCAAACGAGGATCAATAAAGACATCAAATGAGGGGAATAGAATGAGTTTCACCATGAACCTTCGTTCATAAAAGAAAGAACCACAAGACAGTTAAGTCAGGGGTAGTTATCTAGATAACAATGCCTAGGCGTGGTCTGACTATCATGAGGTATTATACCCCCAGACTCTACCTATCCCAGAATCGAACTTTGCCTAGCAGTGGCCTGAATACATGATGTATTTCACCCCCAGACGCACCCTATCCAGCAATATAACACCAGACATACCTATCAGTGGTCTATAACTGACACACTTTATTAGGCAGTCTACGAAGTTCCCTTAATTACTTCTTGAAAGAAAACGCTGACATATGAAGCTCGGTCGATCACTTCATAAAAAAAACGCTAACTCCAAAGCTCTCTCAAAATAAAAGTGTGGGGAAATACTACTAGAGTACTCCCGTACGCTCCCGTAACCGACACACAAAATTGCCAAAAAGACTTTGTACATGATAGTACTTCTGACACATTATAGTACTTTGGTATGCGAAAGAATCGTACCCGAGAACATAATAGTACCCTGGCACAAGCAGCACCCAAGACACAGAGCTTTGAAAAAGACTTCGTACATAAAATGTACTTATGTACGTAGGACGTACTCCACCGATCATCAATCTCGCAACACACGTACTCTTAATAAGAGACTACCCAATGTCCAAACTTAATTGAACTAAACATCCCATTTAAGTCTTAACCCATCACTAGGCAAACCTACAATACTTATAATCAATTCCCGATACTATCTCCGTTTAGGAAAAAGACTAACTAGTGTATACTTAACACAAGGTTTTAAGTAATAATATCATATATATACATCTTAACACATATTGAACCATATATGATTCGTACGTTGTATATCATCAAATATATCTAACACGTATTTCAGAAAATAACAAATACTTCACATACATATGTATATTTCATACTTTAATCAATTCTTGTGTTAAAATCACGTTCCTAAAAGGGACTATACACATGATACCTTATCGAATGAACACGTAATTCAAAAATACATAATCCGTACTCCCGGATCTAAAATTAACCTCTTGATCTGATCCCTACTCTCGGATCTAAAACTAATCTCTTGATCTGATCCATACTCTCGGATCTAAAACTAACCTTTTGATCTGATCCATACATCCAGATCTAAAACAAGTTTATCTATTTATTCTTTTATCTCATGGTCCAACCCATATTTTATCACTTACCAACAACCTCATCTACTCATGTTCTACCCAACATATTTTTAGATACAAAATACATATATAGTTTAACTCATTAAAACTTATATAATTCATCCACTCCACAACCATCTCAAATAAACAACGATATATTATACACATAACACGTATTTCATAGCAAATACTTAATATTTATGTGTTTAGAAGAAAGTAACTACACACTCAATTGATTAGAAGATGATCGGACAACACTACGGCTTGTAGAAATAGTATTCTTCGGCAGATGTGGAAGATCTTCACAAAAACCGGACTCCTCGCGGGCAGAGCTTCGGCTCGGGAATTGCACTTCTCGGGATATTCAGGGCCTCGGGACTTGCGTCGGGGCTCGGGAATGATACCGGGGCTTCGGGGTAATTCTTGCACGAAAAACGATGCAAAAACGCGAGAGAAAGGGAAGAAATGAGCATAAGAACTCGGCTGCCCTTGACACCCTTTTATAGGGGGCTGGAAACCCAAATTACGCTGGGCGTAATGGCGATAAGATCGCTGACTCCCCCCCTTCGGATAATATCGGAATATATATATAAATAAAATATCGAAAATATTTAATAAACTTCAAAAATTCATATCTTCCTCATACGAACTCCGTTTTCAACGTTCTTTATATCCACACGTAGGTGAGACTACGATCTACAACTTTCGTTTAGACTCCGTCGGCTAATTTTGAATTTATTTTTATTATTTATTTTTAGTGGGCCGGGACAGGAAAATTCCGTTATAAATTCATAACTTCTTCATCCGACGTCCGTTTTCGCTTATCTTTTTATCGTTTTACTCCTATTAACGAGACCTTCGATTCTCATTTAGATTGTTTCGGCTAAAAACCGCTCGGTCTCAAATCGAGTATTCGGGCTGCATACCGCTAAGTCGAAACTTCGAAAATCATAACTTCCTCATACGAAGTCGTATTTGGGCGTTCTTTTTATGCACGCTCATGGTTTAACGAACTCTACGACTTTCTTTTAGATTGATAAGGCTAAATATCACTCTAACGTAAATTCACTTTTTACGCCATTCAGCGTCGTGCCGGTTCTGTCGCAAAACTTCGACATGTCATAACTTCTTCGTTATAACTCGGATTTCGGCGTTCTTTATATGCACGAAAACCTTGTAACATATACTATAAATTAGTTAAGATTATTCATTCTAAATAATCTTTCATCAAAAGTCATTTTTTTACGCTTAACGTCTCTAATTGACTAGCCTGGATGTACGGGCGTTACAACAGCAGCCACATCGGCTGTAACGACGATAGGGGTGGGAGCCAGTCGGGCTATCCAGTATCGGAACTTCAATAACATGAAGCCCCTACTTTCGATGGGACTCAAGACCCCATCAAAGCCATGAGGTGTTATCTGACGTGGAGGGGTGTTTTTTTCACGTGTTCATGTCCTACTGACTAGAAGGTGAGATGTGTCCTGAACCTACTGAGGACTGGGGCAAAGGACTGGTGGAGATTGATGATCGGATCGTATTCTGATGATCAGAGAGCCGCAGTCACTTAGGAGCTGTTCTGGGATATGTTTCGTGCTCGCTACATTCCACGAGTTGAGCGGGAGCGGCTAGCTCAGGAGTTTATGGATTTGAGACAGGATGGTGAGACGATGACGGAGATCATCCATATGTTCAGTGAGAGGGCGATGTTCTGCCCAGAGTTTGCTTCAGAGCAAGATCAAATGACACGTTATCTGAGCATGCTCAAGACGGATATTCGACAGTTTGTGGCGACTCAGCGTTGTGATACGCTTCTGGAGTTACAGGAGGTCGCCAAGCAGCGTGAGTTGGAGATTGAGCTGCAGTTGAGGGAGCAGCGGAGGGCCCCGGCCCAGTCGCGCCGGCACCACAGTGTTGTGATACGCTTCTTTTAGTTGATTCTTTTTATAATTTCTTTTTGTTGGAACAATTCTTTTTTATCAGATTATTATATATCAACAAATATTATTTTTAGTATATAATATTTACATCATAATAAATAATACATTATTGGATTATTAATTTTGTAATTTGTTTTTTTTTTTTGAATTATTAATTTATTGAAATATTAATTTTAACTTATTACTTTTTTAATATAATAAATATTATCTTATTGGATTATTATTTTATTTTGAATTTATACTATTAATTGTTTTTAATTTTATTAGTTTCACCACAATGTCGCCGAAATATGTAAAAGTGTCGCTTATCATCGTCAAAAAATTAGCAGGATCACCTCCAAACACCTTCATCGGATGTTCAATAGATATCATACCCTATTCCACCCAGCGTTGTTGGTAGCCACCTACGACAACCTCTTCATAATCCACTTTAATCCTTTATATCTCGCATAATGCGCAACAACCCCCGATAACATTTATAAGTGGTGGTGGTGACCGAGTGATGGTGGTAGTATTTTCCCATTGATTTCTCATTATAAGCTAGATGAAATGAAAGTGTTTGGCAGCGATCCTAACAATTCCGATGATGAGAGACGACGATTTTGCGTATCCCATGGCTTTGTGGTGGAACCAATAAAATTAACAAGAACTATTATTATAATATGATAAAATAATATTTAGTATATGAAGAAAATAATAAATTATAAGTAATAATCCAATAAAATATAGTTAAAAAAAAAAAGAAATTACAAAAATTAACTAAAAGATAATAATAATCCAATAATATAATACTTATTATGATATAAATATTATATATTAAAAATTATATGTATTTATATATTATAATTCAATAAAAAATAAATACTTCGACAATTTTTTTTAAAAGAATTAACTAAAATAAATTAATAATCCAACAAAACAATATTTAGTATATGAAGAAAATAATAAACTAAAAGAAATAGAAGAAATAATCCAGTAAAAATAATTTTAAAAAAAGTAATTAAAAATATTAACTAAAAGAAATTAATAATCCAATAATATAATATTTATTATGATATAAATATTATATATTAAAAACTATATGTATTGATATATAATAACTCAATAAAAGAATTACTCTAACAAAAAAAATTAAAAAAAAAAATCAACTATAATAAATTAATAATCAAATAAAACAATATTTATTAATATATAATAGTATATATTAAAAATAATATTTATTAATATATAATACTTCAATAAAATAAAAAAGAATGTATGCAAAAGTGGTCCTTATGGTATGGTAAAAGACAAAACTGCGAAAATGGTTCCTGAGGGTAAAATTGTCATTTTAAAAAAGTTAACAGTCAACCAGTTAAACTTAACGGACGAGGGACCAAAACCACAATAAAACTTGTTCAAAAGGACCAAATCTGCAACTTTTCAAACGTTTGGACCATAACCACATAAAATAAGAAACCACGGGGACCATTTTTGCAATTTTGTCAATGGGTAAATTTGGAAACTTTATCCACTATGGAAATATTAGGAACTAGGTATGATGATATGTAGCACCCGGTTCCTGGTACGTAAATCTTATTTGAAGTATTTCCTTTCTTTTAGCCTTGGACTCGGCGAGTCATAGGTCCGACTCGCCGAGTGGATGCGGGACCCGAGACACGTTTAAGTTGGCGACTCGGCGAGTCACAGCTGTTGGATGAAACCCTAAGTTTCAGGGGTTTGCACCCTATTTAAGCGACTTACCCGCCCCAGGCCAGCCCCCATTCTCTCCCCAGAGCTCCCAACCCTCGTTTGTGCTTGTTCTTTGAAGATTTGAAGCTTTGTTGTGTGCTTTTGAAGGCTTTGAAGGAGGAAGGAAGTAGATCCAGAAGAAGGGAAGCCATCCAGGCAATTATTGTGTTCTTCCAGCAGTTCCTTTGAGGTATAACCCGTTTTCCTCATGATTCTATGCTTAGTACTTCATTTGGGTCTTTCTTGGTCAAATCCCCAAGCTTGTGTGTGCATTATATGTCGTAATAAGATGTTTGGCCTCTGGATCTAAGCAAGATTGAGCTCCAGGAGCTCAGATCTGTTAGCTTTATGGCCCCATGTTGCTTGTTAGCCCTAGATCTACCCTTTTGAGACATTTTGAGCCCTAAAATCCATATTGGTGAATATCCACACGTAAAGTTGGAAACTTTACGTGTGATTCGTGTCCTAGAAGTCTAGATCTATGAATGGCATGGACTGGAATCGAGCAAATCGGTGTATTTTAGGAGTGCATGGCAACGACTCGGCGAGTCGTTCATGTGACTCGGCGAGTCTGCTCGCGAGTCTCCGAGTTTGTCCCCTTTTCGTTGTGTCGAGTGAGCAGTGAGTCGCAGGGTGTGACTCAGTGAGTCGGAAGCTTAACCCATCTATGGAGGTACTCGGCGATTCAATTCCCTGACTCGGCGACTTCAAGGCAACCTCCTTAGATCAAGAACAGACTCGACGAGTTGTTCATACAACTCGGCGAGTCGCGGCATAAGTGTTCTTCGGATGAAGATGGACTCGACGAGTTGTTCATACAACTCGGCGAGTCTTAGCATGAGTGTTCATGGGATGAAGATGAACTCGACGAGTTGTTCATACAACTCGGCGAGTAGGATGAAGGACTTGAGTATCTGTTAAGAAGGAGAACTCGTCGAGTCGTCGCCTAACTCGACGAGTAGGAACGGGTTTCAGGGCAAACGTTTGAGTAGGGACTCGGCGAGTCTGGTCAACTGAAAGTTGACTCTGACCGTGACTCAGGATTGGACCAGGGGTAAAATGGTCATTTTACCCAAAGGACAGTTAGCAGTATTTGATTGAGTATGTTGTGGGATTTGTAGCCGGAGGATTTCCAGAGCAGCAGCAGCAGTCAGTTAGTTCCCGATCAGTTCAGCAGCTACTTTGAGGTGAGTTACCTTCCAGTAGTGGTGGGTCTAAGGCCACAATGCCGGCCCACCAATAGGAGTTGTATGACTAGATGATTGTCTCTGTGATATTCATCTAGGGTCGTTACTATTTGTGTATGCGTATGTGCTAGTATGTTATGTTGCTATGTGCTAGGGACAGTAGGGGGAGTTAGTCCCCTAAACATCCGGTCGGTAGGACCGAAGGGGAGGCCAGCACCCAGATATGCTAGGCAGTATCCGGTCGAAAGGACCGAAGGGGAGGCCAACACCCAGATATGCTAGGCAGTATCCGGTCGAGAGGACCGAAGGGGTAGGCCGGGCACCCAGATATGCCTGACAACTTTTATATGTTATGTGATTATGTGGTATGTGGTACAGTGGGGGGACTCACTAAGCTTTGTGCTTACGTTTTTCAGTTGTTGTTTCAGGTACCTCTTCTTCGAAGGGGAAGGAGCTGGCGCGGTAGCGGCACATCACACGCACACACTGGTTTCCGCATTTACGAGATTTTCTGGGATTCGTACTCTGATGTATTGATGATTGTATGATTGACTTTTAGACTCAGTTTATGTTTGTCATGGCTTAATCAAACAGTGTTTTTAACTAGTAATATTTTCTAAAGTAATGTTTTAAAAACGAAATTTTGGACGTAAATTTTGGGTCGTTACAAGTTGGTATCAGAGCCCTGGTTTGAGGGATTCGGACACACCTTCGGGAGTGTCTGAACTCAAATCAAGGGATTAAAGGATTTTCTAAAAGAAAATGTTTTCTAAAATTGAGAAAAGAGTTTTGAGAAAAAACGAAGTGTGTGATGTGCGCGACCGGCCGAGCTCAAGTAAGTATTCCCCAAAGTACCCATATAAGTTTATGTTGTGTTTATCACCTTTCGTAGAACAGCATGCTAGAATAGGACTAAGGATCTAGGAGTGATGCCTTATGTGCCTACTATTTGTGTTTCAGTTGTATGAGAAATTGCATGCTAGTTATTGAGTAGACAGTAAGTAGGATAGCCTGATTAGGTTATGCCTGGTAGTATGAGCTTAGCACTTTATGCTAGCTCAGTTCCTGAAAGTGGATAGAGTTAATTGAGATTGTTACCCTTGTCTAAATGTTGCTTGCTTCGTACTATGTGGGACTTCGAATAATGGGAGTTAGCCATTAGGCGAATACGATGGTTCTTGTTCCGACCCTAGTGGGCATATTTAAATTTGAGTTCGACTACGAGGAGTATGTTACGTGGTCTAGAGGACCAAGTTAGATGTAACATCTGACTTAAGTCAGAAGGTTGAAGTTAATGCGATTGATAGTGTCGCGCTCGTTGTTAAAAGAAGTTTGTAGGTAGAAATGCTACAAGCTAAAATGTGATTATATCACATTAGAATATGAAGGAAGGTATATTCCATTTTGGAATTTAACTCTAAGAGACCTGAGTCTAAGCATTGCATCATTCGATGAGAGGTCAGTAGAGCACGACCCATCGGTTTGTTACAATAGATAAAGGAAAGTATTTATCCTAAGAAGAAGAAGGAGTCCACAATAAGGACTTATTTGGTAACTTGAAGGTTACAATCGTAAGTACAACATAGTACGATAATCAGATGCAAGATTGGGCATCTTCTGTGGTCAAGAAAGCTATAGAGTTAAATACTCTTTCGAGGAAACATAGAAGTTACGGTTATTACCTAGGATGAAGAAATAACATGTGGAATCATTACGCAAGTGATCACGACGTGGTGGCATAATGCAACACGTCTATTTTATCTGTAAGTGATCACGACATGGGGAAGGAATTACCACGACGCGGGGGTCTTCTGAGTTGACTTTGACCGCTAACTTTTTAACCGGTTTGACTTTTGGTCAAACTCGTGTAGAATTGAGTATCTAGCTAAGGGATAATATTGGTTTGGATTTAGGAAACTCGGGTAAGCTGTTCTACTGATAAGGATGCTGTTGAGCTTCTACTGTTTAGTTCATGTGATTTTTCACCCTATACTTTGTACTGCAGTATGTATCATTGTGTGTAGGATGTCGTCATACTGTAGTGTTATGTTAGAATGGTAGATTTGCTATGTTTACCTGTGTTTGATTGTTATTGATTTGTTCATAATATGGTTGGGTTGAGGTCGTATTGCTTTGTGTTGTAAGCCAACAAACCCAGGAGCAATCCAGTCATAAGTTGAGGGCTGGGAGGGGTAGTCCAGTTTGATGTTGTGGTCTCGGGAGCAATCCGGTCTAAGGATGTGGGCCTAGGGGCAATCCGATCTTAAGTTGTGGGCTTAGGAGCTATCCAGTATTTGTGATAGTGGGTCTGGGGCAATCCAGTCTTCGTGCTTTGAGTTCGGGGGCAATCCACTATTTGTGGCTATAGGCCCGATGTCCATGTATTTATATGTATTTTGTGTGGGGTATTTCGGGGGAAATCACTAAGCTTTAGCTTACAGTTGTGGATTCAAATGTTTTTAGGTACTTATCGGATTACGAAGGCGGGACCGTACACACGCACATCAACGGTTTTATGATTCGAGATTCCACATTGTTTTCCTTATAACTCTTATTTTGAATTATGGTTTACGAAAAAAAAATGTTTAACTTTAATGTAACTTATTATAAATGTGTGTTTATTCTATTTTAAAAATGAAAGCTTTATTATGGAATTTGGGACGTTACATATCGAAGTCGAGGATTTTATTTGTTCGATAAAACAATATTTATTATTATTATTATCCCTCAAACGTATCGCCCTAACTGACAGACGTAACACTAGTCACACTATTCAAATGCGCTAACCAATACGTCTGTCTCACCATGGTTTCAGACTACCTTGACCAACCCTAATGTCCAGTCACCAATCCAAAACATGCATAGGAAAGTCGCCCAACTACAAACGGACATCTGCTAACTTTAGTAACAATGCATGCACCACTACCATGGCTAAGCCAATCACAACTTAGACATGGAACAAAGGTACGATCCTCCAATCAGAGCCATTGTCTTGATCCATGTCTGACACTATTGTGTCCATGAGTAAGATCTGTGCCAAGGTATTCACTATAACAGTAAAGGGATACAGTCCTCACTCACTTCACTCTAAACTCACTCATATACTTATCTCCACCGGAGCACGGGTGACGCCCTATATCTCTTGTTATTATTCAGATCCCCACCGGGAATCAAGCCTACCACTATCGAAGATCCACACGTAGGTCCGACTTCACATCAATATATTTTACAAATTCAAACATTTTTTAAAGAAAAATAACAATACAACAATGAAGATGTATTATGGTATATTGTATTTACTATATATCTAATACTAAATATATATTTTTTATATTATAGTTCTTGATGCATAATAATATACATTTAAGAATCTTAGGTCGCGTTTAATTACTGAAAAACAATTTCTATTTTTTGTTTTCAGATTCAGAGAAATGAAATATGTTTTCATTTTCAGTTTTCATTAGAAAATTTAGAAAATACATTTAGCTAAAACTTATTAATTTGTTCATTTTCTAGTTTAGAAAATAATAAAATGTGCTTAAATGTGTATTTTCTATCGTTTTTTTTTATTTTTAGTAAATGTAGTGGTGCGAGTGGGGTGGTGGTGGCGGGGTGGGGTATTGGTGAGGGGCGACGATATCGTTGGCAATGGTGGGGGTGGGGGTTTGGGTGGTGGTGGTGGCGGCGGCGGCGGCGGAGGCGGTGGTGGTGGCGATGGTGGTGGTGGTTGGGTGTGGTGGGTGGGGGTAGGGTAGGGTGTGGTTGTAACATCCCAAAAATACAGACCAAAATTTTCATTTTTTGATATAGAAATTCATAAAACAATTTATAGAAAACTTCATCAAGTTATTTCATTTCATAAAAAGCCATAGATCATAAGTCTCAAAATCATATCATAACATAGTAACAACGTCAGAGTACAAATCCCAATAATCTCATATGCGGAAATCGTGTGTGATGCGCTACTACCATGCCGGCTCCTTTCCCTTCGAGGAAGTAGTACCCGAAACCAAAACTGAAAACTGTAAGCACAAAGCTTAGTGAGTTCCCCCATCATACCACATACCATATAATCATATAATGCCTAGCATATCTTGGTGCTAGCCTCCCTTTCGGTCTCTTTCAACCGGTAACTGCCTAGCATATTTGGGTGTTGGCCTCCCATTCGGTCTCTTTCAACCGGTAGCTTCCTAGCATATCTGGGTGCTGGCTTCCCCTTCGGTAACTTTTAACTGGTAATCGGGGACTATTTCACCCATACTACTACCACATAATACCCTAACATAAACATATAAATCATATATAGCCTAAAATATATGGGTGTTGGCTTCCCCTTTCGGTTTCTTTCAACCGGTAACCGGAGACTATTTCATCCCTACCACTACCATACAATAACATAACATACTAGCACATAAAGCATAACAGATAGTAACATATCATACTAGCACATAAAACATAACACAAGTTTGTACCCTTCAAAGACAAAAAAAAATCATGTGGAACCATTTAAACAAAAATACGAAACATTGTTGGGCTAGAGTAACAATACCAATTTGGAATTAGAAAATTATGCAAAACAATAATTATCAATTTTTAAAATTTTCTAAATGCTTTGTAATTTTGGAATAAGAAAATTTTTATTTTCCGTGAAAAATTTAAAATAACTGTTGAACTAAATGCATTTTTCAAAATTCCCATTTTTCTTGTATTTTTTTTCTAAAAAAGAACACTTTTTCATTTATAATAAAAAGATTTATCTATTAAATGGATTACAATACCTACGACCATTTTCTTTTTTTCTTTAGTCCAATCTAAAGGTGCATATCAAGAACCGTTATTTTACAATCGGATTTTTGAAAACCGGTCAGATTAAAATTAAGCTGTCGGTTAAGAATATGTTTTTAGAAAAAAATGATACTATATATTTTTTTTCGATTTTTCTTAAAAGAACGAATTTGAACTGGTTTGAAAAACCAGTTTTCTAAGGGGGTGTTTGTTTTTTCTCTGCAGGTCTGCGTGACCTCTTCTGTCTGCGAGGCGCAGACCACGCGCAGACATAATGGTTTGCAGTCTGTTTGTTTTTCTGAAGTGCGCAGACTTAAAAACGTTTGCGCGAGGTCTTCACCACACAGATATGGGATAGCCTCTTCTAAAGTCTGCAAGCCTTTGACCTAAAAAAAACGCGTTTTTTTTTTTTTGTTTCCGCCTCCAGTCGTCGTCCAACCTCCCACCTTCCCAGAAAAAACCCTCGATCGATCGTACTCCATCTTGCAGCGACCAGCACCGTCGCAACCATCCTATCCGATCAAAACCATCGATCGCCGCCTTCCTCTCCGATCCGGCGTCCTACGATTTTGCGACCATCACGGTCGATTGCAGCAGCGAGCGAACAACAAGGTCACAACGACAACTTCAACTAGCGACCAATCTGGTTTGTCTTCACCTCTTTCTTTGATTGATTCACATTTTTGTTCAATTTCAATTTCAATTCATCTTGATTGATTCACATCTTGTTTGACCGATCATCTTGTTTGACCGATCAAAACCATCGCTGCCTTCCTCTCTCTCTCTCTCTCTCTCTCGATTTCAATTTCAATTCATCTTGTTTGAATCACATCTTTATTCAATTTCTTGTTTGATTCACATCATTGTTCAATTTCTTTTTTGATTCACATCCTTGTTTCACAGAAAATTGACAGCCAAATTCCCAACAAATAGAAAATCTTACCTGTAAACAAATTGGATTTGTAAACAAATTGGATTTATATTTTTCTTTGATTGGAAGCCAATATACATAACTGTGAATCAAAAGATTTCATTTTCTCTTGTTGATTGTGATTGTTTATGTGTATATGATTTTTGATTGTGTATATGTATATGATTGTTGATTGTGATTGTTTATGTGTATATGAGTTTTGGTTGTGTATATATATATATATATATATATATATATATATATATATATGTATATATATGATTATTGATTGTGTATATTTATATGATAGTGTATATGTATATGATTGTTGATTTTGTATGTATATGATAGAAAGCATAAAAAAGAGTCATAAGTTTTGTTTATTTGATAGAAGTAAAGTTTTTGTCGTTAAAGTGAAGTTTATTTGATTTATAAAGTTTTTTAGAAAACTTTGATTTTGTATGTATATGATAGAAAGCATCAAAAAGAGTCATAAGTTTTGTTTATTTGATAGAAGTAAAGTTTTTGTCGTTAAAGTGAAGTTTATTTGATTTATAAAGTTTTTTAGAAAACTTTGATTTTGTATGTATATGATAGAAAGCATCAAAAAGAGTCACAAGGACATCAAACATGTATCAGTTGAGGAAAAGATGGCTATGTTTTTGATGATGATCGGACATAATCAACGTTACGTGATTATCAAGCGGAGATTTCAACACTCGAAGCAAACAATTCATAAATTTTTTTTATGAAGTGTTGGAAAAAATGATGCGTTTCGCACAAGATGTTATAGTACCAACATCTTTTAATCCGAATCCAAACATTCCAGGACATAATAGGAGGCTACGAAGGGTTTTCAAAGGAGCAGTTGGTGCACTTGATGACACTTTGATACATGTTGTTGTCCCTACTAAGAAACAAGACTTATATAGAAGTAGGGGAAAAGGAGATTGCTACCAAAACGTATTGGCAATTTGTGACTTCAATATGATTTTTACATTTGTTGTGACCGGGTGGGAAGGGGTAGCGCATGACTCTAGAATATTATCAGAAGCAGTAGCCGATCCACAAGCATCATTCCCGTTTCCACCACCAGGTAAATTTTTGTTTTTTTTTTAAATATTTTTATTTTAATTTGAAAATTGATTAGTGTTTTGCATTTTTTTCAGACAAATATTATCTTTGTGATGCCGCGTATGCATACACTCGAGGATTTATGGCCCCTTATCGTAATGTGAGGTATTGGCTTGGAGATTTTCGTCAAAGACGTGCATTGACCAATAAAGAAAAATTTTACCATGGACATGCAAAACTTAGGAATGTCATTGAGCGTGCTTTTGGTGTTTTGAAAGCACGCTTCCTTATATTGAAGAGGATGACACCATTCCCGTTTGTGACACAAAGAAACATTGCCATGGCATGCTTCGCGCTTCATAATTATATAAGGAAAGAAGGATTGAGTGATGAGTATTTCGCACGATACGATGAACCCAATGTCCCATTTCGAAATAACAATGTGGCCATTGATGATGATGAAGACGGGATTCCAACACATGGTACTGCAGCAGACCGTGAATATATGACTCAGTTACGTGATGAAATTGCTGATCAGTTGATGCACAATATAGATTGAATTGTTTTAAATGAAATTGTTATTGTAAAACATTTTTTTTTATTGTATGACGAATTTAGTTGCATGAATTTTATTTTCAATGTTATAAGACTATTATTATTAAAATTTTGGTGTTGAAAAATCATTTTAAGTTTGTAAAATAATTTTATTTAAAATTCAGTTTATTTCAGCAGCCTGCAGACGTTAAAAAACAAACAGTCTTCTTATTGCAGACTGCTGACGTTTGGTCCACCTCTTCTGCTGCAGAGGCTTGCAGATGTGGTCCGCAAACTGCAGACATTTTGGCTTCAGAAAAACAAACAGCACCTAAATGAATTTCATTTCCAAGAAAACTAAAACGAGTATATAAAAACATTTTTTTAATAAACCGGTTTAAAACCAATATTTGTGCACCTCAAGTATGCTATAGACCATAGTTGTCAAAATCGCGATCCTGATCCTAGGATCGTACGATCCTACGATCTTAGATATGTAAAACGATCCGGATCGTATTTGGGGTAGGATCGCAGGTAGGATTGTAAGATCGTAGGATCGAGATCCGATCCGATCCTACCTTCCTTTGATTTTTTTTTTTGCAAATGGAATTTTTTTTACCACTTTATATATTTTACCCTTCACCATTCTACCATTTATCATTTTTATTGTGACTTATGACTAATATTTTGAAGTTTTTATAACTTTTGAACGAAAAATTTAAATTTTGAAATATTTTTCATGATTAAATACTATAAATTAAAATTATATTCTATTTTGTGGGATCTTAAGATTTCGATCCCGATCTTACTATCCCGATTTTGCAAACCCAAAAATGATCCTAGGTAATATCCCTATCTTGACAACCTTGCTATAGACTTAATTTTTTTATTTTATTTTTATTTTTAAATTTTATTATTTTAGTAGTTACGAGAGAAAAGCCCAATGCTCTTCTTACAGAATTTGGGCCGGTACCAAATTTAACAAAGGTCCATCCAATCAAGTTCCAAGAGATTGAATCCCAAATTAACAAAAAATATAAATTACAGCAAGTCTAGCCTTCTCTTCCCCATTTTGGATTAGGGTTTTGCAGCCGTCCTCAAAGCGTCAGTAAGCAGCGGCCAATTCTCCATCTCCGTCGCCATGGGTCGTATGCACAGTGGAGGGTACTTTCTTCCTCTATCCTCCTTCATCTGTCTGTAGTTGCATATGTGAAAGTTTTAGGATTTTTATAAAATTAGCCATGTTGGTATTTTAGTAATTTGGAATCCGAGTTTGAAATGATCTAGCACTATTGACAAAAATGTTTCCAGTTTGGGTTTTTGCTTTTTAGTAATTTGGTACCATGATTTCAATGGTTGAATATTCATTTTTTTTTACAGGAATACGATTTTATTGATATGGATACTCAATGATCCATTAAGATTAAAATCTCGAGAGGTGAAATACCAATAAAAAAATTAATTAAATTGGTTGGGAACTTTAAACAAGTTCATTATGGGATGATGGTTAATGAAATATCAAACTGTACTTAAATTGCATATATATTTTCCAAAATCTATAATTTCGATCATGTATATTCTTTCTCTAGATGTACGAAATTAGATTTGGGAGGCAAAATCAGAATTACATGCACAGAAATGAGAGAATACAAGTTGCTGTTTTTCTATAATCAGATCAACATAGGATTAATTATACGAAGATTATGGATTTCTAAAATCTATTAATTTTTTAAACCAAACACTAGATTTTATAGGATTTGAAATTCAAATCCATGGAAATCCTTTTAAATACTTTAAAACAAACGCCCCCTTATCATATTCTGGTAAATAAAATTTTAAAATATGATATCTTGATAGAAATCTTCTCCACATATATATACAACCTCAATTTAATTATAAATTTCGATATAATTATATTATTCGATAATATTTTGATAGTTTTAGAACGATGGATTATCCTATGAAACTTTTTGTTTCCTTGGCTTAATTTGTTTTTAAGTTATAACTGTTAATGCGTAACATGTTGGCAACCTGTTAGGAATGGAATCCTGCCGTTTTTCTTCTTCAATTCCTTACATTTCCTATTCTCCTATCAAAAATATCATCAACTTTCATGCCCTGACATTGACAACCTACGATTCCATCAACATTCATACAACCCGTGAACCCGATCTTTCTCTACCTCTGCTCCTTCTTTTACAAGGTATGTCTCTCACAGCATGTCTGGTGCACACTACCCTGACCATTTGTGGTCGGACGTGTAATCAGGGGCGTAGTATTATTGGGGTCAGAAGGGGCCATTGACCCCTGAATTTTGGGCTAGAAGTAGGAATTGTAGTTCAAAAAAAATTAGTTATAGGCCTGTTATCTTCAAACTTGGGCTTTGGCCCCTCCCGATTCCTAATCAGCTTAGTCCAATAGTCCAAATTCTCCAAGGGGTATCAAGAAATCAAAATTGGTTCATCCCCATTTGCCCAATTCGCTGCCTATCTCATTCTCGCCTGCTGTTCGCTGTGTTGCTGTCTCGCTAGTCGCTTGTTTCTTGTGTCGCTGTCTCGCCAAGTCGCCTGGTCTCACTCTCGACAATCGCCATCGCCAAGTGCCCAAATCGCCGCCATTCACAGAAATCAGGTATGTAATCCCGAAACCCGGATCCTGTTCAGCTGTTCTTTTCTGATTGTAAGATTGTTGATTGTTGCCTTGTTGGTGTTGGCGTGTTGCACTGCTGCTGCTCTTTTCTGTCAGTCTGTTGCCTATTTATGCGTTACTGAGGTTTTTTTTTTTTTTTTTTTTTTTTTTTTTTTAACTTGGCATTTGCGATTTGCCAATCGATGTATAAGTTATGAACTTATAGATTTGGTTATTGTTGGCGTTGGCGTTGGCGTGTTGCACTGCTGCTGCTGTTTTCAGTTTGATTTTTTATTTTTAGGTTTGGTTATGATTAACAGCTTGTCAGCTTCAAACAAAACTGAAACGTGAAAACAAATAGACAACTTTTACACTATCAATTTGATGTTGTTGAAATTACACAAAATATTGTTCCCAACATCTTCATTTCTTATATCAATTTAGGACAAAGAAACAGAAGGTTTTCATGTACTTACAACTGAAACCTCACTACAAATCCTAATCTACTCTCATTCAACTACACTCAACCCTAATCTAAAACAGATTATACGAAGAGAAACATCTGATCATTAATCTATCAACAAAACAACCAAAAAAACTTTAACAACTTGTTAACAACACAAGATCAGAGAGAAGTAGAAAAACACGAACAACGAAAGAAGAGAAAACCCTAGATCTATCTTGTAAGCTGAAGACTCTCTCATCTGCCAAAATTTCTTCTCTCTCTTCTTTTATATCTCAGTATTAAGTATATGGATCAACCCGACCATATCAAAAGATCCGCGTGTGTATCCGTCCCTGCATTTACACTCTAAACCCACTACAAATACTTTTAACATAATAACTCCTTTAAGAAAACAAATAAATATAAGATTGAAATATTCCACTATTTTCAACATTCCCCCTCAATCAAAATATTTATTTGTTTTCCTTAAAAATATCAACGAGACCCATTTTTTTAGATAAAAAATCATGTTGTTTGATATTCAAAGATTTTGTAAGTATATCTGCATTCTGTTCAGAAGAAATAATTTTAACAAGTTTTATAACTCCATTTGAAATTTTTTCTCTTACAAAATGCAGGTCAATCTCAAAATGTTTAGTTCTTTCATGAAACACTGGATTAAGAGCTAACTTAATCGTTGAATCATTATCACAAAATACAGAAACTGGAATAAAATTCTTAAATCCTAATTCAAAAAAGATTTTCAAAACCCAAATTATTTCACATGTAATAGACCCAAGAGCTCTATATTCAGCTTCAGTGGAAGATCTAGAAACAGTAGACTGTTTCTTACTTTTCCATGAAATCAAACAATTATTAAAATATACTAAGTACCCTGTTACAGATTTCCTTGTAGTTAGACATTTTGCCCAATCTGCATCAACAAATCCACTTAACATAAAATTATCAGATTTAGTTATTGCAATTCCTTTTCCAGGACATCCTTTTAAGTATCTTAACAACCTTAAAGCAATTTTTAAATGAGATTTCCTAGGTTTGTGCATAAATTGACTTAGCACTTGAACTCCATAAGCAATATCTGGCCTAGTAATAGTAAGATATATAAGTTTTCCAATCAGCTTTTGAAATTCAGTTTTATTATCTAATAACCCATTGTCTTTATCATCATTTCCTGTATTTATCATAAAGTTTGTCTCTAATGGAGTGCTAACAGGTTTACAACCAAGCAATCCATACTCATGCAAAAGCTCTAAACAATATTTTCTTTGATTTAAACATAAACCATTATCAATATTTATTAATTCAATACCTAGAAAATACTTAAGAACTCCAAGATCTTTAATCAAAAATTGAGTTTTCATAAATTCTTTAACCTTTTTTAACTCAGTTTCGCAATTACCAGTTAATATAATATCATCAACATATACAAGTAATACAGTTATAGAACTTTCAAATCTTCTAATAAACAGTGAATAATCACTTATGCTTTGTTGAAAACCAAACATAAACAAAGAAGCACACAATTTTTCATTCCATTTTCTAGGAGCTTGCTTTAAACCATATAATGATTTTGTAAGCTTGCAAACCCTAGAATCATTTTCAGAATAATATCCAGGGGGAAGAGACATATACACATCCTCAGATAGATCACCATAAAGGAAAGCATTATTTATAGCTAACTGATATAAAGGCCAAGAATTATGCACAGATAAGGAAATAACAATCCGAATAGTCACAATTTTTGCAACAGGAGAAAAGGTTTCTTCAAAATCAATCCCTTCTCTTTGATTATACCCCTTAGCAACTAACCGGGCTTTATATCTTTCAACTTCACCATTTGACTTATATTTAATTTTAAAAACCCACTTGCAACCAATTGGTTTTCTGTTTTTAGGTAAATTTGTTATTTCCCAAGTGTGATTACGATGAAGAGCTTCCATTTCTTCATTCATGGCATTTACCCAATTAGGATCAGATAGAGCCTCATAGTAATTTTTAGGCTCTACAGTCTTATTCAGATTGGAAACAAAACATTTAGCATCAGTATTAAGCAAAGAATAGTTAACAGATCTTTCTATGCCATATTTATATTTTCCTTCTATAACATAATCAGCAAATTTAATTGGCATATGTGATTCACGTCTAGACCTAGATGCACCTATAGATAGTTCTACTGAAGGGGTTGAAGACAGATGACTATTTTCCTCAGACATATCAGAAGATAAAGGAATAGAACCAACAGAATGAGGCATATTTACCTCGCCACTACGGTTGACTGACTCAATTAAGTCACTGTCATCCAAGTCAGTAGCTGCATTAATACCATCCTCCTGTGACTCCACTCTCAGTTCATCTAAATTTATAGAATCATTTAAATATTCATTTTTATCAAAGTCATCATAGGAAAAGGGATCAACAGGACCAAAAGTATTAAAAGTTTTATCACCAACAGTTGACCTCAATTTATAAGGAAACACTGACTCATAAAACTTCACATCCCTGGATACAAAAGAACAATTAGTATCCAAACTAAGAAGTTTATAGGCTTTCTTATCAGAGGAATATCCTAACAAAACACATTTTTCTGCACGCACAGAAAATTTATCAGATACATTTTGTCTAGCAGCAAAACAAAGACACCCAAAAACTCTTAAATGATCAAAGTTAGGAGTTTTTTTTAAAAACAAGTTCATAAGGAGATAACCCATTCAAAACAGAAGTAGGCATTCTATTTATCAGAAAAACAGAAGTTAAAACAGCATCTCCCCAATACTTAATAGGAAACCCTGACTGAAACATAAGAGAACGTGCCACATTAAGAATATGTCTATGCTTTCTTTCCACAACTCCATTCTGTTGTGGAGTGTAAGCACAAGAGGTCTGATGAATGACTCCATGTTCTATACAATAAAACTTCATTTGATTATTTACAAACTCTGTTCCATTATCAGACCTTATAGTCTTAATGTTAACACCAAACTGATTTAATAGAATATTTACAAAAACCTTAAAACAATCAAAAACTTCACTTTTAGATTTTAAAAGAAAAGCCCAAGTTGCCCTAGAAAAATCATCCACGATAGTCAAAAAATACTTATAACCCTCAACAGTAGCCAATCTATAGGGACCCCAAACATCTAGATGAATCAATTCACCTAATTGAGATGAATGATGCTGACTATGAGAAAAGGATTCTCTAGTCTGTTTTGCTTTATGACAAGTATCACAAGGAGGTAAGGATTCACTTCCAAAATTCAGTTTATCTTTTAGAGCACTTAAAGCCTGGTCAGCAGGATGACCAAGTCTACTGTGCCAGGTAAATTTTGAAACAAAACACTTAGGAATAGTTAAACTAGCAGAATTACCTAAGGGAACATGATCAAGGTAATAAAGACCCCCTGATTCCCTACCATTCTCCACCATCTCCTTTGACAGTGAATCCTGAATTTTACAATTATGTTCAGAAAATACAACTTCACAACCACTATCCTTACAAAGCTTGTGTACAGACAAAAGATTAACATTAAAGTCTGGAACAGCAAACACATCAAATAAAGTAAGGTGAGAAGATAATTGAATGTTCCCTATTTTGTTAATAGGAGCAGAAGACCCATTAGGATGTTTAACAAGAAGATTAAGCTTAGACACATCGACTGTGTCTCGAAGTTGTGACTCAGAGGCTATCATATGTTGATTTGCCCCTGAGTCAACAATCCAACTCTGAGAATTATTTTCACTGACAACAGAATTACAACAAGTAAACGAACATGTACCTGCCATATTAGCAGCAGCAGATACATCCTCATTGATAGAACTGTCACTAATAAGACGAAGAAATTTGGAGTATTGTTCACTTGTAAGATAGTGAGCATCACTCTTGTTAACAGTCTCAGAAGAACCTACAATATTGTTATTTGAACTGATAGAAGATGAATTTACAGAAAAGGATTTACTTTGGTTATTACTTTCATTTTTCTGTTTAAAATCCTTTGGAAAACCAATCAGTTTATAACATCTATCTATTGTATGGCCTTTAAGATTACAATGTTTACATTGCAATCCTTGATTTCTGATCCTGTTTAGACCTTGTCCCTTCTTAAAATCATTAACTTTACTGTTAAACACAGACACTTGAGACTTCGAAGGAACAATAGAATTTAAAGACCCATTCCTTTGAAGAGATTCTTCTCTAGAAAGAATGGAAAAAGCAGATTTAACATTTGGTAAAGGATCCATCAAAAGAATATGACTTTTTACTTGATTATATGACTCATCAAGACCACTCAGAAACTGCATTAGTTTCATCAGTTTAGAATGATCATTAAGTTTAGTAGCAGCCTCACATACACATTCAGTTAAACTAGTCAAACCATCAAATTCCTTCCATAAAGAATCAAGTTTATTGTAATAATCGGAAAGAGACGAACCATTCTGTTTTAAAGTATTAATTTGTTGATGGATATTGAAAACTACAGATCCATCAGCCTTATTATAAGTTTCAAATAATTCATCCCAAATATCCTTAGCTTTATCAGAGTAAACATGACTAGCATAAATGGATTCAGAAATAGACCCTAAAATCCAATTGCATACAACAGCATTAACTCGTTCCCATTTAGAGGTTTTAGAGACATCAGTTTTTTCAAGAGTTAAAGTTCCATCCACAAAACCCAACTTATTCCTAGCCTTCAGACCTCTAGACATGGCACTACGCCATAACCGATAATTTTCATTTCCAGTCAGTTTAATGGTTATGATTGAGGCTACAGCATAATCAGAAGGATGAACATATAAAGGATCATCAAAATCGGCAGTAGTACCATCTTTAGGAGTACCACTGCCTTCAGGAGTATCTCTTGCCATTCTAAATCACAAGGAACACACAGAAAAGATAGGAAATACACAACACACAGAACAAGTAACCGACCCTGTGTTGACTTAAGTCCAGATGGTCACCACAGTATGTCGGGGCCCAAGACAGTCAACCACAGAGTCAAAGACACAACCAAGAAACAAACACAGTATACGCGAAAACAAAGAAGAAAATAGAAGAACAAGAACACCCTTACAGTGCTATAGAAGGCGATGTTGTTTTTTTTTGTTTTTCTTCAAATCGACTCCCTAAATCCGTTCCCTACAAGGGTTTATCGGTGATGAAATCCGACCACAAGAGGATTATTTCAGATAAGGGATTAATCGATAGCTTCCAGAGCGTATTTCCTTTTGTTCAAACTTGTAGTCACAACGACAAGAAGATGAGAAGAAGCGCCAATCTGCAAGACCAATCAAAAATCTCGCAGTACCAGGATCCAAAGAGCAAACTAGGGTAAATAGAAAACGAACCCTAGATCTAACATATTTAACAGAAAACAAAAAACAAAAATAAAGGAATCGATGTACCTTTTTTTAAATCGTTGAGAGCGAAGATCACCAAACGACGATCAGCCAACCAAGCCGTCGGGATCAACGAACATGAGCCTTAGAGCTCTGATACCATGTTGAAATTACACAAAATATTGTTCCCAACATCTTCATTTCTTATATCAATTTAGGACAAAGAAACAGAAGGTTTTCATGTACTTACAACTGAAACCTCACTACAAATCCTAATCTACTCTCATTCAACTACACTCAACCCTAATCTAAAACAGATTATACGAAGAGAAACATCTGATCATTAATCTATCAACAAAACAACCAAAAAAACTTTAACAACTTGTTAACAACACAAGATCAGAGAGAAGTAGAAAAACACGAACAACGAAAGAAGAGAAAACCCTAGATCTATCTTGTAAGCTGAAGACTCTCTCATCTGCCAAAATTTCTTCTCTCTCTTCTTTTATATCTCAGTATTAAGTATATGGATCAACCCGACCATATCAAAAGATCCGCGTGTGTATCCGTCCCTGCATTTACACTCTAAACCCACTACAAATACTTTTAACATAATAACTCCTTTAAGAAAACAAATAAATATAAGATTGAAATATTCCACTATTTTCAACAGATGTTAGTAAAATCTGTAGCCAAGGTTATCCAGACGACGAACGCCAACGGGGTCGTCTCTCTCTCTCTCTCTCTCTCTCTCTCTCTCTCTCTTCTTCACCGTGGAGAGTACTCCATGGAAAGAGTAGTGGCCGGTCTGAAAGCTCTTCACAATCGTTGTGGTGGAGAGTATTGCATATGGTCTAATCAAAGAGCATGCTAAGACCTATTTCAACAAAAAAATCGTACCACTAATGCATGTCATAATCATGTAAGTGAACCGCACACAAGCAAAACCTTCAAATGAATGGCATAATCATAAAAACTCATCCCTAATACCATTTCTTTTATTTTGGACAAACACAAGCAAAGCAACTTTGTAAATAAGAAAAATTAGTAAAATCATGTCAATTTCAAATATAATTTTGTAAAAAAAAAACATCGTAATTTGTATTTTTTAAACTTTTAACAGATTTACAAAATCAAATAAATTTTAACAAAAGAATTAAATCCATTCCGTTTTTACAGCCAAACTTTTTAACATATTTAAATTCATTCATTCATATTTCAATGAGTTTCAACTTTCATGATTCCGATTCCTTCCAAAAATCAGAACAATCTATATCCTCAAGGAACGCAGCTTAATCGAAATATCATTAAACACCACCTTTCATCTCTTCAATTCAATTCCAAGGTTCAATTTGATGTTTTAATTAACCAAAGCAATTCGAAAAATACCCAACTTTTTACCTAAAATCTAGAGAACTATCATTGTCTTCAACTAAGATATTAGCTGTAGATATGCTTGACGTGTTTCCTTCTCTTTAAGGTAAATTTCGTAAACCCCATTTATAGTTTCGAGTTTAAAGTTTTCCTAAAAGGAGGGTTTTTGGCAAGCTTAAAAAATAAATGTTTGACTTATTATTGGTTTCATACTGTCAAAAAAAATAAAAAAAAGAAAAAAAAAAAGAAAGGATAAGGTTTTTTTTAAAAACAGATTATAGCTATTGAGAATCTCTAAGTTCATTTTTCATATTTCATTTATCTTTTACTTATCAAAAACTCTTTATTCCACCCTTTTTAAAGAAAAAGAAAGGATAAGGGGGGGCCGGAAATATAATATGTATAAAAATTGGTAAGCAGGGGGGCCACAGCCAAAATTTTATAGTTTTGGGCCTAAAATGAATAAAATGAAACTAAAAAGACTATTTATAACCAAAAATTCAGGGGGGGCCACAGCCCCCCCTAGTCCTAATAAAGCTCCGCCTATGGTTGTAACCCTATATCCTTTAAATAATTCCTCATATGTATCATTCGAGGTTCATAAAAAATGTATTAGACTCCACAACTCAATATGTTTTTTTTTCCCAAAACCTCAATGTAACTCGAACCTTGATGAGAAATCAAAAACGATGTTCCTATATATAAATGTCATTATGTCAATATGATTGTAAATCTCATCATGAAATTAATCAAATTCTCCTTACTTGGGATATGTATGAGTCGCATAACTACAATATTTCTCTTTTCCTAGCGTGTTATTTTTCTTATATTGCCTGAGTAAGTCGAAAACCTAACAAATCTTCGATTACCAATCTAACCTAATAAATGAAAATCAATTTTGCCAAATGTCATGTTCTTATTGATTTTGGCACATGTCATTTTCTAAAAGTTTTTAAATTATGTTTTTTCCACTTGTCATTTTCTTGTATTTTTCATTTTTTTTTTTAAATTTAAAATCCATATTTTAGTGAGATTTATATATGTAAAGTAGATCATTCTATTAAATTTGATAATAAATGTTCTACAATCTTTCAAATATCTTATATTATATGATTGTAAATCTCATCATGAAATTAATCAAATTCTCTTTACTTGGGATATGTATGAGTCACATAACTACAATGTTTCTCTTTCCCTAACAAATCTTCGATTACCAATTCAATAATACACAGAGTATAGAGTTCCTTGCTTTTTCTTCCACTGTTTGCTCTCCTTCCAGCATAGATAACACCCCTAGTTTCTTTCTACATAACATCCACCAATGGAACAAGTTCAAAAAACTAACAAAAAAAAAATAGAGATTTTCTTAGTAACAGAGACCAAATACAATACCTTTATTTTCGACCACTATTGCCACAACACACAAACTCAAATCATACGACGTATTCAATGAAGTATAACAACATTTACCAAAAAATACATGTATAACTATAACCCATATTGGCCAAACTATAATGAGTTCAACTCAATCTATGTTGATTCTAACAACCTTTTTAGGTTGGCTTCTAGAAGAACTTGTCTGCTCTTGATTTTCACTCCTCAACCTCCCACTTCTCTGGGAGCCACCCGCTGCCTCAAGCGCCAACCCAAATGGTCCCATGCTACCAAACCCTATAAAACCATCATTAAACAAAAAAGATGTTTACTGTTAACTGTTTACTATTTACTGTTTAATAATTACTTATTACTGATGCTTACTTGGCTTCCCAAAAGAGTTGAATTCTTCGTTCCAATCAGGGATGTGCATGTCAGCATTACCTTCCCATTCTTCTTCACAACTAGCCAACTCATCTAAGCAATAAGTAAACCAATTGCCTTTGTTAACAAGAGCAAATGTTCCTGTATATTACCCATAGTTTACAAACTAACTCTAACCTTGGTTAAGGTTATGTAAGGTCTGCACTTCCCCATCTGTACCAAGTTTCCTAGTGACAGAGTGACCCTAGTGAGAAACCACGTAACCAACTTTAGTTTCCACATACTCAAATAACAAATCAAAAGAAGACTTTCAGGGGCTCATTTGCAAAACCCGAGAAATACACGGGGTTGTATTTAAATTTTTTGATTACCTTGTCATGTATTCCTTTAGAAATTCTATGTGTTGCTTGACCTGTTGTTTTATCAGCTTCTTTGGTGTCTTCAAGTACCACCTGATTGCCAAATATAATAATATATTGATTAATATAAAAAAATCAGGAAATCAGATTCGAAACAGTGTGGGATATTACTTACTCCATCATTGTTTGATTTTCTGGTTGTTGTTGCAGTGTAGTATGCTCCATTTATACCACCATATGTAACTTTTTTAAACTAATGCTTTGGGTCTTGGTCCTGTTGTGATTCTTGTTGATGCGCGTCTCCTTCTTCACTTTTTCTGTCATAATGTAATTGGTTGGATGGAATGGAATAGAATGAACATGGTAATGGAATGAGTCGTTGCTTAAAAATTAGAATGAAAGTTTGAGTGATAATACATTGATACCTTCATCATCAGGATGTTCTATAAGGGGATCTTTGCTAGATGTGGCAACTCTGTGGGGTTTGTCATCCGTAACAACCCCAGAATTACCGTTTTGCCCTTCTTCTCCTTCTCCTTCATCATCAGAATCTATCTCTTCAATAACTAGCCCCTTGGAACTGTTTGCATTTGAATGTAGCAAATCCTCAGATGAACCATGTGTATCAAAGATGTTATTGTGTATCCACCTAAATAATACAACAATTTAACAGAAATTCATCAATTATTCTATTTTTCTGATAAAACAATCTCATAAAACAGCAATTAAACGAACAGAAAACACTTCCAAAAAAAATTCGTACCTGATTTCAGTTCAAGATAGATCTGAAACAATTGAAAATGTGATGATTGGAGAATCGATGTATGAAACGAACTAACGAAGGGTTTAAATGTAATTCAGTAGTTTGAATTCCTCTTGTCGCCAGCTTCGGGTCTAGACTGTTCTCAACTTCTCATGAGAAACACAAAAATCAACTTTATATTTTCACTTACCACCCTCGAATTCCTAAAAAGTAGTACCAATCACCCAAACTTTGTAAAATTCGCAAACGAGGGAGGTTTATAAGAAAGGATTTATATAGTTGTTTGGGGCTTGGGGCAGGAGAGGGCCTGTGGGCCACGTAACTTGGGACATAACCTGCATTCTGTGTGGGCCATATTGTGTCGAAGGGATGACGAGTCCAGGCGAGGTTGCAGTTGCACGTGACCTATATTTCGGTTGGAAGAAAATCAATGCACGTGACCTTCAGGGGCGTGTTTTGGAGAGTTTTTGGGCGACGAAGGAGAGGGGTGTGAAGTTCAGTGAAGAGAAGATCCAGTGATTAATCGAATAGACGAATACATCGTGAAAAAAAGTCTGATCTCATAAGTGTGTTTCCTTGTTTAAATATAGGGTTCATGTTGGAATATCTTGTTACTGTTGGAATCGGAATCTTGCTCGGGCTTACATAAATATTCTTTTAAATTGCAAATGCTAAAGCTTTTTTCACGGTGGCGCCACGACTTCCATAGCCACAACCGACCACAAATCCTCCGTCACCTAACACAATCTCATTTTGAAGACGACCCACCTTTTTGCCCAATCCTAAAACCCCAAAATCAGAAGAACAAGAAACTCAAAGAAGACGCATCAAATAAGAAACCCCAAAACAAATTCCCTATAAAATCAAATCTACCCTTTGATTTCAGGTACTCGTACTCTGAGACCAACCCTAGCCTCGAACCCATTGGGTATCGAGAAACCCCCAAATTCTCTCCTTTTGGGCCGGGTCGACTTGACCGGAAATGGACTGGAACAGTGGCTCCATTGCAGCAGGCACCCGACATGGCCAAGGTTGAAGAAGAGAGAAATGCGATTCTTGGGAATCCGTTATCAGAGGAAGAAGTATCTGAACTCGTTGAAAGATATCGACACAATGATTGCTCTCGCCAAATCAATTTGGGTAAACATTGAATCTTTGCAAAATTGTTTCCATAATAGAATCAGACAAATCTTATTAAAATTGTTGTGGTAGGAAAGGGTGGGGTTACACACAACATGATTGATGACATCCAAAACCATTGGAAGAAAGCCGAAGCTGTGAGGATCAAATGCTTAGGAGTCCCGACTCTTGATATGGACAATGTCTGCTTCCACCTCGAGGTTTGAAGTTTGAAATCACACTTGTTTTGCTAATTTGGATCCTCTAACAAAGCTATTAGCTTACATACAATAATTGCAGGAAAAATCGGGTGGGAAGATCATATACAGACAGATTAACATCTTGCTGCTGTATCGTGGACGAAATTATGATCCCAAAAATAGACCTGTTGTTCCTTTAATGCTATGGAAGCCATATCCACCGATTTATCCAAAGCTCATAAAGAATGTTGCTGATGGCTTGACATTTGAAGAAACAAAAGAATTGAGAAACCGAGGACTTAACTCTCCTCCACTAATGAAACTAAGTACATGACCATTACTCATTAGCCAAATGTCTTATATACCCTTCAAAAATGACAAAATTAGGGAAGTTTTCAACTAATAGGGGTTTGAAATTCGTGCAGCAAGAAATGGTGTGTATGCTAATGTGGTTGAAAAAGTGAGAGAGGCTTTTGAAGTTGAACAAGTAGTGAAGCTCTGTTGTGCACATGTGGGTATGAGTGACTCCAAAAGGATCGCTGTGAAGCTAAGGGTATGTATTTTGTGTTTTCTTATTTGTGATAGAAAGTTTCCATCTTTATTATGTCTTTTTTTTTTAATGAAATTCTCTTAACACAGGATATGGTCCCTTGTGTGCCTATATTGTATAAAGATGAACAGATCATTCTCTGGAGTGGGAAGAAAGCCACGGAAAATACTTTGAATGATTTATAAGTGGTAGTGATTTCACCCTGGTTGACATCATGATAAACCATTATATCAATTTAAAAAAGAAAGATTATATACATTCTATGAAGGGCAAATAGGTAAAATAGTAGTGTCGTAATACATTGAGCCATGTTTTTTTGGCTTAATCCATTAAGTCATTTTGTTAAGACTAAGTTTTTAACCCATTAATTTCATCAAGTCGAAGAAACAACCTCCTTAGACCTAAACCTAAGATCTTAATTATGGATTTTGACTTCCTTATTTGACAAATAGCTAAACTTTTTTGATAGAATTTGCCCGATTTGACTAAGTATATTGTTTAGGGTTAAGTGCAAGAAGGAATGAGACAATTTCATTGACTTGTTTATAATAGCATCCTATTTCATTTTATTCGACTCACAAAATTGTATTTTGAAAATTCTACACAATTATAACAAATAGCAATGGCATGCAAACACAAAGTGATTTTCACTACTATAATGGGATAGACTTTTTAGAAATATAAGGTCTTAATAAAAAAAATTGAAAGAATAATGTTATAATTGGGTACATTCTCAATGTACAACGCCTTAATAAGAAAAAGATTGAAAGTACAATTTTAATAGAGTATCTTAACATGTAGCATGAGGGTACCAAATGTATTTAATTTGTTAATATCTTTTACGTATTTCGTTAATGTGAGATAAGTGCAAAGAAAAAATGACTTTAGTTAAAATTGAGTCTTCCTAACTCTATATCATATAAATGAAGAAGCGGTTGAAGCCAATTTGGGAATGAGAGCTTTCATTTTGAGTCGAAAGTTTCTTCTAGCCAATTTGGGAATGAGAGCTTTCATTTTGAGTCGAAAGTTTCCATAGAAGAACGCAAAATCGTTTTCATAACATTAACATTACTATCTTCCTAATTATTCCGCTTATGTTTTATATTTTTTTAAGACAAAACTGCACAAATGATCCTTGTGGTTTGTTCAAAATTGTCACTTTGGTCCAAAAAAGTTTGGACTAGCACCACAGGTCCAAAGTTTTCATTTTGTTGCGAGTTTTGTCCGATTTGTTTTGATTTTTTTTTAAATGACGAGTTTGCCCTTCATTTTTTTTTTCATTTTCTATTTTTCTTTATTTTAATAACTAAAAAGAAAAAGAAAAATGAAAAATTGTGTCTCTACATTAACCACACTTAAATACTCAAATTAAAAACACTACCACCGCCTGAAAAATATAACGACCACCACCGTCGGAAAATATAAACAACATCACCGCCGGAAACTATAAACACCACCACCACCACAGGTCAACACCACCTCCTGGAATACCTCTTATTTGAAAACCCTCGTTTTCCAGTGCCAACTTCTCAAATCTGTTGAGCTATGAATGGCACCACATGACAAAACCACCACCACCACAGTTCAACACCACCGACACCATAGATTTTTCGTCTTCAACCCCCATCATCTTCGATTAGGAAATGCTTATAGAAACACCCTTGGATTCCCTAATCGGTTTCCACTATCGGAGAAGTTAAATTAAAATCTGAAGAGCTAGGGGTTTGTTTTCATCGTAAAACTTTTCAGATCCTAGATTTCCTAGGTCTATTTTCAAATCCGATGTTTTCGCCAGAAAAACAATGGGTTACAAGATCGACGATGCTAGTTTTGGGTTTCCATACGGTGGTGGTGGCTTTAAACCCTGGGATACATGACCGACGGCACTAGGATCGTTGGGGAATGAGAGGCGGTGACATAGACTACACACCGTCTTCGTCAACAAGTCGACAGTCAAGGATTTGTCGACCCTAACACTGAGATGGTCACGGTGGCGCCAGAAATCCAAACGACATAGAGACAGATCTGGATGCCAGCGACGTTGCAGATCCGGCGTTGGATGTTCCGATCTTCATCTTCATCGTCAGTGGTGGTTTGGATGTTCCGGTGAAAAGGTGGAGGAACCCTAGCAGTGGGTGGCGGTTTCCGGGGATGGCAGTTTCCGTCAGGGAACTGGATTCCGACAATAGATGAGAGAGAGAGAGAGAGAGAGAGAGAGAGAGAGAGAGTTAGTGGGGTGGGGATTGGGTGGGTTATTAGGTAGTAAGTTTATATTTTATATTTCGTTTTTTCTTTTATTGTAATTAACTAATAGTAAAGAAAAGGAAAAAAGAAAGAAATAGGGGTAAATCCGTCATTTGCTGACTTTTTAAAATGATTTGGACTAAAACAGCAACAAAATGAAATTTTTGGACTTGTGGTGTTAGTCCAAACTTTTTTGTACCAAAATGACAGTTTTGAACAAACCACAGGGACCATTTGTGCAATTTAGTCTTTTTTTAGTCATTCTCTTTTAAATTTTGTATTATACTTGATAGACAAAATTGCAAAAATGGTCCTTGTGGTATGCATTTTTTTGGGGTTTTAGTCCAAACCATGACTTTTTTGGATTGGTGGTCCTTTTAAGGTAGTTTGCTTGTGATTTTGGTCCTTCGGTAAACTGAAAAGACTAAAATACCCTTCTGATAAATTTTTATGTTTTTTTTGAATTTAAGATAAAGTTCGACAAAATTGCAAAAATGGTCCCTGTGGTATGCATTTTTTTGGGGTTTTAGTCCAAACCATGACTTTTTTGGATTGGTGGTCCTTTTAAGGTAGTTTGCTTGTGATTTTGGTCCTTCGGTAAACTGAAAAGACTAAAATACCCTTCTGATAAATTTTTATGTTTTTTTTTTTAAATTTAAATTAAAGTTTTATTAATAAAAATATATGGGACCCACCTCTTTCTCTCTCTCTCTCTCTCTCGCTCTCTCTCTCTCTCTCTCTCTCTCTCTCTCTCCAAAAAAACCCAGTTGCTCCTTCATCTTCTTCCCACAGGTCCGTCATCTTTTCACCATCAACACACCACCTACAAACTCATATTTGTTACAGTTCATCGAAAACCAATACCCTATTCACATCATCATTCCCATCGTCTACCACCACAATATTAAACTAGACCTGCAAATCAGAGATAAAACACACACAAGTTCATATTTCTTCAACTGGGTTTACAACATTTTTGTCTCCTTCAAGTGTGAGTTTTTTCAGTTTCGTGTGTGTATTGAACTTAGATCTCAAAACATCGATTGTGTATGGAGATCTGCTTCGATTTATGTTGTTCTTCTCCCCTTTCTTCTTGAGTGAAGATGGAGCCCTAATTGTGTGTATTACCGATGATGAACAACATTGACAGAAGCCCTTACACAGGTCTGGATTTGCAACTGGAGAATAGGAACAGAGGTGAGTTTGGGTTTGAAATTGGTTGAAATGTGTTTGATTTTTGTGGATTCTGATATGGTATTCTCCCTTCACCAGGGAAGAAGAAGCGATGGCCCAGCCCTCCATCATCGATGAGCACACAAAAAATCAAGAATCTGCAACATGCTTTGATTAATTCTTCTTCCTAGTGCCATTAACAGATTAATTATCGATGGAATCGCATCTCACTGATGGAGAATTGATTTGTTCCACATGGCTACATCTCCGACTCTATGCACCATCATACCCACCACTGATGGAGGCTCCATTAAAGGTGGATGCTTGGTCTCGATGGAGATAGTGATTCCGATCTGGTAGGGGGATGAACTTGGATTTGTACCCTTCAAAATCAAGCCTCTAAATCATCATCAAATCTATCAGAAAGAATGAGGCTTCTAGTCTATAGTGTGTGTATGTTTGTTAGATTAGGATAAAGAACGAGAGATGGTTCCAGTTGATGGTGGTCGTTCCAAATGAGAGACAAACTAGAACACTAGTCGAGAGAGAGAGAGAGAGAGAGAGAGAGAGAGAGAGAGTTATTTTTTGTATTTATTTACTAATTATAAATAGATAAAAAAAAAAGAAAGAAAAATGAAAAATAAATTATTTAAGGGTATTTTAGTCTTTTCAATTTGGGGAGGGACCTTTTCCACATACAAACTACCTCAAAAGGACCACCAATCCAAAAAAGTCATGGTTTAGATTAAAACCCCAAAAAAATGCATACCACAGGGACCATTTTTGCAGTTTTGTCTTAAAAAAAATCCAAACATTGAAAAAAAATAATCCCTATTCTTATATCTTGGATCTTCACCGCAAGAAATATCTCTAAATCTTCGTTTGCATAATCGTCAGATTTCATTTTCAAAACCTCCAAATCGGCATTCCGTTGTAATAACGTTTGCGTGTCTACAATTTTTTGTTACACGATCCATCACACAACCACGGTTTCTTGTAGTTGGACATATATATGAATTTTTCTCCAACGCTAGAACCCGGATTTTTTGAACTCGGACTGGAAGCCGCTTTCTTTACTTTATTTCTTCATATCGTAGACGTAGAGTTTGTTCATCTTCAACATCCATCGCCTCATCATTAATGTCGATGTGTGTCCGACCGTCTGATTGTTGTGAACGTGTACTTTCACCGACAATTCTCAAACACTTCGAGCCAGAAGAAGCCACTTCTTGCATACGTTTCCATTTTGAAGCATCATTCAACTTTAGTCAATGTTGGATATATGGAAAAACTTTGTGGGTTGCTGTTGTTTTTTCATATTGTTCCATATCTGCACTAAACATATCAAATCACTTGACCTGCTTTTGCGTAAGTTGGTGAGATTATTGAAAGTTTCGTCGAATTTGGTACACTTCAACCTCAAATCGTGCTACTTCGAAGTAATTTGCTCGGGATTTCGACTTTCATTTCCTACTAAATCATAGAAATTATTCAAACCTTTTCTAAAAAATAGTTCGACGTTTGAGCATCTCCAGTTAAGAAGTCAAAACCTACGCTTGTGCTAAATTCACTTCTTCCTCCTTTGTCCACGCCACCCTTTTGTGTTGAGTGGTTTTAGCAGTTTTTTTTTTTTTTTTCTTTTCTTCTTTCTTGGTCGGGTTGTTCTAATTGTGTTTCGGCTATGAAATTCGGAGAATCTGCTTGTGAAAAATGTGGTTGTGTTTGAAAAGATTGTTGATATACGAAAGCCGATTGAAAACTTTTTGGATGAGGTTGTTGATAGGGCGGGAAAGTTTGGTATGATTGTTGAAAAAGTTGAGTTTGTGGATAGGGGAACCACCTTGAGGTGATTACATATTCAAGTATTGACGTGGAGTTGTATCTAATTCAAAAGGATTATCGGGATTATTGTTTCAGTTAATTGGTTGGATATTTTGATTTTGATCCATGGTAAATGTGTGTATGTAAATAGAGGAAGAGAAGAATGGTGTGAAAATTAAGGTTGTATATGTTGTATTTATATGTGAAAGTGTATTAATTTTTTTAAAATAATAATTGAATTTTAGTTGTTCAACAACTAGTCAAGGAGATAAACAGCCTTCATCTCCCATTGGTTGTTGTGGCTCGAGCTCTACACCACAAATAAAACACTGTAAATTTTCAAATAAATTTTTCATTTTTAAAATCACATAAACTCAATATCACATTTCCCAGAGACCACAAAATGTATAAATTGTCAAAACATAGGTCAACAATGTTTGATAAGATCCCAGAATCCTCAAAATTTATGATCTCTAACTGGTATGTACAATCAAGCAGACGTCTTCTTGCGATCCTGATAAATACCTTAAACACATATCACACAACACGGTAATCACAAAGCTTAGTGAGTTCCCCAAAATACCACACACAATAATTAGCCTCTCATGGCTATATCTCGATAAAGACCCTCCGATCTCACAAATCGGGTTGCACCCTCCGGTCCTAACCAATAAAGCACAAGATAATATACAACATAAATCACAGAGACAAATGCATGATATGACATACTCAATATAAGCATATAAGACCCTCCGGTCGCACACTATTACCACTCAGGTAAGTATAGTGAGAAGACTCACCTCAACTGCTACACGAGAGACCTTACATTGTCGTTGCTGCTGCGCACTGACTCCTGAACTGGGCCAAAACAACCCAATACTATAATCAAAGACTATACAAGGCTACATCCAACACTATGCCCCATAGATGGCCCAACTAACCAGGCCCACTACTGACACAACTCATTGGGCTCACCAAGGCCCAAGACCAGAAAGGTCCACAAAGGTCCACTAATGGCCCAATTTTCCAAATTGGTCCCAAACTCTTGCTTGGTCCTTACCCTAAAGCCCACGACTTAACTCTAATCCAAAACACCCTTTCTCATATGGCCCAATCAGTCACAAGCAATCGGGCCCAAGAAGACATCCCAAACCGAAGCCCAAATATGCAAACCCACTTAGACAGAGTACGCAGGGCGTACTCAGTAGTACTATGCGCGTACTCGCTTAATGGCTTGTACGTTGCGCGTATTGGCTTGTATGCCCAGCGTACGTCCCTCTTAAACCCACTTTTCCATTCTTAATGCTTTAAGCTATAAGTCCAAACTATAGATCTGAGTCCCAAATCACGTTTAAACCTATAAAGTCACTGGCTTGGTGACTTTGCATGCCCCACATAAGCCTAAACTCCAAAAATGGCATTCTACTTCCATGAAAATGGTCTTAGCTATTGCATGAACCCATTAAGACTTCCAAGATAGCAACTTTATGATTCTAGGTCCCGGATAACACTAAGAGGGGCAACTCTAAGTTCCAAAAACGACATGGACTCAAGGGACTTCATCAATGGGACCAAAATAGTCCATAAACTCAACCCAAAAGAGATCTAAGAAAATAACCACCAAGTTTGAGACTTTATACCTCAAATGAGAGCCAAAGGATGATGAGGTCTTGGATCTAAAAGCTCTAGCTTCTTCAATGAATCTTCAAGAGTGAGCACCTTCTTCAAAATCACCAAAACACTCTTCTAATGGTCTTCTAAGCTCCAAGAACACACAAGAAGGATTAGGGTTTCGTGAAAGTTGTCCAAGGGTGAGAGGGAGGCTGATCTTTGAGGCATTATGTTCTTTATATAGTGTCCATACCTAAAATTAGGGTTTTTTCATTCTGACATTCGTAGACCCCCCCCCCCTCGTACCTTCTTGTACGCTCCGCGTACGAGGCCGCGCACCCCGACTCAATCCTCGCACCTACGCTGCGCGTTCTTCCCAGCTACGCCTCGCGTAGATCTTTTCTCCTCGATATGCCTTGCGTATCACTTGGTACGCCCCGCGTACTAGGGTTTTCTCCCAAACCCTAACTCTTCCGAATGCCATAACTCACTCGATACACCTCCGATCTCGACCATCCACATATCCATAGAAAGGCATCGAGACACTCAACACTATTATCAATTCATACTTGCCATCGGATATCCCAAATCTGAAATCCATTCCCCAGAAAGCTCGATTGATAAATTATCGAAATACTCTTTTTGCTCCAAGTAACAACTAAATACCCAAAACATCCAATATAGCCTCCACCTCTAAATGAGCCCAATAACTGACTTCGTCAAGGATTCTAACCCTGCTAATTCCCAAACCTTGTTCACCATTTTGAAATGAAAACGTCTTGAATACAGGATGTTACAACAAATCACCCGACCACGACCGATCACAACGCAGCAGAGTGGTGTTCGTGGTTCATGGTCGTTGCCACATACACCACAAAACAACAAAATGCTACATTATGAGTGGAATATTCCACAAGGCCTTAGCAACGAGCCATAACTGCCCACTAACAATAACATATTACAATTCAAATTTAAGAAACTAGTTTCATGTGTATGGGTTACGCACCCTTCGTTTAGTTTTTCTAGGATCAGCCATGGGCAACACATTTTTCTTAAAGTTTTTGAATTTTCCTACAATCTCATGAGAAGATCCATTGTTACTTTATCTTAATTTCTTGTAACATAAATATTAACCATGATTTGTATTGGGGAAAAGAACATGAACAATCGAATGGTGGTTTGAAATGGGTAAATAGTGCGACAATTAAAATACACAAATTTCTATTAAAAGTACAATCGTAATCTTCATGGTGGTTTGAAATGGGTAAATAGTCATAAGTTATGCTATCTAAGTGCAATTTCATGTAGACTTCCATCATATCGGCTAGATATATTTCAAAAAAAATTCCACCTTTTAGATGAGATTTACGATATTTTTGATGCAATGTGCCTACATAAAGCATATTCTAGGTTATAATGTGGATAGACAATTATTGTGTAGACGTGTGGATAATGCTATTTTATAAAAATTACTAAGAGGATATATTGTTTAGCAATGTGAATACGTTCAATCACATAGAATTATTGTTATTTTAATAGATTCTCACCAATTTTAATTCATTTTTATTCTCATTCATCGTTTTTTACTTAATTTAATTCTTACAAAATACGAGTCAATAAACATCCTGACAGAATGAGAATAATTAAAAAAATACATAATAACCTTATAGACGATTTAATTAGTAAAAATGCTTAATAATTAAAATAATTATATAAGATTGAACATATTCATATTATCAAACATATTTTCTTTGTAATTCTCACAGAATAGCATTATCCATACGTCAATCCACATTTGAACCTACATCCACACAATAAATGTCAATCCACATTTGAGCCTAGCTCTATACTATATTACTATATATGCATATGGTATGTCTAGTATTCACAATCTTTTCTATGCATTATGTAGGAAAATATAGTGTACATGCATACAAAAAGAGCACAAGAAAATAAAAGTAAGTTGACTGTGTCATACACATTATCCTCAACAAAAGTTCTTGAAACTATTGGACGGACGTTTGTTTTCCAGGATACAACAGTAGAACAGTTTTTCATCACAACTGAGCTCAACTAAAATTTGAAGGAGAAGAGGAGAGTTTAATTTTTCTACATATGAAATGAAATGAAAAAAGCAACTCATGATGTAAAAGTAAAACTTTCTACATATGAAATGAAAAAAGTCAAAATAGATGAGTTATATTAAAAAAAAAAAAAAAAAAAAAAAAAAAAAAAAAAAAAAAAAACTAGAGATTTACAGTTCAGTCGAATTACCATATATATCAGCAACAACTATAACAAATACTTCTTCTATAAGAGAAGAGAAGATAAGGGCAGGAAAGGCACTCACCAAAAACGATCATGAGTTTGTTCCACCTTTCTTTTATGGAAAGATATGACATATCATATTAAGTTTACAATTTACAAGAAACCCAATTCCTTCCACTTGTCATTCATCATTTTACCCTTTCCTCATCATCAAAATGTAAACTCTCCATTCCCTTGAGAGTTGTTTCATACTTCTTCCCGCCTGTCGTTGAGGAACCACCTGGTGGTGACCCCCGCTGCTGTCTTGAACGACCACCCATGGCCGTGGGGTCCACATTGTTACCCCGCCTCATTGACCCACTCGCCACTCCCCGCCCACCAAATCCCGCGCTTGACATCTTAACAGTTACAACAACTCTCATATTAGGTTTTCGTTTAGTTTAGATGATAAACATAAAAACAATATCATGTTACTAATTACATTTTTAGTTGCAAAGGGTTTTCTCTTGCAATTTTGGTCTCTAGTTATTTAAAATGTAACTTACCAAAACTGAAAAGGCAAACATACCATAGAGACCATATTTGTATTAACTCTAAATAATGAAACAATAAATACTCACCATGGCATCCGTGCTGATGGCCGCATCATTAGCAATTGGACTCTTCTCCTTCGGTAGGTTCCCGGAGTTTGTCACTTGTGCAGGATTTCTACGGCGAGAACTTTCCTCACCTACAAAACATTTATTTTAAATTTTAGACTAAATTACGTTTTTGGTCCCGGAGTATAGCTTATTTGTTTATTTATTTATTTTTTTTAAATTAAAGTTTAGCCCCCAAAAAATCTTTTGCAATTTTTGTCCTTATGTTAGGTTCTTGTAACGTTGTTAGTCCCTGTTCCAAATATCTGATTTTAGCTATTTTGGTCCAAAAACATTACAAAACCAAAATTGAAAAACATCAGGGACCAAAAATGTAATTTACTAAGTAGGTTACAAAAAACGGTCCCCGAGTTTAGCTGTTCTTTAAAGATTTTGGTCCCAAACAGTTCTCCTGCAGTTTTGGTCCTTAGTTTGAAGTACACAGACGACACAGGTCCTTATTTTGAAGTATTTTATCGCTTTTGGTCCATATTCAATGTTCGAAGTACACTTTATCCAAACATTTTTATTTTATACTTTTAACATTATTAGAATCAAGCCCCCTATCATTTTACTTGTGAACAGGGACCAAAACGTTATAAAAAACAAGTAAAAACCAAAAGTACAACAAAAAACTTTATGGGACAAAAACTGCAAAATCAGCTAAACTCAGGGACCATTTTTGTAACTTACTCAATAACAAAATACAGAACAAATCGGAGAAGTTTACCGTTTGGAATAACAGGGGGTGTCCCAGAGCTTGGTCCAGCACCCAAACCCTAACAAAGACAACAATCAGGTTTTAATTTTATAAGTAATTCTAACACCAAGTGAATAAAAGATATACATGTAAAAAGCTACTTACAAGACCACGGGTAGGAGGAGCTGCAATTTGTGATTGTTGATACTTCAAAATCGTCCAATCAAAAACATAATCAAACTGAAACCCTATAAAGACATGAAGTAACAAAATCATACTTATCATGCAAGTTCAATGACTTAGTGGATAGAGGGGTATAGGTGTAAAAATGTACAATACAAACCTTCACGAATAAAGAGGTCACGGAATATTCTTTTGAGATAAGCATAATCAGGTTTATCTTCAAAACGTAGAGAACGACAGTAATGGAAGTATGATGCAAATTCTGTCGGGTAGCCACGGCATAAGGCCTGACAGAAATGGAAAAAACTTTACTACATGTAAAAGGGCGAGATTTTATTTTATTTAAAAAATAAAATAAAATAAAACAAAACAAAACCTCGATTGATGTAGAAACTTTCTTTTCGCTGATTTTTTCGTACTTCTGTTTCTTGTTTCCTGCTTTTAGCCCTTGCCATGGAAGGCTATTTAATATAACAAACATTATTTGACCAATGAAGAATAAGTGATTTGAGAATGAGAAAGAAAGTAAAAAAATATATATATTTATTTACCTTCCTCTTAAGAAATACATGAGAACGTAACCGAGAGATTCCAAATCATCCCTTCTACTTTGTTCTATAAACAAAAATAAACACAAATCAATATTCATTGAATGATAGTTTTATCTTTTTATAAAGATATAGCAAAACATACCAATCCCAAGATGTGTATTCATGCTTGCATATCTAGCAGTCCCAGTTAAGTTTTTGTTCTCTCTACAAAATAAGATAAGTTAAAAGTATAACGCATGCATTAAAATCACTTGCATATATAAAAAAATAAAATAACTTAGTGGTTAAGAATTTCACCTGTATGGAATGTGTTGATGAGTTGTGGTGTCTCTGTATTTCTTGACAAGACCAAAGTCAATGATGTAGACCTAATAATAAAAAGAAAATTCCGAGGTTAACCCTAACAAATACTCCAAATTTTCAAGGAAAAAAAATGAATGACAAAAATATATTGTACCTGATTTGCACGACGCCCCAACCCCATAAGAAAGTTGTCTGGCTTGATATCTCGATGTAGAAATGATTTAGAATGAACAAACTCAATACGGTTGATCTGAAATGAGTATATCATGATTAGCTATTAAAAATTTTAAAAAAGGTAAAATGATAAGTAAACGAATATACCATTTGATCTGCAAGCATGAGGACTGTTTTTAGGGAAAGTTTCCTACTACAGAAATTGAATAAATCCTCAAGACTGGGTCCTAGCAAATCCATTACAAGAACATTGTAGTCTCCCTCAACACCAAACCATCTCACATTTGGAACACCAGCTGCAATAGTGTAACGAAAAAGTTAAAAAAGGTTAACAAAAAGTTATATATGTAAAACATATTAAAGCATGTCCTTACTTCCTCCCTGTAGAATTCTGTATAGCTTGGACTCATACAGCAGCTGAGGATGCTTTGTCTTGACATTTTCCTGAGAATCATTACAAGTAAACCTTCAAAACTATGGAAACAGATTTCATTTTTCTTAAAACTAAAAGAAAGTGATGTAAATCAGCATCTAATGAGTAATGCATGCATTAAATGTTGGATGCCTCGTTGCCCTGAAATAGAGAAACTTTATCCTGTTTAATAAGCATTGAATGACATTTGTATGAATTATGAAATCATCCCCTCATCTGTAAGCTTAGACATACGTCCTACGTGTTAGTATCTAAAAAGACATACAATCCTACATTATGACTATAAACTGGCTTGGGATTCCTATTCTGCAATACTTTAGAACTAACATTTCTGGCAACACACTACTAGAACCACTGAATTCTCACCTAACAATTGGATGACATTTCGAAACATCAAACATAATCTGAGGATAATTTCAATTACGAACAATTTACACTGTAAGAAACACATTCATCACTGTTTTAAGCTGAAAAAACTTAAGCATCCGAATTCCTAACATAACAATTAGCTCATTCATTGTAATAACCCTAGAAATAACAACATTCTAAATTCTAGTTCCAACAAACAAATTAACAAGTAATAGCCTTCCGTGTACAAAAACCTAAGATTATAACGACGATAACAATACTCACAAGCTTAATTGCAACTTCTTCATTCGTCTGAACGTTAGTACCTGTAAACGAAAACCAAGAAAATCAAAATTTCATCTGAAGAATTGAAAATCAACCAAAACAGAGATTAAACCGACTAAATCAATGACGCCAAATATATTGGGCCTTTAAAACAATTCGTACGAAATTGAGAAAGTAACGATTAACATACCTAAATAGATCTCTCCGAAGGATCCACTGCCAATCTTTCGACCTAGACGAAATTTATTACCGACACGAGGCTCCATCAAGATCTAGGGTTTTGAAGATTGAAAATAAAAATGAATTAGGAGGTATCGTATTAGGAGTGAATTAGGTTGAAGAAAAGGAAGAAGGTGAGGAGAGAGGGTAGGGAGAGAGTGATGCTTTCTCTCTCAAGTTTCTCTCTCTAAAAGTTATATATATGTTGTCTATATATTGAAACGGTCTCACACGCGTTACAATTGAACGAGCCGAAAGTGGTCATCCTGGATAGGTTTGTATTTAAAGGCCGGTGTCATCAGTCAACTCTCAAACGATACAGTTTACATGGAGTATTTAAATTATAAATTAGTAAATTACTACTAACGTATAAAATTAATATACATAGTTAAAATATTATTAAATTAATCTATCAATCGATTTTGTATACAGTGACTTTTTTGTGTTTGCCCCCAAAATTAAACAAATCTAATTATTTTATCCGAAATTTGGTATAATCGGTGCCATAAAAATTAAAAAGATTGGGTTACTTTCTTTGAAGTCTATAAGGTTTGGTAGTTTTATCAAGACTTTTTGTATGCTCTGGCGACCTTCATTTATATTATTTTTAATTTTAATAATAGATTTATATTATCTACATTCATATTCAGTTAGTTAGTTTTTTATGAAATTCAATAGAATACACAAACTCGTTTATAAAGTGGAATTGTGAAACGCGGAAAACAAACCTTATATGCTATTTGATATTCTTCAAAAAACAATTTCAGTTTACCTTATTCTAATCTTAAAATAGACTCGATATTTGATAGGACGCATAGCTAATACTAACGTTAGATTCGCAGTTAAATATTTCTTAACAATCATATGCTATTATGTATTAGGATATAGTCATTTTTTTATTTTTAAACACATAGTTGACACTAAACAACAAATAAAAGAATTATAAAACCTTTATGTCCTCTTCGTGCTCACCGTCCAACTCCAAACTAACATAAGTTGATTTAAATATTTCATTATTAATATTACTGTTAAACATGTTTTAACAATATTATATTGAGATTATTTATACAAGTTATATATGTTATATTGTTATTAGCGATTTATAATGATGACCAACGTTTTAGACAGACAAACATATTGAGCTCGAACATGTGGAGAAATATTATACTAACTAATATAAGATATATCAAAATTAAATTATCATATATTATTAAAGTTAGAGATCTTTTAAGCTAGAGGGAATGGTGCAGAAGGGAATTGTACTGATGTGGCTTTGGCATGCGGTGACCTCCGAGGCTACTTGGCAATCTTACTTGGCATATATCTACCAAGTTCACCCACCAACCAATCATGTGTTACTTTTTATGATTTTTTTTTTTTTTTAATTTTCAAACTTTACAAACCACCTCTACTAAAAAGCCAAAAGTTTTATGTAGGCGTGACAAATATAAGTAGATAACGATATAACGTAAAGCCTACATGACGGTAAAAAAAATATGACAAAAATGACATCATCTCCTGTAGTCTTACAAAAACAATCTTTCAAACCCAGGATGGAAGTTGTAGATCATTTTACCTCATTTATGTGGACTACACTCTTGACTAGAGTACTAGAGAGACCCGGACTCAACTTAGTTGTTACTTGGGATTTGTCCACCCATTAGGCCTCTCTTAAAAAAAATTAATTCTTTTTAATCAGACATTTTTGGCTGACTCGGTCAGACGAAAGGTGTTTGATAGATAAATTCTTGACGTCTGACTCGGAAAGCAAGGTCTGACCGAGAAAGAAGTTGGGAGATGGCTGACCCAGAAAGAAAGTGAGGGTTTCCAATAGTACCCTTGGCTTGGATAAAAATTCATAGCTAATGAAGGTTACAAGATTAGAACTTAGGTCTCCCTTGTAAAAGGGATGGTGTTTACCAGCAAGCTGAATGGGTTTTTGTGTTTTATTTCTAAAATAATATATTTAATGTCTATTATGCTGGAAGTTTTTTATACATTATTATTATTATTATTATTATTATTATTATTATTATTATTATTATTATTATTATTATTATTATCAATGTCTATTATTATTATTATTATTATTATTATTATTATTATTATTATTATTATTATTATTGTTGTTGTTGTTGTTGTTGTTGTTGTTGTTGTTGTTGTTGTTGTTATTATTATTATTATTATTATTATTATTATTATCTTCATATTGCATAGAAACGTATAGAGCATTGGGGTAAAATGGTCATTTTGCACCAGTCAGCACATTCAGTCAGATTTTCAATCAAACAACATGATTTCTTACTCAGTCAGAATTTCTTACTGAGACAGACCTTTCTCAGTCAGCACTTTCTCGATCAGCAACTATCAAACGGGGCCTAAATCTTACTAAAATACTTAAATTCATTATCTTGATTATAAAAGTAAATATAAAATGGGTACCGAACTGGTACGATATTTTTTGAGTCTTTGCTAAAACAGTTTTTGGAAATCTTGGTCCGGTCATTGACAGCCTTTTTTTAGTCTTTGTCCGGTCTAAATCAGTTCGGACTTGCGATCTATGTGTCTGTTTTCTTTAGTTCAAACTTTAGAGTTTGTTTTTTCGGTTGGGTTTCAGTTTTCTGATTCGGTCTCATTCCCCCTATTCAATTTTCATTTTTTTTAGTTTGGCTTTGTATATTTATTTATATTTACCGTTTTTCTTATTGTACTAAATACCTCCTTTTTTATTTTAACAAACACAGATACACATAGATAAATATGTGAAACTACTAGTATTAAACTTCAATATTTCATTAATATAAAAAACTTAAAAATTGATGGTGGTAGATGGTAGTTGTTTTTAAAGTCCCAAAGGTCGATAAAAACTTGAATGTCTTGATAGGAAAAGTCACATTGACGTCATGTCTAAGAATATACAGATCAAAGTGTCATATGACATGCTATGTCATCCTTGTAACCGAAAATATTCTTTTTCCTTCAAGACATAAATTGTACAAAAGGATATCTATTACCAAATAAGATGAAACTTAGAGCATCCATAATTGTAAGTTCAATGAGAGGGTTGAATGAGGTGACAAGTCTAGTTGTCATTCAATGAATGAAATTCTATCATAATGAGATGTGACCTTTGACATTCAGTGAATTTAGAGTTCAATAAGAAAAATGAAAGTTTTCTCATCTTAAAACACTTACTATAAATTAGGTTTTGTAACTTTTTATGGAACTTTATAGAGTTCAATGCATTATAAAAAAATATTGATTGAGTTGAAGTGAATGTTGAAAAATGATGTGACAATTTATTCAACTCTATCTATGAAGTTCAATACATTGTGAATACCATTAATAATTTCAATGGATTGTGGATACCATTAATAGTTTTTTGGTCAATAACCTTAATTCATTAGTTACTTCTAAAAAGGGATCCACATTGCTATGTTGTCTTTTATATTCAAAATATATCTAATATAAAAAGATGTCTTTTTTATGTTTCAAAAGATTTTTATACGGTGTTCACCCTAATTAGATATCTCAAGATCATACTCTATTATGTTAGGTCCACTATTGTATCTCAAGATCATACTCTATTATTATGTTAGGTCCACTGTGGTACAGTGACTTGAACAAAAAATAAACCAACAATATTCTTTTATTCATTAGAAATTTATCAGATTTCTTTACAAAGAGATGAAATAATATGACTAACAAAAACCCAACTACCAAAAACCGTATGCAACAATAGTGGAGGTCAACTAGAGTAAAGAAAAAAAAATCGATAGTCAAGGTTATGGTTGTAGGTCCTATCTCTATTTATATAGAACCCACACTTTTATTTATTTTTTCAAGTTATAAATTCTTAACTCTGTTAGCTTAGCTAGTGGCAGCTATGGGAGTCCTAGGACTCGGTAGTCCCATGTATGAAAGCCGTGGTGAGAGCCGAACCTTTGGGCTTGGCCTTGGAGATGGGATCGGGCCATAATTTGCAAAGTTCCCAGGAACAACCCGAGGAGATAAGTTGACTTGTTCTAGGGCTCGAGATTGTAGCTCAGCTGGATAATCCCGAAGGCAACCGATACGGGGCCCGATTCCGGATGACCACTTGCATGACAGACGATTAGCCAAATTATAATGCATCGGGCTCGCCTTGACACCCATGCTTGGTGCACTTGTACGCTCAACATTGGTAGGTGTACGAAGAATGTCAATGGGTTCTTGATGCGGAATAACAAGTGGTTTAGGTTTTGATTCGGGTTCAGGTTCGGTTTTAGGTTCGTCTACCTTAAATGAAAAGCCGATGCTGACATTATCATCGTCAACCGAACATCTCTGCATTAAAAGTTGTAATCAGAATCCAAATGCTGCACAAAATATACAAGTATTTAATGCATACAAATTGGATATGTAAATATACCTTTACATCCGTGAGATCAACATGATTTTCCTCTAAGAAGCTAATGAATTCCCTGAAATTTTCTTCCGTCGGGAGATAGTGACCACTGTATGGCCAAATAGCCTGAAAAATCAACCGGAAAAAGTGAGTTTTACAAACATAAATCATAAATCCCGAATCTTTGAGTGAAAACACGCATTAACGAGTTGTACCTCGAGAACACCGCCATGTGCGACTAATCGTCCGGCGGCTGTGGTGGCACCACCTGCTAGAAAACTGGAATGCTGGAAAAGGCCCTTCTTCTTCTGACCAACGTACAAGTTTCTTGAGGTGCTTAGGACAAAGATCCATTTGGAACCCTCGATGGTTTCCAAAAGTAAACCAGTTTGCCGGAAAACAAGCTTCCCGCCTTCAACAATAACTTCATATGCTTCCCTTTCGTTCTGTTGAAAAAAAGATTGTTAATTAACAAATGGAAAATTTACATGTTTTGGACACAAATTGATCGTGGAAATTGGAATGAGATCACTTACAGGTCCCAAGTATTTGATGCATTGACGCTGTAGATGAGCCCTCGGACACTTCTCGAGGTTTACTTCTTTACCATCTCCGACGTCCAACCAGTAGAAGAAAGGTTGGCAGCTTTCACTTTCGAACCAGAGATCGTAGTAAATGTGCAGGTTGTGGCCATAACGATGGCGTGGGTCAATCTGCAAGTCGAAGAAGATCGATTGATTATGAGCAAATCTTTAAAAGTTTTGATAAAAATCCAACAAAGGAAAAGTTGACTGGGTGTTTGGATGCTTACAGCTTCGAGCCAATGTTGCAAGGCGAGTTTTTGAGCCTTTTCGTTCTTTGACAGACCCTTTCCGACTTTAGCAGCCCTAGTGCGAGCCCGGGCCCACCGTGAAACTGCGGTTTCGTGTTTCTCGACGTTGAAAAAAGACACCGAGCTTCGATCTAAAGCAGCAAAATCCAAAGCTTTCCACCTGCAATTGCAACACATCATCATCATATGTTTCAAAAAAAAAAAACTAACTAAACACGAATAGTTTGACCTTCGCAATTTCAAAAGTCAAACTGTATCTACATTTTGGACAAGTTGAAGTCTAGAAAACTAACCATAGTTCCTCAGCGACAACAGCACCATCGGCTAGGTTTCTTCGAGTTCGATAACTCTTGTATACTTTCTGAACTCTAGTAGCTGCATCGTTGAGTTCACTAACTGGCCTTGGCGAAAAGAACACAGCAGGTTCAGGGAGGAGGTTTGTGCCCGTTCCATGATTCGGGTTCTCGGGTTCGGGTTTTCTAATGTCATGAACCAAGTTCTTGAATGAAAGGGTGGTTTCAAGCATGATCTTTAATGGTTCACAGCTCTTTAAACTGATTGAGTTCCTTCTTTTACTTCTAGGACTTGAATCTTGTGAATCAGTAGAGGTTTTTGAGATTCGTTCGGATTCGGATTCTGATTCGGGTTTTTTGAAACTATTGGTTCGTAATCGGTTTTCGAGGTTATCAAGATCGTAAGGTAGATCTAAGAAACCATGTCTCAAGATTACTTCCCAAGCTGATGATAACAGTGACAAGGATAAACCCATAACAGTTAAAGATCACCTGCAAGATTTTAACATAATTAATTAGTTTTTAAATTGATGTCAAGAACAGAAAGATGTCAAATAATTGAACAAAGAGACAAACTTTTTTTCGTCTATACATGTAATAATTGAACAAATCAACCCAAATTCGCTGAAGACGATAACACAGCCCCAAGTGGCATAAGAATAAAGAACAAAAAACAAACACAAGCAAACACACATCTCCTTTCAAAAAGATACAACTTTTTCAGCATATCATGGGAGCCAATTAAAAAACGAAGAACAACCACTAAACTATTAGCGAAAATGAATCAAACCCAGAAACTAAAACTAAAAATACTCACCTTTTGTAAACACTGGTTATGTTTCTTTTGTTCTTGAATAAAGAAAATAGAGTTGAAGGTCTTGTTTCCTGCTTGTATGACTGATGAATTGATGATGAGAATGACAACCTCTCACCCTTGCCTATTTATACGAAACCCCTTGTGGAAATTATATAAGACACGTCTTTGAATTTTTTAAATTGTGCAAAAGATTGACCAAAGAATTTTTTTATAAGTAGTTTGATTTGATTCTGAGTTATGTGAATCAAAATTCAAACCTAGGTGCACGTTTTTGATGATTCAACGCTTTAGAATTTGGAATGCACTTTAGATATTGTAGAAAGTTTGCCTCTTTTGGCTCTTTATCTGTGTATGGATTTGAAGATGGAGATATACATACGTATATGTATATGTATATATATAAATCTTGAAAGATGGGAGAAAGAATGGTCAAAGAAAGCAAGCCATTTATGAGGTTCCATGAAAGATCAAAAACTATCAAATTTATGTGGGGGACACTGAGTGAATATTTACGTATTATTGTGGTTACTGTTTTTTTCAATTGGATAAAATGAATAAAATAATTAACATAAAAATTTATTTGAAAAGCCTAAAGAATGGAAAACACATGAATTAATATAAAACCAATAAGTTCATTTATTGGAGATTCTAGACGAACAAACGATGGCAGATTATGAAAATTAATAATCGAAATAAATTTTGATTTGATTTTATAAAATTCTATGTTGATTTTAGTTGTGAAGTTAGGAATGATGTTGAAAGCTTGAGGTTCCTCGTCAATGGCGGAAACAGGGGAGTAGCGAACTGTTGCAAGCATGAGGACAAATGCATTTGGCGAGTCAAGATTTTCCAATTTTGACTTTTCATAATTGATTATTTTCGATTTTTTAATAGGTATTCCACATCTTATGATGTAAAATTAACGATTATAAAATTACAGTTTTTTTAATAAATATCGTGTTTTATCTTACCTTGTATTGAATGTGTACGAGATCGTTAATGGGAATAGATAATGCTAAATTAAATTTTCAACAGAATCAGATGGTGTCAAAAAAAATTTCTTAAGTAGAAGGTTTAGAAAAACTGTACATTGTATTTTTTTTTACTAATTAATTAGGTGTGAGACCCGTGTGCTACACGGATTAATTTAAAAAAAAAAAGATTAAATTTTAAATTAAAATGTAAACATAAAATATTTATTAATATATAATTTTAAAATAAGAAAAGAAGAAACTTATTTATTGCAATTTAATATCATATATATGATATTTAATATTTTACATATATAAGTAGATGACTTTAATTATAAAAATTGAAAAAAATCAAAAATTAACAAGTGGATAATATTTATTTCAAAAATACCACAAAATGACAAGTGTCAAAACTCATAAGAGATTGACATGTGACAAAAAAAACCTTCATTTATTAAGGAGGATTATATTTTAAAATAAGAAAGGAAGAAACTTATTTATTGCAATTTAATATCATATATATGATATTTAATACTTTACATATATAAGTAGATGACTTTAATTATAAAAATTGAAACAAATAAAAAATTAACAAATGGATAATATTTATTTTAAAAATACCACAAAATGACAAGTGTCAAAACTCATGAGAGATTGACATGTGGCAAAAAAAACCTTTATTTATTAAGGAGGATTAAGCCAATCTATATCTTATTTATAGTTACTAGTTTGGAAGCTTGTTGTCTCATTCATATACACAGGTAAGACAGCAATCATATGTTTAAAAATGTTATATTTTAAAACTCTATAAAATATAAATTATTATATAAAAAAATATATTATATATAATCAAATCACTTTTGTTATAGGGTGTGAACGCTATAAAGAATTCAAAAGGGTGCTATAAAGATTTCAGGATGGTGGACTAATGTGAACAATTCATTCTTCGGAAATAGTAATATAAATTTTTTTTGTTTATATAGGACTGTGAATCAATAAAATAATAACCGTAAAATTTTCATATATAAATATCTGTTATCATCGTAATAACAAAGAATCAAGATAGCCTAAGCATTATACAATAGCCAAATTATAAGCAACAACAGAAACCTAAATAGACTAAAAAAATATAGAGTTTACAATATGTTTACCGTCCAAGCCAACAAAATAAAATAAACCAACTATATATAAAATGAAAGTATACAATGTTCAAAGTTGTACCAATATATAACCTATTAAGTCTTTGTGCTTGAAAACCCTACTTGTGGACCTTGCTCTTGCTTTCTATAATACTAGGGCATTCTTCTATGACTTGTAACATGTACCACACAAGTCAAGTTACGCTAAGCAGCTTTAAGGTTTTAAAAAAAACCAAATAATATAAAGATCATGATGTTGGAAACCTAAGCTGCAATGCAAAACAATACGTCGACATCTCACGTCTCCATAGTGGTAGATCGGCAAACCTCACCAATAGACACATCATTGACCACAGATAGACAAATTCAATCTTCCATTGAACTATCATTGGCCACCGGTGGATAGATCAAACCCTCCCAACGGTCATGCATAGTACCTTGTCATGTTGGTTTAGCAGATTTGGAAGTCATTATTGTATGTTTTGTTTCCTTTTATGCATGAACTAATAACATAAAAACACTTTATGTTAACGAAAGCCACAAAATTTTAGATAAAAATTCTATTGTGTCTATTAAATTCCTAGGGCTTGGAGTTCTTATGAAAAAGTTTGTTTAACATTAAAATAACTAAGTTTGTTAGTATTATTTAAAGTCTAAGAGAATTTTGATAAATTTCAGAACAGGGATTGTTCGTATTGTTCTCCATGTTCATCATATGGTCGAATGTGGAAGGTCTTGTGAAGCTTAAAATTATCAACATTCTAAGTGTATAGGCGAACAACCAATGTTTATCAGTCTATGATTTGTATAATATAAAAAATAAGAGGCAATATATCATGACCAATTGATATGACGTCATGATTGAATACTTATGATAATTGGTACAAAAGCTTGAGTTCCAAATGAGCTCACCTACCGAGGATGTTAGATTTGAATCGACTTCCCTACATGACAAGTGTAACATCTAGGTCCTTAAGTTGTTTAATTCCTTAATTTATAAGTTTTGGAGGGGTCACTATAGCATCCGATTATCAAGTATCTCCATTTTAGCCCTTAACCTTTTTGATTTTGCACAATTGGTCCCATTTAGTTGAGTTTCACATTTCATCTCGTACGTTGGACGTAAATGTGGGTACGTGCAACATACTCAAGTTATCCGTTGCATGATTTGAAGCTGGGGGTTGTGGTGTTTGCCCTCAAGATTTGGCGACATTACCTTTATGGGGTCCGTTGTACCATTTACACGAATCACAAGAGTCTAAGGTATTTGATGGATCAGCCGAATTTGAACAAGATGTAGCGTAGGTGGTTGGATGTGGTGAGGCAGAGGGAACCTACTATTGTAAATTGTGATATATCCTTTAATTTAGAATTAGAAGTAAGGGCCTTATAGTCCTTTTGATATAATTTTTTATTTATAATAATTTAAGATTATAAAAAAGAATTATAAATTAATAAAAATCATTAAAAAAAATAGATTTTGGGTAAATATGATATTTTAAAACATTAAGAAGGGCAAATATGATATTTAGATTTTAGACCGGGCAAATATGATATTTTAATGTTTAATAAGGGCATACACGAAATTTTATTCATGAGTTTAAATGTGCTTTGTGGTGATTAGCTACCTAATTTCTTGATTAAGTAAAAATCCTCAAATTAGCAAGCAACAAGTGATTTTTGTGTTAGTTTTATTTACTTCACACGATCATAAAAACATTCTCTCCAACATGAAAATGAAAGCATTTGACTCCTCTTGGATTTGGTGACTTTTTGGTTCTTAATGTTAGTTGACTTTCACTAATTACATGCTTAGTGGAAATTGTGATTTTGACTAAGGAAATTGTTATGAGCTTCTATAACCATTTTAACAACTAAGAAAAGTCTAGGTAATCTCAAGCTTCTTGGATTACTATAGCCAAATTAAGGATTTAAAACAAGTATTGCACCATTGGATTCTAATGATATGTTCATCAAAAGTCAAAGTAAGGAAACCTTAAGTCAACCATCTTTCTCTTATTGATTTTACATCAAACTTTTATTTTTGTTGAATTGTCCATTTACATCTTAGTTTAATTCTAGTTTTGTTTCAAGTATTTTAAAAGACCAAAACCCCCATTTTTATTTTTATTTTTATTTTACAAGTATTTTTACAAATAGATTTTCATGGAGTTATAAAATTGAACCAATCTCCGTGGATTCAACCATTTTACCACTATACACTATTTTAGTGTAAAAGATTTAGGCTTATTAATTTTGTTGGCCTCGACAACCACCAAATTTTGGCGTTGTTGCCGGGGATTGGTTTATTTTTAATCAATTTGTTTCTCTATGCCTATATCTCATTGTATAGGTATTCTAATCTACAATCCCGAATTTGAAAAAAAAAAGTATGGCTTGGGAATGAACACTCCTTGCATTGAAGATCAAATTTCTGAGCTAGCTCAGTTATTTATGATGATTGAAAGTGACCAAAGTGTGCAGCTAATGTCTCTTCTTTGCGATTTTTGCGCCCAAAATGGACATCATTCCGACATGTGTCCATATTTACAAGGAAGATGGGAAGAAGTGCAAGAGAAGGGAAGCTACTACTGGTCAAACCAATGGAGTTATGATCATCCTCAACATGATCAATGGTGGGAAAACAACCAAGATTGGGGAAATAACCAATACAAAAACCCATACCAAGCTTGGGGAAATAGCCAATACCAAGTAACTCTACAGTTACAACAACCATATCCTTACCCTCCTCAACAAACTGAAACTCTAAGCATATCTTTAGAGGACATTGTGAAAAGCATTTGCACTTCTACACAGATTTTCCAGGAAACAACCTAAGCTAGCCTCAAAACCTTAGAGCAACAAATAACACAACTTACTCAATCAATGAGTATAATGGAAGCTCAAGACAAACTACCATCTGAGGAGAGCCCATCACATAGCTCATGTTCCATTCCTTTGAACGATAAGAATTTTTTTGATGGCCCAAGAGTGTTATATGAAGAAGAGGAAAAAGAAGTAGAACTGGAAGAGGCTGTCATAGAGGATGAATAAATTGAGAAAGTTGTCAATGAAACTATAGATGAAGTAATAGGGGTTAACGAAAGAGAAGTTGAGTCACCCACTACCATTGAGAAACTAACTCTAGTGGTAGAACAACCACATGATCCGGAAACGATAAATCTATCGGACCCTTCAAAGATTATGTATCCCTAGAGAGAAGATACCCAACCGGTCATCTACTCAACCACCATGTCAAAGAGGGAAGATTTTCGTCATGATACTGAACAAGTACAAAAAAGAATGTGGTTGGATGATTACTATTTTCAAAGGTCTAAGTCCGGTATGGTTCTCTCATAAAAAGAAAGTCAAATACAAAAAAAAAGTTCCAATGGAGGTGTGGAAATTAAAAAATGTCGACATGGGGCAAATTTACAAGGGTAATGGGCATCGACTGAAGCCGTTCTATGAAGGTTTTGATTCAAATGTCCAAAATGTTGTACAATTGGATGCCCCACAGTGTTAAAGTGAAGTTTGGAGGCATCTTGTCATAGACGTTAAAGAAGGGCATTTTTGGAAAGCATTGTGCTTTCATGTTTTTAAATTCGAATAAAGAAGTTTGAAGATGTTTTTGGGATCCTCAAGGAGCTATATCTGAAGGAATTAAGTGTTTTCATATGTTCGTGGCCTTCCAATCCAAGAAAATGCGAAGAAATAGAAAAAATGAAGCAAAAAAGATGACCAGGAAATATAGGTTGCGTGGGCGCGTGCTGTTGCACAGGTGGTCAGCGCATGTATGTTGCACGAGCGCGTGCTACTGTGCGGGTAGTCTACACGGGTGGACCTGATCGAATGGAGATGCTCACAAAAATCAACAAATTTAACTGATAGGTCTGCACGGCCGCACCCCCCTTCTGCGCGACCCACGTGCCCCCTAGACCATTGTTGACGATTTTTTACCATCATTGACCATATCTTTAAGTGGGTTGACTTGTTGACTTTCGTTAACCATATGACCTATGAATGCAACCTTCTTTTTCATTTTTCCCTTGTGTTCATCAAGTTCTTCCCTCAAACTTGTAGGGTTTTAGTATACTACAACATCCTATGGTGCACATACAACCCTAAATGCTTTGGATCTATGTTTTATCTAATTATACATGCAATATTGTTTCCAAAGCATTAAGCCTACAACTAGCATACAGTTGATATAAACAACATGGAATTGAGTTGTAGAGTTACCTCTTTGTTGTAGCTTGTAGAACTTCTTAAGTTTGGCCTTTAAGAACTTAGTGCCCCAAATGTTGCACCTCAAATGGAATCACAACACACCTAGAACAAATGAGACTTTTGAGAGAGTACTTCTTGCACCAATATCGGCTCATGGAACTCCAAGGATCACTAGTGTATCTAGTTGCCAATTTTGGAGGCTAAGGGGTTTCTTATATAGTGTGGCAAGATTAGGGTTACACCATGTAAATCTTAATGTGCATGAACTTCCATATTCCTTAGGCTCCATGGGTTTAAACCCCCATGGATCATCCATGGGTTGCAACATTGGTTTAGCCCAACCTAAAGAATCATGGACCATTGGCCCACACCATAAGAATGAATGATTTACCAAATCAATATCCATATATTTAATTAGTCTCTTTTGATCACACAATTAATTCCAAATTATTTATTGATCAATACTAATTAAATAATATGATTTCATGTTAATATATTAGAACTTATAATATATTAACAAATCATAAATAACCTCTTCTCAAAAGTCCATCCTATCAAATTGTCCTAGTGATATGCAACCCAAATCGACCATGCTACTCTCGGGTCAAGTACATACCAATTATTTTTATGGGCTTATACACCTAATCCAACACTCTCCCACTTGGATAAGTCTAATAACTATTATTGCAAGTATGGCTCCACAACCCGACTAGCAATCGTAGCTCTTACAAGTCGTTATCGAACTCTGACCTAGTCAATGACGTGTCCATTAGATAAGGGATCATATATTCCTTCATTCTAAATATAATATGGACCGAGACATGGATTATAATCATTCTCTCTGTCCATCAGTTGTTTCCCGATTTCTGATTTATGACGACTAACTAATTGAACAAATCAAATCAGCCCAGGCTTGGCCAAGCAATTAGGGTTGTCATAACTAAATCATCGAGGGGCCCACATATTTCGTTTTTATCCCCTTAAGGGTAAAAGGAATAGATAAACTTTGACCCAAATGTTTGCTTGTACATGCTCACCAAATTACATACAACAATACATTTTATAACACCAATTTACTGGTTCGTTTATATATGTCAATGTGCAACTGACTTGTAAACTACAACTCACATGTCTAGGTTTCAAGAATATAAGATATTATCGTCTCAAAATCACTCGTGATAAAATCCATGAAGTGATTCAGATGAGCGTGGGTTGAATCCAATACTCGAATCTTATTCCAGGAGTACTCACGAATATTGCAGCTATGTCTAAAACACCTAGACAAGCTACAAACTCATTCATGATAGTCTTGCCTCAATACCTACTTCCAAAGTATGATCGATTATGGATGGTTTGAATGAACTAGTTATTCGGGAAGTCAAAACATGCAAAGTGAAACACAATAATAATACTAATCCTATATGGCCCCAAAACTTTTAAGTACCATATTGATTAATCATTATTCATTGTATAATGTTTTGTATAATCAACTTAATACTTGAATTAAAAGAATAGTTGTCCCACGCTCCAAGCATGCACAATATGTTTATTTATGATCCTTACTTTGTGAAATAGATCAATTGACAACATTTCAATGATGCTCATTTCACAATTCCAAATCCTTACTGTAAATGTAAGAATATCAAATTTTTGCCATTTACTGTAATCTGTTAGATTCTAAACTTATATGCAATGATCCTCTTGTAATGAGTATGCACAAAAGTCACAGAGACTTGGCATCAAACATTACAAAGTATTCCAATGGAGATCAATTCCCTGGAAACGAAGTCTCAAATTTAAAGTACATTCCTTTGAACATCCTTCCTGTATAAAAGTTCCTAACTTTCTCATATATTCTTAATCTCTGACTCCCAATATGGAAACATTCCATATTTGCCATATGACAACTCATTACTAATATAATCCTGTATATTCATAATAATGTCAATATGTTACATCCATTACTATACTTTCAATTGTCCTTAAGCGACCAATCATTGGCGAACCTTAGATTGTCCTTAGCAGTTGTTTATGTTGGAATAGTGTCTAAGGCTGCAACAATATTAGGCAAGTATTTGACCCGGTTGTGTATGGTCCTTTTGGGTTGCCTTCACCATAGCAACTTGATAGAATGATTTATTAAGAGAGAGTAAATATTATTAATATATTATGAGAATAATATAATGAATAATATATTTGTTATTTGATTAATATAAGTCATAGAATTAATTGGAATTAATTTGGTGACTTAAAGAGATTAATTAAATAAAGGGGTATAAACTGTCAATTGTTTGATAGTTAAGCTTTAGACTATAAATCCATTTGGATATGCTATGGACGAATTCTATGAGATATAGGATAGCTAAAATCGTCCAAGGCTTATCTATGGAAAGGATTTGGATAGCCTTAAGAGAAGATTATCCAATTAGGGTTTAGGTTGTAACCCTTAAGGAGTCTACAAGTATAAATAGACCCCATGGCATAAGGAAATCGGCACCTCTCCTAAAGTAAGAGAACCCTGGCCGATTTCCTCCCCTCTCCTCTCTCCTAAATCATCTTCCTTGCTATTGGTGTTTGTAAGCCATTAGAGGAGTGACATTTGTGACTCTAGAAGCTCCAAGACCTCAAGATCAACAAGGAACTCAAAGGTATGATTCTAGATCTGTTTCAATGTTGTTATTTAACCTAATTAGTCATTAGAAGTCTTGGATTCAAAGCATGTTTATTAGAAAGCCTAGATCCAAGCATTAGGGTTTTGCATGCGCACATAGGAAAGTTCTTATGGCTAAAACCCATCAGTTTAACCACTTTAGTCATATCTAGTTCTATTCCTTTTTCCCTCTTAATGCCCTATACACTTGGAAAATTAGAACACGAAAATATTATAGCATATGCAATCGATTCTATACCTGAAGCACTTGGGATATGATTCATAATGTCTAACATAAAGACATGATACTTGATCAGTCTTCTGCTATAATGTTTTTATTTTCCATGTTCTTACAATTCAAATTATGAAGAGGGATGCCGTAATCATAATCAAATTTTGAGAACACAATTAACATTTCCTTATGTTGAACCATTCCAACATAACATTAATATATATTTGACTAAATTTGATTAAAAACTCAATCTAAGCTTTTAGATTTTGAAATAAAGTATAAATTCCTCTCTCTTAATTATAGCAAAACAGCTTTTCAAACCCTACAACTTTGCGATTTGAAACCTTTTGTTTTCTATAATTAACATTGCTAACTTGCAACACTTACCATAATAATTATGCTTCCACTAGCACAATAATTATTATCTTATTAGCATAACACTTATGCTCCTACAAGCTTTGACATGTACCCAGAAATCAGCTAGACTTCTAGAAATCAATACTTATTGACTTTCATTACCAAAGTTCAGATTTCTGATACGAGATGTTTCGATAAGACGTTATCTAAGCTTCTCAAAATCACACACCTTTCCTTAGATAATTCACATGTGTGTCTAAACAATTTCAGAGCTTACAACAATAAGTCTCAAATGTTTAGACCTTTGTCATTTCTCACAATTCGAACTATGAAGAGGGATGTCGTAATCATAATCGAATTTGAGAATGCAAATATCACAATTGTTATCTCTTTAAAATCTACTTAATGAAATCGTTTCCTCATAATCATTTTCATGAAGTGGAGAGAAACCTTATGACACTTAGATTTTTATGTGTTCCTATCCATGTGAATCTATCAAAACCATAATCACAAGACAAGGTTAGTGACAAATCCAAACTCATATGGACTGAACGTGTTCAATCTTAATTTCTTTCCACTTGGCAGCACAACGACCTACCATTGCTTCCAAGTTGTTATGCAAACACCTAAGAACTCATAGAACTCACATGCATAGTCAACTTTATTGGAATGAGCACATAAACAAGAATAAGTCAACACGATAGGTTACAAACCTCAAGTTGTGTTCTAGTGTTTAACAATAAGGTTACTCTTGATTAGTTCTTGAAACTTTCAAGATATTTTAAGACTCCCACTGACCTCTTGACATATAATATTCACTTTGTCAAAAACCATTCCTTGACAAACAAATATTCAAGAGTTAATGTGGATTTTAATAAAGACTAACACTTCACATCAGTGGCTTTAGTTGGTCTTTGTTTTATCCAAAACACACAGCTTACCAATTTCAAATTACTCTACATTTTATGAGTGTTATAAACCTTTTTAAGATTATGTCACCCAAGGCTCAATCTTGGAGTATAACTTTCACACTTGATTTGGAACGAAGTATGATTCACCTTTTTATTTAACCATTCTAAAAATTCACAATTCCTCTTCTTAGCCATAGAAATGCACTAAGATGACCTTAGAGGATCAATTGTGATATAGTTTTCATAATCATTAAGATGATCATAAAACACGATACTAAAGTACTCTCCCATCTTTTCAGATTGGAGAAACTTTTATCGTTCTGCCTAATTTGATTATTCTCATTCGTTCTACCATACATTGAAAATTTTCCAATGTTCAGAATTATACTTAAACTTGTAAGCATAACCATATTTACTAAAATTTAGTAAATCATGACGAATAGTCTTATCGTTCTTTGTGATGGACCTGACTAGTGCACACCCAGTGTATCCGATCCCCTCGTCCTTCACTTGACTCACATATTCATGTCAACAAGGAATTAGTCTTAATTTCCCAAAGACGAAAATTCTCATTCATCATACAATACAAGTTGTGTGATTCCAAGTTTCTATCCAATTGGAACTTGGGTGATGAGAATATTTCCTTATTTGGTAAATTTTGACACTACCACAAACGAAAGAATCAAATTCATATCGCTAACATAAAAACATCAATTTTCACAAATGTCATTGCAATGAGATATAATAAAATAAAAACAAAATTTTCTTTATTTATAAAATGTGGAAAACTTTTCCTTACAATGCGATTACAAATGAAAACTATGTTATTACAAATTTCTAAGAAATCTATCATAACTCTTAAGCAGCATCTCAAAAAATCCGATCACCGAACCATGCGATTGAAATCCATCTTTGCGACTAGATTCAACATATTCTTCTTTTAAGCTTCATTTCCTTTCTTTGATCCTACAAACATCAAAATGCAACCTTGTCACATCATGTAGTAAGAATCAACAATTAGGAACTTAATAGAGTTAGATAGTAGACTTACCTGAAGCAGAACCATACAATCTAACTAAAGTTCTCAGGTAGTCAGGGCAGCTTCGATTCCAATGTCCCTTTCCTTGGCAATAGAAACAAACAGGCTCATTGGGAATGGCATATGGAACAATCTCATATTTGGCCTTTCCCTTATGATCAAAACTTTTGATCATGGCCAATTCTTTCCTTTAGGAGAAGAAATCATTTATGGGATATCCATGTCATCGCCCATATCAGCTTGAGAGGCAAATCTTCCAGTCAAATTTGCTAGACCATTGCGCTAAATCATTGTTGATTCAATAGCAATCAGCAGATAGCAAAAGTAAGATCAATAAGGGTCATGTCGTGATCTGTCACATAGTAGTATTTAAAAAACTCACAATATGATTCGGGAAGTGACTAAAGAACCCAGTCTATAGCCAACTTCCTTGGGAACACGACACCCAACATTCTCAGCTTGTCAATGTGTGACTTCATATCCAAGACATATGCACACACATACTTTCCATCCTCGTGTTTGCTATCCAATAGGGCTTGAGTGATCTTGAATTTTTCAAGTCTTCGAAATTGTAGGTTAGGGAGAATAATTGGAGGAGGTGGAGGAAGTGAAGCATGATATTCTGGAACATCATCTTCATGTGGAAAGCTTGTTCCAAAAGATTTAGGAAGACCATAGTTATCTGAACTAGACATCTATAATGAGAGAAATTCAACTTAGTTGATTTAAGTCCTTAATATAACACCTAAATGAAATATTAAGGCTAGGACCCAACACAATATTTTACAATTCGGAATAGGGATGTCGTAATCCGAATGCAAAATATTTGAAGGTAGGTAAATGACGATTTACCAATTTCCACCATGAAAAACGAAATTGGGTATTAATTTTTAAATGGATTAAAATTCCTAGTTGCTCTGAGATTCATTGAACCTTTCAATGACATGTTTAAATCTCGATTGTGCCCTTCAAGCTTGTGACTGGGATGCCGAGAATCACAAACAAGGTGTGAAAAAATTAGCTTGGTACACCTAATGCTACAACCACCTAACCAATGTGCCGGTTAACCACACACGCTCCATCAATCTATGATTAACATCAAGCTACCCTTTTCCACGCACTGTCAGTTCCAGATTAGTGTGTCGGTTAACCACACATGCTCCACTAAAGACTTAACAAGGTGCAAAGTGCAATTTCATGGGTTAGCACCAAATTCATATTTTCCTAAGTTACTAAGATTGAGAATTTATAAGTGTTTAGTTACTTAGTATTTCATTATATTTTTAATGAGAATTTAAATGTCCTGTCAAACCCGTTCGACTAACGACCCTCCTCCAGTTAAGGAAGTGGTGGGTGAGAGTTGACACCCATTAAACTGCCATTTTATAGGTAGTAACCTTATACCCCTTATAGACCGACTTCGTGAATGAGGCCTACTAACGGTAAGACTGACTTTACTCTTATACATATATATAAATATTAAACCTATAATATTATAATAGTATAAGGGTTGAATTTTAATCTTTTAAAATTTTAGGGTTTGGAACTAAATGTTTCAAAGTGGGACTTTACATTTATAAATTCCAAAACTTGAGGGCAAGTTTTGAACTATACAAAAACTTTTGGAATTCATAACTTATAAGTTTAATATAGGTTTTATGAAAAGTCTCTTGACAATCCATAACTTGAGGACAAGTTATGGAGTTCATAAAATATTTATGTAAAAGACTCTTCAAGTTCCATAACTTGAGGACAAGTTATGGAATACTTAAAACCATTTAAGATAACATTTAAAAATGAGACTTTTCACTTTCCATAACTTGAGGACAAGTTATGGATTTCACCAAAAACAATTAGATCAAAAAATTCCAACTTACAAAATCAAACAATTTGCCTATGATCTAATTAAACTTGAGGACAAGTTATAGATCGGTGCTCCCCACGAAGAGATGCTCGGATGAATAAAACCCTTGTCTAGCAGCTCTTGCAGCTGCGTAGACAACTCCTGCATCTCTGGTGGTGTTAGGCGATAGGACGCCTTGGCTATCAGAGCCACATCTGGCACCAAATCAATCCGGAACTCAACCCGACTCTCAGGAGGCACTCCAGGCAAATCCTCAGGGAAAACATCAGGAAAAATCCCACATATTGGGTACCCTAATCGACTCCGTCGTATCCTTAACTCGCGTGTCAAAAACAAACGCTAAGAACCCAGAACAACCCTATTTCAGATATCTCCTGGCCCTCGCAATTGAACAGAGAGATGGACCATGTGAAGCTCTCTCACCAGGAATAACCAGTTCTCCCCTACTTGGGGTTCTAACTCTCACCATCTACCACTCACAATCAATCACGACCCTACTGAAGCCCAACCAATCCATCCTGATGATAACCTTCAATCCTCTCAAGGGAAGGAAACCAATTTAATAGAGAACCTCTTACTAAACATGTTTAGGACACACCCAAGGAACACCCTCGAAGCACTCATGGTACAGCCATCCACAATCTCTACCTCTAGAGGAAAATCCAAAGTCTCGGGAGCATCATAAAAATTCTTTCTGAGTGCAAGAGATACAAAGGATTGGGTAGCCCTCGAATCAAACAAAACATGGGTAGACATACCATTGACCAAAAAAATCCCTATACATAATCAAGCAAGAATATACACATGAAATAAATAAAGCAATAAAAGGTATAGATAAGATACATACCCGTAACCATATCTGGTGTTACACGGGCCTCACCGCTGGTCAGTTGTAATGCCCTGATCTTAGCCACAGGGATCCCCGCCTAACCTTGGTGGCCATCAGTGATCCTTAACGTGGATGGCATTGGCGCCGCCACAAATCCCCTTGTCAATCTCGGGAAATCAGCCTTTTTATGGCTGGTTTGATTGCAATGGAAGCAAATCAATGTGCTCCGGGGCAATCCCTACTTATATGATCAGTCAACCCACACCTTAACATCCCGAACCCGCTGACTGACACGCCCCGTTATGGTGCTAGCCACACTTGACGTAGCGGCCCCGGTCCTGCATGCCCCAAGAATGCAAATCAGAAACCTTGGGCTTCTTGCTCTGGGCCACCATTATATGCACCTGCTCTGTCTTGCACTTTGTCCAAAGCTCCGACTCACTCTCTTGCGCACAAGCCCTCTCAATCATATCATTCAGGGTGCGAAACTCGCAAACTCCTTGATGTAGTCTCTTAACATGTCATGATACGTCTTCTTCTTCACCTCCTCATCCACAACGTACTGTAGAACCAACAAAGCCCTCTCACGGAACTTGGCGGTGATCACCGCCACAATCTCGGTGGTTTGGTGAAGGTCATGGAACTCCCTCGTCGGCTACTACACCTCGATATCATGTGCAAACTCCCTCTCAAATCTCTACACAAAGTCCTACCAGGTCATCACTGCCACCGCCGTTGTCCCAACATATTGGGTAACCTTCTCCTACCAGTCTCGTGCTTTGTCACTCAACAAGTAGGATGAAAATCCCACCTTTGCCCTCTCATGGAAAAAGCTCTTCTGCTTGGCAGTCTCTATGTCAACGATCCAACGACGGCTAGCGATAGGGCTGTTAGCCCTAAAGAACTCAGGAGCTCCACATGCCTTAAACCCTGAAATGAGGGAGCTCATGCCCCAATCTACCCAGCATCAATATCTGCTCGAAAGATCCTAAGCCGCTCATCCATGAGCTCCAAAATCCTCTCCTTGATGGTACCGAAAATCACGGGGGTAGCATCAAGAATGTCGTAACCTCGGCTGCAATAAGCTCACACATACTCTCATCAATTGGTTCTGAGCCAAATCCAAAACCTGAAACCAAACCAGAGCTAAAATCAGTACCTCCCAATCCCGAATGAGTGACCACCATCCTCAAACTGAAACATAAAGATATAAACAATCATCAAACACTCGAGGGAAACTCGCAACACACATGTACACTTAGAATCCCCAGATCTACCCTTGTCTCAAGTACAAGTCTTGTGGTTCCAGTAGTACAGGCCCAATACTACCTTCCACACATACCTGTACCTTCCTCGAGGTAAATCCTGATTCTTATAAGTTACCACACTACAACCAAAAACAAACATATGTTGCACAACATACATATGCTAGACTCTTCTAGGAACTCTCAACCCTCACCACTAGCAGTACCAAGAACCTTAATCAACATTGTTGGTTTCCCTATGTATACAAGTTGTATACAAATAGTATCACATAGATCGTCGAATGAAGATTCTACCCTAAGTCCACAACTAAACAAGGAACAGGAAATGAGGCTAAACCGATCATTCTAGGGCTATACAATCCTAATCATATACAACTTTGAAAACATACACATATAAAATAACTTATCTGATATCAATTCCAAGTAATGCATGACATCAAGTGCTATTGAACTATAAGGCATCACACAAATCAGAAAATTCTATCATATGATTCCTGAAGGTATTCTTATCCCTAATCTAGAATGCAATTCGCATATCAATCAATCACAATACATAAGTATGGGTAACTTGGGAAACACTTCATTGAGCTTGGCTGATTGCACGCATTACACTGCCCTTTTTACTTGATGTGAATTATGAGCATTAATTTGGCATGCAGAGTTAAAGAACACACAATGAACACAATGATTTGAGTGTTTAAGAGATGCATTCGATTATGAAAGGTGTTTACAAAAAAGGATCTAAATCTAAACCTACATAATTAACACACACACACTAACACTCTCAATGTTACATCTCTCAAGCACACCTCTATAAGTGGTATGAACCCACCTTATATAGAGGTGTTTTCATGTCTCTATCTCTCTCTATCTCTAATGTCACAAGGCCACTTTAGCACATGCAAGTAGGTCTACAAAAGTCAAACCATTTACAAAGTCATACATGAATAACTTTATACCCAACATTCTCCCCCTCAAAGTTAGGAATGGATGACTCGCTTCAAATCTTCAAAACTCAAGCAACTTCACGAACCGAGCCTCAAACATGACACATGTAGAAGTTTCTCAATCTCCAAATAATCACCCGAAAGTTGAGCATAAAAACGCACCCCAAAAATTTTCAATAAGTCCAAACCCATCATGAATCGAAATCACTTCCGAATTTCCAATCGAATCATTTCATAAACTTCAAATACTCGAGGTCACTTCGGTCTTCAAGTTCGCGTAATATGAAAAATTCAATATTGTTTTGAATTTCCATATCTAAATTTCTCCCCCCTTTTATAATCGCAAATAGATTATAAAACCAAAAAGGGAATGAGAAAGCGCTCAATTTGGAATTTTTCTATCCAAAACTCCCCTTCAACACATGGCATAAACATTTTGCTTCAATCCAGAAAATCCAAAAAAATCTTCAATTTTTAGCTTCGTTCACAGACCGCCTTCGACAAAATTCACAAAAATGGGTAGAAATTGTCAATTTCAAAATTCTACAACGACCCGGTGCGCTCAAAACAGTAAAAAATCTAAAACTCTCCCCCATTTGCGAAACTGGGTAGAAAGAGTCAATTCGCATTAACTGTAGGGGCCTGATTCGAAAATATACCAATTTCTCAAAATTTTCAGCCAAATTACGAAGTTTGATAAATTCTACCAAATCTTCGAAACTTCAGGGACCAACTTTGAAACTTCTACACAACTCTTCAAAATGTCGAAATTATATCCCAATGTCGAATATAGGTATAAAATGTAAGTTTCGACAAAAGTGCAGGGGCTTGTAATGAACATAATGTTTATTTTATTCCAGTCTGCCGAAAGTAGTCCTTATTTCGAAATGCGTATGAACTGTCAAGTTGTCGAAACTTTAAGGATGAATTTCGAAACTACGCCTTTTCTTTTTCAATTCATTACCGGTGGACATTCGATTCTAAACCCAAATCTTTGACAGTCGACTTCACTCCAATACTCGACCTTCGTGATTAAAATATCGTAATCCAAACCTTCGACCATCAGACACCAATGCTCGACTCCACTCAACCCGTCGAGTGTCGAGTGTTGAGGAAAACTCAAATCTTCGTTAGTCGATACCCGTCGATTCACACCCAAAACCTTCGAAAGTAAATCAAAATCTTCGACAGTATGTACTCAAGCAATAGCCTAAACATCCCAGACCCAAAACAAAATCATCGACATCTATTCACTGTGAAACTTTCGAAATCAAGTCATCAAAATCCTAACTCCATACCTTCACTTTTCAATTCAACCATTCCATCCCAAACCATTTACTAACCCTTCGAACCTGTTCGTCATCGATATATCAACACAAAAAACAGTACATCAATTTCTTTTTCTTTTGAAAAGATTAATATTTCCTCAGTGTGAGTTTTGACACACTCAAGAGTGTGCCTGAATGCCTCAAACCAATGTTCTATTACCAATTTGTAACGACCCAAAAACAGTACCAAAATTTTTTGTTTAAAAACCATTAATTTTCATTCATTGATTGTATCAAAAGCCATCATTCATTACAATATTTCAAAACATTAGAGTACAAATATATGCATGTTGTTATCTGTTTGGTAGTGTGTGACATTCAGGGGAACTTACTAAGCTTTTGCTTGCAACTTGATTGTTATGGTTTTAGGTACTCCAGAGGACAAGGACAAATGATCATACACATCCTTCGGTAATATGTTTTGGAGATTTTATGATACTCTGATTTTGGGATAATTGTACCTGATACTTGGTAACTTGGGTTTTGATTGAAACAATGATTTTACTTTAATTGAAAAATGAAAATTTTATCTTGATTTTGGGATGTTACAATGTTAATCAAAAGAGGAAAACCATAATTAGAGAAAAGAAAAAAAATTCCACAATAACTTTGACCAAATTCAATCCGAGATCATTTGTTAATTTTAAACTTATAACCTACTAAGCTTTCCTTGCCTTTAGCCTTTAAATGCTTTAGTGGAGGTTAATGGATGGGCCATGCTTACAAAGCGAGACGTGAGGGTTACAAAATGATACGATTTAAGCATATGTTGCATGTCAATGACGAGATTTTATTTTTGATTGAGTTTGGGTTGGATCGAGTTTGACCGACCCGGTCAAAGTTGACTTTTTGAATATGTACGTAGAAGGTTCTAGAGGCATTCATAAAAAGTGTCGCTTAGAGAGCAAGGCGCCACATCTAGGAGGGTTTTTTTTAACCTGGATAGATATTTGACACGTGGAATACCGTGATAGTCATCACCGGTCCCCGTATTTTAGCCGCTTTATGGGGTTTCTGCAACTATAAATACGACTTTCCTAGAGCCATATTCCACACCCCAAATCATTCGATCTCTCCGTGTTCTCGAAACTCATCCTCACCGAAAATTCTCAATTCTTCTGGCCGGGTTTCCGAATATTTATTTTTCATTTATCTATTTTTTTGTGGTTGTTGGAAAAAAATGATAATTTGCATTAAATCATGAGGTTTTATTTTGAAGCTTACAACCCTAGAGTGACGTAAAAATATATAAGGATATGAGTTATTTTGTGCAATTTCAACAATCAAAGACCAACAAACATTTGGTGATATGGATTTTCTATCTAGCATTTTAATCTCCTCGACAAGAGGACAATCTTCTTTTATTTTTTCTTATAATAAGATCTGATCGTGAATGATTAAACTAATTTATGGACGAAACTTGGTAAACACATTATAATAATTGGATTTTATTATTTACGACGGATTGATATATAATTGTCAATATTATCGCCGATTTGTTTGATTAGATATAATAGCAATTCGATATTAGTTCACCGTACTAACATGATGTTTCTTATTTTATATGAAATACAACAGTTTATTTGATTTACTTTGTTAAAAACACTTTGAGTTAAAAAACGTTTAGAATTGTATTTTTTTTCCAAATAAGCTTTTTTGTTCGGAAATGAATTTGCATTATTTTCCCAATTTGACCATGCAGAATGCATTGTATCTTTATTTTAGAACAGTTACCCTAAGTGCGCTAATTATTTTACTTCTAAATCTACATCCCGCGAGACTTGAACATTTATTATTTTTGTTGAAAATACTTTACTTCTAAATCTACCCTACATATCCTCCTACCCAATGAAATGGTGATATGTGTAATATTTAATGCTTATTTAATAAGATTTAATGGTATTTTAGAATACTAATATAACACATGTCATCATTTAAATGGGTAGAAGGATTGATAGGATCAAAAGGTAGGATGATATTTAATTTCTCATAAAGTTTTTGTCTAAAGAAATGCATTATCATCGTCGAACTCAAATAATTTCTATCAAATGTTTATATTTAAAAGGAAATCATAATAGGTAACAATTGAAAAGCTAATAAACTAAAACAGGAAATCATAAATTATAAAATATATTCAGATAAAACAGGAAATCATAAGTTATAAAATATATTCAGATAAAACACATGTCATCAATTAAATTGGTAGGAAGATTTGTAGGATTAAAATGTAGGAGGATATTTAATTTCTCAATACTAAATATACCAAAAAAAAAATCTATTTATGAATATAGAAACACAAATTATTACCAAACCATCTAAAAAATAAAGATCACCATTCTCGTTTTTAACCTACGCACACTCTTCTTGTTTTTTCATTTGGCGCTCAAAGTAGAAGCACACAAGCTGATCTGCTCAGCACAACACACTCTTGACTCGTCTCTATCCTTTACCAGTCGACCATCACCACCACTCGGCCTCCACCCTCTGCATCAGAAGACGGTAAAGTTTTTTATTTTTATTTTGTTTTCCTATTGAAATTGGATGCAAACGATAAAAATATAAATTTGATTATTTTTCTTAACTAGTTTGATAATGTTTTCTATATTTTTTAAACAATCGAAGAAGTATGTATAAAAATTGAGATATACGTACCTCCTTTACCTAGAACTTTGTGCTCGGTTGTTTGAGGGATGAGGGGTCGACCTCCACTAGCTTTCATAGTTGTCAGCCATCTTCTACCAAGTGTTGATCCTACACCCTATCGGAAATTGGTGGGCTCACTACAATACTTGGCATTTACACTCCGAGATGTATCATTTGCAATCAATAGGCTTGCCCAATATACGCATGCTCCCTCTCAAATTCATTGGCAATCACTTAAACGAGTTCTACATTGTCTAAACAGTAAAATCTATCATGGTTTATTTCTCAAACGGACTGCTTTCTTACTCTCAACGCATTTTTGGACTCTAGTTAGGGGGGGGGGGGGGGGGGGTGCTAAATGAAGGTCGGTCCACTACAACTTATATCATTTATCTAGGCTCCAACGTTGTCTCGCGGAAATCGACTAAGCAGAAATCTTTCTCGAGGTCGTCCACCGAAGCCGAATATAAGGCTTTGGCAAATACAACCGAAAAGGTCTTATGGATTAAGAACCTCCTAAAAGACCTTAATGTCCCTACAACATCTCCTCTTACTCTGTTTTGTGACAAATATCGATGCAACATATCCATATGCTAACCCAATTTATCACTCTCATATGAAACATGTGGCCTACCACTTTATTTGGGAAAATTTGTTGATGGCTCACTTAAATCCTTCACATAAACTCACATGATCCACTAGCTGATGCCCTGACAAAACCTCTAAACCAACCAGCGTTCATAAGACCACGTTCCAAGATTGTCGTATCTGATGGATCCTCCATATTGCGGGGATGTATTATGACTAAATGAAATTGCACAATTGATTATTATTACAAAAGGCAACGATTAAATAAGTTAATTCCTTGTAAATAGGTCAACAGTTGTACAGCAATTGTACATGCTACTTTACATCCTAGAATTCCTCCAGTCAATATGTATTCTACCTATATATAGTCATCTCTGTAATTTGTAACTTGATTGAATATACAAAGAAATAACATTCAAGCCCTAATATCATCATATAAATTTCATACACATAACATATAATATGATTTTCAAAACCGTTCAGCAAAACTGTCAAGCCCACGAAGAATTAGAAAGATATCAAGATCTATTCATGTTAGTACTTTAGAGTCGAACCATAAGATGAGAGAAATTCATAATAATAATGACAATATGATATGAATTGCAATAAATGTGTTTTAAACCTAAAAATAACTCTGCATTGATAATTAGTTAAATATGATTAAATTTGAAAGTTATTTTAATAATATACCATGACACATAACTTGCATAACGATAGTTTTAATTATACATCTAAATTTTTTTATGTTATTTTATATTTATTACAATATTATATATCTTATTCATTTTTTAATAATCATTATTATTATCAGCTATTTTATCAACTATTAATTAAATTATTTAACAAAAATCTAACCTTTTAGCTACTTTAAAAAACAGAAAAACTATAACTTCAAATGATCATTATAAGAGTTAAAATTTAAATAGTATTAGCAAAATAGAACAATATAAAATATAAAAATGAAAATTAAGGGCATAACACCACTTAACTCAGTTTAAAGAAATACAATATGTTTTAACCACTTAAAAGGGTTAACTTGTAAATCATCCCCATCTTCATCGGGTTGCCAAGAGTATTTAAGTTAGGATGAGCGTGGGGCAAAACCGGTACCGATCGAAACCATTCCCGATTTCCCGAAAACCAAAATTAATCAAAATTCAAACCCAAATATCAAACCGAATTAACATTATCGGTACTGGTACCAATGGTATTGAATCCCGAATTTTATGATTTTAAAGCACCAGATACCATCTCATATGTTTAAATTTGGTACGATTCGGTACCAGTTCCACTATAGTACCCAGACAGAATTGAGATTTGATACTAACTATTAATCATTAGTTTAAATCAAGGTTGTAAAAAGTTCGTCATAGCTCCAAGGCTTATAGTTGTCGTTAAGGTTTAACAAAATGCTCTTAAGCAATATATGTATATACAAATGAATAATAATAGAAAATATAAAATTATTAATTATATATAAAATTGCCGCCTTAAGTCACACATTGCAAACTGCATGACTCGTCACGACTCGAAAAAACTTAAAACTTGACATTACCGTTAAATTACTTTTTAGGTTATTTAAAACAAGTTTAAATAATTACACAAATATCTTCGAATTCTTATCTGTACTGTGAAGTACGAATTCCACGGTTTCTTGCCGACTGTCAACTTTTCAAGAGTGTTGACCATTTATTCAAAGTCTCCGTCTTAAATTACACGCAATCTTTTTTCACGTATCAAGCAGTGTCCATGAATAAATTTATATTTTTATTTGTTTCTTCCTTAAATACGCTTTTGTTTTAAATTCTTTTATAATTAATAATTTACGTATTTAATAATCAAATATTAATATTCTATGTAATTTAAGTTAACCAAATATTATTAACTTTTAAGAAGAAATGATAAGGGTTGGGACTAGAATAAATGGTTGGGTCTTAGGGTAAGACCATGTAGAGGTTTGGGTCCATTTTGAAAACTTGGGTCGTATGTTCGGTTTTGGTTCATTGATTGACTTTTGGGCATTTGGAGTATGAGTTTGGACATAGGGCTTGAATCAAGCTAGATTTGGGTTAAAGTAGTCTTTTTACCCAAAGCACGAATTTATAGTTATGTATTAGAACTCAAATATTAATTGGGTGTTGTTTTGATGTTGATTGTTCGGGAATCTGTCATCCAACAGCTAGAGTTTTGTTCGCCGGACTTCACCAGTGTGAGGTGAGTTACCTTCTCGTAGAAGTGGGTCGAAGGCACTAACGTCACCTACTAGTAATTGTTTATAGTAGAGATGATTGTCTTTGTGATAATTGTCAGGTATGCCACTATCTGTTATGATTTATGTGTTTACGCTATGTTATTATGTGTTAGTGGTAGGGGTGAAATATTCTCCGTAACCGTTAAAATACACCGGAGGATAGGTCGGGCACCAAGATATGCCTAACAGTATGTTTATGCTATGTTATTATTGTTGGGTTTTGAGCATTCTAACACTCCTAAGTGTACATACAACCCTAAATACCTTGGATCTATGTTTTCTCTATTATACATGCAAATATGAACTTTCCAATGTATTACCCTATCTAGCATACAATACGTGATATTTGGGTAATCAAATGGATAGAATACATACCTTTGTTTGATGTAGCTTGTCTTCATGAAGCTTGAGTGCCTAGTGCCCCAAGAGTGTCACCTCAAATGGTTCACACAACATCAAATGCACATGGAATGACTTGAGAGAAATGGAACACTCCTTGAAATCGTCTAGCCCTCATATTCACACATAGTGCACGATTTCTTGAGCCATGGGATTCTTTTATATGGCGGCTATTAGGGTTACACCATGTAACTCATAACTTTACCCATTCCTTATGCTCCATTGATTTTAACCTCCATGGAGTATCCATGGGTCACCCCATGGACTTAGTCCAACATAAGGAATCTTGGATCACAAGCCTACATATATAAAAATGAATGATTTACACAATCAACCCATATATTTAATTAGTCTCCTTTTGATCACTTAATTAATTCAAAATTAATTATTGATCAATACTAATTAAATAACCTTATTAATATATTAACCAACCTTAAGTGTTATTTCTCTCATTATAGTCTATCCAAATGCATGATGCCATGTAACCCAAATGGACCATGCCGGGTCGGGTCAAGTCTTACCAATTATAGTTATGGACTTAGACATTAATCCAACAGTCTCCCACTTAGATAAGTCTAAAACTATTATTTCGTATGACTTCAGGAACCGATCAGCAATCGTAGCTCTCAAAAGCTTATGTCGAACTCTGACCTTGTCGATGAACTCTGACCTTTGTCAATAACTTGTCCATTAGATAAGGGATCATATATTCCTCCATTCTAGATATCATATGGACTGAGACATGGATTAAAATCATTCTCTCTATCCATTTGTTGTTTCCTGATTTCCGATTCATGATGACTGACTGATTGAACGGATCAAATCAGTCCTGGCTTGGCCAAGCACTCACATGTATCATCATTAAATCATCGAGGGGCCCACATATATCGTTTTTATCCCGAAGGTAAAAGGAATGGATAAACTTTGTCTTATATGACTTGTTCTACTACTTGTTGAATCATACACAAAGGCACATTTTATAACATCGAGTTACCGGATGCATTTTCGTGCAATCAATATACAACCAACTCATAGTAACAACTCATATCTCTAGGTTTGAAGAATATAAGATATTATCGTCTCATGATCACTCGTGATAAAATCCATGAAGTGATTCCAATGAGCGCGGGTTGAATCCAATGCTCAGAACTTATGAGCATTCATGAGTGTTGTAACACAACTTTGTCCACCAACTTAGACCTCTACAAGCCAACCCATGACAGTCTTGATTCATATCTACTTCCAACATATGACCGACTGTGGATGGTTTGAATAACTTAGTCATTCCGGAAGAATAACCTAGTTTATTCTGGAAGTCAAAACCTGCAAAATGAAACACAAGAATAATTGAATCTAATATGGTATGAAAACCTATGAACCTAAATAAAACACCTTTTATTTATCACCATATGATTACACATTATTCATTGCATACTGTTTCAACTATCAACTTTATTCTTGAACTAAAATAATAGTTGTCCCATGCTCCGAGCATATACACTATGTTTTTCTAAATAATAGCTTTGCCATACACCAAGTATGCACTCTATGTTTGTCTATGATCCTTACTTTGTGAAATAAACCAATTGACCAAACTTTCAATGATTCTAATTTCACACTCCCGAATTCTTATGGCAAATGCAGGAATTCCAAATTCATACCATTTTACCGAAACCTGTTAGATTCTAAACTTATATGCAATGATTCTCTTGTAATGATTATGCACAAAGTTACAAAGACTTGACAACAAACATTACAGAGCATTCCAAAGGAGATCAACTCCTTGGAAACATCCTTCTTGTATTAAGTTTTCTATTATTACACAGATTTATTGAACAACTTCCACCTAGGGGATCACTTCCATATTCCCCTTTTGACTATCACTTCTGAACAAGAGTTGCCTCTTTTCAGAATATGCCAATATGGTCCTTCCAACAATTAACACTATACTTCCAATTGTCCCTGAGCAACCAATCTTTGGTAAACCTTAGATTGTCCTCGACAATTTCTTAATTGTTTTAGTCATATCCAGTTCTAGACCTTTTCCCTTCTTAATGCCCCAAGCATTTGGAAAATTTTAGAAAGGATGAATATAGCACATGTAATCGATCCTATATCCGAAGCATATGGGACACGATTCATGATGTCTCACATAAAGACTAAACCAGTATTTTGCTATAATATTTTCATTTCTATTTGCCAAGTTCTCATAATTCAGATTATGAAAAAGGGATGTCGTAATCATAATCGAATTTTAGAACGCAAATAATGAACCCATATATAGAATTTCCTTATGTTGAGCCATTCCAACATGAAATTCATATATATATATATATATATATATATATATATATATATATATATATATATATATATATATCCTTGTCTAAATTTGATTAAAATCTCAATCTAAGCTTTTAGAATTGAAATGAAGTATACTTTCCTCTCCTTTAATTATAGCAAAACAACTTTTTCAACCTCTGCAGCCTCACGAATTGACACTTTTTTTTCTATAATTAACATTGCTAACTTGCAATACTTATCATAATTATCATGCTCCCACTAACATGATGATTATTAGCATAACACTTATGCTCCCACTAGCTTTGACATGTACTCAGAAATCAGCTGGACTTCTAGAAATCAATACTTTATTGACTTTCTTACCAAAGTTCAGATTTCTGATACTAGATTGTTTTGATAAGACTTTATCAAAATCATACACCTTTCAGTCGATAGCTCATAGGTGTGTCTAAACAATTTAAGAACTATGAAAAGGGATGTCGTAATCATAGTCTCATCTGTTTAGACCTTTGCCACTTCTCACAAGTCCAGGTTAGTGTGTTGGTTAACCACACACGCTCCACTAACGACTTTGAGAATGCAAATGTCACAATTGCTATCTAGTTAAAATCTACTTAGTGAAAGTGTTTCCTCACCATCATTTTCATGAATCGGAGAGAAACCTTATGACACTTAGATTTAATGGTGTATGTGTTCTTATCCATGTGTATTGTCAAAATCATAGTCACAAGAAAAGGATAATGACAAATCCAAATTCATATGGACTGAACTCAATCTTAAGGGCTTGCCATTGCTTCCAAGTTGTTATGCAACCAATTGAGAACTCTAAGAACTCATATGCAAAGCCAACTTTAACTGGAATGAGCATAGAATATGTCAACATGGTAGGTTATAAACCTCAAGCCGTGTGCTAGTGATAAACTTACAGGTTTTTATTCTTGATTATCCTTTCAGGATCTTTAAGACTCCCACTATCCTCTTGACACATAAGACTCACTTGCCAAATATTCAAGAGATAGTTTGGATTCTTTATCAAGACAAACACTTTACACAATTGGCCTTAGTTGGTCTTTGTTTTATCCAAAACATCACAACTTACCAAATTCAAATGTACAAGAGTAGGAAACTTTTAGTCTTACATTTGACTAGTGTTTAGAAACCTTCCTTTAAGATATATCACTCAACTTACAATTTTAGAGTATAACTCTAAGAATTGTTTTTGGAACGAAATATGACTCATCTTCTTGATTTGATCACTTCAACAATTCATAGCTCCTCTTCTTAGCTATCAGAATGCACTTAGAGGATGAATTGTGATAAGGTCTCTTAATCATTAAGATGATCATATGACATGATACTAAAGTACTTTCCCATCTTTTCAGATTTGAGAAACTTTTATCCTTTTGCCTAATTTGATTCTTCTTATTCGCTCTGCCATACATTGGAACCTTTTCCAATGTCTCAGAATTACACTTAAGCTTGTAAGTATAACCATATTTACTTAGCTTTAGTAAATTATGACGAATAATCTTATAGATCTTTTATGGTGGACTTGATCAGTGCACAAGAATGTGTACTTAATCCCTTAGTCCTTCACTTGACTCACATATACATGTGAACAAGAAACTAGTCTTAATTTTCCAAAGATGAAAATTTCTCATTCATCATGCTATCCAACTTGCATGATTCCAAGTTTCGGTCCAATTGAAACTTGGGTGATGAGGATCTTTCCTTATTTGGTAAATCTAGACATTACCACAAATGAAAGAATCAATTTCATATTTCCACTCTTACTATTAATGGAATCATATAAGCAACAATTTTTTTCCTCAAATGCCATTGTAAGGATATTTTAAAAAAATAAATAAATAAAAACATCATTTATCCTTTTATTTTAAAAACTTTGCGGAAAAAATATCCTTACAATGCAAAAGAGCATGAAAACTTTGTTGTCATCTATTCCTAAGCAATATATCATAACTCCTAAGAAGTAGCTCAAAAATCCGATCTTCAAACTATGCGATAAAAATCCATCTATGCGATCAAATTCAGCATATTCTTTCTTTAAGTTTCTTCACTTTTATTTGATTCTTAAAACATCAACATGTGACCCAGTCACATCGTGTATCAAGAATCTCATAATAGAAACTTAGCAGAGTCAGATAGTGGACTTTACCTGAAGTAGAGTCGAACTTATTGACTTTAACATCCTTAGGTAAAATTTGGAAGCTTCGCAACTGATTCCCCTTCCTTTGGCAATATAAACATATGGACCCTTTGGTAATGGTATCGGTACAATCACAGACTTAGCTTTTCTCTTTACCATTTGGTCAACCGAGTTGACTATAGCCGATCCCTTTCCACTGGGAAGAGAATGCTTTTTCTGGATTTCCAGTGTCTTCATTGTCAATGTCCATAAAGTTTTAGGAAGTTGATCTTAGCAAATAGATAAGATCATTAAGGGTCTTGTCATATTCTGTTTCATAGGAGTCCCAAAGGAACTCAATATGTGACTTAGAAACTGATTGAACCACCAACTTTCTCAAGACTTTGACACCCAACTCTCCCGGCTTGTCAGTATGTGACTTCATCTCCAAGATGTGAGAACACCTAAACCTTGCCTTGCCAATAGGGCTTGAGTGACCTTGAACTTGTGGGATAGGGAGAATAATTGGAGGAGGTGGAGGAAGTGAAGTTCCAAGAGATTTGGGAGGATCATAGATGTCTGAACTAGACATCTTTTGGGAGACATTCAAGATAGTTGATTAAAAGTCCTTAATATAACACCCAATATGAAATATTAAGGCTAGGACCCTACAAACTATTTTATAACTCGGAAGAGGGATGCCATAATCCAAGCTATAAAATATTTGAAGGTAGGTGAATGACGATTCACCAATTTCCACCAAGATAAACGAAATGTATTATTAGGTTTTAATTGGTTTTTGAAACTCCTAGATTCTTTTGAGATTCATTGAACTGTTCAATGGCATGTTTCAATCTCGAGTGTGCCCTTCAGGTTTTATGACTGGGATGCCGAGGATCACAAAACAAGGTGTGAAGTAACCATGCAAATTTACTTGGCACCCTTAATTATTTACCCCTTAATCGATGTGCCGGTTAACCACACACGCTCCACCGATACTATGATAAATATTAAGTTACCCTTTGCCTACCTTGTTAAGTCTAGGTTAGTGTGCCAGTTAACCACACACGCTCCGTTAACGACTTAAGCAAAGTGCAAAGTGTAATTTCATGGGTTAGCACCAAATTCACATTTTCCTAAGTAACTAAGATTGGGTATTAATAAGAGTTTAGTTACTTAGTATTTATCATTAATACTTTTAATGAGGGAGAATTCTAGTCCTTGTCCTACCCGTTCGGCTAACGACCCTCCACCGGTCAAGGAAGCGGTGGGTGAGTGTGGACACCCATTAAACTGCCATTTTATAGGCAGTAACCTTATACCCCCCTTATAGACCGGCTTCGTGAATGAGGCCTACTAACGGTAAGACTGACTTTACTCTTATACATACATACATACATATATATATATATATATATATATATATATATATATATATATATATATATATATATATATATATGTATATATGTATTAACTTATAATATTATATATAAGGGTTGAATTTTAACTTTTAAAATTCTAAGGGCTAACTTGGAATTAAAGTATTCATAAGTGAAAACTTTTTCAATTTCCAAAACTTGAGGGCAAATTTTGAAACCATTCAAAACTAATTAATTCCATAACTTATGTGTATAAAGTAGTTTTAATTAAAAGACTCTTCAAGTTCCATAACTTTAGGACAAGTTATGGAAGACTTTAAACTAATAAAAGAATGTAACTTTTCTTTATTTTGTAACTTATGGAATTAATTAAGGTTACACATTTTATTACTTAATGAAGTGACTCTTGAACCTCCATAACTTGAGGACAAGACTCTTCATTTTTTATAATCATTGCCAACTTTTATGAGTTTTATGAAACTTAAATGTGACTTTTCATATAACTTGAGGACAAGTTACAAAAACACATTTTAGAATCAAATCTTAGATTCATTTGGATTGAAAACAACAATTTCACATAACTTTCTATTAATCTAAGCAACTCATAAGAACAAGATAATTCAAATCAAACTTTTTCATGTAATTACTCTAAACCTTAAACCAATACAAAACATGAATCTATTGACAATTATCTTTGAAATTGGATTAGCATAAACATTACCACATCAAAAACGAGTTTATAAGTCCAAAAACATCTTAGGGTAACGTTCCTAGTCCAATTCCAGCCAAAAAACTCGAAAATATGTTGTCTGGGGGTCCAACTCGTCAAGTGCATGAACAAACTCGGCGAGTTGGATCGTTTTGAACATTTTTAAGGCACGGACTCATCGAGTCTCCTGATGGACTCGCCGAGTCCGTTGTCCAGACAGCACAAAACTTCGATTTTTAAGCAGTTTTTGCAGGTATAACAAGAAAACAAGCCTAGGCTCTGATACCACTGTTGGGTTTTGATCATTCTAACACTCCTAAGTGTACATGCAACCCTAAATACCTTGGATCTATGTTTTCTCTATTATACATGCAAATATGAACTTTCCAAGGTATTACCCTATCTAGCATACAATACTTGATACTTGGGTAATCAAATGGATAGAATACATACATTTGTTTGATGTAGCTTGTCTTCATGAAGCTTGAGTGCCTAGTGCCCCAAGTGTGACACCTCAAATGGTTCACACAACATCAAATGCACATGGAATGACTTGAGAGAAATTGAACACTCCTTGAAATCGTCTAGCCCTCATATTCACACGTAGTGCATGGTTTCTTGAGCCATGGGATTCTTTTATATGGTGGCTATTAGGGTTACACCATGTAACTCATAAATTTACCCATTCCTTATGCTCCATGGAGTTTTACCTCCATGGAGTATCCGTGGGTCACCCCATGGACTTGGTCCAACATAAGGAATCTTGGATCACAAGCCCACATATATAAAAATGAACGATTTACACAATCAACCCATATATTTAATTAGTCTCCTTTTGATCACTTAATTAATTCCAAATTAATTCTTGATCAATACTAATTAAATAACCTTATTAATATATTAGAACTTATAATATATTAACCAACCTTAAGTGTTATTTCTCTCATTATAGTCTATCCAAATGCATGATGCCATGCAACCCAAATGGACCATGCCGGGTCGGGTCAAGTCTTACCAGTTATAGTTATGGACTTACACATTAATCCAACAATTATATGGTAGTGTTAGGGGTGAAATAGTCCCCGTAACCGGTTGAAATAAACCAGAGGGTAGGTCGGGCACGCAGATATGCTTGACAGGGTAGGTCGGGCACCCAGATATGCCAGGGTAGGCCGGGCACCTAGATATGTCTAGTAATATATGATTATGTGGTATGATGGGGGAACTCACTAAGCTTCGTGCTTACAGTGTTCGGTTTTGGTTTCAAGTACTTTTTCTTTAAAAGGAAAGAAGTCGGCATGATCGCAGTGCATCACACTATGTATTCTACACATGAGATCTTTGGGGTTATACTCTGATGTTGTTTCATTATGACATGTTTTGATTATCGATATATTGGTTTTGATATGGGATGACACAATGGATGTTTTTATACTATCGATTTTTATATTAACTTAATTAAAACGAAATTTTTGGCTTTGAATTTTGGGATGTCACAAGTTGGTATCAGATCCTTGGTTTGAGGGATTCGGACACACCTTCGGGGGTGTCTGGACTCAAATCGAGGGTTTGAGAGATTTTTACAAGAAAATAATTTCTCTAAAACTAAAATAAATAGTTTTTGATAAAGAAGAAGGAGTGTGATGCATGTAATCAGCCGAGCTCAAGTAAGTTTTCCCCAAGATACCCATACATGTTATCTTATGTTATTATATGAATTGAGAATATGTAAACTGCATGCTAGGTTAGGGCTAAGGATCTAGAAAGGATGCCTTATATGCCTACGATATGTGCTTGTAGATCCGCATGCTAGTTCTGATCAGTCTGTGATCGGACGACCTGTTTAGGTTATGCCTGATCATTTGACCTCTTGGAATTATCTATTAGTATGGTTCAGATAATTGAATAGATTGGCTTGATTGGAGTATGTTGGTTAGTTTTTCCGTTATCTGAATGTTGATTGATTTGTTCTTAGTGGGACTCTTAGCATTGTAAGCTAGCTATTAAGTGAATATGCTAAGTCACATGTGGCACAGGCTGGATAATCTCATGAACTTGGACCTATTTGCGCAGCTCTCGTCTGAGTCCAACCATTCTAGGATTGAGTCTTTTACTCGAAGGATTATCTGATCTTTATTGCATGTGACTATACTCATGAGGTAGCTAGTTGACATTACTGAGAATCTTTCAGCGGCTGAGGACTGGGTGGGTTCGGGAACCTAGGATATGCTTCAGTGAGTTAGTAATGAGGTTTAGTGAGAGTTGGGTGCATCAGTTTAAGGAAGTGATTTGGAGGATTCGGGAGGATTGATGAGGAAAGTATGGATATGTGTGGAAGGTAGTATTGGGCCAGTACTACTGAAAGCACAAGATTCATACTCGAATCGATGAAAGTCTTTGAGAATCTAAGAAGCTTTGGGGAGGAGAATCCTTGAGTATGTTTTGAGTAGTGGTTTTGTGGTTTTTCAGTTTGGAGATGAGAACTCTGGGAGGTAGTTCTGGTTCAGGATTAGGTTTCGGCTCAGGTGGAGAGCCAGTCTAGGGAAGGACTGCCAAGATTTTGAGTTCGCGTTGGATTGAGGAGATGGAAGGTGTTTTCCATAATAGTCCTTACCCCATAGGAGTCAAGGTTCGGTTCGCCTTGGATCTCCTGTATCAGGTGGCAAGGAGCTGCTGGGAATTGATTACGCGATCTATTGCACTTTCTAAATTGGAGACTTTGTATTGGGAGGATTTTGTGACCCAGTTTGGGGAAGAGGATGTCCCAGCTGTTGCAGTTCAACCGTTAGCAAGTGAGCTAGTGAGCGTGATAGGGTGTCAGGCCCTAAAGGATATGACTTCTAGAGTCTGAGGATGCAAGATTGAATTGGAGCACACTGGGAAGAGAGGCTCATGAAAGGCCGTTTCCCTTTCTGCTGGATCCGCGTGTTCATTGTTCTCTCGGTTCATAGCAGAGATCGATCGGGAGTATTATGTGGAAGGCCTGCGGTTAGCTTCATCGAGCTATCCCACCCGTATCGATGGGATATAGTGGTCTCATCATCTGTTTTGGTATGGTCGGTGGTGGCCTATGGGAGAACTTTTGGGTTGTAGCACTACTGTCACTAGGAGAGGAGCGGTAACAAGAAGATATGAGTGTTAGACGCATAGGCGTTTGGTCGTTGGATGTTCAAGAGAATTGTATTTTTGCATGGATTGTGTTCGGTTAGATTTCAGTGGTGCTGCGAGAATGGAAGTGGGAACGAGGATTCGTCAGCCACGGTAAAGATCAAGGCCTCCGGTCGCCAGCATGGGAGGTGGATTGAGGTGTCGGACTAGACCCGATTTCAAGAGTACTCTTTTCGGAGGATAGGCGATCTTTGGGTTTGACTCGTAATGGATCGCTAGCATTAGTAAGCACAGGCTGTCAACAGTGGATTATTAAAAATTAAGAAGGACTAGGAATCCTTCAATTCTCACGTATCGTGAAGACTTAGTTGAGTCTAAGTGAGGGAGAATCAACCAGGTATTCAGGATCAGACATGGGTGTGAAACTAGGATGAGTTTCGCATCCCCGTCAGGGAGGAAGGCGGTCGAGTGACAGTCTAGGTTGAGGATTGTGTGAGTTGAGAATTCGGAAAACGTTCCAATATGTGGTCCACACCTTTCCTTGGCATCGGATAGCATGTTTCGGGGACCAGGTTAGAGGTCCAGTTAGGACTCAAGTTTAGTTGAGTGTTAGGTCGAGTGCGTGTTCGACCCAGGATGGGTATAGTTGGATTGGCGGTAGGACCTAGGTAGGCAGATAGTGCTAGAGTGTTGTAAGTATGCGGGTGTAGTTGTAACATCCCAAAAATAGAAGCCAAAAATTTCATTTTAAAACATACAATTCGCAAAAAATTAGAAATAAAACATTCACGGATCATGTCATTTCATAAAAGATGTTGCTTGTCTGGAAACCATTCTATAAAACATAATACTATCAGAGTACAAAACCCCGGGAGGATCCCATAATGCGGAATACAAAGCGTGTGTGTGATGTACCACTACCGTGCCGGCTCCTTCCCCTTCGAAGAAGAGGTACCTGAAACCAAAACTGAAAACTGTAAGCACGAAGCATAGTGAGTTCCCCCATCTTACCACATACCATACAATCACATATCATACACACTACCGGGCAATTCTGGGGTGCCCGACCTACCCGGTACGGCCATTCTGGGGTGCCGACCTACCCGTGTCAAGCCGTTCTGGGGTGCTGACTACCCATCGGTCCTAACAACCGATCCTCAGGGACTATTTCACCCCTACTGCTACTATCACATATATCATAACATAACATATTATCAGACATATCTGGGGTGTCCGATCTACCCTTCGGTCCTAACGACCGAACTTGAGGACTATTCCCATCCTATTACCACTATCACATATAACATAACATGCCAGCATATAAACATATCATCACATACTGTCAGACGTAGCTGGGGTGTCTGACTACCCTTCGGTCCTAACAACCAAACTCTACTACTATCACATACAACATACCATGCTAGCATATAACATATCAGGTAGTAGCAAACCTAGATGATATCACATAGACAATCAGCTAACATACAACTCCTACTGGTGGGCCGACATTGTGGCCGTAGACCCACCGCTACTGGTAGGTAACTCACCTCAAAGTAGCTGCTGATCTGCGTGGGAATTGACTGTTTTCTGTTGCTGCTGTCCCGGAAGTCCTTCGGCTAAAATCCCCACAAAACACCCAGTCAAATACTGCTAACCGACCTCAGGGTAAAATGACCATTTACCCCTGACCGAGCCAAGAGTCAAAGTCAAAGTCAAAGTCAACTTTCAGTTGGCCTGCCAACTCGCCGAGTCCCTATCCTTTTTCTGACCATAACCCCGTCTCTACTCGTCAAGTTAGGTGTTGACTCGACGAGTTTTCCTTTTAATCCAAGGTCCAATAGTCCTTCATCCTACTCGCCGAGTTGTATGAACAACTCGCCGAGCTCATCTTCATCCGAAGAACATGCTATGCTGAGACTCTCCGAGTTGTATGAACAACTCGCCGAGTCTGTTCTTGCGGCAAGAAGATTGCCTTGGACTTGCCGAGTCAGGGCATTGACTCGCCGAGTCCCTTCATGGGTGACTCTGGCTTCCGACTCACTGAGTCACACCCCATGACTCACTACTCCACTCCGCAAACACAAAAAGGGGAAACTCGGGGACTCGCGGCTCGACTTGCCGAGTCTATCGCATGCAAACACTAAATATTCGATTTTGCTTGGATCCAGCTCATGTCATACATAGATCTGGGTTTCTAGGGCCTGGTTAACACGTAAAGTTTCCAACTTTACGTGTAAATAAACACCAATGAAGGTTATAGGGCTCAAAATGCACTAAAAGAGTAGATCTAGGGCTTTCATGCAATATGGCTCCATAAAGGCAATAGATCTAGCTCCTGGAGCTCAATCATGCCTAGATCTAAGGGTTAATCAACTTATTACAAACCCTAATTCATAATCAAGCTTGGAAATGGCTCAAGAAGGACTTTAATGGAGCTATAAAGGTCTACAAGCATGAAAACAGAGGGAAATTGAGTTATACCTCAAGGGAATCACTTGAAATAACACCAAGATGTCTGGCCTCCTTCTTCTCTTCTTGATCTACTCTTCTCTTCTCTCAAAATCTTCAAGAAACACACCAAAACACTTCAATCTCTCAAAGAATAAGGGTTTGGACGATGTTGGGAGCTCTGAGGGTGAAGAGGGCGAGGTTAGGGCGCGTAAGGTTGGTTTAAATAGGGTGCAAACCCTTGAAATTTAGGGTTTCATCAAACAGCAGGGACTCGCCGAGTCGCCAACTTAAACGTGCTCCCAAACCCGTCTCTACTCAGCGAGTCTGGCCTACAACTCGCCGAGTCCAAGGCCAAAATGCAAAATACATAGATAAAGTTTTACGTACCAGGAACTAGGTGCTACAGTAGTCGTACCATTCACAAGGTTGGCAAATAGTGCTAGAGTGATGTTAGTCTGCGGGTGTAGCCATAGCATTCAAAAAGTTAGCAGATAGTGCTAGAGTGTTGTAAGACTGCGGGTGTATCCATAACATTCACAAGGTTGGTAGATAGCATGAGAGTGTTGTTAAATCGCAGAAGGAACAATAGTACCCACCAATTCGGGTGCATCAGTGAGGCCATGGCAAATCCACATATTGGTTTTATGGATTTCCCCATATGAATTAGACTTGTTTGAGCCAATGATAAGACCGTGGGAACACCACTGCAGTTATGGGATCAAGGAAGCGATGAACCGTTTAAGGTCATTTGTGATATAAGGCTACCCTTGGTCATGTAGCAATCACTTTTATCCTTGGATTTGGTGACGTCAGGATTCAATGTATGGACCCAATCGGTTGGATCAAGAGGTCGTTAGAGCCATAGTGGAAAGATAACTAATGGCGACTATTGACAGACGAGGATTTTGTTCGGAAGTCGTGTGGGGCGAATGTGTGGGAGTCTCTTGGCTCTGCAACCGGTCCAAAACCCAACATTTCAGATGACTGGCAAACGAATTGAGACTAGGGAGGTCCCGGTGGATTTTGGAAGGCAACCATGATGCAACATACTGTTTCAGGCAATTCAGTGTTTCAAGCAGTTTAGTGTTTCGGGCAGTTTTGGTGTCTCGGGTAGTATTAGTGTTTTAGGTTTGCAGGTATAGACGGAGTAACCGATTGATTGGGAAGTGATAAGTCACTCGCAGTGGGATTAAATAATCTTAGAGTAGTTAATATGACCCTGTTGCGCAACTCTCGTCTGAGTCTAATCGTTGCAGGGAGGGATCTTCTACTCGAAGGATTATCTGACCCTTGGCCATGTATAAGTGATCTGCAAGGATAGTTAGGTCCGTGATTCTGTTCCCACTGGGAACCCCCCCCCCCCCCCCAGTTATAAGAAGTTGAATAGTCAGTTGAGAGATAAGTGGATTGGCTTCAACGATAATGATTCATTATGGGCGTTCTGTCAGGGAGTCAGACCACCTCGAGACTGCAAATTTCAGATTGACTAAATGTTATTGTTGCAAGGAATTCATTGATCTGTGGATTATAGGGTCCCGCGAAGGTTGGTTTTGGTTGCCTTGGGAAGGCTGTGGTATACTAAGGGTTGTGGCTGAGTTGCTCAAGTTGTATGGCGTATCAGGAATGGTACAAAATGACTTCGAGGACGAAATCTAATTTAAGTGGGGAGAGTTGTAACATCCAATTTATTAAATAAATAAATAGATAAAATTAATGAACTAATAGTAGCCCTAAAATCCATAATGCTTAGCGGAGTGTTGGTTTCGGGGAGCCAAATGGTATAATTTGGATTATTTAAGGGTTAAAGTATAATTTTGGGATTTATTTTGTAAAGATTTTCAGAAGTCATGGGGTGTTTGGTAAAATATTGGACTTAAATTGAAGGAATTTTAGAAGCTGGGGGCTATTTGGTAACTATTGGGCTTAATTTGGAAAAAAGACTTTAGGGTGAGGGACTAAACTTGGATTAATGACTAAAATTTGAAAGTAGGCACGAGATTAAAACCCGAACTCCTTCCCTCCCATGAGTTCAAAGAAAGAAGACAACGGACCATGGTTGTCATTGCTGTCGTCGTGGTTAAAGAAGAACGAACCTCTCCCATCTTCTTCTCTGTTCCTGTTTTGGTGCTACACCATTGTTGCCATTCCGACGACTGTTTAGTTGTCGCCCTTTCGTTCGACTGCCACACACCACCACATCGGTGGCCGAGATTGGGTGTGTATTCGGTGGTGGATAATCATGTTTCGGTGTATGTGTGTGATTTTCATGAGTTAGGATACGTGTTTCAGCCGATGAGTGGGTGTAGATGGTCGGAATATATAAATAACCACCATGACAGCCAACCATGGTGGCTGCCGCCATGCTACCTCCTTCTGTCGCCACCAACCACCATGAGAGATGGTTGTGTGTGTGAAATGGTGTTATGTACGTGTTTATTTCAGTTGAAGTCGTGTTTGGGTGTTGCTTGGCTGGACTTCACGAGAAAAGCCACCACCACCACCGTGAGGTGGTGGCTGTCACCTCCAACCATCGCCTGTCGCCATAAGGGTGGCTGAGTGTGTGTGTGTGTGTGTTATTTTATGTATGTGTTCATTTGTATATTATGGTGTACAATTGTATTTTGGCCGCAATAATTAAGGAAATTCGTTACCACCACCGTGAGGTGATGGCCGCCGCCGTGAGCCGCCATTGACCACCACTACCCGAGGTGGTAGTGGGGGGTTCCCGACTTAATTAACAATTAATTAACCTAAAACTTAACAAATAAACTAATAGAAACTTGATTGGATTGGAAACCCTAATTAGGGTTTAGAAAACCCTAATTTTGGATATGTTAGTTTGGAATTGTCGGGACCCGCATGTTTGGACCAGTGGATTGGAATTATAAATTAATCCCGACCACATTGTATGGTTGACCTAGTAGAGTGATGGACTTAATGGATAAAGTCCTTAATGGGTTAAGAAAGAACACTTAACCCTAATCGTCATTTTATGTGAAAACCCCAACTTTGTTTGGGCCTCGAGTTGGGACTTTCTATTGGGCTTTGGTGATTGGGCTATTTATGGGCCATCCAAGAACAAATATATGGACTAGAATATTTAGATGGGCTTTAGGGTAGGGTTCATGTAAGGGGTTTGGGCCCAATTTGGAAAATTAGGCCTTAGATAGGCCATAATTGGGCCTTGATGATTATGAGATATTGAACCATCGGAATGCCAAGTGTTGGGACTAGAATAAATGGTTGGGCCTTAGGGTTAGGCCATGTAGAAGTATGGGTTCAATTTGGAAAATCGGGCCGTATGTTGGGCTTTGGTTCAATGTTTGACTTTTGGGCCTTTGGAGTATGAGTTTGGGCCTAGGGTTTGAATCAAGCTAGGTTGGGGGTAAAGTAGTCTTTTTAACCCAAGCATGGACTTATGGTTATGTATTGGAACCCAAATATTAATTGGGTGTTGTTTGGATGTTGGTAGTTCGAGAATCTGTCATCTAACAACTAGAGTTTTGTCCGCGGGACTTCAGCAGTAAGAGGTGAGTTGCTGTTAGGTGCATTTTTTGCACCCATTTTGTAGTTTTATTCCATAAAAGTGCATTGCATTTAGGTTTAAACTCATGCATTTTGTATGTTTTCAGGATTTTTCATAAGACAATTTCATTCACACATTTTTGTGATATTTCAGGGACTTTTGGAGGTAGGATCTTGTTTGAGAAGGTAAAGAAGAGTTGTGGACAAAATTCTGGGACTTGCGAAACACCGAGGAGTAAGATATCAAAGAATTAAAGATTTTGGTTTTTCAGAGATTTACACGGCCGTGTAAATGGAAGCCTTGTGTTCACACGGGCCGTGTAAACGAAGACTCTTGAGCGTTCTACTTTTTGCGTTTACGCGGGCCGTGTAAACGATAGTGTTAATTTACGCGGGCCGTGTAAACGTAAATGTGGGTTTTAAAGTAGTTTTTCACCTCTCTTAAAAAGGGAACCAATTTTTTTTACTTTGTGGGGTCGATTTTTGAAGCAGAGAAGGCGATTTTCTTGAAGATTTTGGAGTTGATTAACACTTGGGAACATTTTATTTCATTTTGTAAGAACTTTAATTTCATTTTCTAGATTTATGATCTTGTTCTAGTCATGAGTGGCTAGACCCCTAGTTTCTCCAACTTCACGTCTTGAATTTTTAGTTGTGATTTCAATCATATGATTTGATGTTTGCTTCCAATTCCTACCTAGTGAATTTGATTTTGTTTCAATTGAATGTTTTATTCTAATTGTGATTCTTATTGGCCATTTAAATTAGGGTTAGGTCATTCAGGTTATCTAATTGCAAAATTTGTAATTGTTTTGTGAATTGGACTATGTAACAAACACTAAATTGATTTCCATTAAATGAAATTAGTGTAAATCCTATTCACATACTCTTACAATCCCGAGCTTGTGAGGAGTATTGGGTGTTGTTGGGAACATTCACATAAATCTTATTGCAACCTTTTGATTTCTATCTAAGAGCTTGTTTAGACTTAAATTAGAAGGTTAGGTTATTTTCAAAGAGCTTGTTTTGAATTTGAAAATTTGGTGAATGGAAAGTGTTAGAGCTTGTTAACACTTTCAAGTACCAACTTAGGTGGAATTGAGTAGATATCATTTCATCCTTGGAATCACATTGATAAATTGTCTTGCATAGAGTTGGAGTTCTCACAAAATCCTGAATTTGTTTCATTTAATTGATCATTTACTTATTGCTTTATCCTCTTGTTTAAATCATTGCATACCAACCCCCCCCCCCACCCCATTTATGTGACAATTATTATGATGGGTTTTGAGCACTACATCAATCCAATGGTGTACATGCAAACCCTAAAGCTTTAGATTTAGTTTGTCTAATGAACATGCAATAATCATCCAAAGCTTATAAACCCAAGATCTAGTATATAATAATCGATATTATCATAATAAAAGGGTTTAGATCTTACCTTGATAGTTATATAGCAATAACAATCTCAATTCCTCTTTTTGAAAACTTAGTACCTCAAATGTTGCACCTCTAATGGAGTCACAAACACCATGAGCAGCAAGATGACCTAGGAGAAGGAGGAGGAGCACCAAAAACGTCCAAGTACCCTTAGGGATTACTTCACCACGTTTTTAGGCCTTAGGGGTTCCTTATATAGGTAGGCTATTAGGGTTTTCAAATAGGAAACCCTAATTTGACTGCTTAGGCCCTAAGCAGCCCATGGACTCCCTCCTTAGAGGCCTTGGACAAATTCTTATATGTTTCCCCATAGATTTCGTCCACTCCAACTTCTATGGAGTCCATTAGCCCATTTATGCACCTATCTTATAATTACACAATCAGTCCCCTTTATTCAATTAATCACTTTTTGCCACAAAATTAATTCTTATTAATTCTTGACTAATATTAGTTAGACATTATGATTTCTCTTTTAATATATTATTCATATAATATATTAATAAATCATAATTAATCCTCTTAATCCTCTTTCTCCTTAGTTCATCATGTCAGTTGCTATGGTGAAGGCAACCCAAAAGGACCATGCTCACAATCGGGTCAAGTACATACCAAAATAGTTATGGGCTTAGACACCTAATCAACAGTCTCCAACTTGGATAAGTCTAATAACTATATTACATATGACTTCAGAACCTGATCAGCAATCGTAGCTTTCAAAAGCCGCTGTCGAACTCTGATCTTATCAGAAAAGTGTCCTTTAGATAAGGGATCATATATTCCTCCATTCTAGATATCGTATGAACTGATACATGGATTTTAATCATACTCTCTGTTCATGTGCTGTTTCCCGATTTTCGATTTATGACAACTGATAGCAAACTACAATTGAACACATCAACTCAATCCCGACTTGGCCAAGCGCTTAGGGTGTCATCATTAAATCATCGAGGGGCCCACATATATCGCTTTTAACGCACTTTGGGTAAAAGGAACGGGTAAATTTTGACTCAATGCTCGCTTGTACCTACTCATCAAATCACACACAACAATATGTTTTATAACACCAAGTTAGTGGTTCGTTTACATATTATCAATGTGCAATCGATTTGCAGAATACAACTCACACGTCTCGGTTTTAAGAATATAAGATATTATCGTCTCACCAATCACTCATGATAAAATAAATGAAGCGATCCAAGTGAGCATGGGTTTAATCAAATACTCTAATCTTATAGGAGCACTCATGAACCCTGCAGCAAACTTTTGCTATGTCTATAACACTTTAGACAATCTACAGTCAGATTCATAACAGTCTTCTTTCATACCTACGTCCAAAGTATGATCGGATATGGATGGTTTGAATAATCTTATTATTCGGGAAGTCAAAACATGCAAAGTGAAGCACAAAGAATAATACTAATCCCATATGGCCCCAAACTTTTGAGTATAAATAAGACACCTTTATTTAATCACCATACTGATTACTCATTATTCATTGTTCCAGGTAATCAACTTATTACTTGAAACAATAGTTGTCCCATGTACCAAGCATTCACACTATGTTTACCTATGGTCCTTACTTTGTGAAATAAATCAATTTAACACATTTCCAATGATACTCATTTCACAACTCCTAATCCTTATCATTACTGTAAGAATACCAAATTCTTGCCACTACTAGAATATGTTAGATTCTAACATTTTATGCAATGATCCTTTTGTAATCTTATTGCAAAAAAGTCACCAAGACTTTGCCAATGAACTTACAAAGTTCTCTATTGACGATTGTTACAAGACAATTCCATAGATGTGAAGTCTCACATTAAAAGTACATTCCTTTGAACATCTTTATTGCATAAAAGTTTCTAATCTAGACATAGATTCTCAATATCCAACTCCCAATATGGAAACATTTCCATATTTGCCATACAACAACTCATTATTAATAGAATCATATCTAATCATAATAATGCCATTATGGTCCATTTGTTACTATACTTCCAACTGCCCACAAGTGACCAATCCTTGGCGAACCTTAGATTGTACTTGATAGTTGTTTAATTATTTTCGTCAAATCCAGTTCTAGTCTCTTTTCCCTCTTAATGCCCTAGACATTTGGAAAATTTTAGAATGGTCGAATATTACAACATATGCAATCGATCCTATACCCGAAGCGTATGGGACCCGATTCATAAGGAAAAATGTGATACTTTACCAGTTCCTTGCTATAATATTGCCATATATAGAATCCTGTCAAGTTGAATCTTTTCAACATAACATCCATATATGTCCTTTGACTAAATTTTATTAAAATTCCTCGATCCAAGCTTTTAGATTTCGAAACGAAGCATAATATTCTCTTCCTTAATTATAGAAAAACAACTTGTCAACCCCTGCAACTTTGCAAAGTGAAACTTTTATTTTCTATAATTAATATTGCTAACATGCAACATTTAAAATAATAATCATGCTCCCACTAACATGATAATCATATCCATACCAGCATAACATTTATGCTCCCACTAGCTTTGATGTGACATCCCCAATTTCACGGCCAGAAAAGACCGATTTGTTTATGCTTTGTTTTCAAAATCAGAGTGATCGTTTAAAGAAAACGGTTGCAGAATTTGTTCCCAAAATAAAATATGATAACCATTTTATCAAAACATTTCTCGAAAAGAATGTATTTTCATTAAATAATAAAACCTCGGGATGTCATGTTCGTTACAGACCAAAAGCATAAACAACATAAAATAGACTTTACAATAGTTATTCAACTACTGATCTATAATCCAAAATCTCTCATCAAGTCCGCCGACTTATACTCTTGTGTCATTACCTGTAATGAAAAGAAAACTGAGTGGGTCAGGCTTGGGAGCCTGGTGAGCATATAGGGTTTTCAACCCACAATAATACATTTGTTATATTCAATTATCAAACAATCAACCCAAATACCCATCCCCATTATCTTCTTAAGGTTTCACCCTAAGAACCAACTATCCTTCATTCACTTATTCCTAAGGAATCGGCACGAAATCCATTGCTGCCAAAGTTTATCTAACGAGTACTAAATCCATAGTTATCAGACGCTAACTCCATAGTCGTCGGGGTTTACTCAAGCGATGCTAACTCCATAGTCACCAAGGTTCACGTAACAAGCGCTAACTCCATAGTCGCCAAGGTTTACTTAACAAGCGCTAACTCCATAGTCACCAAGGTTCATCAAATAGGCACGAAGTCACATCGTCGCCAAGGTTTATGCAATAGGCGCTAACTCCATAGTCACCAAGGTTTATACAAAAGGCGCTAACTCCATAGTCACCAAGGTTTATCTAATAATAGGCGCTAACTCCATAGTCACCAAGGTTTATCTAACAGCAGGCGCTAACTCCATAGTCACCAAGGTTTATCTAACAGCAGGCGCTAACTCCATAGTCACCAACTATCCCATCTACCCTTGTTCTACCCAACAATTTTGTAGATATAAATACTTACACAGTTTAAATCATTTAACACCTGTATAAAACTCCAATTTCCATGTCCATCTCAAATAGACAAATAACATATAAACACATAGCACGTATTTCATAACAAATACTTCATATTGATGTGTTAGAAGAAAACAACTACACACCCACACATATAAACAACAATATACTTAATACACTCAAACCGTACTTGTATTATTATCGTGTTTATGAAAGGTAGTATACACTCACTTGATCAGAAGATGATCGGACAGCACTACGGCTTGCAGAAATAGTAATCCACCGCAGATCTGGAAGATCTCCACAAAAATCGAACTTCTCGCGGGCAGAGCTTCGGCTCGGGAACCGCACTTCTCGGGATCTTCGGGATCTCGGGACTTGCCTCGGGGCTAGAGAATAATACCGGGGCTTCGGGATATTTCTGGCACGCAAAACGATGCAAAACGGGAGAGAGAAGAGAAGAAATTGGCAATTGGGTCGGCTGCCCTCGCATCCTATTTATAGGAGGCTGGAGCCTCGGAGTACGCGGGGCGTACGCCAGTACGCGGGGCGTACTGGTCCGAAAAACGTCACTGCGTGCGTCATCCGAAGCCACTTGCTGCGAATGTCGACACTTCGGAGTACGCGGGGCGTACTCGAGTACGCGGCGCGTACCTCGGATCAGACCGGTGACTCCTTCGGATAATGCTTCCGAATTTCCTTTTAAATTTAAATACAAATTGATTAATAAACTTCGGAAATTCATATCTTCTTCATACGAACTCCATTTTCGACGTTCTTTATATCCACGCGAAGGTGAGACTACGCTCTACAACTTTCGTTTAGACTCCGTCGGCTAATTTTGACTTTTATTTTTATTATTTATTTTTAATAGGCCGCGACAGAAAACTTCGTTATAAATTCATAACTTCTTCGTTTGACGTCCGTTCTCGCCTAACTTTTTATCGCTTCGATACCAACAACGAGATCTTCGATTCTCGTTTAGATTGCTAAGGCTAAATATCGCTCTAACGTAAATTCACTTTTTACGTCGCGCTGTGCCGTGCCGGTTCTGTCGCGAAACTTCGACAGGTCATAACTTCTTCGTTATAACTCGGATTTTGGCGTTCTTTATATGCACGGAAACCTTGTAACATATACTAAAACTTAGTTAGGATTATTCACCCTAAATAATCTTCTATCAAAAGGTCATTTTTGACTCTTATTGTCTCTAAATTGACTAGCCCTGATCTACGGGCGTTACATTTGACACGTATTCAGAAAACATTTGGACTTCTAGAAAGCAATACTTATTGACTTCCAAAGTTCATATTTGTAATACGATATGCTTCGATAAGCCTTTATCTAAGCTTCTCAACCTCATACACCTTTCCTTAGATAGCTTATACGTGTCTAATTAATTTCAATACTTATAACAATAAGACTTAAATGTTTAAATTAATTGCCAAATCTCATAATTCGAACTATAAAGAGGGATGTCGTAATCATAATCAAATTTGAGAATGAAATTTACACAATTGCTAACTCCTTAAAATCTTCCTAGTGAAAGCGTTTCCTCACAATCATTTTCATGAAGGAGAGAAACCTTATGACACTTAGATTTTATGGTGTATGTGTTCCTATCCATGTGAATTTGTCATAACCATAATCATAAGATAATGTTTGCGACAAATCCAAACTCTTATGGACAGAACTTGTTCATTCTTGATTTCTTGCCATCAAGGGTCCCACCATTGCTCCCAAGTTATTTAGCAGCTCACCTACACTAGTCAATGTAATTTCATTGAATAAGGTGCTTGCCTTTATACAATTTATTGAGAACTCGTAGAACTCATATGCATAAGTAACTTTATTGGAATGGCATAGAAATAAAATTTTGTCAACATGATAGGTTACAAACCTCAAGTTGTGTGCTAGTTTTTAATAGGTTTACTCTTGATTAGTTCTTGAACCTTTTCAAGATCATTTAGACTCCCACTGACCTCTTGACATATAAGATTCTCTTGTCAAGAAACATTTCTTGACGAACAAATATTCAAGAGTTAGTGCGGATTCTTATCAAGACAAACCACTATATACAATTGGTATTAGTTGGTCTTTGTCTTATCCAAGACATCACAATTTGCCAATTTCAAAGGTGCAAGAGTAAGAAAAATAATTTTCTACTTCACATTTGATGAGTGTGTTAGAAATTCTTAAAATGTGTCACTCAAGTCACAATTCTTGAGTATGACTCTAAGACTTGATTTTGGAACGAAGTATGACTCATCCTTTTTTGATTTAACCATTTCAACAATTTCTGATTCCTCTGCTTAGCCATACTAGTGCACTAAGATTTACTTAGAGGATAAATTGTGATATGGTTTCATAATCAATAAGACGATCATAAAACATGATACAAAAGTACTATCCCTTCTTTCCAGATTGGAGAAACTTTTATCTTTCTGCCTAATTGATTCTTCTTATTCGTTCTGCCATTCATTAAAAATTTTCAATGATTTATAATTATACTTAATCCAGTAAGCGTAGCCATATTTACTAGACTTTTAGTAAATCATGACGAATAATCTTATTGTTATTTGTGGTAGACTTGACCAGTGCACAACATTGAGTACTAGATCCTTTAGTCCTACACTTAACTCACATACTTGTGTGATCAAGGAATTAGTATTAATTTCCCAAGTACCAAGATTTCCATACATCACATGATTCAAATCATATGATTCCAAGATTGATTCAAATCATATGATTCCAAGATTCTGTCCAATTGATACTTGGGCGATGGGAATCTTTCCTTACTTAGAAAAAGTATGACATTACCATAAATAACATAACTAAGAATCACATCCACTTAATATTGCTTACAATAGAAACACACAAGCATCAATTTTCATAAATAACATTGCAAGGATATATAAATAAGACAAAACTCAAAATTTATTTTATTTATAAAAGGTGCGGAAAACTTGTCCTTACAATGCAATTCAAATGAAAACTGTGTTATAATCCCAAGCAATCTATCATAACTCTCTAAGTAGCACCTCCAAAAATCCGACCATCGAATCATGCGATCGAAATTCATTTGTTCAGGGTCAGACTCAACTCACTTCTTCCTTTAAGCTTCCTTTCTTTTCTTCAATCCTACAAAACACCAAATGTAATCTTATCACATCATGTATTTAGAATCTAAAATAGAAAACTTAATAGAGTTAGTTAGTGGATTTTTTACCTGAAGCAGAGTCATACATCTTGACTCTCCCATCTCTTGACTCTCCCATCTCTTAGATCTCTCAGGTAGTTAGGGTAGCTTCGTAACCAATGCCCCCTTTTTGGCAGTAGAAGCATATGGATTCTTATGGAATGGTACACGGGACTATCTCAGGCTCAACCTTTCTCCTGTGTAGAGAAAACTTTTCTGGACTTCCAATGTTGCCATTGCCCATAGAAGGTTGGGATATTGATTTACCAGACAAATTTGCTTGAACATTGTACCAAATCATTTCTGATTCAACAACAATAAGCAAATAAGTCAAATCAATGAGCGTCACGTCGTGTTCCTAAAGGGTTTTGAGCATTCTAACACTCCTAAGGTGTACATGCAACCCTAGAAAACTTGGGTCTATGTTTTACTAAGATACATGCAAATTTGATTTTCCAAGGTTCTTAACCTAACTAGCATGGCATGGGGAACTTTGAAACATAAAAGCTAGTAGGAGAATATACCTTTCTTGTTGCTTGGATTCCATGAAAACCTTGTGAGCCTAACACCTCAAATGTTTCACACAACACCACAACTCTTGGAATAACTTTGAGAGAAGTACACTATCACTCAAAATCGGCTAGCCTTCTTGTTCTACACATAGTGCCGATTTTGGTAGCCCATGGGGCCCTTTTATAGTTGTGTCACAAGTAAGGTTACAACAAGTAAACCCTAATTGACAAGGCTTTTCATATTCCATGATCCATGGTTTATAACCTCCATGGACTATCCATGGAGCACCTTATGTATTTTTGACCAATTCAATAAACCATGGATCATTAGCCTACTATAAAAGAATGGATGATTTGCACAATCAACCCCATATATTTAATTAGTCTCCTTTTGATCACCAAATTAATTCTTGATCAATACTAATTAAATACTATTATTAATATATTAGAGCTTATAATATATTAATAAACCATAAGTGTCATTTCTCTCATTTAGTCTATCCAAGTGTTGCAATGCCATGCAACCCAAAATGGACCATGCCAACCGGGTCAAGTACATCCCATAAATAGTTATGAACTTAGACACCTAATCCAATAGTTCCATCATATAGTACTCTCGAAATTACCATATGAATCAGGAAGTGACTGAACAACCAAGTCAACATCCAACTTCCTTGAGACATCGACACCCAACATTGCCAATCTATCAATATGCAACTTCATATCCAAGACATGAGCACATACAGATTTTCCATCTTCGTGTCTTTTAGCCAATAGGGCTTGAGTGACTTTGAACTTTTCAAGTCTTCGAACATGTGGGTCAGGGAGAATTATTGGAGGAGGTGGAGGGAGTGAAGTATGATCTCCTGTTCCTCGATCTAATCGTGGAATATCATCTTCATGTGGAAAACTTATTCCAACGGATTTAGGAAAACCATAGTGAATAGATTTTGACATCTACAAAACAGGAGAAAATTCAAGTTAGTTGATTGGAATCCTTGATATAACACCCAAATGGAATATCAAGGCTAGGACCCAACACAATATTCTACAATTTGGAAGAGGGATGTCGTAATCCAAATTACAGAACATTTGGTGGTAGGTAAATGACGATTTACCAACTTCCACCACGAAAAACGAAAAATTGAAACTTAAGTTTTGAATGAATTGAAACTCCTAGATCTTTTGAGATTCATTGAACTTTTCAATGGCATGTTTAAATCTCGAGCGTGCCATTCGTTTGTGACTGAGATGCCGAGGATCACAAACAAGTTGTGGATAACCATGCAAATATACATGATGCCCCAAATGTTACAGTCACCTAATCGATGTGCCGGTTAACCACACACGCTCCATCGATCTATGACAAACATCGAGTCACCCTTTGCCACCTTTGCTTAGATCCCAATTAGTGTGCCGGTTAACCACATACGCTCCACTAACGTCTTAGCAAGGGTACAAAGTGCAATTTCATGGATTAACACAAAATCCACATTTTTCCTAAAGTAACTAAGATTTGGGAATTTATGAGATTGTTTAGTTACTTTGTATTTCATTATACTTATAATGGAAGGTTGTATCATATCCTACCCGTTCGGCTAACGACCCTCCACTAGTCAAGAGTGCGGTGGGTAAGAGTGGATACTCATTCAATCGCCATTTTATAGGCAATTTCCTTAAACACTCCTTATAGACCAGTTTTGTGAATGAGGTCTACTAACGGTAAGACTGACCTTTTACTCATACATATATAATATTAGATTTTTAATTTTATATATAGTATAAGGGTGTATTTTACACTTTTAAAATACTAAGTGGTTTAATTTAATAAAATTATACATTTAATTTAATTAAATACAAACCATATTATTATGGATTTATTAACTCTCTTTTAATTATACATTTAATTAACTTAATAAAACCATAAGGTGTAATTTGAACTTTTCAAACATCTAGGGTTTTAGAATTTAAAAAATTTCAAAATTAAACTTTTAATCAAAAATTTAAATTCCAAAACTTGAGGACAAGTTTTCAAACTTTTCAAAACCTTAGGGTTTAGAATTTAAACATTTCAAAATTAAACTTTTTAATCAAAAAATAGATTCTAAAGCTTGAGGGCAAGTTTTGAAACTTTTCAAAACTATCTAGATCAAATTACAAATAATTTAATTAATCAAATAATTGGTAATTATCTAAATTTGACATAATTCAATTTTATGGCAAGATAATCCAATCAAATAATTCAAATAAATCAAGTTTATCATATAAGGCAATGATTATCTAATTAATTGACAATTATCTTCTATTTTGGCAAAGATAATCATTTCAAATTAATAAAAGTCGAATTTTATCAATAAAAAATTGTTTATGGTAATTATCCCAAGCCAAAACAGCTCAAAATCCTGAAAAATATGACATTTGACACTCCGACTCGTCGAGCCAACATTGGACTCGTCGAGTTGCCAGTGAACACGTCGAGTTCAACTATGGACTCGGCGAGTCCAGGCTCCAGATCCAAGATTTTTCGATTTCCAGCTTTGAATAATCATGTAAACTATCAAATACATCAAACAAACAGCCTAGGTTCTGATACCACTCATGGGTTTTGAGCACTACATCAATCCTATGGTGTACATGCAAACCCTAAAGCTTTGGATCTAGTTTGTCTAATGAACATGTAATAATCATCCAAAGCTTATAAACCCTAGGTCTAGTATATAATAACCAATATTATCATAATAAAAGGGTTTAGATCTTACCTTGATTGTTATATAGCAATAACCATCTCAATTCCTATTGATCTTGACCTTTGAAAGCTTAGTGCCTCAAATGTTGCACCTCTAATGGAGTCACAAACACCATGAGCAACAAGATGACCTAGGAGAAGGAGGATGAGCACCAAAAACGTCTGAGAATCCTTAAGGATTACTTCACCGCATTTTTGGGGCCTTAATGGTTCCTTATATAGGTAGGTTATTAGGGTTTTCTAGTATTTGACTACTTAGGCCCTAAGCAGCCGATGGAATCCCTCCTTAGAGGCCTTGGACGAACTCTTATGGGTTTCCCCATAGATTTCGTCCACTCCAACTTCTATGGAGTCCATTAGCCCATTTATGCAACTATCTAATAATTACACAATCAGTCCCCTTTATTCAATTAATCTCTTTTAGCCACAAAATTAATTCTTATGAATTCTTGACTAATATTAATTAAACAATATGATTTCTCTTTTAATGTATTATTCATGTAATATATTAATAAATCATAATTAATCCTCTTTCTCCTTAGTTTATCCTATCAGTTGCTATGGTGAAGGCAACCCAAAAGGACCATGCTCACAATCGGGTCAAGTACACGCCAAAATAGTTATGGGCTTAGACACCTAATCCAACATATTTTACCTTCTGCAAAAAGGTATAAACATTTGCTCCGTGTCTCTGTGGATCGACCCTGCTTACCTTGTATTACATTTTTAGTGCAAAGTAGTAGTGTTTTTGGAGTCATTTGTACCCCTTTATTTGTTGGGTTTGACACACCTAACAATTACCTTCCCTTAGAAGTGGGTCGAAGGTAACAATGATGGCCCATTAGTAATTGTTTATAGTAAAGATGGATGTATTTGTGATAATTGTCTAGTATGCCACTATCTGTTATGATTTATGTGTTTATGCTATGTTATTATGTGGTAGTGGTAGGGTGAAATAGTCCCCGTAACCGGTTGAAATACACCAGAGGGTAGGTTGGGCACCCAGATATGCCTGACAATATGTTTATGCTATGCTATTATGTGGTAGTGCTGGGTGAAATAGTCCCCGTAACCGGTTGAAATACACCAAAGGGTAGGTTGGGCACCCAGATATGCCTGACAATATGTTTATGCTATGCTATTATGTGGTAGTGGTAGGGAGTGAAATAGTCCTCGTAACCGTTTGAAATAAACCGGAGGGTAGGTCGGGCACCCATATATGCCTGGCAGGGTAGGTCGAGCACCGAAATATGCTTGACAGGGTAGGTCAGGCACCCAGATATGCCTGACAGGGTAGGCCGGGCACCTAGATATTCCTGGAAATATATGATTATGTGGTATGATGGGGGAACTCACTAATCTTCGTGCTTACGGTTTTCAATTTTGGTTACAGGTACTTCTTCTTTAAAAGGAAAGGATCCGACCTGATCCCATCGCATCACACTATGTATTCCACACATGAGATCTTTGGGGTTATACTTTGATGTTGTTTCATTATGACATGTTTTGATTATCGATATATTGTGTAACATCCCAGAAATTTAAGGCCAAAAATATCATTTTTAATTAAGTAACATGTAAAATCATTTGTCAAAACATTGCTAATATTATATTAATTCATAAAACCATCATAACGTGTCTCAAAATCATATCATCAGATAATAATAAAATCATAGTACAATCCCATAGATCTCAAAATGCGGAATCCTGATATGCGTGTAATGTGCCACTACCGTGCCGGCTCCTTCCCCTTCGCTAAAGAGGCACCTGAAACAAAACTAAAAATTGTAAGCACGAAGCTTAGTGAGTTCCCCCATCATACCACATACCATGCAATAACATATTGTCAGTCAATTATGGGGTGCCTGACTAACCCAGGTCAAGCCATTTTGGGGTGCTTGACTTACACAGGTCAAGCCATTCTGGGGTGCTTGACTTACCCGTCGGTCTATTTCACCCGACTATCGGGGACTATTTCACCCCCTACTATCACTATCACACATAACATATCATGCTGGCACATAAACATATCATGTAGTAGCAAACCTATATGAATTTCACAAAGACAATAATCTAATCTACAACTCCTACTGGTGGGTCGGCATTGTGGCCGTAGACCCACCGCTACTGGAAGGTAACTCACCTTAATGTCGCGTAGTGTATGCACAATCCTCGGTACGGAAATCCTCTCGACTCAACTCCTCAATCCCTACACAACAACCCTCCTTGATTGCTAATTATCACCCACAACCCTCCTAAACAAGGGTCAACTCAAGTTCGGGTCAAAGTCAAAGACAAAGTCAACCTCCAGTTAACTTGACTCGCCGAGTTGGTCCAACAACTCGTCGAGTCCTTATTCTTTCAAAATGATACAACCCCCCAACTCTAATCGTCAAGTCTAGCAAGAACTCGACGAGTTCTCCTTCAATCATAATATTGGGACCACCTTCAACCGACTCGCCAAGTTCATCCTTAAACTCGGTGAGCTCATTTTCATCATATGATTGTGTCCAGTCTATGACTCGCCGAGTTATATGGACAACTCATCGAGTCCGTCTTCATGAGTTGGGAGACTGCCTAGGACTCGCCGAGTTATATGAACAACTCGTCGAGTCCCATGATTTCCATGTCCATAGTTACGTCTATCTTGTTGAGCCCCCTTCTACACTCAACCAGATCCCTTCGAAACAGAAAATATTGGGGAGCCAATACATGAATCGTCGAATCCCATGGACGACTCGACGATTCCCCCAAAGTCCATGTCTATAAACTCGCTTTCTGTTGAACTCATCTCATCCAGAGTGTAGATCTGACCTCCTAGGGTCAATATAACACGTAAAAGCCACGAAACTTTACGTCCATGCATGGGTCTTTAAGCTCAAAAGAACCAAAAATAAGGTCACAAGATGCATGTGGCTCTTATGGCCATAAAAGTGGCACCTTTATGCCATGAGAACCCTCTAAGGTTCAAGATCTGAAACCCTTTCTCTATATTACACTCTAAGACCCGAAAATGGATTAGAAATGCCCCAAAGATGTCAAGATTCAATCCCTAAAGTAGATCTAACAAGTAATAAGTCAAGGTAGGAGCTTTTTACCTCAAACAAGATGGAAACGCAACCAAACCTCTGGATCTACTGACTTCCTCTGGAATCTCCAAGTCTTTCCTTCATTCTTCAAACTTCAGATCACAAAGAATGGCTCAAAATAGCTCAAGAACACTCAAAGGTTGATTAGGGTTTCGTGAACAGGGTTTGGAGGTGATGGAGGCTGGGGTGGAGGCCTCATAAAGTCTTTACATAGGGTGTAAACCCTCAAATTTAGGGTTTCACTCAGACAACTCCTACTCACCGAGTCGGTCATTTAACCCCCCCTGATCCACAGTCGACCCTACTCGACGAGTTGGGCCTCCAACTCGCCGAGTCCCAGTGTAAAATATGAAGTTTCACTTGAATTTAATATATACCTGAAACCGGGTGTTACAACTCTCCCCCACTTATTTTGGACTTCATCCTTGAAGTCTGCTGCCGAGTCCTGAAAAAGCTCGGGGTAGTGCTCCCTCATCTCTTCCCTCGGCTCCCAAGTCCATTTCGACCCCTGGAGGTGCTACCATTGCACATTCACCAGCTCCACCTTCTTGTTCCTCAGATCCTTCGACTTCCTGTCGAGGATTGCCACTGGCCACTCGATGTAGTTCAGGCTGTCATCTATTTGAATATCCTCTAAGGGCACCACTGCCAAGTCGTCCACCAGGCACTTCCGTAACTGGGAGATGTGAAACGTACTATGAATCTGACTGAGTTTGGCTGGCAGGTCCAACCTATACGCCACCTTGCCCACCCGGGCGACAACCCTGAAAGGTCCAATATATCTGGGGCCCAACTTGCCCCGCTTCCTGAATCGGATGACGCCTTTCCAAGGCGACACCTTCAGGAGGACCATATCCCCGACCTGGAACTCCAGGTCCGAACGGCGCTTGTCGACATAACTTTTCTACCGACTCTGCGCAATCTGAAGCCTACTCCTAACCTGTTGAATCCTCTATGTCGTCTTGAGCACCACTTCGGTGCACCCCATGACCCTATGTCTGACTTCACCCCAACATATCGAGGTTCTACACTTCCTCCCATACAACATCTCAAAGGGAGGACGATCGATACTCGCATGGTAGTTGTTGTTGTAAGAGAACTCAGCTAATGGAATATAGGTATCCCAACTACCACCGAAGTCTAGAACACATGTCCGTAGCATATCCTCCAAAGTTTGGATGGTCCTCTCGCTCTGACCATCCGTCTGCGGGTGAAAAGCGGTGCTAAAGTGCAGACGAGTGCCCAATTCGTCATGAAATTTCTTCCAAAATCTGGAAGTGAACCATACATCTCTGTCTGAAATCACAAAGACTGGCACTCTGTGTTGAGCTACTACCTCTCGGATGTAGATATCGGCCAGCTTCTCGACCGAGATGCTCTCCTGGATCAGTATGAAATGGGCACTCTTGGTCAACCGATCCACGATAACCCAAATCGAATCCACTCCCCGTGCGGTCCTGGGAAGCTTTGTGATGAAATCCATAGTAATATCTTCCCATTTCCACATAGGGATATCCAACGGTTGCGTCTTGCCTTGAGGCCTCTGGTGCTCCACCTTCAACTTCATACAGGTTAAGCATCTCTCAACATACCAGGCTACATCCCGCTTCATGCAAGGCCACCAATAATCAGGACGAAGATCTTTATACATCTTCTTCGCCACGGGATGAATGCAAAATCGGGATTTGTGCGTCTCCTCCATCAAAACCTGGCGTACACCCCTGTGGTATAGAACCCACATCCTGCGGTGTAGAGTCAGTAACCCTCGGTTGTCGTAGTCGAAGGAGGAAACCTGACCTACAATACGCTCGCTCTTCCGATGTTCCTCCTTCATACCCTCCTGCTAGGCCTCTCGGATCTTCTCTAACAGTGGAGTCACTACAATCATCTGCAAGTAAATATCTCTGATCGGTGCTGCCTTGCGGCTAAGCGCATTGTCCAAAACATTGGCTTTCCTCGGGTGGTAAAGGATCTCATAATCGTAATCCTTCACCACATCTAACCACCGACGCGGCCTCATGTTCAGATTCGGCTGATCCATGAGGTACCTCAAACTCTTGTGGTCCGTGTAAATGGTATATCAGACCCCATAGAGGTAGTGTTGTCAAATCTTAAGGGAGAAGACGACTGCCCCCAACTCTAAATCATGTGTCGGGTAATTCGCCTCATGAGGCTTCAGTTGCCTCGAAGCGTAGGTGATAACATGCCCCCTCTACATCAACACCGCGCCCAAACCCGAGATGGACACATCGCAATACACCACAAAATCATCCACGTCCTCAGGCAGGGCTAATATTGGCGCCTCGCACAATCTTTGTCTCAACGTCTCAAATGCGGCCTGCTGCTCGGCCCCCCAACGAAATACAATGGTCTGCCCTGGGTATGTTGGCCTACAGCATAAAGAAGGACCCGCCTCAACCCAACCCCAGTCCAACAACCATGTGCACATAAACATATAATCATATAGCAATTCACAACTAATCAACCGATCTATCAGATCACATAACATAGCAACATCGTAACCAGGATACCGACCTAACCGGTTACTAACATATACCATCCTAACTACCAGGAAACCGACCTTAACTAGGTCTCTAACATATACCATCCTAATTACCAGGATGCAGAAATAGCAAAGCAATAACATAACAACAACTACCCAGATTCCCATCCGATAAAGGGGCGGCCTTGGTGCCTTAGACCTTGTCGATATAGTGAGGATAACTCACCTACAACTGCCGACTTGAAGAAATAAGATCACGCTGCTCCGACCACCAGCACGAACTCACCACTAAAAATTACCAAATAACCAAATCCAATAAACACCAATAATTACCAAAATACCCTTAGAAGTCAAACTGGTCAACCCTTGGTCCAAGTCAAAGTCCTCAGTCAAAGTCAACCTTCCTGGTTGACCCTACTCGCCGAGTCAACCCGTTGACTCGTCGAGTCCGTATACTCAGAAACTCCCAATCACAACTCAACTCGCTAAGTCACCCAAAACTCGTCGAGTCCAACAATCTTCGAGCCCCATCCTGATGAACTCACCGAGTTGTCCCTCAACTCACCGATGCATGGCTTAACCTGAAAGGCTAGGTTTCCACGACCAGACTCGCCGAGTCCAAGAACAGACTCGCCAAGTCCAAGTCCATCTTTAACAGACTCGCCGAGTTGTTCTTCCAACTCGCTGAGTCCAAACGTGACATCTTCATTCAGACGATCACAGGCCATTCCATTGCTTCCAATACATAGATCTGGACTCCTAGGGACAGATTCACTTGTAAAGTTTCCAACGTTACGTGCATGCAAGGTTCAACAAGCTCTAATCAAGCTAAAATGAAGGTTTAAGGCAGGGACACTCTCAATCACGCCCCAAAGTTATCACTTTCTGATCACATGGCTCCAAACCAACCTAGATCTGAAGTTGCAACCTCAGATCTAGTCTCTATACCCGAAATTGATCGCAACCATGCTAAAGAAACCCAAATCACACACCATGGATGAAATAACAAGGAAACAGCTTAAGGTAAGGTCCTCTTACCTTAGAGATGAGTCTAAACTGATGTAGACTTCAGATCTACAAGCTCTCTTGATACTATCCTCAAATTCCTCCAACTTCTCTTCACCAATTTCTTCTTCCAAGCTTCAATCTTCTCAATAATGGAGTCTCTCGTGATTTAGGATTTCTCTGGAACACTCAGGGAAGATAGAGGCTGAAATGAAGGCATCTCATTCTTTAAATAGGGTGCAAACCCTGAAAATAGGGTTTCATATTCCAGCACCGACTCGCCGAGTCTAGCCCCGACTCGCCGAGTCGGGTCACTTATTCACGCGATCCACTCGCGACTCGACTCGCCGATTTATCATTCTAACTCGCCGAGTCTAGACCTCCATTAACACTTAACATCCATGATCTCTTGCTCTGGAACTTGGGATGTTACAACTATCTTGGAGAAATCCCGGATGAATCTCCGATAGTAGTCGGCTAATCCCAGGAAACTCCGAATCTCAGATGGAGACTTCGGAACTTCCCATTTCATCATAGCCTCCACTTTGGTCGGGTCGACCAATATCCCGTTCTGGTTGAACAGGTGCCCCAAAAACTGCACCTCGCGCAAACAGAACATGCATTTGGAGAACTTGGCGTACAAACTCTCCCTCCTCATGGTATCCAAAACCTCTCGCAGATGCTCCTCATGTTGCTCCTGCGTCTTGGAGTAAACCAAGATGTCATCAATGAAAACTATCACAGACCGATCCAGCATCGGTCTGCACACACGGTTCGTGAGGTCCTTAAACACGACAGGAGCATTGGTGAGCCTGAAGGGCATCACCACGAACTCGTAGTGGCCATAGCGAGTCCGGAAAGTAGTCTTCTTTCTATCCTCGTCTCTGAACCTCATCTGGTAGTAGCCTGAACGTAAATCAATCTTGGAAAATCAAGATGCCCCCTGAAGCTGGTCAATGAGATCATCAGTCCTCGGGAGTGGGTAACGGTTCTTCATCGTTACCTTGTTCAGCTCCCAGTAATCTATACACATCCGATGCGAACCGTACTTCTTCTTGACAAACAGGATTGGGGCTTCCCAAGGCGAACTACTCGGCCTGATGAATCCCTTGTCTAACAGCTCCTGCAGCTGCGTAGACAACTCCTGCATCTCGGAAGGAGCCAACCGATATGGTGCTTTGGCTACCAAAGCCGCACCAAGGACTAGGTCGATCCTGAACTCCACTTATCGCTCCGGAGGCATCCCAGGCAGCTCCTCTGGGAATACATCCGCGTAATCTCACACCATCGAAACATCGCTCACTGTCGCCTTACCCGCCTCTCGTGTATCCATAACATAGGCGACATACCCAGTGCAACCCTACTGTAGATAGCGTCTAGCCCTCATTGCTAAACATAAGGTTAGTCTGTGTTGTGGCCTCTCGCCCTGAATCACCAGCTCTCCTCCACTCGGGGTCCTGATCCGAACCAACTGTTGCGTGTAGTCGATCACTGCCCCGTCCTACCGCACTTGTAGCATCCAAACACTCCCAATCTGCAAGCTCCCTCATGTGCCCTGCAACATTTCTTGCAGCGGCCCTATCCCGACTGGCCCTTCGGCCTAGTGTCTGCTCCTTTGGGCTTCTTCCCCGAAGCCCCAGCCATCTGTCGCTCCTCTACCTTCCTCTTTCGGATGTGCTCCAAATCAATCTCCCTCTCCCTCGCCCTAGAAAACATAGAATCCAGGGTCGGGCATGCTGAGAAACTGACATGCTCTCGAATATCAGCTCTCAACATGTTGTAGTAGAGGGTCCTCCGCATCTCCTCATCTCCTGCATACTGGGGCACCAATAAGGCCCTCTCCTGGAACATGGCGTTAATTTCCGCCACTGTTTCTGTCGTCTGCCTCATATCAAGGAACTCCTTGTCCAACTGTTGAATCTCCACAGGCGGCGCAAACTCATCCCTGAACTTGGTCACAAAGTCCGACCAAGTCATAGCCTCAATAGTCGGGGATCCCAACGAGCCACCAACTGACTCCGGTCTCTCAAACACCCTATGGCATATCGCAACTTCGACCCCTCAGGGCAGAAGCTCATCAACGATGCTGACTCAATGTCTGCAATCCATCTCCTGGTTGTGATGGGGTCCTTAGCCCTTTGGAAATCCGGCGTACCACTCCCCCAGGAGTCTTTGAAGGACAGTGTGCGCGATCTTGACTGGCTGAGTGACATGTCGCTCTTGAATGCCCTGAGGCGATCCTCCATTAGCTCTATGATTATTTTCCTTGATCGACTCAAAAATCACCATGGTCGACTCAAGGATGCTTCTCGTGATCTCGGACCCGATGAACTCGCATAATCCCTCATCCATTGGATCGGAACCTGCACCCGAACCTGATCCTAAACCGGATCCCGATCCTGAACCTCCCCCTCCATGACGTGTGATCATCACCATTCTAGAACAAAACACATAATTGACAGAAACATACATAACTCTCAGGAAGCCTCATACACTCTACAGTCCCCTGATTCCATCTTAGCCCCCCTTGACTTGAGTACGGATCCTCTGCTTTCAGTAGTACGGTCCCATTCTACCTTCCACATCTATCCATACTTTCCTCAAGGATTGCTTCGACTTCACCAAGTCCCTTCTACTACTACTGATCTCTTCACTAATCTCATCCTAGTCTTATCCTAGGGTAACTCTCCAACCCATCCTCTGCCATCAGCTGCATAAGAATTCCCTGCTACCTTCACCTAACTTACTTGCAAATACCATCACATATCACTAAGACCAGATAATTCTTCGAATGGCCCTACAACGGTTGGACTCATACAAGAGCTGCAAAAGAGGGCTAAACCTAACCTTCTGAAAATATTTAATCCTCACAATATGTAATGTAATGTATTCGTTTATTAGTTAAGTAAGGATAGCTAGAACTCCTATTAGCACAAAGCAAGCAACATTCAGGCATTAGGTAATTCAATCAAACATACTCTATCCACGCTATCATATAACTAACCAACAAATATTATCTTGCAGCTCAATAAACACATATAGCAGGCATATCAGGCATCTTCCTAGATCCTTAGCCCTAATCTAGCATGCAATTCTCATAATCACATTATATCATTTCATAACATGTATGGGTATTTTGGGGAAAACTTACTTGAGCTCATCCGATCGCGCACATCACACACCTTGTTCTTTCTCGGAACTTTAGGTTTTAAGTTTTAGAAAAACTATTTATTGTAAAAATATTTCATGCCCTCGATTTGAGTTCAGACACCCCCGAAGGTGTGACCTAATCCCTCAAACCAGGGCTCTGATACCAACTTGTAACATCCCAAAAATTCAAGGTCAAAAATTTCATTTTTAATTAACATGTAAAATCATTTGTCAAAACATTGCTAATATTATATTAATTCATAAGACCATCATGGCGTGTCTCGAAATCATATCATCGGATGATAATAAAATCATAGTACAATCCCATAGATTTCAAAATGTGGAATCCTGATGTGCGTGTGATGTGTCACTACCTTGTCGGCTCCTTCCCCTTCGTTGAAGAGGCACCTGAAACAAAACTGAAAACTGTAAGCACGAAGCTTAGTTATTTCCCCCATCATACCACACACATATAACATACTATCAGGCAATTATGGGGTGCTTGGCTTACCCAGGTCAAGTTGTTATGGGGTGCTTGACTTACCCAGGTCAAGTCATTCTGGGGTGCTTTGACTTACCCGTCGGTCTATTTCACCCGACTACCGGGGACTATTTCACCCCTACCACTACTACGCAATAATATGATACACATATACTACCAGGCAATTTTGGGGCGCCTGACCTACCCAAGTCAAGCAATTCTGGGGGTGCTTGACTTACCCGCTGGTCTATTTCACCCGACTACCGGGGACTATTTCACCCCTACTATCACTATCACATATAACATATCATGCTAGCACATAAACATATCAGGTAGTAGCAAACTTAGATGAATTTCACAAAGACAATCATCCAACATACAACTCCTACTGGTGGGCCGGCATTGTGGCCGTAGACCCACCACTACTGGAAGGTAACTCACCTCGATGTCGCGTAGTGTCTGCACAATCCTTGGTACGGAAATCCTCTCGACTCAATTCCTCAATCACTACACAACAACCCTCCTCGATTACTAATTCGCACCCACAACCCTCTTGAACAAGGGTCAACTCAAGTCCGGGTCAAAGTCAAACTTGACTCGCCGAGTTGGTCCACCAACTCGTCGAGTCCCTATTCTTTTAAAATGATACAACCATCGACTCTACTCATCGAGTCTAGCAAGAACTCGACAAGTTCTCCTTCAACCATAATATAGGTACCACCTTCAACCGACTCGGCGAGTTCATCCTTGAACTCGGCGAGTTCATCCTTGAACTCGGCGAGTTCATTTTCATCATATGATTGTGTCCAGTCTATGACTCGCTGAGTTATATGAACAACTCGTTGAGTCCCATGATTTACAGGTCCATAATTACGTCCATCTTGTTGAGTCCCCTTCTAGACTCAACCAGACCCCTCTGAAATAGAAAAGATTGGGGAACCAATACCCGACTCGCTGAGTCCCCCAAAGTCCATGTCTATAAACTCGATTTCTGCTAAACTCATCTCATCCAGAGGGTAGATCTGACCTCCTAGGGTCGATAGAACACGTAAAGTCACGAACTTTACGTCCATGCATGGGTCTTTAAGCTCAAAAGAACCAAAAATAAGGTCTATAAGATGCATGGGATCTTATGGCCATAAAGTTGGCACCTTTATGCCATGAGAACCCTCCAAGGTTCAAGATCTGAAGCCCTTTCTATATATTAAAGTCTAAGACCCGAAAATGGCTTAGAAATGCCCCAAAGATGTCAAGATTCAACCCCTAAAGTAGATCTAACAAGTAAGAAGTCAAGGTATGAGCTTTTTACCTCAAACAAGATGGAAATGCAATCAAACCTCTGAAGGGTTTTGAGCATTCTAACACTCCTAAGGTGTACATGCAACCCTAGAAACCTTGGATCTATGTTTGACTAAGATACATGCAAATTTGAATTTTCAAGGTTTTTAACCTATCTAGCATAGCATGAAGAACTTTTAAACATAAATGCTAGAAGAAGAACATACCTTTTGTTGTTTAGATTCTTTGAGAACCTTGTGAGCCTAGCACCTCAAGTGTGATGCCTCAAATGTCTCACACAACACCACAACACTTGGAATAACCTTGAGAAAAGTTCACTAACACCTCAAAATCGGCTAGCCCTCTTTACTTGCTTGTAATAGTAGCGCCAATTTCGCTAGTTTAGGGGTCTTTATATAGTTGTGGCACAAGTAGGGTTATATCATGTAAACCCTAATTGTCATGGCTTTCCATATTCCATGATCCATGGGTTTGTAACCTCCATGGATTATCCATGGAGCACCTTATGGGTTTTAACCCAATCCATACAAACCATGGATCATTATCCCAGTATACAAGAATATATGGTTTACACAATCAACCCCATATATTTAATTAGTCTCTTTTTGATCACTTAATTAATCCCAAATTAATTCTTTGATCAATACTAATTAAATAACATAATTAATATATTAGAACTTATAATATATTAATAATCCTTAAGTGTCATTTCTCTCATTTAGTCTATCCAAGTGTTGCAATGCCATGCAACCCAAATGGACCATGTTAACCGGGTCAAGTACATTCCACGAATAGTTATGAACTTAGACACCTAATCCAACAACCTCTGGATCCACTGACTTCCTCTTGAATCTCCAAGTCTTTCCGTTCTTCTTCAAACTTCAAATCACAAAGAATGGCACAAAATAGCTCAAAAACACTCAAAGGTTGATTAGGGTTTCGTGAACAAGGTTTGGAGGTAATGGAGGCGATGGAGGCTGGGGTGGAGGCCTCATAAAGTGTTTAAATATGGTGAAAACCCTCAAATTTAGGGTTTCACTCAGACAACTCTTACTCGCCGAGTCGGTCTCTCGACTTGTCGAGTAGGTCACTTAACCCCCCTGATCCGCAGCTAATCTTACTCGACGAGTTGGGCCTCCAACTCGCCGAGTCCCAGTGTAAAATATGAAGTTTTTCTTGAATTTAAATACGTACCTGAAACCGGGTGTTACATATTGGTTTTGATATGGGATGACATTATGGATGTTTTTATACTATCGGTTTTTATGTTAACTTAATTAAAATGAAATTTTTGGTTTTGACTTTTGGGATGTTACAATGACCTTCGATCCACTGGGTGATATGCCATCTATCTTGGAAACAATATTATCTCGTGGTCAGGTCGAAAACAACGAACTGTCTCTCGTTCATATAGGAAATTCGAGTATAAAGCGTTAGCTGACATTGTAGCTGAATTCACATGGCTCGAAGCTCTTCTTAGAAGGATGTAAAGTGTGTATATGTGTGTATGCAATTTTGTTAGAACGATATTCTATGAAAATGCCAGAATATATTATGATCGAGTACATATTTTGATTGAAGTAACTTCTTGTAGAAAAACAAAATTTTTGAACCTTCAGTTGAAATATAACATGATCCTTATATATTCAAACATTGTAATGCAAGTATAGATTCATACATATTCTTACAAAATAATAGTCTAAATAACATCCTCAAATATACAATTATTGAACAAATAGATTTGATTACTAAAATTAATTAATAGATAACATTAAAAATTTACCTTATTTAATTAATTCTTAAACTATCTTGCCTAAATTAAAGGGAATAATTAAATATTTATTTAATTAGTAAATTAATTAATAGATAACATTAAAAATTTACCTTATTTATGTTTTGAAATAATTGGCTCACATTGATTCCTACATCCACACAATAATTAGTTAGAATACTTGAATATAGCTCTCGTTCTCTCTCTCTCTCTCTCTCTCTCTCTCTGTGTGTGTGTGTGTGTATATATATATATATATATATATATATATATATACTAGTTGTGAGACCCATATATTATACGAGTTGATTAAAACAAAATGTTAAGTACGAACGATTAGATAGAAATTTTATTTGAATTTGAAATTGAAATAAGTGAAAATTATGAGAAAAAAAACATGCGAAAAATAAATAAATTAAAATTATGTGTTTAGTGTGTACTAAACGTGTTAATTATAACAAAATGTTAAACATAAAGGTTTAAACTGTAAATTTATTTGGAATTAAATTTGAAATTTGAAATTAATAGTCATTATAGTAGGTTTAATTTATGGAAACTAAATTAAATAGAAAATGAAAATTAAAGTAATGCCAAGTGGAAAATAAATACATTTCAAATTATGACAAAATGACATATGACTAATTTTATGAGAGAAGGACATGTGACAAAGTTATTTTCATTTATTAGGGTAGATATCTTGTAATCGTTGGTCATAATAATACACATACAACATTACATTAAGTTCATTTCTTTAAAGTGAAAACATGGTATTACAAAAGGATCTTGTCCATGAAATCTATATGAATAACTTTGGGTAGTTGCTCGTCATGTCCTCATATTGCTTCTAAGTTTATTCTAAAGAATGAACATGAAACAAATGTTTTTTAAAATCAGTTTTATAGTTGAACTGATCGTATGATCGGTTCCCGGTTCGACCGCTGTCCAATTGGTCTACATCCGTACTAGGTGCGTCGGCATCCGAGTTATGTACAATCCGCAGTACAGATAACCTGATTGATCGAACTATTCATTTTTTCTTTGGAAATTGACTATTTTGAATGTGCTAAGTGAAATCCAACTATTTGAGTACTATAAAGTGGTTCAAACGGTTTTTTACTGGTTCTATCACACAGTTTTTGAAGAAAACTGTCATGATCGATCGAGCTATTCATTTTTTCTTTGGAAACTAACTATTTTGAATGTACTAATTGAAATCCAACTATTCATGTACAATAAACTGGTTCAAACGGTTTTTTATCGATTCTATCACACCGGTTTTTGAAGAAAAACGTCATGATCGGCTGAGCTATTCATTTTTTCTTTGGAAATTGACTATTTTGAATGTGTTAATTGAAATCCAACTATCCAAGTATAATAAACTGGTTCAAACGGTTTTTTATCAGGTCTATCACACCTGTTTTTGAAAAAAATCGTCATATTCAATCTGGTCTAGAACTACGGGTAAAATCAAATGTTGTTGAACCGTTCTCGCCCCCGATTCCCGGTCTGACTAGTTCAAGCTGGGTTTTTAAAACACTACTCAAGATAACATGATCGATCGACCTATTCATTTTTTTTTTTGGAAATGAAATATTTTTTAATAATTAAGTGAAATTCAACTATCTAAGTCTAATAAACCGGTTCAAACGGTTTTTATTAGTTTTATTACATCGGTTCAACCCGATTTTTGAAGAAACCACCCGTTTCAATCCAATCTCGAACTTAGCATAAAATCGGACATAGTTGAACTACTATCGTCCCCTCTTTTTAGTCCGGAGTTCGGACGGTTCAAATCGATTTTTAATACATTGCATGAAACTAATAATATATCATAAAAAGCAATTTGTGAATAAAATTTTAAAGTGTATTGTTTTTGCTTTCCTCTTCCGGTTCCAATTGAAATTCCGATTCTATTTAGTAAAATCAAAAGTAGAATAATGGAATTTTATAACATAATCGATGTCTCATCAATCGCCAGCTAAAGTGTTTATTTATTTTAGTATGACAACTAAACTATGTAGTGTTCTTAAGGCATTTTTATCATTATAGTCTGTAGATATAAATAAGCAAAGGGTGTGGCGACAACAACCGGTTACGCCATCAACGATAACGACAGAATAAATAGGGGGTTAATTTTTGAATAAAATATAAGTTTGGGCCAGGTCTAAAATTAATACAACTTGTCATTTCCCGCCATACCTGCCCCATCGACTTTTTTATATGATGCAATTCATAATTAATATTTCATTGGTAATTAAAGAAAACAAGTTGTACGACTACAAACTAATCGTTTCTTTTATCACTAATTAAATGTCTAAATTATGATATACATAAGTGTTTCGTATATTACAGAAAAATCATTTAAGAAATATACTATATTATTTGCACTTGTTATGTACTGTTTAAGTGAAATGTAATAATTTTGTTTCGAATTAAACCGAGTCTCATATCCTTTCATGAGTAAACACTGAGTTAAGTTGAGTCGAGTCGGCATATAAGTTGAGTCGGCATAGTTCAACTCTCTAAATTAAGAATAACCATAAATCAAAATTATTGATATTAAAATAACCATTAATCAAATGATTATTTATATACATTTGACAAAACTATAGCTGGAAAATGCAAATTGTATCTTTATTTTGTATGGAGTGTTCAACAAAAATAGATGTAAACATAAAACTCAAAAACTAAAAACTGCTAAACACTGTCTTTGGAATAGTTTTTAGATTTTTTTTTTCAAATACAATAATTTTAAATATGTATTTATTCATAAATGAAGTTTTTTTTTTTTTTTAAGAAAAAAAAGTATAAGTTGGGGTTTACTCACTTGGCTAACAAGATGTCTAATAATGAGTTACTAATAAGGAGATACTATATTCTATCTCATTCATATACTAACCCGACTTTCTAAAAAAATGTTCAGGTTTAAATCCCAACATGCTCAAAGAGAAGATCTTGCGTGATAATTTTTCATATAACATAATTTTTGGCAATTTGATTTTTGAATGATTTAGAAAATAACATGAATAAAATCTATGTACACATGTATTTTTTTTAAAGAATTAAAATAACTGAAGACAATTTGTTTGTTATAAAATTTCAATATAACCACATCAATACATCATGACAAAGAAATTGTTATTATTATTATAAATTAAAAGTTAATTCATATATTTTCTAGACATATGGACCAAAATCTATGTATTATGCGACACGTATTGATTTTAGTTATATAATCTTAAACTATTTATTATGTTATGGTATTTTATAACTTTAAATTAAACAATATTAATTATATAAAAGATAGTAATTATTTGGTTGTGAGATACTAATAAAATAACATTACTTTGTTATTTACATCTTAAAGGTTTGCATTTTGTTTTTTCTAAATGTATGATCAATTGGAATAAAAAAGAACATAACATATGTTATTTTTATAAATTAAATTACATTTTATAAAAAAAAAAAGTAATTTTGAAAGTTAAAGTGTAAATCATCTGAAGTTGGTTGCCATATATCAACTTTTGATAAATACAAATTTTAGGTTAGCGTATTATTGACGGAAATAATTTGATTAATAATTAAATATCTAAAAGGAATAATGTTTACTATGATAAACTATGATCACCAGTTCCTTAAAATATGAGAGAAAATTCTTAAAATTATTGTCTTTATTTTTAATAAAAAAAAAATATATTATGTTTTTATTGTGGTTTCACAAATAATAAATAAAATAGATAGAGGTAGTCAAGTGTCGACTATTAAATGCCAGTTGTCAGTTGGGCCAGAAAGGTCCAGGTATTAAATGCCTATAGTGAACTGTTGGGCCAGTAGGACGAGATTTCTTTTAGATGTACGGGATATGTATCTATGTTAACCATCCAAATCAATGATCTTAATTGTCATAAGAAAAATACAAATTAGTGTAATTTGTTTTTTCTTTTCGATTTAACCACAAACAAGTTTTTTTTTTTTTTAAACCACAACATAAATTTTTGTATTCTATAAAAACCATGAGAGTTTGATTATTGTTTGATTTAATCACTTGAAGAAATTTTTATTTTCAACTTAACCATGGATAGTTTGAACTTCTTTTTAACAAAACATTATTCACCAAAAAATATAATTTTACGTTTGTTATTTGAACTCACTAATGGAAAAAAAGTGGTTTTTCCTTAAAAAAAAATTAAACAAACTATCAGTGGTTAAACTAGAAAAAAAAATCTTTTCAATGGTTAAATTAAAAAAAAAAATCAAACTATGGTAGCTTTTATAGAATTTGGCCAAAATTTATCATAAACAATTCTTATATATTAATTGTATATTCTTACTAAATTTCAAAGTTGCAAACTTAAACCATCCCATAAGATTCATTTTCACTCTCACAGGTTGTATAATATTTTATATATTGTAATATAATAACCGAACATCAACAAAAGTAAACAAACAAGACAATTGTACATGTTCGTTAACTAAACTAAATAAACAACAAAATCTTGTTTATGTTCGTTGATTTATTAAATAAACTAATATAAACAAGCTTCCCGCTGAATAGTTTTGTGAACATCTAATTCGTTTACAACCATATTACTAATTGTTAAAAGTGTTTTTACAATTAAAAAGAACCATAAACTTATTAAGAAAATCTTTTGCATTGAGAATATTTTGCATTTATATTTGTGTTTACAAAGAAAGTATATAAATATAAGATTGACAGCTATGGACTGGACAAATAGGCGAATTACCAATTAGGTTAGCCTGGCCCAACTATTTACTAAATTCCTACAAACTCAACTCTACTGCTACAGATGGCCCATGTATATTTCTATATTAATAAGGCCCAAGTGTATACTTATCAAGTTGCTATTTTGTTGAATTTGAGATAACATCATGTTATGAACGAAAATAAATATATTGGCCGTTTGTTTTTTTTTCCTAGTGATTTCATTATATTTTATAATAAGAAATTATTTTAACAAATGAAGTTGCAAGAAATAGCAACATACTTTACATATTTTTACAAATATAGGTATGTATTTTAACCTTTACTTATAATAGCAAACATACTTGCATTTATTTACCCATTATTTATAGCAACACACTTACAATTTTTCTGATCGATAATAGCAATATGTTACTCAAACATCAATGTGAATACATTTTCTTCACACACAATAACAACATATTTTATAATTCTGAATCATAATAACATCATACCTATATTTCCTAATCGATAATAGGAATAGCAAAATACATTGTTATTCTATGCAATTTGCTAATTTTTAAATTTGGCCCATTTGACTGGTTGAAGATAAAATTGAACACAAATCCATTCTAAAATAAATGAATCAAAATTGATACCTCTAGTCAACATGCATTTATAAAAACGGAAGATTTCAAGAAAAATTATCAGAATTGGATCAAATGATGACAATCTACAAGTAGTGATTTTATTCAGACAAATTCTTTCTACAAGATGCACAGATTTCTTACCAGATCTACCTTCTTCTAACTACTGATTTACATTCTTTCTGAAGAACATGAACATCTAGACAAATGAAAATAGCATACAAGAAACTTACCTATTTTCCTGCATTTACAAATGTAACACAACTAACAAGCATGGCATCATCAAAATCCAAACCAAGGTAGTTTCAGGGGAAATTTACCCTGAAACCTGTATGAACAATTGGCGCCATCTTTTTGTAACTTGATGATGAACCCAAAGGTAAAACAGGAGGCATACTAAGAATAGCATGACGATTAAAAGTAGAACCACAATTTGCAACACGATTATACCTTTGTGTTTGCTGTTTGTTCATGTCAGAAAGAAGACTGATGTACTCTTTTGCAACAGAAGGTGAAAACCCATCATAAATCTTCGCCCATTTCTTCTTCTGTTCGTCTTCATTGGCAAATCTTAGTGCCTCCATTTCCTCCCTTGTGTACGCCATTTTCTTTGATTCTACACTTGCAGTTGCAGTTTCACAGACATTTTTATCTTCTTCTTCTTCTTCGTTCTTTTTAGGGTTTGATTGCAACCCATCATCATTGTCGATTACGGGTTCAGTTTCTACCGGTTCGATGGTGGATTCTTCTTCATTTTCATCTGACGCCTTCAAATTTGACTCGGGTTCTTGGAAGGACCCGTCAATGATCCTTTCGGGTTCACTTTCAGTTTCAGAAACCAGATGTTCTTGAACATCAGCGGCTATCGAGTTTGGACCAATGGAATCCTTCTTTCGGTAAACAAGTTTCACTTTGGGGTACGTTTTTCTAAACCCATTTGGACCCTTTCCATCTCGAATCTTCTTATGTTTTGCGCTTTGATCTTCAACCACTTGAGTATTCAACTTTTTCTCTTTCACGCATTTCATCGAATACCCCTTCCCTTTCTTGGATACTTTGTTCCTTTTCTTCTTGCCATCATTTTCTTGCTTTGGATTCTTCGAACCACCAAGATTTCCTGGATTATGTCCGATACCCACATCAGTTTCTTTCCCATAAGAATTCTTGAACCCAGAAACAGCAGCAGTGGCCTCGATTAGAGCCGTATCATCAATGACTTCAACCTTCAGTGAACATTTGACATCTTCTACGTTTTCTTTCGTCATCCGTTCTGTACGTACCACCAATTTCTCGAAACACCTTTTCTTGTGTTCTTGATTTGTATCAATAATATCTGCACTACGAATTCGAGTTGAATCCATGCTCTTCAGTTCAAACGAGTCGCGATTTCCAGAGGAACCCGATTTGTTCCCGTCATCAACGAAGAAGTTCGACGACCCCATTAAGGCATTCGACTGTGGGTCTCGATGATGGACCTTCTTTTGAAGGATAGCCAAAGATTGATCCGCCATGAATTCGCTAATCAAGAAATAAGCGTGAGAACGAGCGAGGATGATGCTTTTATAGTTGGTATCCGTTGAAATGACTCAGGAAACGGTTGATATCAAGACGAACCGGATGGGCTTTTTACCGATTGCATGAAGAATTATCCCCTTTTAAACAAAGTGAACTATAACAACTTAATTGTCATAAGAGTAAATTACACGAAAGGTACCTATGGTTTGGGTTAATTTGCATGATTGGTCCCTCTCAAAACTAAAAATAAAAAAAAAAAAATAATAAAAAAAATAAAAATAAAAAAGACTATATTGCCCTTAATAATTTCTTTTTGATTTTATATTATTTGATTATATATTTATGTTACTTTTATTTTTATTTATTATTAAAAAACATATTTATAAATAACTATAGATGGGTCCACCACCCTCCAAATTTTTCTGGTGAACACTCCCTTCCCCACCAAAAGTCCGACGAACCTTCTCCACCAAATGTCCGGCGAACTCTTCCCCACCAAAAATCCGTCGAACCATTTCCTACCAAATTCCGACAAACCCATCCATACCTGGTAGACTGCCCACCCACCGTACCGATTACCCCTTCCCCTCCAGTTAGGGATGTGTCTCCACCTTCTGAAAAGGATTTGCTGAATTCTAGTGATGATCAAGAACTGCAAGATAAAACCTATAATATTCCCACCAAACTTCAAGAATCTTTGGAATATCTTGATAGTGATAGAGACCTGATCAGTAGTTTGACCGAGTTGACTTCGTATAGAGATTTGTTGGATCGTATTGATCAACATCTGAACAAAACTGAAGCTGAGCTCATGACAGTTGTGAAATTCTCAAGCTCTATTCTTGAAATTGAGAAAAGCCATGAAAATGTGAAGGTAAAACAACTGATGGGAGTTCTTGATGCTGTTCGAGACCTTAGAGAGAGGTATAAATATAATCTATTGTTTATTCAAGATGATGATTACTCCTACTGAACATTTGACTTTTTTTATGCTTGCAGAATTGCCAACATTATGTAGAAAGAAGCAGAGATGGAATGAATATGTATAAGCATGCTCAATTGTTCCAGTCAGATCTGGAAAATGAGAAAGAAATTAAAAGTAAGGGGATCTGAATTGAATCAATTGCTCCAGTTAGATCCTTTCAGTCTTCTATGATCGGATTCTCAAAACTCACGCCGATGAGAGAGTTTCGATTGTTAGCGAGTATTAATGGCTCGATGAGAGTTTGGAACAACGACGATGGAAAGTGAGAAGGAGGCGGCGGGTATGATCTGGACATTCTACCCCGTTCATCCTTCTACTGCTGATGAGAGAGAAAATGGGTAGAAAGGGAAAGAGGGGTAGGTGATAAAGGTGAAGAATGAAAGAAAGTGGGATAAAGGTGAAGAATGAAAGAAAGTGGGATCTTGATCGTTAAACATTTTTTAAATAAATAAATAAACCATAAACAATAAAAAAAATGAAATAAAAAGGGTAATATAGTCTTTTTAGGTTTGAGAGGAACCAAACGCGCAATAAAATAGATCTTAGAGACCGTCCGAGTTTAAAAACAAAGTTAGGGACCAAACTCGCAAAATACGCTAAACCACAGCGACCATTCGTGTAATTTATTCTTATCTTAATTACTCATGATTAGTAATTTGAAAAATTAAGCACAAATATGATACAATTAATAAGATGCGGATATATAAATATGTTATAGTATGTTATAAAATAATATATACAAATAGTCTATCAAAGTTTACAATAAATAAATAAATAAATTTTAAATACATATCTTTCAAATAGATTTCGATAATTTCAAATTAGCCAAAAAACATTAAAAATACTACTATTAATGAAGACTTTGGGCATGGTCCATGGAGTGATGCTAATGTATAAGTCGTATGTATAACTCTTGTATAAATTTTAAATTCACATTAAATTTTATATTTTCATAAGAAACTTTTAAATCCATAACATTTTCAGTTTAGAAATATTTAAGTTCACAATTGAAATGAATGGCCCGACAATTTTTTTTTTTTTGAACGACAAACTAATTTAATCTTAAACTACTCTTAAATTCACATATGTCTCCGACGAGATTTGAACACTCAACCTTAAGGAGAGAATACAACATCTTATACCGTTGGACTAAAGAACGCAAAAAATGGAGTTGAAACAAATGAGTTATGGCTATTTAAAGTTGAAGTGAAAGTGGGGATTTTGAATTTTACGCAGGGCATACGTTATGTGTACGTAGGGCGTACATCATTAAAGGATGACGCGGGCATCCTTGAGTATGCAAGGCATACTTATGCTGACCTTAAAACCCTAAATTTTAGGGGTGAGCCCATATTTGAATACATTAAGTCCCTTGAGGCCTCCTTTATCACCAACCTCCATTTCCTCCTTCTTTCATTTCGAAACCCTAGACCTTGAGAGCTTGTTTTGGACCTTAGAGTGTTCTTGATGCCTTGTGGAAGAAAGAGAGGTACATCATTGAGGATTAGTGGTCTTGAAGCTTGAATATTAAGAACTTTCATCGCCTTTGCAAGCTTATGTAGGTATAAAGCTCTCACATTTATGGTTATATGATTAGATCGAAGTTTTAGCCTTGATTTGCAAGCTTTTGGTCCCATGGTTTTGGTTCTTGTGAGTAAAAGCTACTCTAGAGCTCAAGTTGGTCATTTTATGTTGTTTATGAGGATCATGTGTCATAAAAATGAAGTCTTTGTTGTTATTTCTCCCTCGTGCATGAGTTTGAGGTTATTAAAGAGTGTTATGGACCTAGGGTTTGGTTTTGGGTTCTATTAAGCCATGCAAAAGCTTAAAGTTGACGAATTTATCAGTTAATACCTTTCCAAGATCAAGATCTACGAGTTGGACGTTTAGTCTTTAGGTATTAAGAGCTTAAAAGTCGATATTAGCATCAATATGTGGGGAGTAACCCTGGAGTACGCAGTGCGTAATGAGTTTTGCCCCGTTTTCTCTTGTACATAAACTCAGTACGTGGGGCGTAGTTAATGAGTATGCATGTCGTACTCCCAAAAGTAGAAATAAATTAGTTTGGGCCTTGGGCCATGATTAGATGGGTTTAGCCTTAGAAAGGTAAAATGGTCTTTTACCTTTAGTAAGAGAGAATATGAAATAGACCTTTGGTTATGGGTTATTACCCTAATTGTTAATTAGGGTTGGTTTTCGATATGTTCGGTGAGAGGAGCCTTTGTAGCATTGGTGTCACACCCCAAAACCAAGAACGGCGGAAACGTTCTAGGGCGGAGGACGTCATCTACATTATCATAACAATGCAAAGTAGTAAATAAGCAACAACATCATCCATTGCATTAATAGTATAATTCCATACAAGTGTGTTCTTTAACAATAATAAGACACCAAAAATAAATATTCAAAATAAAAGACGAGTCTTGAAGATGCTCCGTCTTCTCAAAACCTGGTCATCGGTACCTGTCTATTGGTGACCCGAGAATACAAATTATTTTGAAAGCGTAGATCAGCATTTAAGCTGGTGAGTTCATAAGTATTTAGTGTCAATGTTTGTATAAGTTTGATGAACATGTTTGTAATTGAGCAATGTAAATGTTTGTATATGTTTGAAAACTCCTAGAAAATCATATATTTTCTACTAGTATAAAAAGTAGTCTTCTACCAAGACCCGACTGTTTTGTATGTTTGTCTCTTTGTAAAGTGAATGCTTTTCCCAAGTATGACTATCATTACCGAAATATAGTTTTATATTACCCTTTATGTGAGAAGATCACAATTTGAATATAATGGGAAAATGTATATGTGTACTACAGTATTATTTGTATTAATCACTGAAGTAATAACTATCTTAAAACCAATGGTTTAATTAAGGCAAAATGTGATATGATTGTTACCATACTAATATGACTATAACACGACGATGAAAGACGTAGGAAGAAATGACATTTGGCACCCATAGACTTGCAAGTCCCACTATAGCGAACAACAAAGGTGTAGGATAGTCAATCCAGTATAGATCTATACGTAAACTCACGCTCTCCCTCCAGGAGATTCTGGTTACAAAATGAGACATAACAAAATGGTCGATGTGTCACGAAGTAGTATCTCACATTATGTTATCTTTGAATCTTGTTATAGTATACTTGTTATAGTAATAGTATTATATGTATAGTATTCTCTGTATAGTATCCTTTGCACATGAGATACAACCGATTCCCCCTCTTTCATCTTGCAAGCCATGAGTGACTTGACTACCTCAAACTTTTCTTGACGAGCTCGCTTATGGTACTTTTCCATAAGGTCCTTGTTCATCTCAAAAGGCCAGTAGTCCTCATAGTACCTCTGCAATTCTGGGGACATGGTTGCAACCATGATGCATGCCACTTTGGTAGCATCATCATAGTGTTTCTTGTAGGCAACATACTCTTCGGGAGTGGCTTTTGACTCATCAAGTTCTTTGAGCTCCTTTTCAAGGACATACTATTTGTCCTCAAATCTAAGCGCCATCTTGATGTTACGCATCCAATCGTTATAGTTGGAGCCATCCATAACGACTTTGGAGCAGATGTTTAGTAGAGAGAAGTTGTGGCTGGAGGATGATGGAGCAGAAGTGTTTCCAGGAGTAGACATCTGAAAAGAAAGATAGTTTTAGTTAGATTCCAAGACACCTCAATATAATAACCCAAAGATATCATATCAAGGTTAGGACCCAACTATGACGATTTACAACTTAGAAATGGGATGCCGAGATCCAAGTTCAAATCTCATAAAGGTAGGTGAATGACGATTCACCAATTCCACCATTAGACAAAATAAACGAAGTGAAATTCCTAATTCTTTTGAGATACATTAAAACTATTTAATGGCATGTTTTAATCTCGGATTATGCTCTACTATTTGTGACTAGGATACCGAGGATCACAAACTAGATGTGAATAACCATGCAAATGTGCTTGGTAACCTTATTGTCTTTATCATTAACTATTGATGTGCCGGTAAACCACACACGCTCCATCAAAATGATAATTATAAGTTACCCATTACTACTCTTTATTAGTGCATTTTAGTGTGCCGGTTAACCACATACACTCCACTAACGACCAATAAAGCATAATGTGCAATTTCATGGATTAGCATACTTTTCACATTTTTCCTAAAGTAACTAGAGTTGGGATTTTGAAAAATAGTGTTCTAGTACTTTCTTTAATAGCATTATACTTTTAATGGGAAGTAGTTGTCCTATCAAATCCGTTCTGCTAACGACCCTCCACTAATCAAGGAAGTGGTGGGTGAGAGTGGACACCCATTCAACTACCATTTTATAGGCAGTTTCCTTATACCCCCTTATAGACTAGCTTCGTGAATGAGGCATACTAGCGATTTGACTGACCATATTCTTATACATATATAATATTTAACTTTTAATTATAATATATATATATATATATATAAGGTGTGTTTTAATAACATTTTAAAACTTTAAGGGTTTATATATATTTTTTTCGAAATTTAAACTATTAAATTTTAAATTTAAATAAACCAATTAATTAGATTTAATATTTATCTATTAATTAACTTTTAATTAATTTATTAAATCTTGTAAGGATTATCTAATTAAATTAAACAATTAATTTAATCCTAATCCATATCCCTTCTAGATTTTGAAAATATGGGGATAGGATAATTTCCTTATTTTTCTCAATTATCCAATAAGGCAACTATTATCCAAAACAAAGAAACCCTAATCTTTATAGCATATTTCGAAATTTTCAAGGGAGGAGGCTAGGGTTTTCAAAACCCTAACCCTAATTTTGATTAGGGTTCTTTGGAGGCTAGGGTTTTCAAAAACCCTTTGATCCACAACCCTAAAAATCAAAAAAAATGGCCTTTAGGGTTTAATAGCTATAAACCCTAATTTGCAATTCAACAATTATAACAATTCAATTTAAAACAAACAATGGCTCTGATACCACTGATGGGTTTTAGGTAAAACAAATAAACTAGAAAACAATTCCTAAGTTCACATGCAACCTACTTTGGATCTATGTTTTATCTATTGAACATACAACTTTGAATTGCAAAACAAGAACCCTAGAGGAGAGAGGCTATAATCGAAATTTACAACCTAGGGTTTAGTAATTACATACCTTTCAATTGTTATAGTAAACAATTGATAATTCCCTTGATCTTGATCTTGATCTTCTTGGAAGCTTAGCACCACAAGTGTAATGCCTCTAATGGAATCACACCCAAACTAGCAAGAAGGAAAGTAGAGGAGAGAGGGGAGAGGGAGTATGCAAAATTTCGGCCCTTAGGGTTTCTTCAAAAGAAAAGGAGTGACCAAAACATGAACTAGGAGGCTCCTTATATAGCTGAGGGATCTAGGGTTTAGGGGAAACCCTAGTTATCCTTTGCTTAGGGCCTAAGCAAACCCAAGGGCCTTATCCAAGCCCCTATGGACGAAATTATTAGGGTTTCCCCTAAAGATTTCGTCCACCCTCATCCAAGGGGGTTCTAGAGCCTTCCACTCAACTATTAGATAATTGCAAACTAGTCCCTGCACCTTATAATCAATTCTTTTAACCCCAAAATTAATTCTAATTAATTTCTGGCTAACAATTAATTAAACAAGATGATTTCTTATTAATATATTAATCTTTTAACATATTAATAAATTCATTTATATTAATTTATTAATCTTATAATAAATTAATATCTCTCCTTTCATAATTTCCTTGTTTGGTTGCTAGGTTTGAGGGCAACCCAAAAGGACTGTGCTGCTATCAATTCAAGTACATACCAATTATAGTTATGGGCTTAGACACCTAATCCAACAGTACCCCCCCCCCCTATAAAAGCATTTAAAATCATTTAAAAGATAAGTTTAAGGGGTATGAACTCACCTGAAGTGAGTGATGCGAATGTAAGATTGGTAAAGGATGCTAAGTGTCAAGTGAGGACTTGAGCACACACGGATCCTATTTAACATATAATGACACATATATGCTTACAATTAGTGTTTATAACAACTAATTAGGTAATGTAACAAGCTTAGGGACTAGGAAACACTTGTACTGAAGTGTTAAACCACATAGGGTTGCACATAAGGGGTGTAGGGCCTCACTTGGGAGTTTATGGCCCACATGGTATGAACCACATGAGTTTACGGCCCAAAGACCATTTCCTCATGAGTTTACGGCCGTAAAATCATGGTACTAAGTGTCAAGTTGTGATTTAAGGTCTTATAAGTCAATATGAAGTGTTCTATGATCAAGTCTAAGCCCTAGGAAGGAATGGTGGCACCATTGCACCACTAACCAATGTTCACGGCCTAAGGACCATTTCCCCATGAGTTTATGGCCGTAAACTCATGGTATCTTGTACCAAATCAAAGTTTAAGGTCCGTAGCTTATGATAGAAGTGTTCAAGACTTGATCCTAAGGCTTGAGAAGAGATTAGGGCTCATTTGGACCCTTAAATAGAGTTTACGGCCCAAGAAGGTTCCTTGGCCGTAAACTCCCTTTTGATTATGTTTTCTTGATGATTTCTAAGTGTAAAATAGTTGATTCAAGCATACAACAAGCTAAGACAAGAGTACTTATAGTGTAGAAGCTTGAAAGGGTGCTTAAGGCTCAAGAACACTAGTGTGTGTTCTTGGTGTTCTTGGTGAAATGAAGAACACTTAATTATCTATCAAATGAAGAGATTTCATGGATAAAATCATTCACAAAAACTTGATAATGAAGTTTATTAACTAATCAAGGAAGAAAATACTTACTAAGTTGAAGATCTAGTGATGATACTTGAGAGATAATGAGGTTAAGGACTTGAAAATGGTTAAAAATGACAAAAATGACTAAGTGTCACTTATATAGTCCTTAGAGTTTACGGCCCCAATACCATTTGGGCTGTAAACTCCAAAATCTTGGAGTTTTGGAACTTAAATGTTGCATACTTTACCCTAAAGTATCCTTTCTCCAGTTATCTCTTGCAGTACTAGGCTTTAGAACACTCAAACTGACTCCAAAACTTGGAGTTTTGGAACTTAAATATTGCATACTTTACCCTAAAGTATCCTCTCTCCAGTTATCTCTTGCAGTACTAGGCTTTAGAACACTCAAACTGACTCCAAAACTGCTAAAATTTAGCAATTGAAAGTTTGACTTTGATTGAATGCAGGGATTGTTATAAGATAGAAATTTCGAGTTGTCACAATCAGCGTGTGTGTGATTCAGTCATATTTAGATTAAGATAAGTCTTCTCACTATATTATGTAGGATTCTAGTTGTCTTTGTGATGCCTGGATGGAAGACCCTGGGGGTAGCCTGTGACATTTATATGAAAGACCATGAGAGTAGCCCATGTAAATTTCATGAAAGACCATGGGGGTAGCCCATGGTACTTGGTGTTAGACTATGGGTGTAGCCTATGGCATTTTGTGACATCCGTCAAATTTTGGTCAACAAGAGTCAACAAAATTCAATTGTGTGTGTATATTAATTAGGTCAAAAAGGCGAAATGTGATTTTCATAACACCCCTAATGTATTATTGAATATTATAATGCTACGTACGTTATTTTGAATCCATTATCGAACAAACACTTTTATTGCGATCAGTAAACTACGGTGATGTAGTAATTCGATAAAACACACAAATATTACCGAGAATTGGGCAATGTTCATTAATCGAGAGTTACGTGTTCACAAATCCATAAACACGTTTTAAACATCATATGATCTAGTATTTAGCTTGATACTCCAGTTAAATACCATAAAAAGATCATACATCAAGAAAACGGAAGTTATCACGTTTAACGCTTACATTTGATACAACGAATTTGAGAAAAAAAAACAATTTAATCATAAGGTCTTAATATTATTGTTAATAATATTAAATAAAAATATTTCTATTAGTTGTTAAACCTTACCAATTTCTCAAATCCCACCACACTTTTTATAAAAATGACAACCTTTTATAAAAAAAGGCTAGATTTTTATAAAAACTATAATAAGACAAATGGTGTTCCCTTTTTCCCCACCATATCCTAACCTCCAACACAATCATGATCTTTATATATTACAGAAATCAAGAAAACCATGCTTGAATATTTTAATATATAATACCCTACTTGATTAAAATAAGCTAAAAAACTTACCCTAAATTAAATATTCACAACACCTTACCTCTTCCCTTCCCCATGCAAGCCACCCCATCCCTCCTCCATCCCTTATAAATTCCGGCCTGAAGCCCCTTCTCCCACCCCCTCTTCATCTTCAAACTTGTTACACTCTCTCTAGTGATTCCAAGAGTTCGAAGTTGTTTCCAAGTGTTTTTGCAAGTCCTTTGGTAAGTGTTTCTTCCAAATTTTCGAGTTCTACCACCCACCCATCATCATCTTTTGGTTATTTTACTCATAATCTTGAATATAAAATCCTAGGCAAGAATCTTGAAGTTCAAGGAGGTGTTGTCTTCCAAAGCTCAAATTCTACCTCAACTTTTTCACCATTTCTTGCCATCTTCTAAGGAAAGCACAAAAGGTGAGTTCATACCCCATTTTCTACTAGTTTTCACTCATTTTACACTTTCGGGGGAGGTTACATGCCATGCAAACAAAATACATTTTGGACAATAACTTTACGCAAAGGTCATAGATCTAATATATGTTGGATAAAACTTTTAACCTTTGGGTAATACTATTACATGCATGTTTATGTTCTTTTTATGAAGATATACATACATATATTCATGTTTTCAATGAAAGCACACAAGTCTTATCCTTTCATATGCACAAGTTTCTCATATTGGAGCTATTATATGGTGGGTAATATCTTTATCCATTGGATAATATTATTACACATTGGATAAACATAAACCAACATTTTTACCAAAAGTCTAGTTTTGAAAGATTAAAACTTTGTGTTTACACATTGGATAAAACCATTTCCCATTGGATAACACCGTTATCCATTGGGTAATATTATTACACACTCGGTAACCACCATACATGTAGAATAATACTTTGAACACTGGAAAGATTTGATTTCATTTACAACCTAGAATAACATACTTTCGACGGGTTATGTGATACATTTCTGTTGGAAGTGTGTCCAAGATCATTAACTAGTTGGTGATATTTCTACTAATAGCAGGGTCCTCTTGGGTTGCCCTCAAGACTCAAAATTAAGTAGAATATATAATAGGAGTAATTAGTTTATTAATTATTATGGTTTAATAATTAATTAGAAACTAATTGGAAAATAATTTGGGAATTAATTAACAGTTTAATTAATAGAAGGATTGAATGTGAATTAATCAATAGTTGATTGATCAGGGGACATTCCAGAACCCTAGAAGGAAGGGGGTTGGACGAAAACTCCCTTTGGATAAAGGGAATTCCGTTCATAGCATATCCCATCCCACATGGGTGGAAGGATAAAACCCTAGGAGGTATCTAAGGCTATAAATAGGGCCTTAGGGATTCATTCCTGCTTGCTCATTTTTCTGGCTTGAGTATTCGCCACCTTCTTTCTCCCTCATTGTGGAAGAACTTTTCGTGAGTTCATCCCTCCTAGTTTATATTTGTTTCTACTCTTTTGAGTTCATTGGGTGTGAACCAAGAGAGAGATTCTAGTTTGGATCCTCATCGTCCAAACAAGGTGGCACGCACAAGGAGTCAAGCTCGAAGATCATTGGTTGCTAAAGAGGTTAGTATTCTTCTTATAATTTCGGTTTTCCTAGGGTAGAAGTAATAGTATGAAGCCATAGATCCATAGGGTGCATGTACACTTAGGTAAATCGTTTTGTTGTTTCGATTATTCCGCTGCCTAGTTATAAAGTGTATTTGATGCATATGTTACCCAACAATTTCCTCAACCATTACGCTAAGGTGTTGTTTGTTTTTTTGAAGTCAAAATGTCTGCAGTATGCGGACCACATCTGCAAGCCTCTGCGGCAGAAGAGGTGGACCAAATGTCTGCAGTCTGTAATAAGAAGACTGTTTGTTTTTAACGTCTACGGGATGTTAAAATAAATTGATTTTTTAAACTTTAATTTCATGTCATAAACATTAAAAATACATTTTTAACAAAAAAAAAAGAAAGAAAAAAAGAAACTGCACGGTGGCCCATGTTTTTTTTTTGGTTTAGGTTAAAATGAGGTTTGAAGACCTTTGAAGACAGTGGCCCATGTCTGCGCTAGGATGACCTCACGCAGACGTTTTCTGATCTGCGCACTTCCAAAAAACAAACAATCTGCGAGGGCATATGTCTGCGCGTTGTCTACACGGCGCAGACAAAAGTGGTTGCGCAGATCTTCACACAAAAAACAAACAACCCCTAAGTCTCTGCCTTATAAGTTATAATCGTTAAATTTTAAATGAGCGGGAGAATTTTGTATAGATTTATATGGGACTGACAACCCCCACCTATGGTTGTTAGCTATAACCATGATCGACAGGTCAAGGGTAACAATTGTCTTAACATTTTCACGAAGTCCGAAGAAGCATCGTGGCGGGCAACATTACAATCTATAACTCGATTATAAGGGCTCACTATAACATCGAATAGTGAAATTCCAGTGCAAAACACATTTATAAATATGGTTATTTACTTATACATAACATTTATAAGTATGGTTATTTACTTATACATAACATTTATAAGTATGGTTATTTATTTATACACAATATTTATAAGTATGGTTAATTACTTATACACAACATTTATTAGTATGGTTATTTACTTATACACTTGATTTTTGGATAATAAAATCACATGACGATTCACACTTCTTTTTATAAGCTTAGAAGTTATGGGAACTTTTAATTTATAAATGTTTTTTTATAATATATACATTCTTCTTTTACGTTGAAGGCGTACAAATACAAAACTTTTTACAAGACGGAGATACGATTTTTCATCTACGAAAAAATCTCAGATTTTTCTACAACTAAACCTTATGAACTCACAAACTTTATGTTGACTTTAAAACGATATATAATCTCAGGAAACAATTAAGCTCAGATTAGTGAAGCTACTTTTGAAGACAAGACACCAAATATCATTACGGGAACTACTATATTTGATAACATGCAAATCTTGTAATGTATTTTGATACTAAGTAACATTTGGGTCATGTAACTGAAATAATCATATGATATGATAGTTGTTTTATGTACTTGTGTTTCAATGTATACAATTATTGTGATATTGTAATTCTCATTCCACTCTCGGACATTTCCGCCATCCGGTTTGGGGGTATGACACATTTTAAGGAAAAACCATTGAGGTAGCCCATGGCACTTGGTTGTAAGACCTTGGGGTAGCTTATGACATTCTAGAGAAAAGACCACGGGGGTAGCCCATGACACTTGTATGCAAGACCATGGGGTAGTCCATAACAATGTATATATGGTATGTGGTATTTTGGGAAATTCACTAAGTTTTGTGCTTACAATTTATGTTTAAAATGTTTTTCAGGTACTTCTGGTTCTAAGAGAAAGAGTTCGACATGATTGCATCGCATCCACTAGTGTTCCGCCTTTGATAATATGAATTGTACTTTGATAATTATTTTATACATTATCATATATAATGAGATTTTAAACGAATGATTGATGGTTTTAGTTGATTTAAAAAAAATACTTAGTATTTTTGGGATGTTACATGTGCAATCATAGACTTGTGCGGAAATTTACAAAAATAGTTGTTTGGTTGTCAAACCAACAAATGATGGGATAAAATAATATTAATATAACTCAAATCACTGCTATTTCTAATACTAAAGATAGTATAGAGTAAGCAGGGTCGGTCCACAGAGATACGGGACTATTTATCTTGCCATATTTTCACACATAATACAAGTAATATTAAAATGGGGGTTTGTATTTAAACTTGAATTAAACTTCATAAATAAGAAAGATTGAAAACAAACGTAGTAAAAGAAGTACATTTCCGATTCTGACTCTTATATATGTATTATGTTGAAAGATGTAATATGATTATAACTCATGTTCAATCTAGGTTGGTAAGTTGGATATTAATAAACTCTAATATCCAAATTGGCAAAAGTATTTTATTCAAAATAAGCTCTTTAAATAAAACTTCATTTAATTGATTCAACCCAAATAAGCTCTTGCATTAAATCATTAAATGACATTAGGTTCTTGCACTAATTACCAACAATGTTTAACATTCCTCTTAAGCTTGGGAATATAAACATTTAATCTTTGATTGCACTAATTTTGATCTAATTACAACCAAGTAAGTGAGTGTTACTAACATCAAATCATAAAACATATACGAATTTCATGATTTGATTAACTAGATTGAATAGAACCCTAGTTCATTGATCAAGTGAAAAAGAGAACTAACCAAACACATGATTAAGATCAAATCAAAGATTACTAGATGTTAAACACAAGTTAAATTCAAATCATAGCCTAACAACACATACTTAAGAATCCAGATTCGGAAATGATAATAAAATCAACCACACATATCTAGGTTGGACTACAAATCAAACAAGTTTAAACTTCAAATTGACTTACAAAAAGAAATTAAAGTGTTTTCCAAGTGTTAATCTACTTGTAAAGGCTCTGAAAATCGTCTCTTCTCCTCCCAAAATCCGACCTAACTCCCATCAAAATTGATTGTCTGAATTATAAGAAGACAAAACCACTTTAAAAACTGCCGATACGTTTACACGGCCCGTGTAAACCAAAGGGTTCCATTTACACGGCCATGTAAACAAGAAAAGTAGAATGCTTAATTCTTCCAGGTCTTCGAAGTAGAATGTCCTTGCATATACGTTTACACGGCCCGTGTAAATGCAAGACATTAGTTTACACGGCCGTGTAAACTCCTGTGAAGCCAAATTATTCATTTCTTCATTCTCTCTCTTCAAAGCTCCAAAACTTCTACAACTTTGTCTCCAACTCTTGATAACTTCCTCCAACAAGATCCAACCTTCATAAGTTCCTGAAATATCCTAAAAGCGTGTGAATGGAATTGCATCATGAAAAATCCCGAAAATATACAAAATGCATGAGTTTAAACCTAAATGTAATGCACTTTTATGAACTAAAACTATAAAAATGAATGCATGAAATGCACCTAACAATAGTTCACACTTTTACCATTATTTTATGATTCATACCCATGGCAGCCCTACCCAACTTTCATATTTTTCATTTTGACATCTTTTCTAATTTTTTCTTTATAAAAATTTCAACTTTCCTTTAATATATTTTCTAAAACTTTGTGTGTTTTGATAAACAACTTTTTCGATTTCTTTTACATCTATTTTTACAATTGTATTTTTATGAATTCGTTTTTACAAAACTATTTTTTTTGAACTTACTATTTTAATATCTTTACATATTTGTTTTTTTAAGTATATCCTTATTTTGATTTTTTATTGTTAAAATTTGTTTTCTGGTTTTTTATATATTTGTTTATATTTTTGTAGATTGTGAAAACATATACATATTGTTTCTTTTAAATATTCATTTTCACAAACCAATATACATTATTCTTTATAATCATTCATAGTCCCACTATAAACAATGTTTTGCTATAACTACTCTTTTAAAATACAATGTTAGAACTATATATGTATTTGTGGTTGTGTGTGTGAGTGTCACTTTGTTCGTGCGTATAGTTGTGTATGTGTGGTAAAAACAAAAAAGTGCTTCGATATTTTTGTTTTTGCCGCACATATTGTGTATACATCTCTCAAACAAAGTCATTTTTCTGTAAAAAATATTGCTTAAACTTGCCGTTAATAACAATTATGAGATCTCATTATTGTGGGCTTTCACATGAAAAATGTTTAAGATGTTTATGTGTTTGCAAACAGATTTTATAGGCAATGGAAATGTATGAAAGTGTTTTACATGTTGATCGGGCTCCAACGGACGTATGTGTGACACATATCTCATATGTGACAAAATAGCGTTATATATATATATATATATATATATATATATATATATATATATATATATATATATATATATATTGTAGTTTTCATCATAAAAGGCATATATATTATCACAGTGTAGAGGAATAAATTAAATGTCTGTGATTTTAGTGTTATCAACATATGGTGTAATTATTATTAATAGTGAGACAAACCAAACTTCATTTACTAACCGAGCTTGAAAGTGCGGGGGTGGATACTTGGTGTGATAATTATGAACTCGAAAATACAGGGGTCCAGGGGCAGCACCCCTGGGTGCAGGGTTCTAAGGGGTTGCAACCACTTGGCGGGGTTTAGGGGCAACACCTTGAAACCTAAACGGATTTTACATCGGCTCCATGCAATTTCCCGCCAAAACTCTCCCGTTGACATCCTGATGATGTAAGCATTAGTTATGTCTAATAACTACCGGTTTTGGCGCCAAATATAGACGCAACTGCCATAACATCTTTTTCCTCCAGTATAAAGACATTTCTCTGGTTCAGAAAAAGAGTTTGAACTAATATACACAAACAATATATTTTGTTCTCTCTATCTCTACAGAAAACAATAAAACAATGTATATTTTTGTGTTTTGATTTTGGAAATGGATGACTTTCAAAATTGCATTTCTTAATTATCCCAAGTTGAATTTTGTGACCCAAGGACATAAAATGTCAAAATCACATATTTTGAATGAAAAGTGATTGGAATCAACGATTCTTATAATATCCAAGTTAATTGATACTATAATAACTCAAAATCTTAGGCTAAACTGTTTAAACAGAATTGAAAAAATTGATATCCAAACTTTTATGTTAAAACTGCAATTGCAATATTTTCATATCACTTTAAACAGAATTGAATTGAGATTGAGGTTTAATTTTTTTTTTTTTCAAAAGCAAGAGAGCATGTTGACGCCACGTGGCTCTCGTTTTTTGGTATAATAAGGAAGACTTGTTCGATTTCTCTTTGGGCGATAATGAACTTTTGTTTGGCCTGATTAGGCAAAAGATTGTTAGAAGTCCCCAATCCAATCTCTGCAATCCCTAAATCGAATACTCGGATAATTTTCTTCTAGGCAAGTTCCAAATCTCCAATGGATAAATCGAACCCTGATCAATCTCCAGGTACTCGTCTCTCTGCTTTCTGTCGTTTGTTCATATTTGTTCCCTCAAATGTTTATTTGTTTTCATGTTTATTCAATATCACAAGAACACCCACCGATTCATTTCCATCCGATGGATATTGTTATTTCTTGCATAGTTCTTAGAATGTTGATAGGGCGATCCGAATTGTTTTTAAGCGTCTTGCCAAAGTCATTCTTTGGAGCACGCCAAGTGTTTGTTGAAATGCGATGCGATAATTAGAATCGACAACGAATTCCAACAAGTAAATAAAACAAGGGGTTTTCAAATTTCTGTCGATTGATGTTTTGGAGCTAGAAATTTCATGTTCGTTGGGGCCGGATTGCCTGATGACCAATCTTATGATTACAAATTCTTGTTTATGCAAACATATAGGCGTATACCATAGATTTATGATTAGAATCATGTATGCTTACGATACTGCTTGAATTGACATTAGGTAAAAAAGAAACGGAGCCTCTAGTGCAAACCGAGAAACACCAAACACAAAACAAGGAAACTCATGGATTACGTGATGATATTGATGCCAATACTCCAATTAATGATGTGAAAGGTCCAAATGTGTTTGAAAGAGTAAAAGAGGAATTTGAAGCCATAACTGTATCGATTCATTCTAGAGATAAAAATCAAGATTCACCTTCAAGCATCCAAGGGTATGTTGTCAGCAGTACATTGTTTTCCATATATCATCTATCAAAACCCATGTCTGGATTACTTTTCTGGAGCCTATAACCGATTCATGATCATATCATTTCAGGGGTGACACCACATTCACAGGCACTCCCAGTAAACTAAAGATAGAAAACCTACGAGTACAAACAGGAACACATAAAGAGAAGTCACCACATCATAAAGAGACACATGGAAGGGGAGAGGAGATTGATGTGAACACCCCAATCAGTGAATTCAAAGGCCCTAGCATCTTTCACAGGGCTAAAGAAGAGATTGAAGCCATTGTTGACACTATGAATACAAAGAAAGAATCTGAACGTGAGGCTGCATCACCAAAGAAGGAAGGTAGCTTTCAAGTTAAACTTAGTAAAGTCAAAGTAGAAAACCTAAAAGGAGAAGCAGAAACAAGTAAAGAGAAGTCACCACATCATAAAGAAACTCATGGGAGAAGTGAATACATTGATGTGAACACACCAATCAGTGAGTTCAAAGGTCCTAGCATCTTTCATCGAGCCAAAGAAGAGTTTGAAGCCATTGTTGACACTATAAACACAAAGAAAGAATCCGCATCACCCAGAAAGGAAGGTGGATTAAGAGCTAAAATGAGTAAACTTAAGATAGATAATGTGAAAGTGCAAGGAGAAACAAATAAAGACAAGTCACCAATGTCTCATCATAAAGAGACTCATGGAAGGGGAGATGAGATTGATGTGAACACCCCTATAAGTGAATTTAAAGGCCCTAGCATCTTTCATAGGGCTAAAGAAGAGATTGAAGCCATTGTTGATAGTATTCAGTCAAAGAAAGAATCTGATGCATCACCAAAAAAGGAAGGTGGATTCCGAGCTTCTGTTAGTAAAAAGCTACAGAGAGTTTATAGTAAGGGCAAGAATCGTGATTGAGATCTTCATTTATATTAACCGAGTTGAATCAGCATATGTTAGAAGGACATGGTCCATGATGATTGATGTGTACACTAATACTGCAAATTTCATGGTTCTCAAAGATTGGATAATTTTAAAGAAAGCTATGTTGTTTTTATTGGCTAGAAACTAATCAAACTATGCCCTATATTTTTAATTGCTACAAGCTTATTATATGTGCAGTGAAAGCAAAGCTTCAGGTTTTTGAAGAACCAAAAAATGCACCAAAAGTGTCCAGAATGGAATCACTGTCAAAAGGGCCTCTGATTCATGAGGAGAAAACAATGTATGTATCTCTGACTCAAACATATAATTATCCGTGGCTTGTTGTTGTTTAATTAATCTTTAAGATCTGTTGTTTCAGTAGAATCTTCTTATCAGATCTGAGTTTCTTGAGGACAGTTTCGCTGATAAGTCAGCTTTGAATTGTTCTTTGGTTTTTATATCAGTTTGTTTTAAGATCTATTATATAAAGAGTATTCTTGCTTACTTAAAATAGAATCATTTTTGATTGAGCACATAGTTTAAGAACCAATTTCAACAAATTGGTGTTAGAATCCGAGTAAAGACATGGATGCATTTTCTATATGACAAAAGGGAAGCATGGATATTCTTCAAAAGCTTCCAAGTTATGGTTGAAAGTGAAGCACAGTTAATGATAAGATGCTTAAGGAGTTATTAAGGATGAGAGTTTATCTCTAAAGAGTTCAATAGTGTAATTACAGAAAGGAGTAGCATAAAAGAAGAATCCAACAAGTATGAATAAAGTGTCATATATATTTTTTGTTTGTTTATGTGTTAACATATTTTAGATGTATTGCTTTGCCAAACTTAAAGCATTTGAGAGCATATGCAATGACACATCATCAGATACACAATTTGAATATGATGAAGATGGCTTCAGTCTCTCATTCAGAATTTCGTGTTCTGAATGATCTAATGCAATTTGAGTTGAACCACTGAACATGCTGTTAGAAATTGCAAGACACTCCAAAACATAAAGCTGGAAAACAATCAACCAAACAGAGTCTTCTAAAAACATCAACAAATACAATAAGAATAATAAAAAATATATATAGAGAGAGAGGTGAGGTACAGATAAACCATATCCACGTAGAACTCATCAAAACTGGCCATCTAGCAGAAATTGTGGTGGTTTGAGTTAAAGTCGCATGGCTCGACCAGGCCCAACATCTGGCCCGGGTATAGCCCAATTGAGCCCCTCCTCGCCCAAAGCACGTCCAAGAGCAGGCCATTGGCTTAGCTTAATGGGCCCATTCAGTTTGAAGTCTGTTAATTGCCCGCCTGCAAATTTGGTTATCCATGGCCCGACACGAAGACAAGTCGGGCTTTGAGCACCTCTATAACTATTTGTGATAGGGATGAGCAAAAGGACCGAACCGGCCGGAACCGGCCGGAACCGGACCGGACCGGGGAACCGGCTTCGGCCAAAATCAAGAACCGAACCGGCCCGGCGGTTCTACCGGTTCCTACCGGTTCTTGTCGTGTCTTCAAATGTTGGAACCGCTCCTTGAAAAATAGCATCATACGGTTCCGGTTTTTGCCGGTTCTACCGGTTCCGGTTAAATCAGTTCCGGTTCCTACCGGTTCCCGGTTCCAAAAATCCACAAAAATAACGTCCCGGTCCCGGCCCGACCGGTTCCATCGGGTTCCGGTTCCAGTGCCGGTTCCGGTTCCCCGGTCCGTATGCTCATCCCTAATTTGTGATTAATGGAAATTCAAATATTCCTAATATCACAACGTTCGAATTTGCAAAATATAAATATATCAGCAAATAATTGTAAAACATCCTCAAAGTGGATATATCCTTTAGTGATGATGTTTCCATTTTATTTTCACTGACTGATATAGTGATATGTACATATGCAAGTGATATATGCACATGTGCATATGTTGTTTCAATCTTATTTTACTTTTAAGTGAGAGATACACATGAACCTTATCATTGATGTGCATATGCACTAGCACATGTATATATAGACATAGCCAACACAAAACAAGTTCTGATTTATTTACAAAACTACATGGATGAAGATGAAATCTGATTTATTTACAAAAACCAAAACCAATTCTATCAAAAACGATCGTCTTAGCATCAATGCACACCATTGTTGGTATAGCCCCACCGCTTGTTTCGTTGCCCACTATAGTCAAACCGTCGCCCGCCTCAGCCTCACCTCCAGCATCTGTAAAATCCGGCCGATGTTGATCTCCGTCTACATAGCAATCTCCTTGATAAAATGAGAGGAAAATCAAATATTGTTTATCTTGTTTTGTTACTTCCTAAAATGTCCTTCATTAAAAAGAAATCATTTAATTACAAAAATGCCATCTTTTATTTTGAAAGACCATAAAAATACCATCTTATTTATAAATTCATATCATCCGCTACTTCTTTTGATGACATGTCTATTATTTACCTTATTTGTTCAGTCTTGAGTTCCTTTTATTTTATTTTATTTTATTTTATATCTTGCCTCATATGATTTATTTTCTATTATAAATTCGTTGACCTAATTGATACCGTAACATTTTATTCACTTATATATTAATGTGACATGAGACTCTCATGATGAGAGTGTACAGTGTGCTATCCCATTAGGACATTGTACACTCATATACATGAAATAGAAACACCATATATAAATGAAACAAGAATATATAAAATTAAATATTAATTTATATGTTATATTTTTATTGTAACTTACTAGATCATTATGTTTTTAAAACCGTATAAAAATATTACTTTTGGCCAAAACTAAAAAATCTGAAAAGCGAAACCGTAGCAAATGTAAAAAATAGGGCCAAAATATGAGGAAAAAGTAACGTCAAAATTGAGAAAAAGTAGGGCAAAAGTGAAAATATTGAAAGGTTCAGGGTTAAAACTAGAAACATTAAAAGGTTATAGGACCAAAATTGGCATAAAAGTAAAAGTTTTGGCCAAAGCGGAGAAAGAAAGGATGGGGCCAAAACTGAAAATATTGAAAGTTTTGGGGCAAAGATAATAAACAATAAAAAATTTTGGGGGCAAAATTGTAAAGAATGAAAGTTAACTATAACAATAAGACCAAAAGTGAAAATATTAATAGTTTTGGGTCAAGAAAACAATGAAAGCTTTTAGCACCATTAGGGCTCAACCAATCCATGCCTATAATCACCTTGTTCCCACGCAACGGTATGGGAACCAAATCTACCCAATAGCGCTCCTCGAACAAACGCAACACGCAATCTCGAAATACCGTCGATGCTCGCACCGATCGATCATCAGCAATCTCCACCTCCAAATGGCAATCTAACTCGCCTGATGGCTCATGAAACTTCTTGCTAAGCGCAAGGGAAACGAATGATCGGGATGCACCCGAATCAAATAACACCTGAACTGGGAGGCCGTTCACATGGAACGATCCTAATGCATACATATACATACAGAGCACATATCAATAACATATCATCATAAAAATAAGATAGAGGAAAAGGATCATACCCGTCACCACATCGGGTGCGGCGCGTGCCTCCTCGGTAGTCAGCTGGAATGCTCGGCTCCTCACCACTGGAGTCTCTGCCTTGCTCTGTCGGGCATTCGTGATCCGCAGGGTCGCTGGAGCTGGCGCCTTCACTGGCGCTGCAACTGTCCACTGGGGGCAATTGGCCTTCTTGTGGCCCCTCTGGTTGCAGTGAAAACACAGTAACTCCGATGTCTGAATAGCTGAAACTGGAGTAGTACAATCCATGCTAAAGTACCCTGCCTTGCCGCACTTGTAGCAGCCTACTGATCCCATCCTACATGCCCCCACATGCGTCCTGCCGCATTTCCCGCAGCGGCTCGGCCCTGACTGGCCTTTCGGCCTACCATCTGATCCCTTGGGCTTCTTCCCCGAAGCCCCTCCTGCCTGACCCTCCTCTAATTTCCGTTTCCGGACGTGCTCCAAATCTATCTCCCTCTCCCTTGCCCTGGCAATCATAGAATCCAAGGTAGGGCAAGCCGAAAAACTAACATGCTTCCGGATGTCAGCTCGTAGCATATCATGATAACGAGTCCTCTTCATGTCCTCGTCACCAGCATATTGGGGCACCAATAAAGCCCTCTCCCGGAACTTGGCGGTGATCTCCGCCACAGTCTCCGTCGTCTGCCTCATGTCTAGAAACTCCCTGGCCAGCTGCTGAAGCTCGATAGCCGGCGCAAACTCTGCCCTGAACCTGGTCACAAAGTCCGACCAGGTCATAGCCTCGATAGCTGAGGCTCCCAACGAGTCACCCACTGACTCCCACCAATCCCGGGCTCGGTCCCGTAAACATCCTGCTGCATACCTCACCTTTGACCCCTCGGGGAAGAAGCTAGTCAACTGGGCAGACTCGATGTCTGCAATCCATCGCCTGGCAGCAATGGGGTCTTTCACCCCATGGAAATCCGGCGCACCACTGCCCCTAAAGTCCTTAAATGACAGTGTGCGAGATCCCGACTGGCCAGATGCCATGTCGCTCCTGAACGCCCTGAGGCGATCCTCCATCAACTCGATGATCCCTTCCTTGATCGACCCGAAGATAATGGGAGTCGACTCAAGGATACCCCTGGTGATCTCTGACGCGATGAACTCGCGTAGTCCCTCATCCACCGGCTCGGAACCTGATCCCGAACCTGACCCCTCTCCTGAACCGCCATCTATCGGCCTCGATCGTAGTACCACCATTCTGCAATACATAAATGACAATCATTAGTGATACTGACACTCCTTGAGGGATCATATCCACCACAAGTTCCCTGGTCTCATCTTGGCCTCCCTTGGTTCGGGTACGGATCCTCTGCTTTCAGTAGTACGGGCCCATACTACCTTCCACATCTATCCGTACCTTCTTCAAGGTATGCCTTGACTCCACCAGATCCCTTTCACTATTGCTGATCACTGCTATACTCATCCTAGGCTTGCCCTAGGGAAATCTCTAATTCCACTCTAACCAGTCCTCAGCTGCTGCAGGCCTCCTTGTAATGCCAATTAGTCATTACCCGAATACCATCACATGTGACGAGGCTCAGATAATCCTTCGAGTACCCGACTCGTCCCTACAACGGTTGGACTCAAACAAGAGCTGCGCAGTAGGATCAAATCCGGCACTCTAAGATTATTCAACCCTGACCACATGTGACGTGACGCATTCGCCCAATGGCTAACTCCCATTATTCAGAGTCCCACGTAGCACGAAGCAAGCAGCATTCAGATAAGGGTAACAATCTCAATTAACTCTATCTACTTTCAGGAACTGAGCTAGCATAAAGTGCTAAGCTCATACTACCAGGCATAACCAAATCAGGTTATCCTACTTACTGTCCACTCAATAACTAGCATGCAAGTTCTCATACAACTGAAACACATTAAGCAGGCACATAAGGCATCACTCCTAGATCCTTAGTCCTATTCTAGCATGCTGTTCTACAAAAGCTGATAAACATAACATAAACTTGTATGGGTACTTTGGGGATACTTACTTGAGCTCGGCCGGTCGCGCACATCACACACTTAGTTCTTTGATAGTTAGTTTTGTTTACTTCTTTTTATAGTTTATTTTAGCATATTTCATTCATAATTTAGATAATTTCCATGCATATTTTCCATTTTGTTATTTTATGACTATTTCGGGTACTTTCGAATCTTGTGAGCATAATTACAGGTTTTCGGGTCTATCGGAGCGGGAGTGTTCGGGAGTATGGGAAGCGATGAGAGTTGATAGGCAAAAAGGATGTTAGGCTTGGTGATTGTGGAGATGGTGCATGGAGCGAGCTTGATGGTTATTTGAAGGTTTTGAGAGAAATAAACTTTAAATTTGCAAAACGTGGGAGTTTATTCGAGCGTGCGTAGATTATTAACCGGGCGAGTTTGGAGGATTTGGAGAGGCCAAATTGGGCTTAAAATGAATAAAAACTTGAAGAAAATGGGCTAGGAGGTGATTGGATTCGATCTGGGCTAGTGGGACATGCTTTGGAGGCCCAAAATCTCAAAGAAGCCCATGTCAGGCACCACCCGCGCAACCCACCCGCGCAGAAGCACGCGGGTCGCGCAACTCCCTGCAGGGGCATTTTCGGAAATCCATTTGGAGAGCTATTTGAGGAAGGTTGGTGCCCATCTTTTGGGGACTCTTAGACATCCGATTTTTGGAGATTCTCTCTGGAGTTTTGAAGACTTTTGAAGGCCAAGAACACTTGAAGAACATCATATTTTTACCTCTTGATTCTTGCTTAATGTTTGGTACAATTTTCTCTAACTTTGTTTCTTTGGGTTTAGCCATGCTTGGCTAAACTAATCTTGGTTGACTTTTGGTTAATCCTTTGAACTTTTGTTGTATGTTGAAGAATCTATGAACATGTTTTTAAATCTTTATGGGAATGTTTTGTGTTTTAACATCTTATCACTACTTGTATGTTTTAGTTCATGAGTTTAAATGTGTTTGTGGTGATTAGTTGGCTAATTTCTTGATTAAGTAAAGGATCCTCAAATTAGCAAGCAACAAATGATTTTTGTGTTGTTTTTGCTTCACACAATCATAAAAACATTTCCTCCAACATGGTGGTGAAAGCATTTGACCCCTCTTGGATTTGGTGACTTTTTGGTTCTTAATGCTAGTTGACTTTCACTAATTACATGCTATTTGGAATTAGTGACTTTGACTAAGGAAATTGTTATGAGCTTCTCTAGCCATTTCAACAATTAAGAAAAGTCTAGGTAATCTCAAGCTCCTTGGATTACTATAGCCAAATTAAGGATTTAAATCAAAGTATTGCACCATTGGATTCTAATGATATGTTCATCAAAAGTCAAAGTGAGGAAACTTTAAGTCAACCATCTCTCCCTCATTGATTTTACATCAAACTCTTATTTTTGTTGCATTTGTCTATTTAAATCATAGTTAATTCTAGTTTGTTTCAAATATTTCAAAACAACAAAACCCCCCATTTTATTTTTATTGTCATTTTACAAGTATTTTTACAAAAAGATTTTTCATAGAGTTATAAATTGAACCAATCTCCATGGATTCGATCCCTTTACCACTATACACTATTTTAGTGTGTAATATTTAGGGTTATTATTTGTGTTGGCCTCGACAACCACCATTCTTTCTCAAAACTCTTTTCTCAATTTTAGAAAACATTTTTCCTTTAGAAAATCTTTTAATCCCTCGATTTGAGTTCAGACACTCCCGAGGGTGTGTCCGAATCCCTCAAATCAGGGCTCTGATACCAACTTGTAACGACCCAATTTTCACGACCAAAAATTTTGTTTTAAAAACATTACTTTAGAACATATTAATAACTAAAAACATCGTTTGATCAACCACAACATAAAGTGAACCATGTCTGAAAATCAAAACATACAACTAATCAAAATATCAGAGTATCAATCCCAATGAAGCTCGTAACTGCGGAAACAAGAGAGTGTGTGTGTGTGTGACATGCTGCTACCGCGCCGGCTCATTTCCCCTAGCTGAGGAGGTACCTGAAACCAAAACTGAAATCTGTAAGCACAAAGCTTAGTGAGTTCCCCCATAATACCCCATACCATGCAACATATAACAACCAATGTTCAGCTAGGAGTTACGGGCTTTGCCCACACTCGGGAAGATACGGGCCCTGCCCACACTTCGCTAGCCGGGAGATACGGGCCTTGCCCACACTTGTGAAGATACGGGCCCTGCCCACACTTCGCTATCTGGGAGATACGGGCCTAGCCCACACTCCAACCTCGGAGAGATACGGGCCCTGCCCACACTCAACCGCTAACCTATAACATACAAGTATCACGCAGACAACAAGTATAAGCAACTCTATCATATTAACATATATCATACTTGACTAAACCCAGAGATACGGGCTCGGCCCACACTCTAGTACTAGCATCTCGTCTATACAGGTCGGCCTTGGTGCCTTAGACCCGTTCCTACTGGAAAGGAAACTCACCTCGAAATAGCTGCTGGTCTGTGTGGGAATGGATCACCTACTACTGCTGCTGCTGCTCCGGAAACCCTCCGGCTGCAATTCCCACAATATACTCAATCAAACACTGCTCACTGACCTTTGGGTAAAATGACTATTTTACCCCTGACCTTGCCCTAAGTCAAAGTCAGAGTCAACTTTCAGTTGACCTGACTCGCCGAGTTGGCTTTCCAACTCGTCGAGTCCCTACCCAAACGACTGCCCTGAATCCCGATCCTACCCGTCGAGTTAGGCGACGACTCGACGGGTTCACCTTCTTAACCAATATTCAAGTCCTTCATCCTACTCGCCGAGTTGTATGAATAACTCGTCGAGTTCATCTTCATCCGATGAACACTTATGCTAAGACTCGCCGAGTTATATGAACAACTCGTCGAGTCCATCTTCATCCGAAGAACACTTATGCTGCGACTCGCCGAGTTGTATGAACAACTCGCCGAGTCTGTTCTTGATCTAAGGAGATTGCCTTGAACTCGCCGAGTCAGGGCATTGACTCGCCGAGTACCTCCATAGATGAGTTTAGCTTCCGACTCACTGAGTCACACCCCGTGACTCACTGCTCACTCGACACTACGAAAAAGGGACAAACTCGGAGACTCGCGAACAAACTCGCCGAGTCATATGAACAACTCGCCGAGTCGTTGCCATGCACCCACTAAATACACAGATCTGCTCGATTCCAGTCCATTCCATTCATAGATCTGGACTTCTAGGACACGAGTCACACATAAAGTTTCCAACTTTA